>NC_087513.1:23414308-24048731 GCF_963921805.1 Phalacrocorax carbo | reverse complement strand
CTCTTGCTATCAATTTATTATCTGTGTCAGAGCTCCAATTTTTTTGGCTTGGCCAAAGAGAATGTTTAACAGGTTTTAAAAGGAACATTTTCAGGAAAGCTCTAAAGAGAAATTGCTTGTATAGACCCCTTTGTAACCTTCATCACCTAATCCACATCTTCGTTTAGGTTTAGAAGTAGTTACATAACCTCAGAATAGGCTGCTTTTGTACCCTATCCATTGGATTGTACATGTTAGGTCAGACCAAAGTTCCAGATAGCATAATACCCTCTCTTCATCTGGAATTACTGTATGGTGCTTATAAAAGAGTTTAAGAAAAGCACAAGCAGATAGTGATACTTCTCTGGTATAACCTCCCAGCTTTAAGCTGTCTGACTTCTTGAGTCAGAATTGATATCTTTGTGCTTAACAACCTTTGATATGTTTGTCTTTCATGAATTCATTTAAATTATATCACTTTCATATCTACATCCATCTTTAGGACCACAATGCCTTCATAAATATCTTGTCAAAATTATTCAGTGTCATGGTAACCTTAAAAATATTCCATCACAATCATTGGTGTCAAAAAAACACAACCTCATAAATATATTATCAAAATCTCCTTATCACTCATGGTCAAAACAGCATTATTACTTACCACAATCACATTCTAATCCAATCAATTAACATATGACAAACCCTTGTTTTTGTCTAATAGAATGAGTAGAATTTCCTGTCATTTGTTTTACAACTTTCTTCCCATCTTTCTTAACTGTGTTCTAAAGTTAAAACATTTAGATTACAAAATCCTTGCAATTATTAAATTAAAGGAAATTAAAGTAAAATTAAATATTCAGCATGGATGTCGAAGTAATATACTGTCCAGTATGTGATAAGGCATCGCTGCCCAGTCTTCCTGAAGCTGTATTCTTCAGGCTGAACAAGCCCAGAGCCCTCAGCCTCTCCTCATAGGACAAGTGCTCCAACATCAAGCCATTGTGGTGGCCCTACACTGAACTCTGTCCAGTTAACTGATGTTTGTCTGATCCTGGGAGCTCAAAACTGGATGCAGTATTTGAGACACTGCCCAAAGTGTGCTGAGTAGAGGAGGATAATCCTGTCCCTTGATCTACAGGTTCTGTTCCTGTTAACACCTCTTTGCTGCCAGGTGACTACTAGCTCATGTTCATTTTACTGTCTGCCAGAGCCCCAGGGGTTTTTTACACAGCTGCTCCCCAGCCAGTCAAGTCACAGACTGTATCTGTTGCAAGGGGCTCTTCCCAGTACAGTGATGTGCATCTGACCTTCCTGAATTTAATGAGCTTCCTGTCAGCCCATTCTTCCAGACTGTCCAGGACCCTCTTGATGGCAGCACTACCCTACCCCATACCAGCTGCTTCCTCTAATTTGGTGCCATCTGCAGATCTGATAAATGTATGCTCCGTCACCTCCTCCGCTGATAAAGATATTAAGCAGAACAGATCCCAGGACAGACCCCTGCATTACTCCATGTGTTACCGGCCTCCAGGTAGATTATGACCAATTAACCATGACCTCCTGAGCCCAATCATCCAAGCAGCTCTTATTCATGTAGTTGTTCACCCATCTAGACAGTAGCATTCTAACTTTGATACAAGAATATTGTGGGAGTGAGTGTTGAAAGCCTTGCTGAAATCAAGGTGAATGGTACCCCTTTCTCCGCCCTCAGTCAAAGATCCTGGAGTAACTGGTCTTTTATGAAGATGGGTGCCACATTTTCTTTCTTCAGTCATCCAGGCACTCTCTTGATCTCCATGACCTTTCCAGGATGATAGAAAACAATGATGCAAGAATGGAGCATGTGGACTGTTATCGGTCAAGTAAATGATCTTAATCCACTGCTGTGTATTCTTCTCCTTGAACTCTGCTTCTAAATACAGAGGCCTGGTTGGTGAAGACAGAGACAAAGAAGGTAAGGACTACATCAGGCTTATCTGTGTCTGCTGTCAGTGTGCCTACTCTGAAGCTGCCTTTCTTTCATCCTGAAATTAAAAAAGGATCTTGAAATCTGTTACATCTAAAATGACCTTCTCTGAACTGCCTAATGTTGAATCACTGGTAGGTCATTCAGCCCATATATCAAATTATTTAAAAGCTATTTGTAACACAAAGGTTCATAACAAAGCTCTAGATTTTAATCTCTAATGCTGGATATTCCTGATTTATGTAGGACTGAAGTTTATTTGGACTTTACAAAACTTACAGATTATTAATTAAATACAGCTTTTATTAGCAGAGAATTAATCTTCTTCCAAGGCAGACATTTTTTTGTGAAGGCTTTTAGTGTAAATTATTGTCTAGTGAATAAACTTTTTGAGAGCAATTAAAAATTCAGCCATGTTCACTTGGCATTTAATACTTTGTAGCTACAAAATCTACTTTCTCATATGATTTCTTCTGAGTGCAATATTGCAATATTTATTTTTTTTTCCACTCATGCCAGCAGCCCCAACATACAGCAGATTTCTTCAGTGCTACCTTCCCCACTAATTTCACCGTTAGAGAAGAGGTACTGTTTGTCCTGAAAAATAACAGTTAAAAATCTCTTTCAACATTGTTCCAACTTTGATACTGAAATGATTTGAAAGATGAAAAGTGTTTGCTTGGTAAGTTCCCACTAGGCAGAGGAGACTGTATAAATGTGCTGACGTGCCCCATTATAACTTTCCCTGTTTATTTCTTTTATGCATTAGCAGATGCTGCATACTGAGTAATCTAAGTGCCTATTCCTGAACAGGGACATCACTAAACACCATTATTTACTATAATTTGCCATAGCTTCCTATGGCTTCCAGGGTCCTCTGTGCTATCCAGAATAGTAAACTCATTTTCCCAATCACCTCAGTAATATCATTATTCTTCAGGTTATTCTCAGACAACCAAGGTCTTGTGCTGTAGTGCAATACAGCCTAGTAAACTACCCACTGCAGCCCACAGGATTATGGCTTTACAGTAAAAAGTTCTGTAATCAGAAAACTACGGAATGATCTCAAATAGTGTGAAATCAGAACCTCATGGTGGATTTTGAGATTTAGCCCCTCAGCCTTCAACTTTGTAGGTCTGACTGTGCTCTGCTGTGTAGAGTCTCGTTACATCTGCGTGGGAAGGATATAAAGTAATATTCTAGGCAAGGCCTGTACCTAAATGAACCCTTGTACCCACCATAAACGAGGAGCATGTAGGAATACCTCTGCTACTATGAGGATTCACCAGAAGGGCTGACTTACAATGAAGTCTCTACACAAGCTTTTGTATGTCATTTAGAATTATTATCACCCCCTGTGGGTCTGCTTTTGCAGCTCCCTGGAAGAAACTTCAGATGATGACCTTCTGCAAGAAATTTGTTAATATGATTTTTGGGATCTTCAACTGGGATGATGGATCTCTACTTTTCTCTTTTACCAGAGTTATGCATTAAGGGCCCAATATACTTCTTTAAAGATAGTTCAGAGCAATAGAGGCATTTATGGGTGCAGAGCATCAAGTCATCTGTTCAGTCTAAACAAAGGGAAAACTGTCACTGAGAGGGAAGGAAGGGGGACTGGATGTAGGGTCGCATCTGTAAAAGCAGGTTAATCCAGCAATTGGGCTGGACCTCTCCACCGGTGTGGTTGGACCTCGCACCCCATGTGGTAGTGAAGACTGGTGGTCGTTTGGGTAAGCAGAGGCTTTGGAATCTCCAGTTAAAGCAAACAAATAAACAAAAAGCAGAGCCCACAGTTAATAAAATACATGAAATACATAAATACATGAAATACATAAAATAACAAATGAATGAAATGTAGAAAAAAAAAAAAAAAAAAGAAAACCAGTAAGATATCACAATTAGTAACATGAAAATAATGGAGAGGCTTGTGAAGTAGTGTTAAGTATGCTGGAATATTTTTCCTTTAACTAAGCTTGTACTTTAGCAGATATGTCTAATATCCAATCTAAGATTGTCTTTTCACAGTTCAAGCTCATTGCTACTTTTCTGTTCTCTGATTAATGAGTCTTTCTTGAGATGTCCCTGTACATATTTCCAGGGAGAGTTATCGCATCTTCTTCCAGTTATCATTTTGGCATAATATTCTTGGTTTTCTTATACTTTCTGCTTCAAAGGTTTTATATTCTAAAACTGTTAACTATTTTTTTCCCCATACAGCAATGCTGGTTGCTGATTCAATATAATGCTTCACTTCAGGGCTGAAGTAGAGCAGGATAATTATTTTCTGTACTTTATATTCACTTCTATTAAGACTAGCCGTAGATGCAGTTTCTTCTTCTGCAGTAGTTACACAACTAACTCATATTCAGTCCTTGATGTGCTTTAATTTCCACTAGCTGAAACTATAGCATCTTCCTCATTAACCAATTGCATTTTGAAAAAGAAGTCACAGAACTTGACTGTGTATCATTACCTTACTAAGAAAAAAAAACGTTAAAGAAAGATTATTATGAAACTTCTTGTTCAGGAAATGAGGAGCAACACATATTTTGTAAGGAGTAAGACCACTGATCTTTGCTCTGTTTTGATATTGCTGATCCATGACTTCATGGCTCTTGTGACAGCTTATAAAGGATCATTGAGTCTCACTGTTACTCATCTTTGTAACTGAGCTCTTTCAGAGGACAAATTTACCTTCTATGCCTTTGCTTCCCATGCTATGCTGTTTTCCCAACAGCTGTTGAAGCAATAAAGAAGCACACAGTTGGAAATAATGCTACAGCAAATCTCTGTCCATAATGAGCACTTTTGCCACCTCAGAGAGTAGCAGTCTTCCTTTCTGTAGCTCCTATCTGGAATGGTCTCCCTGTCTCTCTGCCTTGTTGAACATTTGTGCCACATCAGCTTGTGGCAGAGCTGCAGTCTGAACCTATGCTGTGCCATGATCCTAATCCAATTGTCTTTCCAACCTTCACAAATGCCTTTGTTCCATTTAATGGCCTTCGCTAGAATATTCCTTGCCATTATAATGTACTTTCCACACTTCCATATCAATGTCTGGGACAGGGATCACCCCACAATTGATTTAACTGTGATTATAAGCTTAGTACCGAATAAAGTGTGATACAGCAACAGAGCAATCCATGAGAAGGGATAATGAAACTTCAGAAAATTCTTGGAGCACAGCCATTTCTGAAGTTTTCGTAATATGCTGCAACAGATCAATGTGCTATTAATGCTTTCAGTCTCCTACTAACTTTGGGTGTGTAGCCACAGTTATTGATTTCAGCAGGACATGGGAAGTTTGCCTCACCTTTCCTTATTCATTTACTCAAGATGTGGAACATCTATCACTGCCCAAACTTCCCACCCACCTGAGCAGCATAATTATATTCGGTTCAGTGTTGGCACTGCTGTGTTTAATTCTAAGTCAGACACACACAAAAAAGGAGAAGTCCTAATCTATTTCCCCACATAGCTGTCCCAAGACTAGGTACAGCCTAGCTTTAAATTCTAGGGAACTATTGCTTGAGTAGTGCTTGAATTCGGCCCCCTGAATAAAGCTGAGTGTGTAACTCTAAGATAATATGTGAACAAACTGTTTGCAACTGTGTGAAACAAATAAGTGACAATGAAACATGGGCAGATTCAGAGTGTGTAGACAATACAGTGTTTAATTAACTATAAACTCCAGGATTCTTTTTTGAAAAGTAAGGGAAAAATACTACAAATCTCTTGAATTTAAGTTAGCAACCACATGAAGAGAAACACAAAGGAAGTTTGATTCAAGAACCTATATAATCACTAATTCTTTTTCATGTGCAAGGACAGGACTTTAAATTCACAAATTTTAATAATTCCATAATGGTTTGGAACTGTGATTCCATAACGATTCCATAATTCCATAAACTCTTTCATGATTCGATAAAGTTTTGTGTGCGTATTAGGCTCATAAACAAGTCTTTTTATTAGAATTTGATGGGTGTTGAATTAGTTGCATAACAGAATTAGATCACACCAGAAAAGTGACAACCTGAATCACAGGTACAGCTAACCCAAGTATGCAGGCAAGTCTTCATCATAAGGGTGATTCAATTACACCACTTCATGGATGTTAAAAAACCAAATGGCCTGACAAAGAAACCAATGAATGGAATCACTGTTAATAAGTGTGGCTTAAAAAAAATTAAAAAGCCAAATGAAACCCGAACTATTTTCTGTTTGCAAGTGTGTCTCAATTGAAAGGTCTTTGCATGTTTGTGGATCTGCTTCTGCACATTCATTTAGTGGCTATATCCTGCAGTATCTGGCTACTCACTCTTCCCCATGTCAGAATTATTCCAGTTTAGTAGTCCTTCCAAATGCACATTGGTAGGATTGGGCCACTGATGGAATGCTCTGTAGCTGTTCTTTTCCTTGAATTTTACAGCAGGTAATCGCCAGATAAACATCAGAAGTAATTGTGATAGCAGAGACAAGAACCAGGGCACCACTTTGCCAGGTGAACACCCGAGCTAGAAAATTACATTCCTGATGATGCTCTTTCCTTTCAGTCCATGAATCACACATTCCTTTCTAAACAGCACACCAATTTTAACAAGAAGGCTACACAGCAGGTTCTACTATTATCCGGTGTTAGCATGCTCTCTTACCCCCAGGACATGTGTTGATCATGAGGGTGGGAAGGACTCAGAATCCAGGTCTCTGAGTCCTTGAGGAAAGCTGCATCTATCTGGTACTTATAAAAAGAGAAGGAAAAGGCACTGACATAATTTCTTCTGTTTATGTTTTACGATGAAACTACTAGCCCTGATTAGTCCTTGGGAAATACAGTAATTAGAAAAGTTGTCAGTTTCTGTACAAAGTTACTAGTGTCACATAGATGTAAGATATCATTTCAGCTCTAAAAAACAGTGGGGAGGGCTGCTACATCCAGTGATTTGTTTGGACTTTATAATCCAAGCCCTTTATCAGATTTGTGAGCACATATATATTTCTCAAAAACATGCACATTTATTCTAACAATAACCTTAGAATTCTTTTGTGGAACTAGCAATTGACAGTAAAGAAAACATGAGGCAGCTTTAAGAGTAAAGCTATGGTGTCTGTATATATCCTTCTTTCACAGCTGCAGAGCAACGTAAAAGATTCTTAACACAAGTGTACGTGATGAGCACAGCAAAATGGACAACCCAGCTTGGCCCAGTCTCTTAAACAGAACTGTAATACTCAAAAGTCACATACAGTATGGCCCAACATGCACCGGAATAGGTGTTCTTTGTGCTACTGAAATAGCTCAAAGAGCACTTAAAATTACTTCCTACAGGCAGCTGAATGTACTTTTATATTTTTCCTTTAATGAAGCAGGTGTGTCCCTCCCATGGTGTGAGAGAATCTTTAATGGCACAGAGCTATCTTAACATCGCTTTTTGTTTTCTATCAAAGGAAGTGTATCCCAAAGTCAGGCTGCATAATCAGGGGCTGAGCCAACACCAGTTGATCTTGCCAGGCAGCAAATTTCCTTGCATGTTGTAGTTCAAACATCCCTGATTCAAAGCTAAGGGTAGAGGGAGAGTTTGGTATCACATTGGAGCTTGTTATTTTGAAGATTATAACAGAGTATGGATACTTCCTTCTGTAATGGCTGCTGTAAGGGGTCCAGTTAAGATGTCTAAGGAAATCTAGAATTTGTACTCCCGTATTTCCACTGATAGTAAAAAGAGAAAGAAAACAAAGAAATAAATATTACAATTTCATCTATAAAAATACTGTGGTTTTTAACACGGTAAGTTATTAGATATATGAGAAGTCACTGATTCACTATTATTAGACTCTAAAATCTCTTTGCCAAAAGGGGCATGTTCTTCAGGTGAAATACAATTGATTTTTGTACCTGACCGATATTACACTACGTTCTTTTTTTTTTTCTTCTGTTTTCCAGCAGACAAGGAATATCTGCTGAGAGCACCTGCTATAATTATAGTCTTTTAAAATCTCATACTCTGCACATGTTAATCCTCAATGTAAAATATTACTAGCTGTGTGCCCAAGGGTCTTGACTCATGAATTGTTGGTGAACGTGTGTGTCAACTCCTTCCTCATTTAATAAGAATGTCCGGACGTGAAAGTCTATTAATCACAGTTTGGTTGAGATAGCAGTTACTAAAAAGTACATTTTCCTTCTTGTTTTTACAGTTTTGCACCATAGTGGATATGGATGGACATGGATAGATAATGAAGTGAAAAGATACTAAGATGAATTTTAGAAAGCAAAAAGTGACAGTGTCACATGTGCAAAATTCCTTGCATAGCTTCCTTTAGTGTTTCTTGTAAAGGAAAATTCAGATAAGAATCTGTTTTTTTCTTTCTCAAAGATATTTGTATATGTACATAACTAATTAATAATGTTTCATATGTATGTATATACATCAATAGATAAGTATCAGAAATACATGCACATGTAAAACCACAGTTATTCACACAGTCTTCTTAAAGGTTATTATTTTATCTGAACGGCTCCTTCGGCTTTTTATATCTTTCATATCAAAACTATGTGGCGTACAGGTATCCTTCAGCTTTGGTAGAGCACTCAAAATTTGATCCTATTAGCAGTGCTGTACTTACTTATTTACAAATAAGAAAAAAACTGCCTCTTTTATCATGAAAAGCTGTTTCCCTAACACATTTGAAAGAGTAGGTGTCCTTGTGACAATTGTAGTTCAGCTTAATTAGACAAAATTGTTACCGAGTCCAGTACAGGCATCAGGCATCATTTACGTAGAATCAGGACATTTAAAGGGATGCACATTGTGATTATTTCTTCATTCATTACAGGTTCAAGCACTGCCTTCTTACTCATATCTAGTTCAAAAAAAAGTGTGATCCAAACAAGATAACAGGATCACAGAAGTATACAGAAACACAAGTTGTGGAGCACTATGATATATTTGAAAGGTCCTGGATAACTAAATTCAACAAATGCCTGAAGCGTCTTTATCTGCCCTTTCCTCAATAGTTGCCACTTCTGTTTTTTTCTCCTCTTTTACAATTTCAAGACGTGACATTTCCTGTGGTCATTTTTCATGCATTTTTATGTATCAGTTTGGGTGCAAAATTAGAAACTTAGTAGCTGTAAGACAAAATAATTAACCTTCATATTAGAAAAGAACCTTTATAACATTTCTAAAATAAATATTTCTACAATATGTTTCATATATATAGTACATCATTTTGTCAGATAATGGTTTCACTGGCACTTGTTTGATACCTAAATGGCAGATCTGCCCAAATTTCTATTGTACTGCTGTTTCTCTCTGTCACTAGCTATTCATAGAATCACTGTGTTTATTTAGTGTTTCCTGTCTGTTTTCTATATTTATGTTCCATGAATATGTGTCATATGTAATAAGTATAAAAGGTCAACTGATGCAGACAAGCAAAACATACCTTTTTAAGAGGACAGGAATTTCACATGTAATAAGCATCTGATGCAACACAAAAACAAAGGCTCTGTCTACACATATGAAGAAGATGGAGCATGACAATCCCCGTGCCCCTATTCTAGGTCAGGTACTACTTTAGTTCAGACACAACATAATCCCTACTTAGCCATCATTTGCCTGGGCTTCCTCTGATTTTTATAGATCTTTGTGACTTGTAGATTGGTATCAGTTCCTGGGAGGTTGATTTAGAACCAAGACAGAAGAAACATTAGTGTCTGGATCCTTTCACAGAGACACATCCTCAGACAACCAAATGCTTTACGTGTTTTACAGTGTTTAAGTACTTAGGTACACTAGTGGAATCCCAAACTTTGAACTTGCCATCTTGGTAACTCCAAGAAGGATAAGGTGATTAAAAAAAAAAAAATCCACGTAAAGAAAGTTTTCCTTGCATGAAGAATCCTAGAACCTACCAACAGAGATGTATTAAAATCGAAGTGTTAAGAGCACAAATATTTCAGTAAGGTTGCAAGCAATAACCTTGATCTTTCCTCAAAATAAACCCCTTTACGATTTCATTGAGGAGCTACATGCAGCTCATATTTTTAATCTGTCTTTATAGCCGAATGGGAGAAGCAGTGCCACTGGCCAGTTTTTATATAGTGTCTTAGGTATTAGAGCATTCATTTCAGATACAGTTTTTCCAGTGGAAGAGAATTAAAACATACATATTTTACTTTTCTGGGAAGATCAAGATATGTGATAGAGCCCTTCCTATCTCCTGTTGACTGTCGGCCATGCTCCAGAAATAACTCAAGATGTAATGAGTCCCAAACACTATTCTAGAGGAAATATATTCTCAAGTTTAATGACTAGGGCATTCAAAGGAGGGTAGAATTTTTCATTCTACCAAATGGCTTATATTTCTCTGTATATCACTGTCATGGTTTTGGCTGGGATAAAGCCAATTTTCTTCATAGTAACTCTATGGGGCTGTGTTTTGGATTTGTGCTAATCACAGTGGTGATAATGCAGAGATGTTTTAGTTGTTGCTAAGCAGCGATCACACTATTTGAGTACTTTTTCAGCTCCCCATGCTCTGCCAGGCGCATGAGAAGCTGGGAGGGGGCACAGCCGGGACAGCTGACTCCAACTGACCAATGGGATATCCCACACCATATGATGTCATGCTCAGCTTATAAAGCTGGGGAAGGAGAAGGAAGGGAGGGGAAGTTCAGAGTGATGGCATTTGTCTTCCCAAGTAACTGTTACGCATGACGGAGCCCTGCTTTCCTGGAGATGGCTGAACACCTGCCTGCCCATGGGAAAGTGTGAATAAATTCCTTGTTTTGCTTTGCTTGCGTGTGCAGCTTTTGCTTTACCTATTAAACTATCGTTATCTCAACCCACAAGATTTCTTACTTTTAGTATTTCAGTTCTCTCCCCCATCCCACCAGGGGGGACTGAGCGAACCACTGTGTGGTGCTTAGTTGCCAGCTAGGGTTAAACCACAATAATTGCATCTATATTCTACACAGTGATTTCATTTAACATAGAACTAATTGAACTGCTCAAAACAAAGCCAAAAAAACCCTGCAACAACAAAAGTAGGTCTTATCTTCAGGAAAATGGTACCCGTTAGAGATCTCAATAAAATTTTTCATTGTCATTCTGCTTTGGCAGTGACATGCAGTGACAATAAAATGCAATGGAGATCTAAGGGAACAATATTGTTCAGACAAAGCATTGTATACGTTATTTGTTATCTAGACAACACTAACAACATGAGAATAGTTAGTTTCTGTACCTATGAAGTTGGTAAAAATGGTCTTGACCTTGTAAAGGACCTTGTAACATTTGTGAACTTTTTATCACCATCTTGAATTGCCACATGCCTGTTGGAAATACTTAGCAAAATCCCCTCTGAATTAGAGCTTGTAATAAGGTATAGCTTGCAACAAATTTCCGGTTTTTTGTTTGTTTGGTTTTTGTTCTGGGTTTTGGGGTTTTTTTTACTAACACATGAACACATTACAAGGTTCTTGTGAGCTCATGTGTTCGTGCAGTAACCCGCTGTGGTGATTTTGCTAGCTATCACCAAGTATTACATATGTGCATGAGTATACCTGAAAACACAGAGATGTACAGCAATACATCCATATATGTCTTTTACAAAATTATCTCTTGAGATCTCCACTGGCTAAAAAGCATTACAGCTACCACTGTTCAACTATATTAGTGCCTAAATAAACCATGAACCTGGTAGCAAAGGTGCTTATTTGGGAGATGTGTTCTACTATTAAACCTGGCTCTCCCATTTATAGGCAAAGAAAGCAGAACAATAAGTTTGTAGGGAGGAGTGATAAAGCAGTCACCCAGGGTATTTTAAAAGAAAACAGCATTGCCAATGCATTTACTAGTATTGATCACAGTAGTGTGTCTTTAGTATACTTTAACAATTTAATAAGCAAAGCCATAATCAAGCCAGATAATCCATAGGAGACCAACACCTATGTCCTGACCTGAGCTTGTTATCGAGTTTCTCAGCATGTCAAGGCTGGTGCAGTTCTGAGCATACGCAAGGTCTACCTCTAGGAACAGAAAGTTGAAAAAAATAGTTCAGATGTTTTAACAGAAGTCACAGAATACTTGATGTTGGCAGGGACCTCTGAAGATTGTCTAGTCCAGCCTCTCTGTTCAGAGCAGGGTCACTGAGAGCAGGTTGCTGAGACATGCATCCAGTTAGGTTCTGAATAGCTGCAAGAATGGAGACTCCCAACCCAAACTCCCAAATACCTCTGAGCAACCTGTTAAGATGTTTGACCACCCTCAGAGTAAAGCTTTTTAACCCATTGCCTCTTGTTCTTTCACTGGACACCACTGAGAAAAGTCTGACTCCAGGTTCTTCTCTGCTCCTTATCAGGCATTCATTCACATGGATAAGTCCTCAGTGTCCCTCACTGTCCCCCCCTATTCCTCCAACCTTATCTTCTTGAGGCTACACAGCTCTATTTGAAGAACTTCAGTTGCTTATCTGGTTTAACCATTTGTTTTGCACCACACACAATATTTATTTATGAAACAATTTTTGTTGCCTCAGAACTTAACATTAGTTGTCTCTACTGAAAACCAAATAGAAGAATGTCTAGGTGAAGCAAAATCCCCCTCTGGTATCTGCTGATAAAATTATTTTCTATATATGCACTCATATTACACACCTCTGAGGCATGTGGCAGTTTTAATTCCCTCACGAAAGGTAGGAACAACAGATTATTATTGAAAAAATTTGCCTTCATTTGCAGAGTAAAGGTTTCTTCCTATTCTTGTGTGTCAACATGAACTGTTGCTCTGCTTTCAAAACCTCTTGATGTTTGAGTAAACATTTCTGGATTTTTAACTTTCAGTTGTGAAATCAATGTAGTGTATTTGTCTACCTCAATTTGAGAAGCTCAGTAATCCTTCAAACTAAGCCCAGTGAAATTGCTCCTGTGTTTTAGCAATGCATTAAAAAAGAGAGAAGAAAAAAAAAAGAAAATTTTATTCAGCATGCTCAGATCATATCTGCACTATACAGTGGAGTGCTTTTCTGCCAAAAGCATTGGCAGAAATACCAACAGCATAAAAGCTCAGTCTCAGACTTGAACACAGCCATTCCAGTTTTGCCACTAGATATGAAATTATTTCACATTATTGCACTGGAAAACATTTCTATCAGAAATACTCATTGGGGAATAAAAAGTTTTCTTCATTTAATTTTGCATTTATACAAAGATATGAAATTTACAGTATACATTGAATCTCTACATAAACCTATGAGTTTTTAAAAGGGAAAACAGTGTGATGAAATATTAAGATTAGGTGATAGAAAGCAGACAGCTAGTCTCAAAGTTTGATGTATAATGATAAGAAATTCCGAACTGAAAACCCCAAGAACAGGACAAGTATCTTAAACAAAGCAGTTGATACAGGTAGTAGCAGGTATTAATGTTACGAAAAGAATAAAACCATTTAAAACAAGTCAAGAAGTGTTAGAATTCCCATGGAGTCTAACTTCATAGTAAAGCACATTAAAAAGTTTGGAGTCAAGCTATTATTCCCTCTTAACATAAACTGTTAGTCTGTAGTATTGTAATACACAATACCAGTGAAACAACATTGCCAAAATATCAGAGGGACTATACCCACCTGTAAATGGTTTTGGGAGGACTGCCCCAGCTTATTATTTCATTCCTTCCTGTGAGTTTGCCATTCACTTCATTTTGTTTCAAACTTATTCTCTTGGATCAGAGTCAAATCCCCTCACGCTGCCAGTATTTCTGAGACTAGTTCTAGTTCAGGTCAAGGTGGGGGGTTAAACATTCAAAGAGTGCCTGTTATTGTTCAGAAATATTACAGATATAATATTCTACTGCAGTTTGATATAGTTAGTAAAAAAATCTTCAAATGGTGCATTGTAATAAGGAAATATAGCTACAGTTTTTCTTTCCTAAATGAATGTTACTTTTATTGGAACGGCCTGGAAGCTCTACCACAAAGTAGTTATTCTTTGAAACTGTAACTTTTCATGAAAATTAATCTGTTTCAACTGAATTTTCCTGTCTCCACAAACAATTTGAGTGAAAAAGAGCAGAAGACTCTCCTTTGACAGTTTAGAAACACAACCAAGCTTTCCGGCTCCCAGCACCTTCCCCAAGCTGCCAGACTACAGTTACTGAAGTTCCTATTACTCCTTCAGAAGCAGGGAAGATCTCTGCCTGCTCCAAAGTGCTGGTCAAGCTGCAGTTAGCTCAGTATTCTGGCAACCTAAATTCCTTTTGCAATTTTGATTTAATGCATTATTCACCAGCATATTCACCAAAAAGTACCCGAGTACATTTCAGCAGGATGAACGGGACCTTAGAGTGAATTATGATCTCACTAACCACAGCAATAAATAAATCCAGGATGGACAAATCTGGCTGATAAGGTAAATCCAAGCTCTTCGCAATATTTTTCAAAAGGATTACAGAGTTTACTGTCATTAAAGAACACACATTCCTGTGTTTTCTTATCTTTGAGGGGGGTAACAAATTGGTCTTCAGAAAGGTTTCTTCTCTGAGAAGAATACCTTCTAGGAAAATTACTAGTACTAGGGATTCCCTGTCAAAAGCAGTAGTCATCCCTCTTCCACACTCAGAAGAGAAGTAGGGTGTGATTTGTGAATGCTTGGTGCTGATTCCTTCAGTAGCACCTATGTAGAGGAGTAGCTGAAGACTTTTGGGCACTCAAAGTGTACCTCTTCAGCAGCTTTTTAAAACAGACAAATGGAGAGTCTTTTGGATGAACGGTTGCACAATCAACCTTTATTAATTGTATATTTTTATTTAAATTACAAAATACAGGAAGAAATATTGAGATATGTATTGAGAAATGTGCCTAAAAGTTATGCAAAAGTGTAATGGAAGAAACTGGCAATCTGATTTTTCCCTCTTTAGGGACATATCCTTAAACATAGAAAAGCACATGAGTAACTTCACTCTCAGATCAGTGAGGACAAAACCAAATGGTAAGGTCTTTTTCTTTTCTTGACCAGTTCTTCTTTGCCGCCTGTCCCTATTCCGGACCAGCCCTATTTCTGGCTTGAAGGTCATTTAAAACCTCAACAGATATTGATGGATATTTGATCTATTCTGCCAGTGAGTTCAATTCTTCTTTTGTGCTCTTCTTCTGATAGTCTCTGGTTCAAGCTCCCTTTAATCTGGATTGTGACCTCTGTATGGTTTGGGTTTTTTTCCTCACACCTGAGAGAAAACTTCTGTACATCTCTGGGGTGTGCAAGACCATGGCCTCAGTGAAACATCTATCTTCCTACACTTCCGTTGCTAATTCTATAGAAGGTATAATCAACTGTTGTTGTGATAATTTAGACTGGACTGTTTTTCACTGAAAAATGCAGTTTCATCTGTAGAAATATCTATCAGTAACATAGTTCAGTAATTGTTTTCAGTGGGCTAAATTTGTGTTTACTACTTTAACATTTTGGCTAATTTTATTCAGATATTTGCATTACATAAATATGAAAAAATCAAGATAAAATTAGTATTATGCATGTAGTTCTTATTTAATTTTTGAATATATGCAAAATTTTCTCAGGAAATTTTGAATTCTTCTTCCAGGTCAAGGTTTTGGTGTTTCTTTGTTTTTTGGTTGTGGGGTTGAGTGGGTGGGGTTTTTTGTTTTGTTTTGTTGGTTTTTTTTGTTTGTTTTTGTTGGGTTTTGTTTTGGGGGAGGGGGTTGGGCTTTTTTTTTTTTTTTCCCCAAAAAATGTGAATATTTCTTATGAAAGGGAAATGTTAACTCCTGCTCATCTGTCTAAATTGATTGGTAAAATGTGGAAGCAGAAGAAGAGAGATAGATGAACATTTTTATTTGTTAATTAGTTGTAAATATTCCCACACACATTAAACCTTATTTTTAAAATATAGAAAATAGCTACAATACTATTGCCTGAACCTCAGTATCACTCTCTGCATACTTGTAACTCAGACTAGAAATCTAGTTGAAAATTATTTTCCTTCCAGCAGAGGGACTATTAGAGCTAAATGTGAATGTGTTAATTGAATTATCTCCATGAAAATAAAGGCCTATCAGATATTAAAATAACCATAAAGGTCACTGAATGAAAACATTTAGAGAGTACAATAGATACTTGGAAAGTTTGAGGCCTTAGAAAACAAAGCAAGTAAGGAAAGGACAGTGAAAACATTCAGAGTTTACCTTGTTTTATTATGGGAGGAAAAGGTAAGCTCTGTGAACTGTACTGAAAATATTACCATGATAACCCCAAGTGGTCAGCACTTTGTCTTGTAAGCAGATGGCCACATACAAAGTAAAATGAGCATAGTTATATAAGTGATATTGCAAAGGTTCACCTTATTTTTAAGTAAGAACATTTTTTACACAAACATGATTATTAAATAACAGGATGATTGGTTCAGGAAGATCTGAACAACTGTACGAGCATATAAGTCAGTAGAACAATGCAACCTGCTCCACTTACTTCAGTAGACACCCTTGTAGAGGAGGTGCCATGACTTCATTCCTTTCTTCATTCCTGAAATATCTTCCTTCTTGGTGGTATCTCAAGAGAAAGCAATCTCTGTGTTCAAAAATGATAGCAACAGCAAAGGGTTTCTCCTTCCCTTCAGACTACTAGTCAATTGCATTCTCTTTTACATCATCATGAACACAGCCCTTCCAGTGTTCACTAGAGGGAAATTAGATAAAAGATGTAGACATTTTCATGCAGATCATGTAAACTAGAATTTCTATTTTGTATAGCTAGTCATTATCTTCACATTGTTTTATATGAGAAGGCCTTTTCTCCCACTTATAGGTATGCAAAATCATTGCATTCAAAGTAAGAAATATGAGAATCTTCTTGAAACATTATGATTCCTTTTATTTAATACCCAAATATGCTGAGATAAAAACTCCTGTGCCCTTGGTATCTCAAGACAGTAGGGAACCAAGACCTTTGGATTTGTTCAGACCATTTAGGAACCTGCTGCAAAGAAAGAAAGGGAAAAAAAGGACACTTCTATCCTCACAGGAAGAGAAAAGAGCATTTCTTTGTATTGTGCCTTGATCAAGAATACTGCATCCAGCTGAGCCTAATCAAACAGAGAGAAATATGTGGCAGTGTTTGTGTGCAGAATACACACACACTCCAAGACACAGCATGAGACATAATGCCTGCTGTCAGACTTTCTCCCCTCTGCAGCGTATTATTTTTTAAAACCCATTTTATTGCATAAGGATTTTGTTAGTGATTTTTTAATTTTTATGTGTTTTTTTAACTGAATGCATCTAGTCATGTTTTAGAGATCCATTAAACAGGCAAGGCTTGTTTTCTGTCTCAGGAATGAAGCACAAGGATAACAGCCAGAAGACAGTTATTTCTTTTCCCTGTATGTGATGTTGATTGAGTGTGTTACCTTGGAGAATTCACCTTCTCCCTCTGGCCCTCAGTTTCTAACATCAAAAGTTGAAAAAAACACCAGAACAGCAACATGGCTATTGGCAGGCATTTATGTGAGATATTGAAAAGAACATGAAAACACAACTAGGTTATACCACTGCCTCCTGCAGTTTCCAGTGATGTACAATGCTCAGTAACAGGATATCACTAGGCCTATTCTGAATAAGATGGAAACCTGTTTTTAAGTCCTCAGTTTTTTTCTTTGATTCTATGAATTCATACACTCCATGCTTGAACCCATATAAGTTTTTAGCATTAACAATATTCTGTGCCAAGGATATACACTGAATGAAGCAATTGTCTATATGTTACCATCTTCTCTTTTTGGATGTTGTTTAGTTCTTACAATATTAATCTTCTACATAATTTCTTCATGAGATACATTACTTTATATATCTTTATATAGCACTCTCACTTACCTCTTAGTGGAGCTGTAAAAGGTGCAGTCTGTTCCATAGTTCCTTCTACAGTTCGATAATTTTAAATATTTTTGTCACACATCTCCAGACCTTTTCCTGTTCTACTATATTTATATCAGTAAGAAGCCTGACCTGACATTTTCACAGAGCTCAGAGATCTCATTTCCAGTAATGATTGTCAGCTGTCAACCCATCACTGTATACGCAAAGATTTGTCATTATTTTTCACTAATCATGTTCAAGTTCCAGTTGTATCTGATCTATAATCTCTGACAAGATCCCAAGACTTTCCTAATTCTGATGTGGATTTTATTGTATTTATTATTCCCCAGTGACTTCTCTTGGGGATGTTCCACTCTGTAAAAACAATTCACTGAGGGAAAGATTTAAATGTTCAAGGCAGCCTCTCTGTGTTACCCTGCGAATGGCTAATTATTTGTACAAAGTGAAATAGTTCCAAAGGAAATTAGAGAGACTGAAAGGAGGTTAATTTTCATAGGATTAATCTATATTCAAGAAAAATAAATTTGTGGAAAGGACTACCTGAGGTGCCCTAAATTTGCCTCCACTGCCTATTAAGGACACTTTGCCTCTTGTATGAACACCCTCTAGACTCAGCTCAGTGAACAGAGCATTCATCCGAGCTTTTATAGAGGTAATGTAGGGATTCAAACAAGAGTATTCATCATTCAAGGTAAATTACCTGGCTACTGGGAAAATCACCCTTTTAAGGAAAGACTTATTCTTTCTCTGGTTTGGACAATATACTCTTTAATGAATGCAAGAAACTTTTCCTTATTGAAGTTATGGGCTATTGAATTAAGATGTACTATCACCAAAAAAATGAGTAAAAAATTAAATGAGCTGATGAAAAATAGATCCTTTGGAGTTAAAAAGGAAATTAATAAGATATAAGTATGAAAAGTTGAAGGATTAAGACAAAACAAGCTTACTTGCAGCCACCAATGAGGCAAACTCAACTTTAAAACTGAACTTTTGGTTTTCTTTTCTGTATTTTAGGCTGGATTCACAGTGAAGTCTTTGCAGTAAATGCAGCCCCAGCCCGGGGCACTGGGTACCTCCTTGGGTTCCCAGGCTGGGATGTTGGCCCATGGGTAGTTGTAGCTCAGTGGGACCTATGACCAGGCACACGGCTGCAGGGTGGCAGGAGCTGGAGCTGGAGCCAGAGGTCTGGCAGGACCAAGGTGAGAGCCTCAACTAAAAGCAGCTTCTTGGGACAGCATTCAACCCCATGCCACCTGGGAGCCTCTTCCCAGGGTCACCACTGGGAAAGGGCCACCCTCAACTGCACTGGCTCTGAGCTGGCCCAGAGCCCTGACAGCCAAACGTCCGGGAGCCCCTGGGCATGTTCTCATGGTTCTCACAAAATCTTCTACTCAGAAACTTCCTAAATAGATAGCAAAAGTCACTCTTATCATGCTTGATATGCACTGTAATGTATGCAAAATATTCTGAGATTATCCACAAGGTGAAGCTCATTAAATGTCATGGACAAAGACCAATTAATTTCTAAGTAGTCATTTGGCATTGACATGGTTTAGGCATGGATATATTTAAAACTGTCCAAACTAAAGTATATCTTGGCAGCCTCATAAACAGTACTTCAGGTTTGAAGGAAATGCTAATGTTGAAAATGTAAAGGATGAAAGATTTTGGCTAGCTTGGAAAGAAGCAGTAGATGAGACAGAATGGGAATAGTGTCATAGCTGAGAAATTAAGTACTTGTATATTCCACTTCAGTCATTTGAGGTACCTCATTCATCTTCTGAGTCACAGTTCTTTGGATCCTGATGATGAGCTACAGTTAGTCTTATATGCAACATCCTATCTGTGAGATCTGTCTCTTCCTACAGTACTATTTACACATTTTGTGTAGTTTCTGGATAAAACCCCAGATTAATGATGTGAGTAGAGTTCCTTCCCCTGAACACTTGCTCATGGAGTTTTGCTTCTTTGCTTGATTTCTGCCACCAGCAAAGTTGCATTCTTTGTTATGTGATAACAGATTTCATGAGCTTGAGAAAGAAGTGTGGGTGTATACAACCCAACTGCACAGCAGCTGAAGTTTGCTGGCAGGAAGGAGTGCTGTTAGGCTGAGATAAGTACTGACATGTGGTTACTCAGCATCGTGGAGAGGTCCATGACTGTTTTATTATGGGCAATGTCCTCTTCCCATAACTGTATAACAAAAAAAGAAAGTGGTTACAATTGCTTTTCATGATAGGCTCAGTCACATCAATTCAGATGGAATTTACCTTGCCCATCTTCAGGCTTTATCACGTTTAAGGATTATCAAAAGCCTGTAGTGGAGCTGGATACTGGGATTTATTTAAGAACCTTCAATATCAGAGCTTTTACCCTATTTGATTATGTTACACACTCACACACTTGCTCTACGAAGTGCTATGATTGCTAAGTGTCAATATCCCTTCCCCACAGGGAGGTTCTGCTGCCCAGGAAAGTCAGGCAGAAAGTCATTGCAGTTTGTGCTGCACAGCTGCTTGCCGCTACCGGTTTGAGTCAAAGTTCCTGGGCATCCCCCAGCATTCATCTCCACTCAGCTCTTTGGTCTCCGGGATGATCTCTCTCTTCCAGTATGTTTCCTCCAGTCAGGACATTCACCACCTCCTTTTCAGACCCTCTTTTCTTTCTGAGACCACCTCTCAGGAGCCCTTCTTTTGAACACTAACTTTCTTTCCAGAAACCCTGGGCTTGCCCACCTAAATAGTGTATACACACATGCTTAGCCTCCTAATTGCTGGTTCTCTCTCATGTGTCTCTATTAATTGCAGGATTCAGGATGTGACACTTTTGTTCAGTCCAAGTGCTATCAGAATTTACGACCAGTCCATACTGGTTACAGGTTGCAAGTAGCAATTTTCTGGTTGAAAATACAAAAACTTAGTTTCAGACATTTGCCCGTAAACACGCTCACACCCCCAATTACCTGCTGCCTGTTAGCATGTACAGAGTTTAAGCTATTTTTATCACCAACAACAGGTTTAGACAGCTGCAGCTGTACTAATCATGGCAGAGTACCTTTAAAGTAAGTAGAGACGAAAAGAGATTTTTAGGGTTTCTCATCTACTTTACAAGTGCCATTTGAAGATGTCATGGACTGACCTGTGGGAATGCCAGTTGTCTCCATCTGTAAAAAGAAGGGCTGGCTGACAGCTCACTTGATCAGGTGGCTCCTACTTTTCACAACTAACTAAATTTTAAAGATGTAAATATTATTCTGCCTAGTTTTTGAAGCCAAAGGGTTAGAGTCTGAGCAGGACTGACCAGGTCTGAACACAGTGCAGCATTGCAGATGGCAAGAGAATTCTGAGGTAAAGAAGGGAGCTTCCTAGGCGGCTCAGGCTTCTTTACAGTCAGGCAATTGGCTAAGATCTGTTTTACATTTGAGCATGTAAGATCCTTACTTAATTCCTCTTGGTCTTTAAATCACTTTAAAGAACTGGCTTACCTGTTGGTTTTGTGTTTGTGGGGTTTTTTTCCTCTGCTCTTCTGTTTCTAGTTCTTTAATAAAGAAAAAAGTGTCAACAGAATTAAAACAAGAAAAACCCACCTTTTCTATTCTCTTTAGTTAGGCCTTGAACTCATGACTGTTGTATTCATGCATAACTATTTCAGTTGGACATTTTTCTTCTAAACTGTCACACTAGTACAGACAGTGAATAATTTGTGTTATATTTTAAGTATGTAATGCAGCATAGTAAACTGGACAGTTAAAAAAAATTTAGCACAACGGGCTTATTCAAATAATTATGTCTGTGCCTTTGGCAGGTATTTTTATGTATAGAGAGATAAGGACACACACTTTTGAGTACAGGTATTTTGTTATTCCTGTTGTCATTCATATCAGACATTAAAGCAGCTTATAATCAGACTGAACTTTTTGTTGGCTTTAGGCAATGGCATATGTATATTTTTTTTTCCCTTTCCTTCTTTGGCTACTACTCAAATGTCTGTTTATTTAAAATTCAAGGTGCATTTACTAATTATTGCCAGAGGCACTGTAATCTTCATAGGTCATAATAGGTCATATATGTCACAGTGTTTTATATGCACCCAGAAATCTCATTACAGTACCTAAAAATGAGATTAATGAGATTTTTTTTATATGTCAGATCTGATAATAGGTAAAATTGTTTATACCTATGACTTAAAAATTAGAACATGTGTCACATGCAAGCCCTATGTTAGCCCGTTAGTATAAGGCATTGAGGTCTCAAATAGCAATCCTGAGGGAACAGCTTAGCTTTCTCTTTTCCTATGTTTAGCATATGTAGCAAATCATCTTCTCTATATTTAAACAGGGTTTTTGCATCCGAGATTTTATTTTCTGAATGTTTTTTTGGACTGCATGGCTTTAGAATATAGGAAACAATAGGAAAAACAGACTCAAAATGACAAAATGGTACTTATTCTAATTGCTGTAAAATTATCGCCTGGGAAGGAGGAATGAGAAAGCACAGTGTCATGCAATTTTTGTACTACAGAAATGTGTTAATGTATATGTGTTAGTAGCATAAGACACGGTCTCTCTTTCTGTGCAAATATTAAAGCTCATTTACTCAACAGAGGAGTCTAGCTCTTACTTTAGCACTGCTGGGGCAAAATATGTGTTCCAAGTCAGAGAGTCAGATGAAGGGGGTCATGGGGAACAACAGTACTCTCTCCTTAAGACCCTATTTCACATGCTTAATGGATATACATTTGTGAGTTTGGGAGATGGAATATTTGTGAATTTGGGATCAGATGCTCCTACACAGAGTGGCATGTGCCGATGTTATGACTTCAGCTTTATTCTTCCTTGTTCCTTTTTTTTTTGTGGATGTCCCCTGTTCCAAGAAAGGGAGACCATGGCATTTGCTGTGGGTAGTAGGAGGGTCCTGAGAAGTGAGCACATCAGAACTGCAGTTTTTCAAAAGCTTATAATCTATCTATATACAGATTTTTTTTTGCCTTGCAAAATACCTGTTACTTTGCAAAGGTGACCTTTCTGTCAAATTGTCCTGGCATCACCTCAAAGACAAGGCTGTTCAAAGACAAGATCTCTGTATGCCTTTTGACATGGGTAACACCACGTTCCTCTGGGTCTTATTGTTAAAGTATTTATCATGTTGGCTAAAATGTTTCAAAAAGGTACTCTGACTCTAGGTCCACAGACCATTGGTGTGCCCATTAAAAACTCGACACACCAGAGGCAGCTTTATTTTGCCATTTTGCAGAATCTTAGAAGAGATAACCCATGTTAGGTCATCCAGAAAATATTTATTCCAAAGCAGGAATTCTTCTTCCACTAAGCTTTCCATCTCTAACTGTAGCCTACATCCACTCTTGTTTTAAATGTTTCGAGACGCAGCCTCTTCTTATATTCTAATCTATGTCACATTCTCACCTCAGCTTGTTATGGTAGTGTGCAGTGAAGAGAAATCCCACAAAGATATAAAAGAATTAGTTCTTTCATGGGAGACAATAAATGATGTTGTCCCTAATTCACTATTGGGTATACAGGCTTAGTGAAAAGGGCATATTTTAAATTTAATTTTTAAAGGAATTTTTTTAAAAAACAGATTTTTATGTTTATTTTTAAGAAACATATTTTATTAAAACCTTGCTTGATTCTGGAAGTAATGGATTTTTGTCTGTTCATTCTATTATTTCTTTATAAAAAAACACCTAAAAACCCCATCATTACTTCTGGTACTAGATAAATAATTTCATTCTCAAAGATTAAAAACCCAGATAATCTACTCTATTATCCAATAGAAAAGGCATTACAGGAAAAATGAAGAGAAATGGATAGCAAAAGGCAAAAATTACAGAAAGAAAAAATGGAAAAGCCTCTGAGGAGGTTTTAGCAATTCTTTGGCTTACTGTTTTAACAAATGAAAACTGTTCTGAGCTTGGTTTACCTGCAGCTACTGATAACTATCTCACTGCCCTATACTTTGGTACAGAAATAGGTACCGAGTCTGCTTATTACAGTAAAGTAGACTTCTGCTGCTTTGAGATGTTCAGCACTCCTGAACTAGAAATCTGCACAATTACTTTCTTTTCACTTTTACTCTTCAGTTTAGTTTTGTTGAGTAGAAGCTTCGACTTACCATGCATTTAAAAAAGCAATTTACAAGTCTAAACACTTTTACTATCCCTTTACAGCTATTAAACTAAATTATGTCCTCAGCTATGCCACTGTAACTGGCTTCAGCTCAGCACAAGTAGTCAAAATTGTGCTTGTGCAAATGAGAGTAGATTTTGGGCCAATCACTTCAATTAAATGGGACTGATAAAAGTAACAGTGCCTTTATACTAACTCACATGGTTTTTTTCTCCTGCTAATGTAATTTATCTACCACTAAAGAAACATTCTACCATTGCTTCAATGGCTGTCTTCCCCCGATTTTTGAAGTTACAATGTTGATCTAAGTCTATACTTCCAGTCCTTCCTGAAAACCCTATAAAGTCGTCATCTTAAAGCTGGAAATTCACCCCTTTTTATATCCATTCCTGGACATGACAGTGAATGGTTTAATTGTTTTATTCTTTATATTAATGTTATGAATTTAAATTAGTATTATTAATATGAAATCAATTCAAATGACCCCAATTACAAGACTTTGCCCCGATTTAACTTTACTCTGTATCCCCACAGCAGAAAGCTGTTATTTTCCTAACAAAATTCAGTTTGAAATACTCTTTCTATTTTGATACCTGTGTCATTAGGTTTTGTTCCTTTTTCCAGGGCAAAGCAATACTTTGCATTTATTAACCAAAAGCTAAAAATTTGGAACTATTCTGAGGACAAATATGCTACAGTAGTCTATTAGTTACAGACTAGCAGATATTTTATGAAAAACTGGGATGATAATCTCCTCCATAGCATTGCTGCTAGGTTAAGAAGACAGCCTTTAACTGGCATTTTCTTCATTTCCTCTATAGCTTCAAAATCAATTATTGCAAGTATTCCCATTTCATCTGGCCTGACACCAGAGAATATAATTTTACATTTTCGTTCATTCTTATTGCATATAGGAAGTAGTTCTAAAGTTAGTTCAAGTTTCTGTCAACTCACAAATGAATGTATGCTATTGGGAATAACAAATTTTATTCAAGTTATACCCCAAAGCCTTATGGGACCTGTGGGTCCTTTATGCTAAGTATTGGCCAGAAACTTTTAAGACATTACTTTTGGTCTTAGGTATGATTTCTTGATATGGTTTATGATAGACATTGGGTGAATATTGGTTTTGTAAATACTTTTCAAATATTAATCTTTATCTGCAAAATCTTATATGATTGAGGATCTAGTTGGCTGAAGTGTTTTATGTTTAAGAAATATGTTAAAGCAATATACTGCATACAGAAAAAATAATAGTAAAAGACTTTCATTTTCCCCACTTTTCTATTAGATTAGAGGTAGGAAATCCTGCTACAAGAATCATTAGCCAGTCTAGTTTTAACTTATATCTCATGCAGAATATGGTGTCAAACCTGAGTATATCGTTTATAAGCCTGCCGCTGTGGCTGCTTGCTAAACAGAGCATAAAATTAAAACTTTTACTTCTTGTTTTAAAATTGCCTTATAGGAAGATGTTTTACTACTATTTATTGGGAAGAGATAGCTATTTTCAAAACAAGAAATAGTCATAATCTTTACTCAAATATTATATTCAGCAAGTTTCTTATAGAAGACCTACATAGAGACCTCAGCTCCAACTGACCACTGTCAAACTATCTCTCCTACAGACCTAGGTATCTAAAATTATTTTAGTATGGCTCTGTTTCTTTCATTTTGAGAGGTTCTCATCAAATGTTGCTAGATGATTAATTCAAGTGGTTTAGGTCTGTTCACAGTGAAAAGAACCACACTTCTGCTCCGATCAACACTTTGAATGTATTTCTAAGAGAGCTGCCAATAATGCTTGACCTTGTGAATCGTGTGTGGACAATTAACTTATTCAACTTATTCACATCAGCTGGATTAATAAAGAATCAAGGAATCAAAATACTGCTTTAATAAGACCTGTAATGGAAGTGTTTAGAACATGTATATTTTGCATTAGAGGGAACAGAAAAGAGCATTTAACCTGTCAGAGATCCAGAGAAGCAAGCCAGCAAGTTCTTAGAGATAACACAATCTTACTCAAATGTAAAGCTCACATGCAAGGCCAGGATGTTTAGGGTTTTTAAACTGGACCAAGCTGTTTCTGGGTGTATACCAATGTACAACTGACTCTTTGTGTCCCTGTATTATCCTCACTGGTAGTTCTAGTCCTACATTTAATTTGGGAGTAGCCAGTACAGGTGTCTCAGAATATGCCATGCAAAACAGACTGATGTTATGAGGGACTGTACTCATTTCGTGTATTTAATTGTATTGTACAAGATCAGGCCCCAAAGCATCCACATCAGTGGATAAAAGACTCATCTTACTTGCTTTAAGGGCTCTATAGGCTGTAAGAACAATTTAAGCTCAGCCTGAAAAAGCTGTCTGCTTTGATAATGCCTAATACTAGGTCTCACTCAGAAAGGTGTGGCAGACAACTGTGTCTGACACTGGCCACATGACATTTGGCATTATTCCAAACAATGGCAGATGAGAGACACAAGCCTTTTGTAAGTATGCAGCTGGGTCTTTCTAACAAAGGTCTTGTTATTTTTCTATTTTATTATCAAACTCCATCTGAGAGTACAGTACATCAGTGGAGCACAGAGCAAACCAGTCATTGCAGACAACAGTGATGGAGCCTTTGCAACAGACAAATACAATGTCAAGTTCCTTTTCACAAATCATAAGATGTAAAGTTTTTGGGACCCCCAACTACATGGGATTAGCAGTTATTTTTATTGTTCTGGACTGAATACTTAAAAGAATATATTAATCTACACAAAAACTATTCCGTTCATAAAAGGTGTTTCCCTCTGTTCCCATTATTGTCAAGTGTACTTTAGAATTATATGTGTATGGTCTTTAAATGCATGTGGTATTTTCTTTCACAAAGACACAATCCTTGAATTTTTCTTCCCTCTTTTTCTGTCTGTCTCCTCTAAGCAATTTCTTGAATCTTTCATTGGTCCTTCTTTCTCTGGAAATCTTCCTTTTCCCCATAGGTAAAGGAATTTTAGGTAAGAATACAGTAAGAGATAGTAAGAAGACACAAAAAGAAAGATGTGAAAAACAATCACATTAGATGTCCATAGATTCTATAAACCACCACGTGGAACAATCAGTTTCCTTAAAGAGGACTGTCTAACTACCTATACTTTACATTAAAATATAAATATTTGACCCCCCATTATGAAATTAAAGTTATCTTTCATTAGTAACTAACTATATTAATTTGTATTTTTTAATTACTTTTTATTACTTTGACTTCTGAAAATTATTTTCTTCTATGGCAGTAAGTGACACAGATTCCTCTATATTGCGATGAAAAGCACTACTTAAATCGTTTCTACGTATATTTGCCTTTCATTTTTTCCTCTTATTTTGCTTAAAAGAGTTTAAAAATCATCACCTGTGCAACTCTTTCTTATCCAGCTGTTTTCTTAATCATGGCCTGCATGCTTTTTTAAGCTAAACCTCAAAAATCTCTTTAGTTTCTTGCCATATAAAAATACATTTATGTCTCTAAACCTGAGTACTGGTTGCACCTTTGAAGGAGGTGAATAAAGTGAGTAATAGGTCCCGCTGCATTTGAGATCTCTTAGTTTTACACAGTGTGACTAAAATGAGCCTGAAAACAGATGGCCGTTAAACATTACCATGGATAAAGGCATGGGGGGTCATCATCTGCTAATTTAATACATTTGCCGAGTTAATAGCTTCTGTGGAGCTGCGGTTTGTGGTATAAGTGGAATCACCTCATTCATTCAGAGGCCCTGTTTAAGATCTTATTATTTGGCTTAAGCATAACAGTAGTTTTATTCTCACAATAATTTGTACCATGGAGATGCTTAAGAATTAAGAACAAAATCTTCCGGTGCTCGCAGCTGTTCAGACACAAAGTGATGGATTATCTGTAACCTGAAGATTCTGTGTTCTAAGTAGATGGTAAAGATAAAGAGAAAAGAATATGCCATAAAACCCAGAGAAGAAAATAATAATGTTTTCAAAATGTCTTTTTAATAAGGGTTGATCTACACAGGTGTTGTATTGAATTAACTGTACTGGTATAGAAAGTGCTATTGAAAACTCTTCGCGGTCCTGTACTACAGATGGCATTTAAAAATGTTTTTGCCATGACAACTACATTTAACGGAGGTTTCACAAAAATGTGGAGCAAACCCTCAGATGAAGTTATAGTGATGAATTCACAGCAATTCAGCTGTACTTATTTTTCATAAATAAATTTATTAAAAATCTTCTCAGATTCTTCACACAGAAGGTGGAATTTTGCCTTGATATTTTCTTCAAAACAGGATGATTAAATTGAGTTCTGCTAAGACTACCATGCTCTTCCAAGTCATGCACTAAGCGGTAAGAATCATGGCAATGGTAGATGCACTTAGTCAAATACCCTGTCCCTGGTAGTGACCAATATTGAACATCTAAAGAGACAGCATAACAGATAACCATGCAACAACAGCTTCCTGGCTTCTAGCAATCCATGATTTAGAGACAAAGTGTTACATTTATCGCTGTGTTTAGCCTTTGGTGGAATTCTGTTTTACTAATATGCATAATTCCTTTCTGAGTCCATTTGTGCTTTTGGCATTCACCAATACCTCAAGGCAATGAGTTCCACAGCTTAAGTACATGCTGAATTTTGTATGAGTCTGCACCAAAAAGTTTCATTTGATGACCTCTTCATCACTGAGAAATTATGAATAATCAGTGTATTTTCACCTTCTTATTGTTAACTGTGATTTTTATAGTCACCTTTTGATTAATCATTCATCCATTTTTGAAGTCAAGAATGTTATTCAGTTTCTCCAACACATAAACTAATTTACAGCAATTATAAGTTTGTTATCAATTTTTCCATGCTTTTATTTCTACCAACAATTTCAGGTGGAGGAAGCAGAACTGTACATAGCATTTAAGATGCATATAGTCTAGGGGTTTAAAAAGTATCATGCTGTATTCTTTATGCTCTGTTTTATTGTTAATAATTCCTGACCATAAGACTTCTGTTGAACACTGATATGTTTGTCATTAAACAATCAAATATTAGTCAAAGAAACCCCTTCTGAACTAGAACAGTTTTATTTAGAGTGCATCACAGAGTGACATATATAGGATTGCTTCATTTTTTACTGTGGTTTTGTTTTCCCAATATATACTATATAGATTTCAACTACTACTTTATTTCCCACTCCTACAATGTTATGAGGTCAACTGCAATTAAATCTTTCTACTAAGTCTTTATGGTCAGCCTTTATTTTTAGAC
The DNA here is from genome assembly GCF_963921805.1 of Phalacrocorax carbo. Lineage (NCBI taxonomy): Eukaryota > Metazoa > Chordata > Aves > Suliformes > Phalacrocoracidae > Phalacrocorax > Phalacrocorax carbo. The sequence continues at coordinate 24,019,476 of NC_087513.1, read as the reverse complement.
ATCTGGATATTTTTGTGTCATTGTTATTCACAGCTTCACTAATTATACTCTTCCTACATTATTTATAATTGTGTTGAATATTACAAATCTCATAGAAGGGTATGGTGGGATTTATTCCCTGTATTTGCCAACTGACAAATGTTATTCTAGAAATTTAATGTTATATTTTCAAATATACTGACGGTAATTGCCCAAGAAGTCATATTTCCCAGCAGTTTATGGTATGACTAATATTAAATTAAATTGAAGGTGATAATTCATAGATTAAGACACAGAAAATCACAGACTTACATGAGACAAGCATGAGATCGTCCATTATAGTCAACGAAGAGCAAATCTTACAGACTGAAGGGCTTTTCATCTTACCTTAAACTAGACACTTATGTATGGTTCTACAACAATGGGATCAATTTGTTTCCAACATCATAATGTCTTTTAAAGAAATTTAGGAAATTTTGGGGGAATAAAATCTTTCTCTAAAACCCATCTTGACTTTTCCTTGTTATAAAGTATTTATTTTTGTAACATATTTATCCATGTTTCAGCTTCTTTTTTTCTTTATTATACTTCGTACTAATTCCCCTAATACAGAAGGCTACTTAGCAGTCTGTAGTTTTCCAGATTCCACTGAGCCCTGTAAAAAGTAAATACTGTATTTGCCACACGTCATTCTACTGATAAATTCAATTAAGTGATAAATTATGGGATTAGTAATTTGACAATTTCATTTTTTATTTCTTTTTGAGCAGTGAATGAATACTTGACAATTTCTTACTATTCATTTTACCATTGTGTTCTAAAATAACTTCTAGTGATATGTTAGTCTGCAACGGTTTTTTCAGTTTACCCCATTTAAAGAAAATTTCCAGGAAAAACCTCTCGTAGCTCCTTTGTAGTGAACACCAATGCAAATAATGCTTTTAGTTCTATTTTCATCTTATCTTTCCTGAACATTCTTATTACAACTTTCTCATCTATTGACCTTACAGACTTTCTGGCAGTCTTCCTGTTTCTGTTGTATTTGAAAAGTTTTATTAGTAGCCTTTATGTTTTTAGCAAGCTGTTTTTCTTGGTCTGCTTTTTTTCTAATTTTATATTTAACCTGGCAAAATTTATGCCATATTTTATTTTGTTGATTTTTATATTTTTTCCATTTTTTAAAAAGGAAGTTGTTTTAATGATAACTATGTCCTTTAACTTGCCTTCTAGTCAAGAAGCCTTTTGGGGAGTTAGCTTAGTTGCCATTTTGAAGTACATTTTCGTCTTCCATATTTATGTACGCTAAGTAGTAATTTTGACCAGTGTCCAGAGTCATGGCAGGTTTTTTAATCTTTTAGCACCTTCTTTAAGTTATTATTAAATTTTCTCATTCATTGTAGATATTCTTTTTGAAGTTAAGAATTACAGTGTTGGATTCTCTGTATTTCTTTTTTTTTTTTTTTTTGCTACTAAGTTTAAGTACATTGAAGTCAGCAGACCTTCACCCCTCTCATTAGTTGCTCCATAAAGAAATATCTTATAATTCATTATTACTTAATCTCTGCATTATGTCTCATCATGAGATTACCCCATCTCTATGGAAACACTGAGATTTCCTATTTGTACTGTGCTTGCTGCTGTTGCAGCATCTGTGATTTGCTTAGCAAGCCATAGCAGTGTCACATGCCATACAGGTACCTGACAGTGAAGTTGTCCACTTGTTCTCTTCCTACGTAGGCATAGAGTCTGTACATTTTTTTATGTTATTTGCTGATTCATTAAAGAATTTTCTTGTTTGACTCTATGATTTAGTGATATGTGACACTGCTGAAATGTATCAGTCTTCTACTGAAAGGAGACACTGTGTCCTGGAGAAAGAACTCCGTATGATCTATATCCATTCTTATTATTCTCTTGGTTATCCTCCACCTACCATGTTTCTGATAATACCCGTGTTTAAAGTCAGCTGGCATATTTCACCCACACTTAAAATTTTAATTTTGGCATCTGTATAGATGAAAGAATTAATATCAACTCCTGACATATTACTTGAGGATCCAGGGGTTTTGTTTCTTGTGCTAGAGGATGAATCGTCACAGCCAGATGAGAAGGTATATTAATCATAGTTTCTTTTATATGAGGAAGATTGAAATGTCTGAAAACTTAGGATCCAAAAGAAATATCTATACTCCACTCCTTTTTCCTCATTCAATCTGGAACACAGAGGAAGAATCTACTTCTAGAATCAACCTAGTGTAATCTAAACTGAAATTTGGGCTGAAATGACAAAATGGCAGTATAAAAGTCTACATGGAGAAAGCCACAGATTTTTGGTGATGGCTGAAGGCAAGATATTAATGATTTTTCCCCTCTTTTCAGTCTTTACTTTCTGTGCCTGAATGGTTAAACATTAAAAAAACTCACAAACAAAAAAAAGAAAGAGGGGAAGAAGGGCAGAGAGAGAGAAAGAGAAAATAATTAATATTTAATAGCTTTTATCGATTTTGTCATTATATAAGAAGGTTTCTCACATCCAGCCAGCAAACAATACTTTTTCATTCCTCAGCTTTGCTTTAGAAACTTAAGCTTAGCATTTTGCTGCACTCAGGCATGATGTATTTCAAACCAGTTGGCTTCCAACATACAGCTCTTAATCTCTTCACTGTAAGAACATCTTTATACCAATTACTAAATTTTATCAGAATTTTCAGAAAATATCATAAATGTGGATCTAAGATTGAAGTATTTTCTTTTGATGCTCATTTTTTAAGAGATCATGGTTCTTTATTTCTTCTTTCGCATTTTACATAGGTATGATACATAGGTATGATACATAGCAAATGACACCTGTGGCCATAAAAAATAAAAAGGCAATTGAGAGAGAAGAGAGAGAAGAATGAATGCTGATACTTGTGCATATTTTGACACTTGCATGTTAAAAGAATAAAAGTGTAAGATTTTGTTTTAAGACATGAACTTGAAGACATATTGTAGTCCTTTTATGTGTAAAGTACTATACAGGAAAGGAGAAAATACCTTAGGGGTTCAGATGCTGTGTTGGCAACAGTCCTCAGTGGAATGGATAAAGATACCTTTGTATTTAAGGAACTATGTTTTTTAAGGGATGGGTATACCATAGATAGAATTGAACCTGGAAGTATGTGTTTAGTCTAGCTAATAATCTTATTTAAAGTGGAGCCACAGCTTATTTTCCTGGCTGCCGTTTGAGGACACCATAATAAAATCAGATCTGGTTTTAGTTACACTATTCTTTGAGGGCAATGACTTTCAGGCAACTGATGAGCAATAATCACAAAGTACAGCATTGTATTGAGTGGAAATTCTTTGTCAGTACTGTAAATGCATCATTAAGTGGAAAATAAGTACCAGCAGCCTTGGTGCATCTGTAACAGGGATGTGGAGCTTTCTCTGTGATAAATGAAATTGGTTTCAGAGGGGAATTTTGTATGACCATAAACAGCAATGTAAGTCAGAGCAAACAGAAGGAATTTGATGGAGCTCTGAAAACTTACTTTAACTTAGGAACTGCCTGAGATTTCTGTTTTTTACTTCTCATTTCAATAAAACACAGGAAAACCAAATAGAAATAGAAGTTTCCATTCAAGACCAAAGGGAGATAAAGGCCTGCATTTTCAGATCCACAAGTGATCATATATTAAGTGAGGCTGGTCCACGTGAGGGCTAAGAACTGGCTCAGGCTACAGTGAATGGCAAACACAAAAAGAACATCATACATAATCAAGGAGTCTTGGTCAGGTTAATAGCAGCCTTTGCAGGTGAAAAACTGAATTCTGGATGCACATTGCCAGCATAACTTGACTTGAGAAACTGGGCAGTATGAAAAAGGGCTGAACACTCCAGCAAATGCAACTACTTTTATTACCATGATTCACTGCCAGATGAATTCTTCACTGAGGTCAGGTCAAGAGCATAACAACTTTATAAATATACATGGTACCTAAGAAATCCATGAATCTTGCTAACACCCATCCTAACACATTCACATGATGAGTTTAAAAGCAAATAAATGTAGGCATGTCAACATTCTAATAATTGTAAATTCATTTTAAGGTCCTTGTCTTCAAGTACAAACAGTGAGTCCAGAATTTCTGGTCTTTCTGAGCCCCCATAGTTGTTATTAACTTTAGCTGCTGGTGTGTATGAACATGCTTCTGGAAAGGAGGCAAAGGCACAAACCTCCATAAATGAGTGGTGTTATTGTAGGTTATTCTGTAGTACTGTGTATTGTATATTACAAATGTCATGTGTATTTCCTTGTCAAGAACAAGGGTGAAGATTTTCTTGTCTTCCCCGTGATAAATACTGATTTAGGAGTGTTGTTTGGACCATTCCACAAGGCAACAGACAGAAATCCAGCATGCTTGTAATAAGCCAGGATGGGATTTTTGCATAAACAGAAGATAAATGTTAAACACCTTTTTGGCTAATTCTCAATTTATACTATGAGAAAAAAAAACATAAAAGAAAAACTGCAACACATCTAAGCCCTGAATAAGCAGACAATTTGAGGGAAGCTGGAGCTTTGTTATTTAATTAAACGTAACTTCTTAATTAAATGCAGCTTTTCTTTAATAACGTGGGACATTCAATCCTCCTTGCAATAACAACTCCGACTGTTATACAAAAAAGGAAATAGGAAAAAATAATGCATTTAGTACAGGCTGTTGGTAATGAACTAGCCATACAAGCAATTTAAAATCCTTTAAAAATGCTTCTCTGCCTTCCTTCTCTTCTTCCAAGAAGCTGGGTGATCACACCCTTGGAAAGTGGTCTGATACATAAAATAGTATATTAGCTATAAAGATCCCATGTTTTCTTGGCCAGCTGTTGGGGCACATCAATCTTGCCTCTGTTGCCTCTGTAATATCTGCTGTCAGGATAACTGTCATGAAATAAATTTTAACAAAACCAGAAATGTCCCCAGTCTGTGAAATAAAGGCAAAGTTCAACTCACTGCAATTACCAAATCCTACATGCAATTTCTATGTGTCCCTCCATTTGAAGAGTCTAATTAAATCTCAAGAGGAAATTAGAACATACCTACAGGTTCATGAAGTTCTCAGTTCAGATTGCTGCTGTATGACAGTGAATGCAGCTGTAACATTGTATACGTAGTTGTTTTCTAGATTTCTTCTCAATGTATTAAAAGATATCTAGATTAAAAACAAGGCTGAATCCTGCACTGATTTGTTTTCCAACTGTGTACTTTGGAATAAAAAACAAGTAAATCAAGCAAGATAGCAAGCAGAAAACAATAGATAGATTATAGATAAAAGATAGCAGATAGCAATAACAGAAAGCAGACAAACCTTATCTGAAATAGGCATAAATTAAGATCAGACCTCTACTTTGCTGACCTAGATGCTCCATTCTATATCTCCAGAACCATCTGGCCCAAAAATCATGTGGGTTCATTCTCAGAAACTGCCTCAGAAAAGCAGAATCATTCTGGTAGTCTCTAAAGAAAATACATTGTGAGGACAGAAGCCAAGATCAAGTCACTGTTCTTCAGTGGCTCAGAACACAGGATTTATATCCTTTATTATAAACTATTCTGCAAATGATTCAAGACACCATGCCTCCTTTCCTCTCTTTCACCCACATAAAGACTGTTTCCTTTTTTTTGTTCCCTTTTTTATATTGCTTTTTGTGTCTTTCTTCTGCAGGGCATTTTACATAACACATTTTCATCACTTCTGATAGCTGAGCTGACAAGAACAAATCTTGTGTTTGATTTTATGTGTCCAGTACCTCAGTGAATCTCTGCTATTGGGTGGTAGATTCTGCTTCTGAGTGACAAGAAACCTTACATTATTTCTCCTTTGTTATTACAGCACATACTAATTCACTCTTATATTCATTCCTAGCTAGTTTCTTGGCAAAGTATCCCATAATAAATTTCTTCTTGTCAGAAGCAACAGACTGGCCTAAGGCTTTGCGTAAATGCCAGCAAATTGTATTCCCTATCGTAATGGCTTGGAAAGGTAATTGTAAACAATTGGATTTGCTTGTGTGGCATATGAATGGAAACAACGACACCATTTTTCTATCTGAAGCGCAGTTCTGGATCAGTCTTTCACAAGAACAAAAAAGTCAACACTAGAGTACAGCAAATGTGAAAGCTGGTTTAGTGGAACTTTCATTTTATCACCTTAAAGAGTCTGTACTCCCATGACTTTATAAGCCCAGCTTTAGACCAAATTTATTAAACAGGAATGTTCTTGTAACATTAGTTCACTATGGCCAGCTCCTATATTTATTGTGAAGACAAATACAATGTACTGAAACAGCTTTCAGTTATAATTAGAGTGCTATTGTAGATCCATGAAATACTCTTTCATTTTAATAGAATTTTATATTTTAATAACTTTTTTCTACCTCTGTAATGCACTCAAAATTTTACTTTACAGTAAGTCAAACCATTATTTACCTGCTGCCTATACAGGTAATTTACTAATATTTTTAATCTATAAATCAACAAAATCAGATCGTTCTAAACACCTTTCTGGTACTCCATTTATTCCAGAGCCTTGATACTCAGCTTTACAGAACACTGGTCAGTCAATTCTTTCACTAGCTTCCCTTTCTCTTTCTTCTCCCCTCCATGTGGTTTTATACAGTAAGCCAGTTTGAAAAATAGATAATGCAATGTTTTTGCAAATAGATACAGTTTACAAAACTGCTGTCAAACAGGGAATTGTTAATTAGTCTTTATTCAAAGTCCTAGAAGCTGTGTGTAGTTTTATACTTGTATGTGGAAGATGATGTTAATCTATGATTGAAGTCTTAGAAGAACTAAGCGGCAAATATGAAAAGACACATAAATTGCTGAAATCAATATTATGTAAAAGAATCAATCTTTTCTGAGCGTGGATAGTAAGCTGATTTGATTTGTCATGTTGTGGTTGTTTTTTGTTTTTGGTTGTGTTTTTTTTTTCTCACCATTTCATTCAATTGCCATTCTATAACCTGATTTTGAAAGATTTCTCCACTTCCTTTTCAAAGATGTGGCACTTCTTCCATGCAATGAAGGTGTGAAGGTGTGAATTTCAATAAAATAAGACTTCTAAATGCTAATGAGGATCTGTTTGCATGATTTCAGGCATATCAGGTTTAATAGAAGTTTCATTAGAGTTAAGCAAAGTGATCACATCTAGGGAAACGGTCCTGTAACAAAACTAATTATGTGCACTCAAAGCACCAAAGCAGGTTCTGAATTAACTTGAAAGGAAAAAAACATAAGTAAATATACTAAAAAATGAAAACTAAAACTAGTGACAAAGATATCTTTCTTTTTCTGGAATCTATAAAAAGACTTGACTCCATGGATCTATGTGTTCTTATGAGGCTGCAAACTCTACTCTCATGACAGATTTTTATCCAAGGATTATTTGACATGTGGGATTAAGTTTCGGGTGGATTTTTGTTGTTTTGGCTTGATTTGGTTTGGTTTGTTTTTTTTCCCTTAACTTCTTTTCTGTGCAGGTTTTGGAGAAGCTGGAGAGAGCAAAACATAAAAATATGGTTCAGTATCTGCCGGAGTATTGCATTTGATTTTGTGGATGTCAGCAAACTCTCTGGGACACAAACTCATCAGCTTGATGATGCTATCTGTTCTATACTTTTCTGCCAGCTAGTGTATTATCTGCCTTCAAAGCAGGCATGACGGCATCAATGGTACCCACTGGAAGGTGTGCTTTTTCCCTTGGAAGCTCGGTGTTGCTTTGACATATATTTTATATTCCTTATGCTGTTTACATATTTTATATTTACAGCACTGTTTAGATGTTTTCACCACAAATTTCACAGTGCATTTAGTAAAGATCAGAGCAACAGGCTGGCTCTATTTAAAGGCTTTTAATTATCTTTTTCTCATACACAAGGTGAATAATATCATTACTCTGTGAATCTATGTAGTGCAGTAGACACAGCTGAAAGAGTTGCCCTGCTCATTGCATCAGCGTGAAACGCAGCATGAACTCCAGATTATGAATTTTCAGTTCTCCACTCATATAATTTTTTGACCAACAGTAAAATAAACCTCTGGGAACTCAGAGCACCAAAGAATAAATGCTGGCCCAGTGTAGCACCATGTTTTGAACAGCACTAAATTTTATTATTTTCTAAACTCTGACTAACTGATCCAGACTTTATATCCCTGAGTGATTTAACTCTACTACAAAATAATACTAAGTTGCTTTTCTGAATGTTTGGGTTTTGTGGTTTGGGTTTTTTTTGTTGGTTTTTTTTTTTAATGTAATGAAGATAAAAGCAGTATAGCTTTCAATGGCTTTGAAACATGGTTAACTAATGCTAGGGGTTAGCGAAAGCAGACACTAGTGGAGCCTTGATGGCACTTAACATGATTAACATCATCTCTGTGGCTGAACACCAGTGTTTCCTAATTACAATGGTCTTCACTGATACTCTTTACACTTTGAGCATTGTAATTCATGACATTATTCTCTGAATCTTCAGAGTCCCTAACATTTTCTTCCTTGCTGAAATCATCTTTTTGACAGTGAGCAAACAAACTTTTAGTAGAAAACTTTATTCAAATGGTACTGTTCAATGGGCAGCATTTTTGTTTACTTGTAAAAAATGTGTGTAAAGAGCTTTTCCTGTTGGCTTGACTAACAGGTGTCATATTCTTACGCCAGTGATCAAATAGATCTCATGAAGATGGAATGAGATCAAATCAGATACATGTCAGGGAAACAGGACAAACTCTCTAATCTCTCAGTGAAGGCTCTACACTTACCTATGAATATTTGTAAGCTTTAGAGACAAAGTATTTACAAAACTAAATCTAGATAATAAATGCAGATGCTTGATCCAACTCCATATAGATACCTGAGACATCTACATCTATGCTAGTTGTCTAGCCATCCATTATATTCAGTGAAGAGAAAAGGAAACCTCTAGAGTGTGTGTAATCTCATTTTATGATAGATGTTCTCCAAAGTGTTTATTTTTCTCTTGACTATAAATCGAATTCAGCACTGGTTTGAACAAATCTGGAGTTCATTATGGAAGCCTAAGAATAGATGGGATGAATCCATTCCAAGCCTGCAAAAAAGGTTTTCAGGGTTTGACTTTTGATTTGGTTTGATTTTTGATTTTTTTTCACTGTGTATGTGTTGTAGGCATTCTGAACACCTTGGGGAAAACCCTCTTTTTCTTCATCATAACATAGACTTAAAAATGTCTGCTCAGCAGAACTCAGTTAAATTTATAGTGGTAGTGTACTCTCATGAACTAATTACTCTGGCAATTCTTCCCCCTTTGGAAATGTAGTTTCTAGACCATGACTCACTAGATAATTACACAATGCCACTTTTCTAGTATTCTGAGATGTAACTTTACAAGCTTGTTTAAGGAAAGCCCCAAAATTATTTGGAAGAAATTTGTCAGTACTGCATCATTCATGCAAAAAAAAAAAAAAAAAGAAAAAAAAGAAAAAAAAGACAGTTTAAATCCATTTTCATTACAGAATATACAGCTTGAAATAAGTTTCATTATTTAAAATTTCGTTTTGCAGTTCAAAGTCACTTTTCACTTTTAAACATAAATTGTAATAACAATCACACAAGACTATAAAGCTAACACATCCTAGTGAATCAATTTTATTTTAAGTATTTAAAAACTGATTAATATGAAAATTTTACATCAACTGTTGTCTCGGGATATTTTTCCCATTGTTTTCTTTTCAATGTGTTTTTATATTTTAGCATTATCCTAATTCTTTAATCAGGAATACATTTTTTTTAATCTCAGATAATTCAAAGACTAATCATATTCAAAAACTTAACCTTTTAAAATCTACTTACCATTCAGTATGCAAATTCCTTCTCTACTACATCAATCATTAGGAACTTTTGAGGGTTCTTTGTAAACATAGCGGCACACTGTCGCTCATCAAAGGCTGTACCTCAGGTAAATACTGGTTGACTAAGATGGGAAAAGAATACAGCATCGCCATACAAATTCTTCATACATGCGTCAATTAAACAGTTCTTCCATAAATATGTGGCAATTCCAGGCCTGTATATTTAATAGTCTTCTGTTGTAAAAACTCACAAACATTAAAGGAGAAACAGCAGTCCCCATGCCTAAAATTGAAATGTTGGAGTTGTTGAGGTCATGACATTTACTTATCTAGGACAGTTTTAAGTTTCTAAATTTGATTGTCAAAGCTGTGTGATACACCTAAAAGTATTAGTTAAACTGAGTATCCAGTAGTCACCATATGAATTAAATTCATTAGTTTGTCTGCAAGTGTGTAAAAAATTTAATTTAAAATAATCCCATGGAGGAAAGTCTCAAAACTCAATAACAGTAACCACCATTCTCCCACCCAGTTGCTCTGTGTTCACTGAAGACAGACCTGCTTCACACTACTTGTCATTTCCTCAGTAATCAATACATTAACCTTGAATATATTATTAACAGCCCATAAAATGTTCTACATTTGTGACTTTGTGTGCCTAATTTATCTCTCTTTATAGAATCATAGAATCATTAGGTTGGAAAAGACCTTTAAATTCATTGAGTCCAACTGTTAACCTAGCACTACCAAGTCCACCATTAAATGATGTTCCTATGCACCACACCTACATATCTTAAACACCTCCAGGGATGGTGACTCAACCACTTCCCTGGGCAGCCTGTTCCAATGCTTGACAACAATTTCAGTAAATAATTTTTTCCTAATATTCAATCTAAACCTCCCCCGGCTCAATTTGAGGCCATTTCCTCTCGTCCTATCACTCGTTTCTTAGGAAAAGGGGCTGACACCCGCCTTGCTACAACCTCCTTTCAGGTAGTTGTAGAGAGCGCTAAGGTCTTCCCTCAGCCTCTTTTTCTCCAACCAACTCCAGGTCCCTCAGTCACTCCTCATAGCACTTGTTCTCTAGACCCTTCACTAGCTTCGTTGCCCTTGTGTGCACACACTCCAGCAACTCAATGTCTTTGTTGCAGTGAGGGGCCCAAAACTGAACACAGTATTCAAGGCTTGGCCTCACCAATGCTGAGTACAGGGGCACGATCACCTCCCTGCTCCTGCTGGCCACACTGTTCCTGATACAAGCCAGGATGCTGCTGGCCTTCTTGGCCACCTGGGCACACTGCTGGCTCATGTTCAGATGGCTGTTGACCAGCACCCCCAGGTCATTTTCTGCTGGACAGCTTTCCAGCCCCATCTTCCTAAGCCTGTAGCGTTGCATGGGTTTGTTGTGACCCAAGTGCAGGACCCAGCATGTAGAAAAAGAACAAAGATACAAGCAAAGGAAAATAATAAATATTATTCCTGATTTCAGGAATGACAGGAGTAAAATATATTCTACAATCTTCTGAACTTTCAGGGAGGTTCAGGTTCAATTTTTGGTTGTAATAATTTTTTTCTCACTTTAGTTATTCTTGAGGGACTACATGATAGGTACTTGCTCCATTTTTTTCTCCTCAATTGTCTCTAAAATGAAGATTGATTAGTATAGATCAAGGTTTTGGTTTTGTGTTGTTTTTGTTTTGTTTTGCTTTTTTAAGGGGAATGATTCAGGAAGGTTTAATATGAGCAAAAAATATCTGCTTAAAGCAAAATTCTGTAGTACGTGTTGATGCATGCTGATAATGTCTGAAGAAGATGAGATAATCTTTCTGATGCAATTATTGCGATATCTTCCTATACAATCTTGATAAAAATACAGTATATTGATTGCAATATATGAAAGATTAAACCAAACACTAATAAAGCAAATGCATGTATAGAAGGGTTTATTCCTGATCCTCTTTTTTATAGTTTGTTAATATATTTGGTATGTTTGTTCATTCTCCCCAGATCCTTTTCCTTAACTAATTCCTCAGTTTCCACTAATTTGCTTTAGTCATTTGTAGTAATGCCTACTACTTCACCACTCATTGAAAAGAAAAATGATATCAAAAGTCTAAAATTTTAAAACTGCAGAATTTCTTACAGACTTGGGGAAAGGAAACTCTTTCTATACAATGAAAATTTTAAGATGAAATAATGTAGCCATTCTCTTCATTTATGTCTCCTCTCTTCTTTCACAAGTTTATACCAAGTTAGCAAAATATTCTCATTTTATTTGGGACATTAAAGAAAACACTAGAAACACCATAAAATTCATGTCATTGTAAACCTTTTGCTTTACATTTTCTTGAAGATCAAGAAAATGAAAATAAGCTAGTTTTCAGAGAAACAAGACAACAGTGCATCCAGCTACATCACAGATAAATTGTAGGACAGTTCTGCTGGCAACTCCAAAGCTGTTACACTATCTCCTTGGGGATATGCCAAGGAACCAAATGCTAAAAGCTGGAAAGGATTTGTATTGTTTAACATATGGCCTTCATCATAGCCAATAAAGGCTGCTGGGTGTCCTCAGGTGCTACCCCTTCTGCAAAAAAAGGAGGAATGGAAGGGAATCATGACAAAAAGAGACTGGCTTATGTCATTATGACCTAAAGCTATTAAAAAATAACTGAAGGTGACCTCTCAAGGCACAGTAGCAAAGATCTGCAAGATCTTTGGTCAAATGTTCTTCATTCACTTTAGACAAAGCAAAACTATTTCTGTTTATATGCAATGTTCACTAGTGATCAATATTGCTGATGTTATATCAAGGAAATATTATATAGGGGTTTACCTCAAGACCAAAATTATCAGCCATTTTTTGTCACAGATAGTTTACAACCCATTTTATTCTAAAATACTTGCAGTATATCTTGTATTTAAAGGAACTTCTCATATAGTTCTACATAAAAGAATCCTTAGAATTGTCTTTCTTAATTCTACAGTTCAATGTTACCCTTCCATTTTAGGTATCAACCATCTCCTTTCAGTTACACACTGAAACCACAAAGAACTTCCCAAAACACTCTTCTCAAATATCTTCCACTTTTCAACTCTTATTCATTACTTTCACAGTAAATCAGCACTATCTTTAATTAAAGAACTCAGAAAGGAAAATATAATGGGAATGTTTAGAAATAAATTAATATGAATGAAAAATGTTTCTGCTGTTGAAATTTCTTTACATGGCTTTAGGTGGGTAGAAGTAGAGTACAGGTTACTGCTCCCTTTTATTCTTGCAATCATTTCCTTCTCCCACAAGTTTATTTACTCTGCCTAGTTCAGCAGATACTCTGCATCAAGTAGCAAGGGAAACACAGCAAGGCAGATTCACTGCATCATTTCACCTCCTGTCTTCTGCTCCTTTTTTTCTTCATTGCTTGTCTATTCTCGGGGGGGTGGGGGTGGGGGTGGGTAATACCACAGAAACAAACATTAAGGCAAGTCATCATAGAGTGACATTTCTCATTAAGCATTATTGGAAACAAATGTATATTATGTCTGACAGTACTTTTGCTAATTATAAAAGTATTTGTCCTTTCTTTTTCAACATCATCCATAAATTCACACTTTGCTGGGTTGTGGCTTTCAGCTAACATTCAAGCACAATGAACTGAACAATTTCATCTACCCACGTCAACCGATCTATTTACTTTTAAACTAATCTATTATGTTAGTCCTGGACATACAGCCTATGAAAGGTGATTATTCGAGAGTATCTGTTGTCAACTAAAGCAGTGGTATTTAGTTCATTTAAACTTTCTTTGGGTGCAAACACTTTCATCTCAGATGACTATGAAGGTTGCTGTGTTAAACATGGAGTAGCATTGTTTGACAAAGTATTTAGTTGCAGTATATGACCCTTATATGAAAGAATACTGAACAGTTCTCAAACTTCATTTTGACAAGAAAACAAAATGAGAATGAACTATACAATGAAATGTGATTTATCTTCAAACAAACAAACAATACATATACACTAGAAAGAAAAGATTTTTCTATATAATGTTAAAAATGTCCTGAAAAAATACAGCCAAATTACTGGCAGCTGCAGTGCATGAGCCCAAGACATAAATCAACTTCTCTACTGTACATCAATTTATATTTGGTAGTAACTGCAAATTCACTATGGATTTTATAGGAACTTTTATGACATATTTACATTGCAACAAAGAAACAGTGCTGTTCCTCTACACAATATTTAAGGAACAAATGAAAGTGAGTAATTGGTCCCTGGCAGTAGCCATCAGTAATTTATATTTCAGATACCCGATGTGAACCTATTTTATTTTATTTTGCCTGTGACTGTAATCATCAGTGGAGCAGAGCAAGGAACAGGTTAGGGTGATAAAAAGAAAGCTCCATTTAATGCTTAAGTATTTTGCCTTAAATATATTATAATGAATGTCTATTAAATGATAAATATTTTATATATATTTTAGTTTTTGAAGAAATTAACTTAAACTTTTTATTATATAAGTCCATATTTTATGCCTTATTCCTCTGTAAGTGCATAAGACGTCAAGTTCCTGTGCTGTTCCAAGATATGCTGCATACTATCCAAATAATTTTTTCTGACTTAGATAATGGGAAGCTCAGTGAAGGATTACAAAAATTGAATTATTTACCTACATGTTTTCTTCTCCCAGAGTAAGATGTTCTGAAAGATTTTCATGTCCAGTCTTTTTTTTTTTTTTCCTGGTTTATACTTCCCTTCACCTCAGAGAATATTTCTTATACTTCAGTGTGGAGTTCATTAGATCTGGTCTTACCTTGAAGCAACAAAACTACTTGCATGTCTGCATGCAGATTTGAGTGGCAGACATCAAGGAGATTCAGAGCAGAACTCTATTAATTTGTCACCATTCTAGTTCTCAGGAATGATGACATTAATCATAATTGTCAAAACAGAAAAAGGTTATGTATTCCATGATTGTGTTTGATACATAGTAAAGATCATAAGGAAGACCTGTAATACTTGAATACAAAAGGAGGAAGAAAGGCATGGCAGAGAGATACAAAAACATTCTGCTGTTGGCCATGAAAATGCAACAGCTACTAAGTTCACTCATTATAAATTTACCTTAAGAGCAGAAATTATTTTGTTATATAAAGGGATTGTTAGAAACACCATACAGTAAAACATCAGGGATGAAATATTATGTACTTCAGAAGAAAAGCACAAAGATATTTAAGTACCTAACTCCCATTTGTTTCAATGGTGCCTAGTACTTTTTGGATTTGGTCCCAGATCTTTACCTGCAACTGAAATATGCTCACTTTGTGGAGCTCTGCTATATCCGTGTTTGCATTTTACCACTCTTACACACTTAGGGAAGGGTGATATGAAGCATAATTTATAGAAATTGAAAGTCTGGTTTGTACTATATGTACATATCCTAACACTTAAGGTACTTATTTGATAGCTCCTGAGGATGGAGTAATAAGGAAATATCCTTTTCCTCCTGGAACATACTTGTTCACTAATGGTCCTGCAAATTGTGTACTGTAAAGCTACCCTGCAAGCTTTACGTTGCTGGAGGAATTTCCCATACAAAAGCATTTCTCAGAAAAACAGTTAATCTAACTTTCCAACTTCAGTCTAATGTGACACTGATGTAAACAACTATGATGATCCAATGTTTTTAAACTCTTGTAATGAGTTCATAAACTCTTTATGAACTATAAATTCAAAAAGATAACTTTAGCTTTTCTAAATCAGTGAAATAAATACATTACTTTTTTTTCTGAAGTGAAATGGTCTATAGATTTTGGTAAAAAGAACATTACGGATAACAAAATCTCTATGCTTTTTAGAATGATATTAATTTGATCCCTCAAAATTAATATTAAAGTGTCTTTAATGTTCACTGCTTATTTTATACCATATGGACCAAAATGCCATTATAACTGCATAATAAAGAAATGAAAGGATTCTAATAGGGCTGAAATGTTAACAGAGTAAAAATAAAGGACAGTTGTTTTAGGAAACTTGATTTCCCAAAAAGCAGTATCAAATCATAAATTTACTATTCACAGGTGAGTTCATACCCATGGCCTGGGTGAAGACATCTTTCTGTTCTGAATGCTCTCAGTTACCAATTGTCTAATGATAATGAATTGATTAGATAGGAAGCGAGTGTAAACACTTAATTAGAACATTTTATTATATGGCTTATGAAAAAAATATTTTTTTTTCTCTTGAAAACAGTAATTAACCAATAATTGTTCTAAGAAACACTTTGCAGCATGACACAACCCATTTACAGAATCATGATCATGCAATAAAGAGTTATATAGCAACAAACTTATATGGCATAATTAAATAAGGTATTGAATATAAATTTTAAAGAAATATACATTGTGGAAATATCTGCTTAATGGTAATGTTTCTTTTCCATGGATGCATGCACAGTAAGAAAAATCATATTCAATGAGGTGCCTGTAAAGAGGAAACCCTAAAATAAAAACAACACCAAAATGTATGAGAAGACACGAAAGCTGGGGGAAGTGTTCAAATAGCCAAATGACTGTGTAGGGGCAAAAGAGACAGTGAACCTTGGTAACAAACATTGGGAATGATGTCAGAGTTCCAGAAAAACTTCTGCAGCTGCCTTGGAATGACAGTTTCTCTTATGTCTTGCAAAATGAACATGGTGATTTTATTTATTTACATTTATTGCCCATTTGTCACAGTTTTAAATCCTAGTCACCATGCCACAGAGTGGGGGAAGACCTTGGGCTGAGAACTGTGAAACCTTCAGTGCATCCCTATGCTGGCACAGAAAGAGGAAGGAAGGGAGGTGTGGGGTATCCTCAGAAACACCTCTGCAATTTCAGGGCATATTAGGTTGTGTAACCACTGTCACCAAATGTTGAGCACAGATCAGAGATTACCCTAAATGTATGCATTTTCATCATATGATTCTATGCTGGGTGTCGGTGCCCAGGTTGGCAGGGGCGGCTGCAGGGCGGCCTCTGTAAGGAGAGGCTGGGGCTGCCCGGTGCCAGACTCAGCCAGTTCCAGCCGGCTCCGACCCACCCACCCCTGGGCACGGCTGAGCCCTGTAGCCACAATGGTGGCGGGGCCTCAGGGAAAACATACTTAAGTGCATTAAAGGGCAAAAATGAAGGACAGAGGAGGAGAGGGAGAAAAAAACCCAGAAACTCTGTGAACGTGTTAATCATTACATGGCAATGAGGAAAAAAGATGAGAGAAACATGCCTGTGACCTCCAAGATGAGAGGAAGAGGAGGGCAGGAGGTGCTCTAGGCATGAGAGCAGAGACTTCCCTGGGGCCCATGGAAGTGACTGCGCCAGAGCATGTGCTATTTGCTGAAGAACTGTAGCCTGTGGGAAGGGCCCACGCTGAAGCAGGGAGAAACTGTGAGGAGGAAGCATCAGCAGATAGGAGAGGTTATGGACTGACCACAGCCCCCCATTCCCCATCCCCCTGCACCCCTCAGGATGGGAGGAAGCAGAAGAGTCAGAAATGAAGAAATGAGGTTGAACCTGGGAAAAGGGGGTGCAGGGAAAGTGTTTTAAATTTTGTCTTTGTTTCTCACCATCCAACTCTATTTTAACTGGCAGTTAATCCTTCCCAAATCAAGTCTGTTTTACCTATGAAGGTAACTGGTAAATGATCTCCCTGTCTTCATCTCAACTCACAAGATTTTTCATCTTCTTTTCTCCCCCTGTCCTGTTGAGAATGGGGAGTGAGAGAGGGGTTGGGCGGGCATGTGTCAGCCAGCCAACGTCAAACCACCACAATTTCCAATCTAATACTTAAACACATGCGCATTTGTGTGTGTACACATATATGTGTGACAATTTACTAACAGTGTATCTACAGATATGTTTAGAACTACTGTTACTTGCCCTTCACCATGAAAATGGGCCAGTTGTTTCTACATGTTCTTTTCTAACCATTCATTCCATTATTAATCACTGAGATGAAGGATCTTTTGTTTTAATGCACCTACAACAATTCAATTTCTCATGACTCATGGGAATTAAAGTTCTGTGAAAAGCATTGTCACATACTTTCCTAAACATCTAAGTATATAATATCAAATTTTATTCACACACTTGCAAACAGTTTCAGATAATTTTTAATCTGTGAGACATGACTGGAATCAGGGCCATGTTTACATTGCCTTGTCATTAGAACAAACATACATGTGTCTACCAATTTAATTGTTGTTATGACACCCACCTGTTTGGTTAGTATGGGAGTAAGACTTTTTGATCTGTAATTTTTCTTATCTGCCTTGGGACAAATTGGTGTTGCCTTGCTACTTGATGTTCCTTAGTATCAAGATTACTTTTAGCTACCTGTTTCAAGCTTCTGTTAATCATTTATAAGTTCGACTATTATGCCTTCACAGAACATTTTCATGAATCTAGTCTGGCTATTTCTTCCACTCTTTTATTGCTGTATTTTAAAACCTATACCTTTGATAGTTCAAGATTTCTTAGAATTGCTTCCAAAGGAAGGGTTCCAGCATGAGACACCTCCTGAGGCTTCTCTGTAGTGAACACTGATGGGAATAGTAAATGTAGCTTTTCTGGTTGGGCCTTATCTTGCTTGAAAATTCCTGTGCATTTGGCAGTCATTTATAAGCTCAGTGGACTTTCTGGCAGACTTCCTATTTCTGACAGGTTCAAAAATGTTTTCACTGGCATTTATTTTGTTAGTTGTTGTCATGGTTCAGCCCCAGTCGGCAACCAAACCCCACAGAGCTGCTCGATCACCTTCCCCTCCCCAGTGGGATGAGGGAGAGAATCTGAAGAGCAAAATTAAGAAAACTCATGGGTTGAAGGTAAGAACAGTTCAATAATTGAAATAAAAATAACAACAATAATAACCAAAGTAATAATATCAATAATTATAATACTAGTAGTAGTAATGAAAAGGAAAACAACAAGATAGAGAGAAACAAAACCCAGGAAAAACAAGCGATGCAACTGCTCACCATCTGCCAACAAACGCCCAGCCAGTCCCCAGGCAGTGATCACTGCCCCCTGGCCAACTCCCCCCAGTTTATGTACTGAGCATAATGTCATATGGTGTGGAACATCCCTTTGGCCAGTTTGGGTCAGCTGTTCTGGCTGTGCTCCCTCACAGCTTCTTGTGCACCTCCAAGTTGGCAGAGTATGGGAAGCTGAAAAGTATTTAACTTATAAGTACTGCTTAAGAACAAATAAAACATCAGTGTCTTATCACATTATTCTTATACTAAAACCAAAGCACAGCACTGTGCCAGCTACTAGGAAGAAAATTTACTGTATCTCAGGTGAAACCAGGACAGTTGCCCTTCAGATTATTTTTGAACTGTTTTATTATAGTCTTATATTTAACTTCCTAAATTGTATGCTCATTTTTTGTTTCCTCAATTTAAACACTATTTTTCCACTTTTGGAAACAGTTTCTTTAACATATAATATTCATCTACTAATTAATGATGACAGACTTCTGTGCTTTTCTTTGAGGTGCTTGCAATACTTTGCATTTTTCATAGATGATATGCATCTATTGCAAGAATGCTTTAAAACAGGTATCCTGTTTACATTTTATCATTTTGTCTGCTTCTTTTTTTTTTTTTGGTGCTTTATGTAGCACTCCTTAAGTTGAACATTCCATAGTGTATTTGTAATAGTCTGATGTCATTTAAGAAATGAAAAAGAACTAGCAAAGCCGAAGTAGCAGAAGATACTGAAAATTTGCTTTTCAGTTTTGCTGTTGGTATTTTTGTTATCGTTTTTGTGGTCTTTTTTTCCAAAAAGAAAGACTTTTCTCAACTAAAGGAAGAAAAATACAATTCTATGCATTTTTTGTTGCCTTTTGACCAGTTAGAGTAAAAAAGCGATTAAATCAGAAGTTCAAGTGAGACTATGAAACGGTAGCCCGTCCTGAAGCCCAATCATGCAGATTTAGAAACGTTAATCACTGGTTACCTAGATTTTAAATAACTTTAAAAGTAAAAATGCGCTTTAAGATAAAATATTAACTCCATGAAAAGGAAACATTTCCCTTACCACAAAAGTCATTGAAGTGTAATATTTCTTAATAAAATTTGTAGTAGGACTATTTTAAAACAGATTTCTATGTTCTGTTAAATACAGATGGGTTCTTGGGATTGGTCCCTAACTGTGCTGTGTTGACACTTACCTCCTTAAAATGTGCTATAACTCTTTCTTACATAAGAAAGACATAGCAAAGACAAAACATTGAAGAAAAGCTGCACAGGTTCAATGGTCTGGAGACCATAATTTTCTTACTGTAATAAGCAGTGTTATAGCATTTACTTACTGTAGAACTGTTTTGCATTTCAAAACCCATATAAATCTTTTAGATATGGTCTGTGTGTTTTCAGATATCTTATGGCTTATTTTGACCTTTGAGTTTGATCAAACATGCATTAAATATGCATCTTGCAAATATTGAGTTCCTTTTTTTGTTAACCTTGAAGGTCTGGAACACTACGAACTTTTAATACCTTCAAAACTAAATACTGTGCACTTATCAGTAAACCTTATATTTAGTGAAAATATTGCAACAACAGCTCAATCAAATTGCTAATTACTGAGGTGTTTGTGCAATGATTTCCTGTACATTTCTTTCTTGGGCAATATTTTGTATTGTGCCAATAAGAATAAATATTCCCTTGAAAATGTTAAATTTAAGAGAAAAATTAATCTCCACAGTGTGAAGACATATAATGAGAGACATGTAGCAATGATGAAGAAGATATTTATTGCATATTTGTAACTGTCCACTGCTGCCTCCTTTAAAATAATCCTTACGGTACCATTTTTTTCAGATCTGCTTTAAGAAACTGCTAAAGAATTACATAAAATGTTCTAATTACTAAAAGCATATCTATAACAACAATTACTTGTGTCTTGTTCTACAAAACTATTATTTGGTGATCAGTTTATCAGGGTAAAAGGAAATGTTCTTCAACTGATTCATTTAAAGGGACAAAAAGATGAGTTTTGACTCTTCAGAGAAGATGAGATGGGCTGAAACATACAGATTGGATGTATAGCAGGTAAGTTATCTCCACCTCCTAGAAGTCATGACCAATGGAAGATGGTTGACAATAGTCCCTGTAAAAGCAGTAATATAAAGTTTGTGTACATGTTTCTTCCTAACAATATTTGTATTTGGAGTTTGATTCATCTTGTCTAACTTTAGTTTCCTAACACTTCCTAAGCACTTTAATTTTGCCACTTCCACTCCTTCATGATTAATGGAGAGAGATAAGTATCTCCAGAATATGACCCATTCCATCTCTCTTTGATGTTTCTCTGTCTTTTCTTTAACCATGAATATATTTCAACTGAAAATGAGTGCCTAGATTTTACCTTGGACTAATTGCTGAGTTTTTAGCTCAGATATCTGATTTTCTGAATGGCAGATCAGTTGAAAGAACACTGTAAACCAATTTTTGTAATTTACACTGTTTTTCAACTGATTTTGAAGTGTGATTTAAGACATTGGCTTGACAAAACCAAAATTATTTTTTGTCTGTACAAGGCAAATAACTTGTAAGCGCAAGAGTGAAGAATATGGACGAGTTTCACAGTTGATCTGTGTAATGCCATAAGTCTGGAGAAGGGTATTGAGTCAGGTAGTAATATATTGATAATTTATCTTCTTCCAGGGACTTTGTGGGATCACAGAATCACAGAATCACAGAATGGCAGGGGTTGGAAGGGACCTCTGGAGATCATCTCATCCAACCCCACTGCTTCAGCAGGCACACCCAGAGCAGGGGGCACAGGAACGTGTCCAGGTGGGGTGTGAATGTCTCCAGGGAAGGGGACCCCGCAGCCTCTCTGGGCAGCCTCTTCCACTGCTCTGGCACCTGATAGTTTGCTCTCTTTGACTTAGACCCCTTTTCCTTCTGAGTCCTAAGATAGCTTGGATTTTTTAAAGAAATATAGTTTAATGTGCTTTCCTGGGTAATAAGATATCAAGGGGTTACAACATATGTGCATCTCTGACTTTAAGAGACCTCTTTATTGACGGCAGTCTGCCTTCATAAGAAATTTATATGTTTAGTATTTATATTAGATTTGAATAAAATTTTAATATTATACAATTGGTCCTTCTGACTGATACACTTAAAATAATAAAAAAATCTGATTCCAAAAATAAAAATTAAATATTTTATATTTCATAAGTGGATATTTTTATTTTAAATTAAATGAAGATTCAATTGTACCTCCTTGGATTAATATTTTTTATTATTTTGTAGTGAACATTTGTCATGGTTATCATACAGATGCAGGTATATAAACTGTTGCATATGATTTTAAGTATAACAGTATTGTATTTGTAAGCATAGGTAGAAACAATAAATCACTGACAGGACTGAACATCCTTCATGGAGGAATGAGAAAAATTTGGGCTAGTAGCAATTTTTAAAATGCCATAATTTAATCACATGCAACATTACCCACAATTCCCACAGAAATCTAAGATTAGAGAAAAAATGTAACAGAAAACTAAACGAACGCCAATTCTTTTAAAAAGCTGTGCATGCTTATTTTAATTGCATTATAACAGGTCAAAATAAGGACTAGCTTCAAGATAGGGTATCATCCATTTGAAATATTATCTGATTCTTCTCCTATTTTATGATACTCTGGATAGCTGATTTTTCCCTACAAATATGTATCCATTTATATATCAGGGATTAAGGGTGGCAGCAATAGATAACATATATAAATTGCAAGCAAGTTTCCAGTTAGGCTGAGCTATACCTTAAGAAGTAAGAAAGTGTCCATCATTTTGTTCTTTGTGTGAAAATCTATGTTAGTTTTGTAACTTAGCACTTTGAAATGACTAGAGAATAGGATTGTTAAGTAGAACTACATGAAATGTCAAGTATCTTTTCCAACAAGCTTTCTCAGAGAGATGTTCTAATGTGAAGTGATTCACCATAACTTATAGTGAGCCCGTGAAACACTGGACAAACCATAAATATTGAAGGATGTGCTTCCATTAATGTAGTCCCACATTTAAGTTGATATCTAAACTGCAAGAATATTAATCTGAATAATGAAGTAACCAGTAAGTCTGGTTTTTGTGTAAGAGCATGTTCCTTTAATGTGATTTCAGGATTTTGTTAGGCAGGACCTGAGAAATAGCTGGTAGCTCATGTGACAGTCTGTAATCATATTATGTAACAAAGGTGAAAAAGTGAGAATGTGTCAGAAGTCCTATAAGAGTAAAATCTTCAGTAGTCCTAAGGGAGTTACAAATCTAATTCCAATTTTTAGAAATAATTGAAGAAACTGGGCTCAGGCATGTAATTTTGTCACTGTAAATTGACAAATAATCATGAATCATATGAGCCTGGATAACGTCTTCCTTTGTGGCTTTCATTAACATGCTCATTTTGGGACTCCAGTGGGTCAAGATTTTTGCTAACAGAATAAAAATTAATACAGGGGGATTTCTGAGCCCTAAGTCTCTTTGCAATATGTCATATTTGAACACAGGATCCAGGCTCCTAAGTTTGTTAGTAACTCTTGAAAATGTTGCTCATTGTTGGGTTTGGTGTTTTTGGGGGAGTTGGGGGGGTTGTTTAGTTTTGCATTTTTTGACTTGTTGCACCTTTCTTTCATATACTTTCTATCCTGACTTGTTTTTATTCAGATAAAATGAGATCCAAAAGATGCTGTTATTCTTCTTGCATTTACTTTTCCTTATTTTGTTCCTATCCCTTAATCTCAAATACACCACTTAGAAATATTTTCTTTTGGGTGCACATGTATAAGCACACACCCCCCAAAATACAGATGGATTAAAACACCTGCCAGCCAGCCAAAACCATTAAATAAAACCATTTGAGGCACTATTTCTTCTCATTTTCCACAGCATTAACCTGACAGCAACGATTTAAAGCTACAAATTAACATTTACTGTAGTAATAAATAGAACTGTGGGGTTTTTTCTTCTTTTTTTTTAATTTTTTTTTATTCATTGTAATGCTAAAATTCATATTTCCTGGCCTTCTGTTCCCAAAAAGATCTTCCAGATGCTGGACGTGCTGCTGTTGAACAACTGTGGAGCGCATCAACAAAAAATATAAATTCAAGATCAGGTAAGAAAGCATCAATTTTCTATCCATCCCAGTCTTCATCCCTTTCAGAATGCACACTTAGTAAACCCGTTTATAGCCCAGGGTTTTGTTCAGTTTTGCCATTATTACTCAAAGTATGATAAACTGTTCTCACTGTTGAATGACAGCTAACTACTGAAGGACATTGTACATGCAAATTTGTGTTGCAGACCAAACAGAAGTAAATCAATTACGAAAATAGGGAAAAGAATTGGTATGGAAATCTAACAGGCATACTAATTTCCCCTAACTGAGCATGTTGCACATTCAGAATCCCATAGCCACATTTACATAGACTTCTAAACCTCTTATTCCAACTCTTTGTACTTCAGAATTCATTACTGAGCAGAATTACTTTGCCTTCTTCTAATTTCCCAAGAAGACGACTCTTTCTGCCAGAGACTGTTTTATTGCTTTCACAAGAAATCTGCTGCTGTGGTAGTTTGAAGATGGTGCTCTCTTTCAGGGGAAAAAAAAAACCAACCCAACAAAACCCCTAAGTGAATTCAGAGTAAATTATATGGCTGAAGAGATTGTCTTATAAGGCCTAGCAGGCACATGAATCATTTATATTAGATACGGGTGGAATTGCATAACCACCTTCAGTAAATTTTCACTTTTTTCTTCTAAGCCGCTAAGCTTTTTCTTCCAAATGTTTTGATTTGTTAAGAACTCTTCCACTTTCCTACTCACTTAAATATTACCCATTCTGGCAACGGATGGAGCGAGCTCTTAAGGGGCATGTAATTATATCTGTAGGGAAGAGGACATGAATATTGGGCTTGATTTACTGTGGTTGCTCATTTAATTTAGGATTAAACAGGACTTAATCAGCAAAGCATTAGGCAGAACTGACATCTGCATTGAGGAGGTTTTTTGTGTCTTTCCGTTGCCTGATCTATGTGGCAAATGGAAAAAGAGAATTGAATGTTAAAAACTCAGAAAAAAACTAGAAAATTGTTTAGCATCTCTAGTTTTACAGCACCAGATCTGAAGCCATTTTTCTGCTTATGAAATTCCCTTAAAAACTTAATTTCAGTTTTAAGTATCGATTCACTACTTTCTTAATTTGGGACCTGATTGTGGGAGTGTCATGAACCAGACTGGAATAATCCAGACAAGTGAACTCCAATACCCTGCCCCATGGCTTTCTGCAGAGAGGCACAATAATGAGGTTGGAGCACACTGTGCTGGCTCCCTGAAATAATTGGCACTCAGCACTCATAGCACAGGTTGACTGCAAAGAAACAAGAATTTATTTAGAGTTCAAGCTATACAGGCACTACTGTCCTCACAGTATTTTCAAGGAGAAACTTTTTAGAGCATATGCCTTAAACCAATTAATCTATTTGAGCTATATTTGGAATAGCATCCCTTAAGTTGCTTCAAAATCACAGGTTTTTTCTGTTTCAGAGAGTGATTGTGCAAGACCAGGCAGAGTCAGCCTTCTGGGCCAGGCCAGGCTGATCAGTGTACTTCTAACATGCTAGCGCTACCAGGACATTTGAGTATCCTGGGGACACTCAAGGGAGAAGTACATTGGGAGGTAAAAGGACGTAAATTGTCTGGGATCCAGTCCATGTTCTTATCTCCTATGAGGACTACTCTTTAAGAGCAGTGTGGAGCAGGCACAGCAATCCCTATTCCTCATCTATTAGTTATCATTCCCTGACTTCCACGTACGTGGTACTCCCTCAGTCTCCTCTTTCTCCTGGACAAATTGAATCACTTCCTTCTTCAATGTATTTGTTATTAACATCACTCACCATCATGGCCAACACCTGGAATGTGTAAAGCCATTTGATGAATGATGTTTTCAGTATTACCATTTCCTGAAAACCTTTTGTTTGTTCCTGTTTTTAACCAACTCTTATTTTGTATACATCCATTAAAGCAAGAGCAAGGCAGCTTGGGAGTGGAGAGAGAATTGCTCTTAAACCGAGCACAAAAAATGTCACTTTGCTCGTTTCAAACCTTAAAGCTGCAAAACATGTTTTCAAGAAAGTTGCTCGGGTGGGTCTGGATAGAGGAGGCTGGCTTTACATGGAGGGCAGTGGGTCTGTGAGTATGGTAGGCACCATCCCTAATAGTCTGTTTACCTGGTCTTCTTATGATGTGTCTGAAATTATTTTCCTCTGCATTTTCACTCTATTCAGGAGCGGAGTGAAAAAGCATAGTGTATGTGTCTATGTGTGTGCTGGGGGATGAAGTGAATTCAGCCTACACGTGCGTTCCCATAAACCAAAATACAGCTGATAAGTCTAAATAGAGGCATATCTGCCTTGGCAGTGTCTTTTTCAAGATGTTATGTTTCACTTCATATCTGTTATATTAATCCCTTTCTTCCCATAAGTGTTATATTTATTATCTGTCCCTGAGAGTAATTCAGGCACATTTCTTGGTCACTCAGAAATTCAAAAATATTATTGATCTCATATAAAAACTCCCCTGAGGCACTTGCATGAAACAATCTTCTAAAGGAGGAGATAAATAATGTACTTCATAGCAGATGGTAGGTGCTTTGTTGGCTTGAATCCACTCGCACTATTTAGGAGGGGTGTGAATACCTTTCAAACCAGATGATCTTCTGGAGGAATTATTGGACAACAAATTCTCAAGCAGAGCTGTTAAAAATTCATTAGTTTTGACTTGCAGCATCCATGCAAAGGTTATTCAGTTTCTGTTCCTGTAACATTTGATTCCAGCCTTCTTTTTTTCATTGAAAGCTCACAATTTGATCAAATTTAGACAAACTGCAGGTTAACTTGGTTTGTCTTTGAATTTAGCTACTCTCTGCACTGCCGTATTACCAGATTAATATATAAAGCAGTGCTTATTGTTAAAAATTAATATAAACTAAATTCAAATATTTTACTCATAAATAGCATTTATATTATTCCTACAACAACCCTTCCAGTGAATTTAGCAGAGACATGCTAAAAATATTTTAGGAATTCCACTGTAAACAAATGTGTCTTGCCATGGTTTTCCAGAGGCACAGAGTCCACTTTGAGAATATCTCAGGCACTGTCAGTATTCTGCCATTTCCACAGCATGATCTCCACCAGGAAATAGAAATTTCAAAATAAGAGCTACCTGACAAGACTGCACATGACAGCCTAACATCTATCTTCTGTAACCCTGTAACAAATACTTAATTACAACTAATTAAGCTTTTTAAATCTTCATGTAAATTATTGTACTCCAGTAGTAGCTAGTCCATTTTGTATGCCTTTTCAGGATGAGTTTTTTATATCTTTTGTATCTGGCAGGCAAATCCCTGGTACAATGATATTGTTGTTTCTTTTATTTATTTCACAGGGTATTTTAAAGTTGTTGGGGTTATTTTATTGTTTGTTTGTTTTTTTACCATCATTAGCAAATAATCATAAAAAACCCATTATGCATAGCAGATAAATATATCAAGGAGTAACATTAAGAATGACAATAATATGTTACAAAATCATCTCATTCTACCTGCAGATGAGTCTAAGGAAAGAGGTGGTGTGGTTATAGGTTCAATGACTCATTTAATAGAGATGTTGTCTGTTAAACTGTTCTCAAGAATGATGGGTACTCTTTATTTGACATTTTTGATGGAGACACTTGATGAGTTGTTTATAGTCTACTTGTATCTGCGGAAACTAAGTATGGGTTTCATCTCACCCACATTCAGGCTTCCAGATGTTCCATCTCAATGTCTGAGTTAATCACCCTACACTCTCTTTCTGAATGAGAATGGACAGAAATAATTTTAAGTCCTCTCACCTACCTTCGGGTCCTCTTTTAAGAGGTGGTAGATTATCTATAAGAAATGCATATTTCTTTTCAGTGCCTGTAAGTAAATTGGTTTAGAAATAAATATCTAATTTCAAAACTCTTAGGTTAAAGCAGATAGCTACTATGCTAAGAATGTTTTTTGCAATGAAAGAAAAACATCTAAATTCTTTGCTAAAGGCCTTACAAAGTATGCATAATGTGTCTGCTCAATGTGGATTTACACAATAGATTAAAACATAGTTTAAAACACAGATATCCTTCTGATATTTTAATGACTGTTGTTAAAATATCTTTTTCTACATCATAGCACTTGAGCTGATTTATTTAGATTAGACAAATTATTACTTGTAAGTTCAATTCACTTTTATAAATTGAGAATGCTTCCATGTTTTCAGTAAAGTTAAATTAGTAAAGTAAAACTAGAGCTGAATATATAATTAATCTGTTAATTTATTTGACACATTTTGCCTTTTCTTTTGTTTGAAGATTATCCCCCCACAGATGATACTATAAAGCACATATCTCCCATGAATAATTATTGAAGTACTGATAAGCCTAGCAGCAGTTTTTCAAAACCTTTCATATTTAAAATTCATTATATGTTGGTTAATTTTGATTACACCTTTGGGTTACCTGCTACTGTTCCTGCCATTTTCTTTAGGACATGCACAGAAAAAACCACTGTTTTTCATATTACTACATTATAACCTAAATGTTACAAGATCAAAATCAGCAATGTACTTTGTCTGATTTTGTTGCTCCAGTTTAAATTGAGTGGTGACAGTCATTGTAATGTGACAGTCTATGGGGCAGCATGGAAAAACATTTTCAAAATCTATTTCAGATTATTATAAAATAGTTGTGATTATCTGCTTTATTTGTTATTGTTTTAATTCACTTTAACTTGCTCTTTTCACCTCATACCAATAAGTTTATTTAACAAATGTTCCTATTGAAGTGACCATAGAAATATTAGACTTCTATAGAATTAAGGTTTTGAGAATTGTCAAAAGTGACAGTTTTTTCTCCATGAATTACTGAGTTTTCCATACAGTTGCAATCACACCTTCCTAAACAAAATCTTTTCTGTAATGTCATGACAAACTCTGCTACTGTTGTTTTCTGTTGTAATTTAATAAACATTTTAAATATTTTAAACCTCATCGTTCCTAGCCTCAGATTAACGCCAACACAGACATTCTGTTTACTTTGTGGCAAACCATATCAAGATGACTGATCCAAAAGAATAACAGCTATTATGTTTTTGCCGGTACAGTTTTCAGCTGGATCTGTTCTCTGAATAATTCACTGGACAGCCACTGAAATGCTTGTGGCAGTACAGAGAAGCAAAAAAAGCATGGGTGGGAGCAAATGATTGTCAGTGAAAGGTGAGGCGGTGTGTTTCTCTTAGTAACAGCATTGTTTTATACCAGTGTCATTTTATACTTACATTGTTCACTGGGCCTCTGTATGAAATGCCAGCACTTTTACTGAGGAGCTCTTGTCTACTGCCAGGCTCATATGACCTTAAAAGTAAAAATTAAGTAGTAGATTTGGTTTAGTGTATAGGACAAGATATAGTGCTAGGGTTCATGTCAGTCAGTTTTTGATGTCTACCAGGTACAGAGTGAGATTATCCTGAGCTGAAGATACTAAAATTTAGATGTCTACCTGTAAATATCTACAGATAGGTTTGGGTGACTGAGCTTGCTCTGACAGTAATGGAGGTGAATGTCTTCTTTTCTTGCCTAATTGTAGACATCTGAAATGCTACTTGCAATGTCCTAAAGTACTCTGCTGCCACTCCAGAAAGGCACACGGATTTTGTGTATGTAGCTTCCAGGCCTGGCAGAATGTCTCAGATACTGTAGGGAGTTTAGAGGCTTCATTTGTGTGACAGATGTAAATTATTTTAGTGTTGATGTCAGCTTCATCCATGATGTCTATATTTAGTCAAGATGGTTTCTGTCTCTAGTAAATGGATTTTACTTACACTAGGATTTGTCCCTTTGAAGACAGTCTAATAATGGTCAAATGAACTGTGCTCTCCACTGACTGCAAAAGAATTCTAGAAAACTACCTCAGAGGTCAAGTTGGGTAAGACAACAGTAACATGATATGTCCTTTCAGGTAGAGTGTCCTTGACCTAAATTATAAGAATCGGAGTATGGACAATAGTAAAATTACACATTCATTCTAGCATATTGTAGCTTTATTCTTTATATTTCAGAGTTGTTTCCAAACTCTGA
This sequence comes from Phalacrocorax carbo, assembly GCF_963921805.1. Classification (NCBI taxonomy): domain Eukaryota; kingdom Metazoa; phylum Chordata; class Aves; order Suliformes; family Phalacrocoracidae; genus Phalacrocorax; species Phalacrocorax carbo. The sequence continues at coordinate 23,989,417 of NC_087513.1, read as the reverse complement.
AACCAGATAATTCATAAAGAACAGGTGAGTAGCTTCAGACACACAAATTTATAGACTCATAGATTCACTAAGGTTGGAAAAGACCAGTAGAATCATCAAGTCCAATCATCAACCCACCACTACCATGCTTCCGAAACCATGCCCTGAAGTGCCATGTCTACATGTCTTTTAAATACCTCCAGGATTGGCAACTCTACCACGTCACTGGGCAGCTGGTTCCTATGCTGATCACTCTTTCAGTGAAGAATTTTTTTCCTAATATCCAATCTAAACCTCCTGTGATGCAGCCTGAAGCCAGTTCCTCTCATTATATTGCTAGTAACCTGGGAGAAGACACCAACACCCACCTCACTACAACCTGCTTTCAGGTAGTTGTAGAGAGTAATAAGGTGGTTGTGACCCAACTGCAGGACCCAGCACTTGACCTTGTTGAATCCCATACAATTGGCATCGGCCCATCGATCCAGCCTGCCCAGGTCCCTCTGCAGAGCCTTCCTAACCTCAAGCAGATCAACACTCCCACGCAACTTGGTGTCATCTGCAAACTTACTGAGAACTCACTCAATTTCCTCATCCAGATCATTGATAAATGGATGAAACAAGACTGGCCCCTACACTGAGACCTGGGGAACCCCAAATGGATTTATCTCCATTCACCACAAGTCTCTGGGCTTGGCCACCCAGCCAGTTTTTAACCCAGCAAAGAGCACACCCATCCAAGCCACGAGCCACCAGCTTCTCTAGGAGGATACTGTGGGAAACAGTGTCAAAGGCCTCACTAAAGTCCAAGTAAACAACATCCACAGCCTTCCCCTCATCCACTAGGTGGGTCACCTGGTCGTAGAAGGAGATCAGGTTGGTGAGGCAGGACCTGCCTTTCATGAAGCCATGCTGGCTGGGCGTGATCCCCTGGTTGCCCTGCACATGCTTGGTGAGTGCCCTCAGGATGAACCACTCCATAACCTTCCCTGGTACTGAGGTCAGGGTGACGGGCCTGTAGTTCCCCGAATCCTCCTTCTGGCCCTTCTTGTAGATGGGTGTCACTTTGGCACACCTCCAGTCATCTGGGACCTCCCCTGTTAACCAGGACTGCTGATAAATGATGGAGAGTGGCTTGGCAAGCTCCTACACCAGCAACCTCAGGACCCTCGGGTGGATCCCATACGGCCCCATAGGCTTGTGAGTGTCCAGGTGGTGCAGCAGGTCATGAACTGCTTCCATCTGGATTATGGGGGGTTTATTCTGCTCCCTGTGCCTGTCTTCTGGCTTAAGGGGCTGAATACCCTGGGAGTAACTGGTCTGACTGTTAAAGACTGAGGCAAAGAAGGCATTTAGCACCTCAGCCTTTTCCTCATCCTCGGTGGCAATGTTCCCCTCCATGTCCAATAGAGGATGGAGGTTCTCCTTGGCTCTCTTTTTATTGTTAATGTATTTGTAAAAACATTTAAACATGTTGGACTTGATATGAGAAATAGTAGTCTCAGAATCAATCTCTAAATGATCTGAGTACCCAGCCACTGAAAATTAGACGAGAATAAGTCATCCTGTAACTATTAATCAGTTTATCCTCCACCATATGAGAATGAAAAGCTTAGTGACTTCAGGCTATGACAACTGTCTCTTTTGAAGCTTATGTATGTTTGGTAAATAACACTACCCTTGCTTCCTGGCCTAGGAGCAAGAGATCAGCCTTTGGAGCACCTAACAGTGTAGACACAATGGCTGTCACACACATCTGCAGCTGTAGTAACTTGCATATCCAAAGGATTTTACAGGTGGAAACAAAGACAAAAAGCAGTTTGTGGTGTCTCTGTGACTACCAGTGTTCCTAGGGGTCATATTCAGTGTCTAATGAGGTATTTAGTTGCCAACAGCCCCAGTGAGAGTCTAGTCTATAAAATATATATTAACAACAATAGCAAGCTATAAATTATAATTAATTTTCAATTTTTGTTTGATTTTATTTTAAAGCAATTTTAAATTGGTGTCTGTTGACATTTCAAGCCAATTACTGACTAAAACAATCATTTAATTGCAACATTTATTAAGCAGCTGAAAGGAACACAAGCATAATAGTTTAAGTCTTTGCTTTGTTTTAAATAACCCTGACATCATGAGGTTTGGCCTCAAAACACTACTGTTCAAACTGCTAAAGAATTAGAAAGGGTGAGTATCCTGTGTGAAACCAGAAATGTTATGCAGCTGACAGTGGATAGGGTTTACCTGGTTACACATTAAAATGCCAATTAATATTTGGTCAATTTCCTTAAATGTCAGAGGGGAAGGGAAGACTTAGGCAGTGTACTTACACACCTAATCTTTGGATAGGTAAAGGTAAGTTTAATTAAGGATATCTGATGGAAATTATTTCTGAGTAAAATATAAAACTAATAAAAAGTATAAAACCAAATAGTTACTTTTGCCTAACCTATCAAACAGTATTCTTCTAATGTGCATGTTTCTTTGTTCCATAATGAAATTATTGAAGTAGAAATGACTATAAAAATATGTCATATATGTGACAGGTGTCTTCAAAATGCTTGAATTGTTACGGTGACTCTAACCATTAAATGACGTCATGAAAAACAAAGTAAAAATATTCAATAAAGTACCTGAGATACACTCTTTAATTTAGTCACGTGAATAACGCACTGCTTCACTGGTGCACTCAAGACCTTTTGAAATAAAACATGAGTTGTTCATTGGCAAATACATATATTACACCTCCAACAATCTGTATGATCACTGACTACCAAATCACACTTTTGACATCCTGGTAAATACTATTTCAAGGAATGTTACCATCACCCTCTTACTTTTTCATTTCCTTGTTTGTAAAACACATTAGAAAATCCAAAATAAGCCTTACTGTAGAGGAAAGCTTATAGATCAGAGCAAATAGTTCATACAAAATTTTCCGGAGTTTATGTTGTAAGATGTATTTACTTTTTCATCTGATAAGTAGTTGCCTAAATATTTTATCATTTCTTTCAACAAATGTTATCATTTTATAATCATTGATATATGCTGCATAAAAATTAATATAAGATAATGGCAGAAGCATTGCAATTAATATAATCCTGCGGGGAATACTAGTATTTTGACACTTTTTTTTTCAACCCTGGTCTTGACAGAGAAATAATAGAAAACAATGGAATGTGAAAAATGTTCCTGGAACTGAAGAGCTGAAGGAAGAACAAAAGAAAACACGGTTTAAGAAATAGTAATGCACTTAATTTTGTACCAGTTAAACAATAAAAGGCATATCTTTGTAGGACCAGAGTCTGTTACGCAAACTGTAGTCCAAATACGACTTCTGCCATTGTTTCTTGAGAGCATTATGGCTGCACTATCTGTGCTGAATATAACACCTCAGCCTGAGAAAGGTAAGTTTGCACAGTCAGATGTGTAGGTTGTTCTTGGGTTGTAGTGTCTATATGGTGTAATAACACTTATGCAGGAGGTAAGATCAAACTCAGGAAAAGATTAGTACAAGTAACATGAGTGTATCTGGATCAAAATGAAATAGTTTGCTCATGATTTTCCAATAATGAAGTTAGTTTACAGAAACCATATCTTTAGTTGAAATTACTGATTTGATTTTAATTGGAAATTACTGCTCAGTGCCAACTGCAGACTTACTTAACAGGATGATTATTGTATTATTGACATTAATTATTTTTAAGAGCCAGCTTTTATACACCTAATCACATTGAACAGCATCTTTCTTCCATAAGCATTCTCATGAGTGTTTACACAAGAATCCTACTCACTGTGAGAAAGGTGTATGAGCTGGGAAATCAGAATCTGAATTACTATCATAAATTCCATGATTTAATAGTGAGTGACTGTCTCAATATCTATTTCCATGTGCTGTTTTAATCCTCTGATGTCTTCAGTGTATGTTTTTTATTGACTTGGACAACATTAATTTCCAGAGAGAGTCTTGTTCATCATCTTTGGCTCTCACTTGTTGAATTTACCTAATCAGATCCAGCTGTCTTCACATAATCTTATACTTAAGACATCATTTACAGTTGGAACAGATGAGATATTTCTTAGTCATATGCTAGGAGGAGCCATTTCTCTCCATATCCTATGTAGTCTGGAGCTTTATTGATCAGAAGCCACTACTTAGAAGCAAAAATTCTAAGATAAATACAATTCTAAATGTGTATGTGCATGTGTGGGTGTCGGTGCTTATATTTTTAATTTATCTCTTATGAAAGGTATAAAAAGAAAAAGAAAAAAAGTGCCAGATCTCTCAAGATTATCTGCAAAACTTGCTGTTTGGTCAACATCAAACACTGGGTGATATGAACAATTTTGTCCTCTAAAGAGAAAGGTTTGATTCTCTCACCAGCTGTCAATAGGAACCATTTGGAATCATCTCACAACATGATGGCTACAACAAAGGAAAATGGAACAGAAAAAAACAAATCACTTCAGTCTCCATTAGAGTTGGGATCTGGGAATATCTCTTTTCTGCAACATGTCAGATGACAACAGTGTGACTTTTTCCACAACTGACTGTTTAGTCTGTCACAATTTATGTACTCCCAGATGTAAATGTGCTGAGAAAGATCACAAAGGACCACCACTAAGTGCTGCTTGGAAAATTGACTAGATTTGCATGTCGCATTATTTAATATGCACAAGGTCATGTAGGCTTCCACAGATTATTTTAGTGTTTTGAATTCTTTGTAATTTATCTCCATGGCTGTTTAAAAAAATCAAGAATTCAGAACTCGACATTTTTTTGAAGATTACTGGTTAGCTGTGACTGATCACCTGGAATCACACTGTATCATTTGTTTCTGGTGCTTATGCCATATACTGTGATTCGTGATCACTCTGGGTGTGTTTTTACTATATAATTTCTCATATACATGACATTTAAAGTTGCCTTTCTACTAAACTTGTTTACCAGAGAACTTCAATTCTTCAAGTATTCACTTAAATTGAATGATATGCAGAGCTAAGTGTGGCCAAAAAGCTTTAGTTATGAAACATAGTGGAAAGTCATATAATTTATTTCTTTTTATTATTGTTATTTCCACTTTGAAGGTACCATGTACAGAATGAACAGAAGATTTTTATAGTCTTATTTCATCAAGGCTTTAAACAGAGTGTAGATATCTTTCCTTTTGGAAGCTGTTACATCTACTGATTTTTTGTTACATTAATGAAATATACTTGCTGTTTGGACAGAAATAGACATAAACTGTGACCCTGTGCCAAATTACAAGATATAATAAAAAACCTTGTCCTTATATCCTCAGTCACCCAATTAGGTCATAAACAAAATGGGATTTTCTTCCAACACCGTCTACAATATTCTTTGTAGCCAAACACTGATTATGTGTTTTAGAGTAGATGCAAGAATATTACTATCAATTCTTCCGATAATGTGATAATGCATGTTCAATGATTATCATCCCTCAGCTATCAAATAGGCTTGTTAATCTGGTGATGACATGAACTGCCTGCCTGATTGTCTTTAACTCAGTACAAACATGATTTTAAAGAAAATTTTGCTCTACAGGTGGCCTTAGGATTCTGTATAGAAATCACTGGTGGTTTTTTATTTAATGGAGGAAAGAGAAGCCTGTTAATTGTCTTACAACCTACCTGAAGAAAAGTAAATTATTTTTTATATTTTCGTCATTTCCTTCCATCTTTACGTATGTCTTTATTTTAAAATGAAACCTGCAAGAACTATTGATTTTTTAAATATTTCAGCACCATTGTTTAGTAATTTTTAATCTGTTAAATTGTAGATATTGCAGAATGTATATAATTGGTAGTTGTTATTGTGGTTATTACTGTTAATTCCAAGCAATTATTTCAATTGCTGAACTACTTTACTCTGTGGTATGTTCTACATAAATGTTAACACTTTTCAAACACAACGGTTGCTTTGTTAATTTTATTTACAGCTCTTTGCCAATTTTCTCAGGTTGCCTTAGTGAGTGCCTTCAAAATGTTTTGATGGTTCTTACTTCAGTGACTTTGGAAAACTGCCTGGTTTTTTTAATGCTAAGAGTAAAGCTTTAAATATTATACACGGCAAGCCCTACTCACTGGAAAAAAAAAAATTAAGTTAAAATGTGAAAACTGTTTTGAAGCCCTGGAAAAATGCTGTTTGTAATATTCTTATGTAGTGTAACCCATACAAGACTTACGGAGCAATTAGTTTTGTGTTGTTTGTACTGTAGCTAAGTATTTATTTTTATTTTGACATTTGCTCATAACACTGAATATATTTTAGTATTTCCCAAAGAGACTGTAACATGGTTTAAGAGCTTGATCTATGGATCAGGAAAGAAAGAGAGAAAAGAACTTTATCCTAACCCTTACATGGCTACAGGACTTGCATTACAGCAATCTGTGTTTACATATTTCTCTATAAGGTTTAAACACAAACATGAAAGTAAAATATTTTCTCTATATCAGATATGTTTCTTCACCCCTTTAACTTTTTATATTAATGTCATCTTAAGCTGGTCTGTAAACAATTCAAGTTCACTACGAACAGAACAATCTTTTTCATTTCACTTCACCACTGTTGCCCCCATAGTAATAATTAATTACAGTGTGCTGTCTTAGACCTTAATCTTTCTTTTCCTTCACACACAATTTTTTTTTCTCCATATCAAAACTTGTCTCCCACTTCTTTTACCCACAGATAGCCAAAGCAATCTTCAATGCCATTCATGTTTTGAGGATCAGACTTACTGGACTGTAGATATCTCAGGTGCTAATTACCTTACATGAGGCTGTATATCCATGCTAGTTACTCCCTTTTTGGTCAGTGATAAGAAATAATCTTTCAACGGAAAGAGATTAGGATTAGATTAAGTTCATCAATAAACACACCTGCTATACAGTGCTAAGAATTATGAGGCAGGATTTTTTATTTCTTTCCATTTACTAAAAAGTTCTACCTGAGTTTTATAAATCTTAATTTGACGAGATTATTATTGCTATTCCTTCTCGGTTTATCTTTTTCTGTCTAGTTTTCATATAATTCTTCTACAATATGTGTAAAACTAGTCAACATTTCTAAAGAGGAAACAACTTCATAGCTGAATATATTGGACTTAAAAGATTTCAAAGGGAAGATTCTGGGTCTAAGACATTATCTTTGCTCAAATTGATAGAGAAACAGCAGAATTAACCGATGGATTGTGTATTCATTCAGAGCAAATACATGAAGGTGGATATGTAGCCCAAGCAAGGGACTTAACCATGAGTTTTCCTGTTTCTTTCTCTAACCTAATAAGCATGCAACTGTTTTTACCAGAAAGAACTTGAAAAAAAAAGAATGTAAATTCAGTGATGATGGGAAAATTTCACTTAACTGGGGGAGATAAAAGAATAGGGAGCTACACTCCAGATTCCTCTGTTCAAATCAGGTGCTTGACAGAATAGTAGCTTCATTGGAGTGAAAGAACACAGGTTTCAGTTATTTTAGATCGATTTGCCTTTCAAGAAATTCTTAGCCTACTTGCAGCAAAAATAAATCTCAGGACCTTCTTTTCTTTTACCTTGAAACTTTTGGGGTTTTGGCTTTGCCAGATACCTTCTGGGACTCCTAATTTCTGTCAGTAAGTGAGTCAGTGTAAAAAACAGTCACAGAGCTTGTTTAAGCTAATGGGTTTGTCAAACACAGTTTCAGGCTGAATAGAAGAAACAATTAAGTCTTTTTATGTATCAAAGATAGCTGGAAGCAATGGAATAATCATCCAAGGCAAATAATAGCAGATCAGAGTTAGTTTGAACACAGGCTTTGGACATATGAATAGATGAATACACATCAATCCTAGATGTCCTGATTTTTAACATAGTTGTGAACATGTGATAAATATAAAAAGTTATGTCACCATGTCTAGGTAAATGAGGGCTAAGCATCCTGGTTTTAGAAGTTCATTTCTTAGTAAATAGCACACTTCTTGTACTTCTAAATGCACTGACTGCTTAGTTTTACACAGCTGACATGGTGTGATCTCTGCCACTTTTAATGCTCTAAATACTGCCTCTCTATATACCTATGAGCCTGACTGAGTGCGATACTTGCCTGTTTAAAGTTACAGGCATTAGACATTTGGATGGCAAAAAAATGTGTTTTAGATGTAGGAAGCTGGGAAAGACCTGAAGAAGTAACTGTCAATGTCAGTGTTCAGAGGTGCAAGGCTTTTTGGGCAAACAGTTCTCTGCCTCGCAGATTGTGGAGCAAAAAAAATTGTGTCCTCTTTTATTTCAGTTGCAGCTGGGAAAAGAGTAACTGGGTTCATATTCCTGTTGCAAATAAACAAGCCTATGTTGCAGGGAATACATCTTTAGTATATAACCAATTCATCCTCCTAGCAGAAGCTATCCTTCCTGCCTATTAGGCAGCTCCTCAGAACAGCTTGCTAATCTATCTATAAAGCTGCAGCCAACATTATCTTCCTTGCCTGCTGACTTTTACTACTCACTCCTCTCTCCAAATCCCCGTGCTGGCAAACCTTTACTACTCTGCTAAGTTTAATTTTCCAAGACTGTTGCTTTCAAGGCCCTGCACGACTGCCTGCATAGACTTTAATAGGCTCACTTAGGTGAGTAAGAATTTCCCATCTTGAGTGAAGCTTGAAGAGTCTGGCCAGGAGAGAACAGCAGGGTTTTTTTCTACAGCCAATTTTGCTACTATGCATTAAGCAGACTTCCCTGACCCCTTTTCATTAGTAGATCTATTTCTCCTGACAGACAGCTTTGAGTCTTGCCACAGCCTGAGATGAGCAGACACAAGTATTCATTTCACTCACATAGCAAATTCCTAATACACAGGAACATTTTATCTGTAACCACAAAACAGGCAGTGAGTGATACATCCAATGTTATGCTGTATATGTATGTTTGTGTATTTACTTATTTATCAGTAATGTCAATGTATATGCTCCTTCACAGTTTTGCTCCCTGGAACATAACAGTAACCTATGCACATATAGTTTCAAGCTCCATCAGGCAGGAAATTCAATACTCTAAAGCAAACATTGTTCCAAACACTTTTTCTATTTCCTATCATTGTTTTAACTACTGCAGAAATACAAGTAACTGATCTGAAGAACATTAGTCCGCGTTTATTGATTCATGGATGGAATCAGAGTTTTACTTGGGCATGAGATTGTGCCCTTTGCACAGCAGGGTTTAGCACTGCAGGTATTCACTACCCATTAAAAAGCCTCTCTTGGCCTCCAATATCTCGTCATATGTCCGATATCAAACCAGTGATTCTATAAGATGAGAATTTTGTTTGTTTGGTTCTTATTTTTTTAAAATGTATTATATGACTGAAAGTCTAGATAATGGAAAGATGTATAATATTTTCTGCTTCAGAAATATTGTTCTGACTCTGCAATTGCAGTTGTAATGACTAAGGTAAAAGACAGAAACTGGATTTTTCCTGAGTGCATCAATTTCTTAAGGAGAACGAAAACGCTGAAAGGCTAGACCTGCTTTACATTCATTTTACACTGAAGAAGCAGAGATGAAAAAATTATGATAATTCCCTTCAGTGTGCTACTTGCTTGCTTGAATCATGAAAATACCTCTAAAATAAGGAAAAGGGTGTTCGCATCCCCTGTGTATAGACTTCTAACAGTAATGTCAGTGCTTTGAGCATCTGTATCTTTCTGATGATTGAAAACAGTCCTCCAGCCTTGGGTTATTGTTTGAATTCTGGGAGGAGTCTCTTTCTCCACTGGTAAGAACAGAATAATGTAGGAGAAGAGTTTTTGAGTTTGTTGCACCTAGAAAAAGTACTTGAAATTAAGTGGTGTAACTGCCTGCCCAAATATGTTTCCTGCAGAAATATGTATCTTGTTTACAAACTTTCTTCAGCTTCATATTCTATTTATTTCATTAAGATTAGGTTCACTGAAAAGAGGAGGTGAAAATCCAAGGTAAGAAATTATGTTCTTCTTCTTCTTTGTTTTGTTTCGGAATCTACTTCCTGTCTTCTCTGCTTTTTAATTTCTTGTATTTTCTTTTCCACAGCATGTCAGAAGTGCTAATAACTAGTAGCATTTTAGTTGAATCAAATTAAATTTTTTTTTAACAGAATTTTTTCCCTTAAAATACAAGAAATAGTTGTCACCTTTGCTGCCTTCTAATCTGAGTATGTAATTGATTTACCAATAATAATTGTTAGCTGGTTATATTAGAAAGGTTTTTTTGTTTGTGTCTGGTATTTTTTTTTTAGTTTCCCTTTAAGGGCAATTTCTCACTTATTTCCAGTATTGGGATCACAGAGGTATGTTTAAATTTTATGCCAGCCAACTATTAACGAGATGATCAATGAGAAAAAAGGTATAAAAAACAAGAATGTAGATTTTTTCATTCTCATCCAGGACCCTTTATCAGTAAGCTAGTCTAATACTACTACTTTTTTTCTAATATTCAGTTAAGAGTATGACAAGCATTATGCACACCCTGTGACTGTGACAAGTTTGAACTTCTTAGACTGTTCTGACACTCTACAGACTGGAGTATCTTTTTTGGAATATAAGAATGGAAGAGCACCTTCTGTTTTTTATGCTCTCTCCCCATTAGATGGTCACCGTCATTGGTTTTTTGGCCTGCCTTCTTAAGTTAAGTAGATTTTAAATCATGTAAAACTCATCTAACCTTATTTGCTGCACTAGGCAAATATTTGAACTTACACCTTCGCAACCAGTACTCATTTTCCAAATACATCAAACCTGCATTTTACCCAAATTATTAGTTTTTACATTGCAGGAAGCAAAACAGACATGCATTTAAACAGCCCTGGTAAGCCCCCAATGACTGGAGAAAAGGAAATATTGCACCCACTTTTAAAACATTTAAAAAGGAGGACTGTGGGAACTGCTGACCAGTTAGCCTCACTTCCATGCCTGGTAAGATCATCGAAGAGATCCTCCTGGAAGATACATCAAAACATTTAGAAGACGAGGTGATTAGAGACAGCCAGCATAGCTTCACCAAGGGCAAATCACACCTGACTAATCTAGTGGCCTTCTACGATGAAGTGGCTGCATCAGTGGACAAGGGAAGAGCTACAGATGTCACCTACCTGACTTCTGTAAGGCCTTTGATATGGTCCCCCACAACATTATTGACCCTCAATTGGAGAGATATGGGTATGATGGGTGGACTGTTAGATGAGTAAGAAATTGGCTGGATGGCCGTGTCCAAAGGGTTACAGTCAATGGCTCAATACAGTCAAAACAAGTAATGAGTGGTGTTCCTCCAAGGTCCATACTAAGACCAATACTATTTAATATATTCAGCAATGACATAGACAGTGGGATTGAGGGCACCCTCAACAAGTTTGCAAATGACACCAAGCTGAGTGGTGCAGTTGATTCACTTGAGGGAAGGGATGCCATCCAGAGGGTCCTTGAGGAGTGGGCCCATGTGAACCTCATGCAGTTCAACAAGGCCAAGTGCAAGGTCCTGCACCTAGGCTGAGGCAATCCCCAATATCAATACAGAGTGGGGCATGAATGGATTGAGAGTAGCCCTGCAAAGAAAGACTTAGGGATACTGTTGGATGAGCTAACAATGTGCGCTTGCAGACTAGAAAGCCAATCATATCCTGGGTTGCATAAAAAGAAGCATGGTGAGCAGGTCAAGGGAGGTGATGTCCCGCTCTGCTCTGTTCTTGTGAGACACCACCTGGAGTACTGCATCCAGCTCTGGGATTCCCAGTACAAAAAAGACATGGACCTGTTAGAGTGGGTCCAGAGGAGGGACATGAAAAGGATCAGAGGGCTGGAACACTTACCCAATGAGGAAAGGCAGAGAGGGAGAAGCTTGGAGAAGAGAATGCTCTGGAGACACCTTCTTGCAGCCTTTCAGTACTTAGAGGGGGTTTATAAGAAGGATGGAGAGAGACTGTTTACCAAGGCCATAGTGACAGGACAAGGGACAATGGTCTTAAACGGAAAGAGGGTAGGTTTAGATTGGATGTAAGGAAGACATTTTTTTACAATGAGGGTGGTGAGACACTTGAACAAGTTGCCCAAAGAAGCTGTGGCTGTCCCATCATTGGAACTGTTCAATGTCAGGTTGGATGGGACTTTGAACAACCTAATCTAGTGCAAGATGTCCCTGCCTGTGGCAGGGGGGTTGGACTAGATGATCTTTAAAATCCATTCCAACCCCTCTATGAATCTATGATTCTATAAATCTATGATTATTGTTCTACAAAGTTAAGGGGTTATTTTGTTTTATGTTCATGTATATTTTGGGAAAAAAAGTTTAAAAGCTGAAACAAACTCCAAAACAGGAAAAACAAATTTTATTCAATATGCATATTTGTCTCTGTTCTTTGTGTTACTTTCATTGGCTGTAGATCCATTACTGGGGCTATATTGACATAAGAATGAAACTGTGAAAGCTCCTAAATTAAGGATCAAAGTGGGCTCAGCCACAAATTCCCAGGAAAGGGTGGCCTTGTCCCATGAGGAGCCAATTTTCCTATGAACTTTTCTACATCTCAGTCATTTCCTGTCCTCTGGCACAGCAGCAATTTACAATAGGAAAAGGGATTTCAGTAGTTAGAGAGTAACAGAGTTACTGGATTCCAACATTGAAGGTTCAAAATAAATTGTAAAGAGCAGGATCTCAACAGTGGTTATGTGGTTAGGAGACAAAATTAGTAAGAAAATAATGGATCTGGAAGCCATTACCACAAACCAAGTACAACAACGTACTATTTTCTGTAATTTTAAGCATGCCTACATTTTTAAGGTTTTTTCTTTTGTTATTGTTTTTTATTTAGCTATTTCTATACTATTAACGATCATATTGCCTTGTTTCTAACCTGCACCCTAAGTATGAATCATACAGAGTATTATTCACACTACTGTTCACACTCTAGGGGCAGATGAAGAGTGAAGCCATTCAAGGTCTCACAGGGACTAGGATGTGATACAACAGGAAACACTGGAAGAAACTGTGGTTGATTCAGCCTAAAGGTGTCTTCCACCTTTTAAGAAGTTATGCCTTAGATTAAAACCTTTCTTAGTCTTCGAAGAATTCAAAAGAAATGTTCTCTTTTCACATGCTGCCTAATGATGCAGAGAAGGTACAGCCATATTCCCCTAAAGTCATCATGGAAATAGACATCTTTTTTACAGGTATTAGCAACAGTAATGGTTGTGGGTTTGATTCTATTCTCACATGCTTTTTTCCAACTCTTGCATGTTTCTCTGTCCTCTCTTTCCATTCCTCACACCATTTTAGTAGCTGGCCATTCAAGGAAAACACTGTGGACCCGACCTGGTCATTGTGTTTAAGCTCTGAATGAAAACCCGATGTAGTTCCATGCAAAATAGTCACATATTTTTAGTAATTTATACATATAATATGTTATTTAGAAACATTTGATGACGTAAACCCAAGAAGTCTCCTCCCTCATCTCCACAGCTCCAGAGCTGCTCTACTGAACATCATGCATGTCATATGACATCAGGTGACAAGTTACGGTGCTGATAAGGGGGTCTTCTGAAATGTGGGAATCAGCAACTGGCAATCCAATGCCACCTCAGGCTATGCATTCCAAACATGAAAGCAGGAAGCCAGGAATCAGAACAGTCACTCAAAGGGTGGGAATGAAAATTAGTATCATGGTCACAAGTAGCAATCCATATAAAAAGCACATGTGCATATTCTGAAGTACTTAAATTTTGGCAGATATACCTGTGACACCTGTTTTCAATGGTCTCTGTAAAACAAAAAATTGTGAGAAAAGGATTTGCACTGAAAGAAAACATAGCTGTTCTCCACCTGAAAAAGTACTAATTGCTGAAACGGTATGATTCAGAGAAATAGATGAACCTTTTATATTCCTCTTCATTAGAACTTCAAAGCTAAGCCAAGATCCATTTTGTTCCAGTGAATGCAATCACTGGATCAGATAGTTGGTGGATACTTAATTAGAAAGCATCAGAATTCTAATTGAATATAGTATTACTATTGAGTAACTGTGATGAGTCAGCTGCCTGTACATTACTGCACCTTTAGAGTAATCCAGACTGTCAATCAATACCTAACTGCTTAGGAACTTCCCATATTATATATACATATGTGTATATATATAATCTGTCAATATTTTATATAATCTGAACTAACTGTTATTGGGAGGAATTTGTACTGTCATAGCCTTGGACTTCATAGAGGTTCATGAATCAGAAATCTGTTTGAGAATTTAGCTTGCAGTAGTGAGTGAAGAACAAATAGGCAAGCAGGGAAAGCTCACGCTAAATGAACCTGGCATTACAAAACATGAACAAGTTCAGCTCTATGATAGAGAATAGAAGTTGTTTCACATCAGGATCACATGAATAATTAATTTACCTTTTGTTCAAGAACATGTTCTGAACAGAAAATATATGTGAAGTGGTATCTTACCTTTACTTAAAACCACATTTTTGTTGGCATGATTTAACCACTGAACTGTGGTCTAAGGAGAGAAAATGGGTCTACTATTAATCTTTAATAAGCTACACCAAATAACAGAGCTGTTATTCAACAGGCTACAGCCAATAATTCCACATAACCTTGTATATTGTATAACTAATTTATTGATAAAATATTGCCAATAAAAATAGACCAACTATTTGGACTATATAGTTCAGCTTTAACACAGTGAAAGAAAACTGTTACATGTAACTCGGTTTAATGATCACTTTATGACATTTTTCATGCAATGACCTCAAGAACTCCATATACCGAAACCTGATTTTATAAATGTAATACAAACCCACTATTTGTGTTAATAGTTATAGATATAATTAATAATTTGTGTTAATTTGCACCTTGCCCTAAAGAAGCTGAGATATGAAGTAAGAAGAGTGAAAAAAAGATCCATTCAAATGCAATAAATCTTAAGTTTTTTTGGCACCTTTATAAAATAAAATAAAATAAAATAAAATAAAATAAAATAAAATAAAATAAAATAAAATAAAATAAAATAAAATAAAATAAAAAAATAAAATAAAATAAAATAAAACAAAACATACACAGAATTATGCTTTCTGTAATCAAAACTTTAATATAGAATATGGAGAATATCTTTACTTAACTGCATTGTCTTAGTATACACCAGAAATCTGTTGGTAGAAAAATAACCTCTGTCTACTCGATTATGAACAGATATTTGTTTGCCTATATTATATATATGTTTATATATATTATACACAGAAAAGGAATTATTCATGACAACTAATGTGGGACAACAGGAAGAAAATAAGAGTACTGAAATAAAGAAACTAAGCACAACTGTCTGTCAGTTCATTTGTGCAAGTAAGTCATTGTATTAGGCACAAGGCTGGGATTCAGGAGACCTAGATTCAACTCAAGTCTCTATTAATCACAGGCTTCCTCTAATTTGGGCATATTACCTATTTTGTATGCAAGTTTCATTTTTCAAACCTTTAAGCACAAATCAATTACTGTTTGACAATTATACGCATAATTCATTATTACAGGAGAGAGACGTATCTATTCCTCTAGATAGATTCCAAATGTTTATCAAAGTAGATTTTCTTCATGTTATTTTACTGCTTTATTAAACTCTAGTTTGAAGCTTCTGAAGAGAAAAAGGATTGGGTCAAACCATTTTTTTCCCCCTGAAAACTGATTATTCAATTTGTTCCAGCAAAGCCACTGTCATGGATAAGCTCATCTCCTGTAAGCAGCAATAATTGAAAGCAAACATTGAACAGCAAGTAAAATAAGAAAGAGGAAAAAAAAAAAAAAAAAAGACAGAAAACCAGTACACTTGCTGCAAATGAATAACTGTTCATACAGCCTTGAATTTTATCCATATACACCCCTCAGTATTATTCAGCAGTATTCAAATATTCTTTCATTTCTTCATCAAATAATTAGAACTATTTTACACAATGTTGAAACTTCTCCTCCCTGGATAAAAAGTATTGTTTTAGGAGAATACATTCTATAGGCAGGTTTGACACCCCCAAAATTGTTTGCATTGTCTACATTAGAGTGAGTCTCTGATGAGAAATTACAAAAGATTGAAAATAAGGCAAAGATCTGCCTATTAGAAACTGAAGTCTCTACAAAACAATCAAACTTCAGAGGTTTCAGAGAGGTTTGGTGGGATTTCTTCTCTTTTTTTCTTATTTTTTTTTTTTTAATTCCCCAACAAAATAGTGCTGTTTGTATGGAACATTCCAGACTATAGTTAATGCCAGAACATAGAGCTGTAATGCATCCATACATGACAGAATGTGTGTTTTAATAAAGTTAGTGAAAAACATCTTGGAGTAATTGGAGTAATGATTTAAACAATGAGGTCCTGTGTGTGTTACAAACCCAGGTTTCCATGAAAAAAAGGCTAAAGATGAGCTTTAGTAAAATATATCACCCATACCTGTAGGAATTCACAGATTATATTTATTTCACACTTTTTGCACTGCCATGAATACTGTTCCAAAGTAAAAGGTTCTGAACTAAAACTCTTTTCCTGAAAGGGGCAGTCTTATTAAAGAATATATATACTCTAAGGATTACTTTTAGGGATGCTTGATGAAAGCTACTTAAACATCATCCTTTCCTTGAGTTAAATCAATTTTGTGTTTCTTCAGAAGCTCAGTTACAAATCAGGCTTTGTAACTGAGGCATCATAGCTTGCAGTTCTCAAGGTACTTAAAATGACCTCTGCCGACTTAAGTAGCAAGAACAAATCATTACTCCTTTTTATTTGTTAACACTACAGAGGCAAAACCATGGCTAAACTATTTCTTCTCAAGTGTAATGGAGAAAAGAAAGTACTGATTTATAATCAGCAAAACCTGTGCAGACCAATTGGTTATAATAATTTCTAGCAGGAGGAAGCTGGTAAGTTTTTCTCTTCAAAGTCATAAAATGAAGCGCAGGACATGAAAATATACTGGGTTTTCATCCTGAAGTTTGTGCTCAGGGTCTGAGATTGTTATGACTGACCTGAAAGAACCTCAAAGCAATGAGTGATTCGATAGATATTGAATAAACAGCTGGAAATTTATCTGTACAGTCTCCAGAAGTTTTGGGACTTCTCATCATTAATAATAAAACACTGAGATACTCTATTGCCTTCTTAAAGTTCCCTTATGCTGTCATTCAAAAATTAGTATATTTTCTAGGGTAAAGTTCTTCAAACACATGCATATGAATGGCTGGAGTCAGTAGCATTCACAAGAATAAGCTCTTTATGGACTGAGAGCTTTATACAGCATTTAGCATGGATGGGGCTTGGTTAATAATAGCTTTAGCATAACAACTGCAGTTAGCCTTATAGGGGAATGGAGGAGTATTTTGAGTGTAAGCAACCTGTTAATAACTAAAAGCTTCAAACTTGCTGGGAAACTTCCAGAGGAGTAGACTGTGAGCTCCAGAGATTGTAACAGCCAGATGTTAGGCACCACAGGACAGTCAAGAATAGGTTATTGTCTACCCAGTCTTTTAACTGAGGGTGTCCAGAGTCACATGTGGGGAGATTTCAGGGATATATGAGAAAGGTGCCATGGAAAGAAGCCTGAGAGATAGCCCTGGGGACTAGAGAAGAGAGAAACAAAGAACAAAAGACCCCAGGGGAACCCAAAGCCCTGGCCTTGGACTAAGTACCACATGGCTGGAGGAGCTGTGCTGACCTACCAGACTTTTCTCCTGGAAGACTTTGTGTGTCCTGTGGAACAGTGAAGTCATACGAGGAACAACTGTGCTAACCTGCACGACTTCTGGACCGCACCATATCTCCCAAAGGGCAGGCAAGTCTTGTAAATTGTAAAATTGCTTAGACCTGTGATCAAAGTGTTTTAGTATCTTTGTCCTCTTACTCTCCACACTGCCACTTTGGTCTTAAACTATGACACTTTTAGCTGTTGTAAGTTCTTTATATACAGGAAGTATTACACAGTCACAAATAAGGCAGAGTGTTTTCTGATCGTTTAACAGTGACACACACACAGTTTTGTCAGATAATGAAGAGGTCACGTCAGAAGAAACATCTACAGCTACTAAGATCTTGACAGATGCATATCACGTGGTAGAAAAATATATATTTTATCAAGAATGGATTTTTTATGAAAGACTCTTGAGAAATTGAAATAAAATTATATAAGTTCTATTTAGGCAGAATGAAAAGAACAAAGTCCACAAAATCATCAATGAAACTGGCATCTGCTTGTCTCTAAAGTTTTCTTTACTCCTGATTAGAGTTTTTAGTGATAGCACAAGTCCTGGTTTGTCATCTAAGCTTTACAGATAATGTAGGAAAATGAAAGAAAGGTTTGTAGAACATTGTTATTTCTTTGTTGCATGAGTGCATAGGTAGTGATTTATTGGCAT
This sequence comes from Phalacrocorax carbo, assembly GCF_963921805.1. NCBI lineage: Eukaryota > Metazoa > Chordata > Aves > Suliformes > Phalacrocoracidae > Phalacrocorax > Phalacrocorax carbo. Next base: position 23,971,036 of record NC_087513.1, on the reverse strand, counting down.
TCTGTTGCAGTATTTTGCAATCTTATAAAAGGTTGTAGCAAAAGGTGAAAATAGTACCACAACTGACATTAATGCACTTTTAGAGCAAAGCTATAAATGGAGAAAAGAAATTAATATACTTTAAATCTTCCACAAAATCACTAGGCTGTAACTGTGAGGATGTTCTTTAATGACCTTACTACAGTCTACAAGAAATATTTTTAGTATCTCCAATATATTTGAAATAAGTGCAAGTCTTTTTATTTAAATCAATTTTATTTTAAACAGATATTTTAATTGATTCTGTGATAGTGTTTTCCCTCCCACCATAGGCAAGCATATTAAGCACAATATATTAGCACAACCAAAGGTGATCTCATGAAACAGTTTATTGTACTGACCTATACCCTTTTATCTACCTGCAGTGTTCCTGCATGACCACTGTATAGCCTTTGGTATCTTTGTATTGTTTTCTCCAGAAAATGTGATGCTGTTCTCCCCTCAGTTTAAACATTATGTGGTCAAATCTGAGCTTGCTGTTTCCTCTGTCAAGATCTCCATACTACCTGTTTTGGTATCAATCTATCCTGGTGATAGAAACATCAACATTGACATTCGGTCCCACAGACCAGGCTCACCTAGGATGCTTCGGTTCCTTTCCTGCGTACGTCCACTCCCAGACCCTGCTCTATCTTCTGCCTTCCCCCTGTTGGTTCTTCACAAAAAGAAGTTCAAACTTCTTGTCTCTAGGATTACTGCAGATCTACCCCCGCTGTTCAGTCTCTCATCTCTCAACATCATTACACATTTACCAAATTTTTGTTCATCTTTCTTCTTCCAATACACTATCCTGGTTCTAAATAACTTTCTTAATACCTAAAATCCTCTTGATCATTATAAATAGCTACAATCTTTGGCCACTAGTTCTTCAAATTCTTAATTTTGAGTTATGGACAGCCCTACTGAACTTACCAGGATTACATTTATTTTAGAAATTTTTGAAATAATTCTTGAGAATCACCAGTTTCTTAGTTTGATTTTCATTGTAAAGGCATATAGTGGATGATTTTCCGAATACATGATATCATGCTTTTCCAATTTTTAAATAAAAGGTCACCATGGTTTTGAGAAAAAAAAATAAAAAACCAAGAACAGTATTGTGCATCTTAGTAATTTTCATTTAAAGGAAAATAAAATTTATCCTAAGCTTGGAGTAATTGTCTATTACTTTTGGTTTTCCGATTTTTGTTCATTTTTGTTTAAATGTTTGGTGTTTTGTTCTTTTTCTTTGTTATCTTTTCAGAGATCATCTTATGTTATATAATAAAACCCCTACAGAGATCACTAAGAAGCATAACATAAACATTAATACAATTACTCATATGGACTAGAAGGTAGAATGGCTTTTCATTCATTTGCTGTATTCAAAGAGATAGCATCATATGAAGATCTTGATAGACGATAAATGAAAGCTAAGATGTTTTTTTTTCTAGCTAGCTTATTCTGATTGAAAGATGAACACAAATGAACTCCTATCCTTTATAGCTGGATTTACACAAACATAGGTATACCAATGCAAGCAAAAAAAAAAAAAAAAAGAAACCAGAAATATGGTAATGTACTTAGAAAAAAGAAAGCAAGGAAATTAAAACTCAAGCAATAAATCTACACCAAAAATTCTGCCCCAGGCAATGACTGTGTTCACAGAGTGTGAATCTCTAGCTTTCTTTCAAAACAACTACAGAACATGTAGAGATCAGTACTTTCAAACGAAAAAGCAGTCTTTTTCCTAAAATCGTTGAAGAGATAAGAGTAATTCAAGAAACTCAAAGAAAATAGGGTTGCCGAGGGGAGCTGCTCCGGACCTAGCCTGATCAGCAGCAGAGTGGCAGATCTTGGCACACAGGGGGGTTTCCTGAGGCAGGGAAGCACCAGGTCAGCGAAGAGACCTGCTTGGAGCTGCAGTTTTCGAAGGGAGAGGCTGATGAGGCCTGGGCATTGCCAAAGCAACAGCAGCCCCTCCCACACCTATAGAAAGCAGCCTAGGGAGCGCAGGTGACCAGGGCATGGTGTAGGAGTTTACGCGGAAGGGCGCACAGGGGGAGCGTCATCACCACTCAGGAGGTTAGTTTACCTGGTAGTCATCGTCCTGTCAGAAGGAGCTTATCTATGGTATTCACCTGGTGACAACCTATGCACTCTGTGCTCACCAGAATGGATGTGGCAACCCAGACAGGGCTCCTGCAAAAACATGCAGCCATCCAGGTGTCAGGCTGCAGGGACTGCCACAGCCTTTCACTGGTGATGGACGGCAGCTGTGAGCACAGCTGTGTGAGGTGTGACCAGGTGGACAATTTACTCAGCTTGTGGCAGAGCTACAAGAGTAAGTAGAAAGGTTAAGGAGCATCAGGGAGGCTGAGAAAGAGATAGGTTGGTGGTGGCATGCTCTGCCCTCCCAGAGACAGAAACAGCCAGCAGAAAAAAAACCCAAGATCAAGGGTTTCCTGTATCCTCCCCCTGCCATGCTGAAGGCAGTAGCTTAAAGGAAAGGAGTGAATGGTGGCAAGTCCATGCTCAGGGCGGTAGATGAACACCCTCCTTGCTCACCTCACCTTCCCAGGTGCCTTCACACACCAGGTATGAGGCTCTGCAGGTGGAAGACTAGTCAAAAGAAGATGTGGAAAACAGTCCATCTACACTAGCAGTCTTGCCAGGGTCAGAAAGGCATACTCCCTGTATTAAAACGACCTCCAAGAGGAAGAGAAGACAGGCTATAGTTGTAGGTGACTCCATTCTGAGCGGAACAGAGGGTCCAATATGCCAGATAGAGCCTCCTCTTAGGGAAGTCCACTGCCTCCCTGGGGGCCGGGTTAAGGACATTGCAAGGAAACTTCCTAGCCTGGTAGGGCCCTCGGACTATTACTCATTACTCTTTTTCCATATGGGAGGTGATGAAGCTGCAACATGTAGTCCAAGGGCAATCAAAAGAGACTTCAGGGACTTGGGACTTCTAGTAAGGAACACTGGAGCACAGGTTATTTTTTCCTCTCTCCTTCCAGTTGTGGGCAGTGACACTGGAAGGAACAGATGCACCCAGTCTATTAACACATGGCTCTGTGGCAGGTGTCATAGCCAGTTTTGGGTTTTTTGATAATGGGATGGCCTACATGGCACCAGGCCTGCTGCCGTCAGATGGGATTCACCTTTCTCAAAGGGGAAAGAGGATCTTTGCTCATGAGCTTGCAGGGCTCATTGACAGAGCTTTAAACTAGACTTGGTAGGGAAGGGGGTTAGACTGCCCTATCGCAGGCAGTCTGCCAATGTCGGAAAAATTGTAGCTGCTGCAAGGGTGGCAACAGCATCCAGACAATCATCCTAGAGTCATAAGGAGTTAATAACTGTGAGGAAAAAATGTGTTGTAACACGTACTGAGTATACGGTGATTTTAACCCATATTGAGTAACAGCATTTTTGGCCTCCTTCAACATTTTCCAATCCAACGCTTCCCACACCCCTCTCCCATTATTATCTGCTACAAATGGAAATGCCAGTGGCAAAAACTGTCCTTCTATCATGGCATCTCGTATCACCCCTTTCCATCACATGGATGGGTCTCCCGCCTCCCCTGCCAACAATCCTTGCCCAAATGCCGCCGATGCTGGTGGTGCTGGCATTGGTACAAGAGCACTGGTCTCACCCAGAGTTTCATTGTGGACGAACAGGTTAGACCCCGATGGTCCAGGGCATGGCACAGACAGAGGAGCTGGTAACTTTTCCGGCGGCGCCCCTAGGCGAGCCTCTAAAGTTTCCAGCCTTTTTACCAATTCCCACAATTGTGCATCCCCCAAACCGTTTGCTCTCCCCTCCTCCTCTTCACAATGTGACGGTGGAGAAGAAGGTGGCAAGGGAGGGTAAAGTGAAGTGGTCGGCACTGGTGAAGAGGGTCGGGATGGTGGATCAGCATCGTCACAAATCTGAGGACTGCCTGACTGTGGTGCATCTGGTGGTGGTAGAAAATCTTCTGCAGCTTTTCCCTCTGGTGCTGGTACATGTGTGGCAGCGTGGGCTGTGGCTACAGTTTCTGCTGGGATTCGGACCCCCCCGCAGTGCGAGCCAGGGTTGCGGCAGGGATCGTTGGACCCGAGAACAGCATGCTGGTTGCAGAGGTGGACCTGTCGGCTGGAGTCAAAGCTGCAAATGCAGACGCCACAGCTTGCCATTCAGCCTTCATGCTTTGCAATGTTTCATTAATCAACCTCCACAGGGTAGAGAATTTGCTCACCTCCCTGGATCCTTTACTTATTTCTTCCCACAGCTCTGCCCCTATTTTTTCCCGTATTGATACATCAAAGGCGGATCCAGCTGTGGGGTTCAAGTCTTTTCCCTTTGCCCAAGATAGCAAAGCCTTCAGGGTAGATGAGTCATAACTCAGCCCTCTCGTTGAGAAGATATGTTGGAGGAGCTTAACTACTGCTGACTCTTCTTTTGTCATGGTGGACCCCATCTCCTCACCGGCTGCCCGCCTGATCAGGGCGAGATCTAATCTTTTGCGCTAGCGTCTTCCCGAGTGCCGGGGCAGCACTCACCTACGGCCGGCTTCCGCACCCTCCATCTTCGGCTCTGTCAGAAAATCCAACTCTGATCCAGGGGTCCCTGTTTGGGCACCACTTGCTGACGCGGAAGTCACGGACACAGCACACGACCAATATGATCAAGGAAATGCCAGTTTATTACAGACATAGCACGGTTAATATAGCTCTGTAATCACCTTATCACACACAAGCCTATTGTTTATTATACACAAGCCTACTGTTAATTGTACACAAGCCTTGGCCTTCATCATAAGGACAGACACTAGAAGCATCAGCAACTCCTGAATGTGGATTGTCCTGGTTTTGCTACACTGTAACGAGACACTTCCCCTGGTGGTATGGGATGCGGCCCCTGTTGACAGAGTAGCGCCTGCGGCCAACCTTAGAATTTGCAACTTATTAGGAAGACGTAATGCCATCCTGGACGTCCCCACAGTAAGTTTGTACAATGCCTCTTTGTAAGTCTTGGTAAATACAAAATCACATTTGTTAGTAATAGCTACATACATTGGTTTTAACTTGCAACATCCTTGAGGCCGCCTTGTTCACAGGCAGATTAAGTCCACACAGTCTGAGCCTGGATTGTTCACTATGTGTCCTTTACTTTCCAGGTATCCCACAGAATCTTTGGCCTGTTCAGGATGCTGGTTGACTCCATTGGGAGGCAGTCCTGAAGGGCAAAGGAGTCCAGGAAGGCTGAATATTCTTCAAAAAGGAAGTCTTAAAGGCGTGTGAGCAGGCTCTCCTCATGTGCCAAAGACAAGTTGGCAAGGAAGAAGACTGTCAGCCTGACCTCAGTGCCAGGGAAGGTTATGGTACAGATCATCTTGAGTGGCATCATGCAGCATGTACAGGACAACCAAGTGATCAGGCCCAGCCAGCATGGGTTTAGGAATAGCTGCTTAACTAACCAGATCTCCTTCTATGACACTTAGTAGATGAGGGAAAGCCTGTGGATGTTGTCTGCCTAGATGTTAGTAAAGCCTTTGACACTGTTTCCCTCAGCAATCTCATGGAGAAACTGACTGCTCATGGCTTGGATGGGTATACTTTTCGCTGAGTAAAAAAACTGGCTGGGTGGCCAAGCCCAGAGTGTTGTGGTGAATGGAGATAAATCCAGTTGGCGGCCAGTCACAAACAGGGTTCCCCAGGGCTCAGTGTTGGGGCCAGTCTTGTTTCATCCATTTATCAATGATCTGGATGAGGGAATTGAGAGAGTTCTCAGTAAGTTTGCAGGCAACAGCAAGTAGCATAGGAGTGTTGATCTGCTTGAGGTTAGGAAGGCTCTGCAGAGGGACCTAGACAGGGTGGATCAATGGGCTGAGGCCAATTGTATGGGATTCAACAAGGTCAAGTGCTGGGTCCTGGACTTGAGTCACAATAACCCCATGCAACGCTACAGGCTTAGGAAAGAGCAGCTGGAAAGCTGTCCAGCAGAAAAAGACCTGGGGGTGCTGATCAACAACTGGCTGAACATGAGCCAGCAGTGTGCCCAGGTGGCCAAGAAGGCCAGCAGCATCCTGGCTTGTATCAGGAACAGTGTGGCCAGCAGGAGCAGGGCAGTGATCGTGCCCCTGTACTCGGCACTGGTGAGGCCACACCTCGAGTACTGTGTTCAGTTTCGGGCCCCTCACTGCAACAAAGACACTGAGTTGCTGGAGCGTATGCAAAAAAGAGCAACGAAGCTAGTGAAGGGTCTAGAGAACAAGTGCTATGAGGAGTGACTGAGGGACCTGGAGTTGTTTGGAGAAAAAGAGGCGGAGGGGAGACCTTATCGCTCTCTACAACCACCTGAAAGGAGGTTGTAGTGAGGTGGGTGTTGGTCTCTTCTCCTAAGTAACGAGTGATAGGATGAGAGGAAATGGCCCCACATTGCACCAGGGGAGGTGTAGATTGGTTATTAGGAAAAATATTACTTCACTGAAAGGGTTGTCAGGCATTGGAACAGGCTGCCCAGGGGTGTGGTTGAGTCGCCATCCCCAGAGGTATTTAAAAGATGTTTGGATGTGATGCTTAGGGACATGGTTTAGTGGTGGACTGGCAGTGTTAGGTTTATGGTTGGACTCAATGAACTTAATGGTCTTTTCCAACCTATATGATTCTTTGTGATTCTGTGTGTAAAAATGTAAGCAACAGAAATTACATGAAGATCTCTTCATTAAACATAAGAAATTATGCAAGGTTAAGACACTAAGAACTAATCGCATATTAATAACTAGACTAAAACTATATGGCATAACTATATCAATAGTTGTACTCCTTGGATACACTTATTAGATATGATCAAAGTCATGATGTATTATCGTCTATCTAATCCTAAGAAAAAAAAATCAACACATAAAATAACATAGCAAAACAACATTAGAAAATCAATAACGTGGATAGAAAAGAAGGTTTCAGACAAGAAACTTAGAAAAAGAGTATAGGAAGGAAACTAAGATAAGTTAAAATTGGTTTTGAGTGAAATAAACAAAAGCTTGGAAGAAATACACCAAATGTATCAGAGTTAATCACCTCGTCTGTGTTAACTCCAGTAGGCAACTAAGCACCACACAGCTGCTCATTCATGACTCCACCCCTGCCATGGGGATGAGGGAGAGAATCAGAAGGGTAAAAGTTAGAAACTCGTGGGTTGAAATAAAGACAGTTTAATAAGTAAAGCAAAAACTGCATATGCAAGCAAAGCAAAATAAGGAATTTATTCACTGCTTCCCATGGGCAGGCAGGTGTTCAGCCAACTGCAGGAAAGCAGGGCTCCATCACATGTAATGGTGACTTGGGAAGACAAACATAAGTGTGAACGTTCCCCTTTCTTCCTTCTTCCCCCAAATTTTATTACTGAGCATGACATCATATTGTATGGAATATCCCTTTTGTCATGTGGGGTTAGCTGTCCCAGCTGTGTCCCCTCCCAATTCCCTGCGCGCCCCCAACCTACTTGTTGGTGGGGCAGTGTGAGAAACAGAGAAAGCCTTGACTCTGTGTAAGCATTGCTCAGCAATAACTAAAATGTCCCTGTGTTATCAACACTGTTTTGACAGCAAATCCCAAACATAGCACCTTACAAGCTGCTATGAAGAAAATTAACTCTACCCCAGCCAAAACTGGTACATCATCTTAAGAAGTCATGTAAAACTAAGAAGGTATATTTTCTGTTTTCATAAAAAATAGAAGAGGATGTTAAAATACATAGAGAAAAAGTAATATTTATCAAGGCTGTCATTGAAAGGTGGGTAAAGGTAGACCCACTCTTTCTACAAGAGATGTTCAAACTCCAGAAAAAAGAGATTACATAGAAGTGTAGTGAACCAATGATACTTTATTGTGTTTTGAACGTCAACATTTGAAAAGAAACACAGAAGTAGCAAATGCTGGGACCAGATGGTATCCTTACCAAGACCGGCACAGCTCCTGGTGATTTTATCAGAACTCTGTGAATGAATACTGCATTCCAGGGCAATGCTAATTATCACATTTTGAACTACTAGCCTATCTCATGCTTAACCACCATGAGGAATCTGTTGACACTGTTTGTATCAGAGCATATCTACAACAATCTGTTCAGGCAAAGATATTTCCTGTGAGATGCAAACATAAAACAAGAGGTACCAAGGTTCAGATTTTGATTGACGAGCTAGTTATAAAAACTGTCAAACCCATGTAGAGGAACCTCTGGAGTAGTGTGGATGGATTACAACAATGCTTTTTATGCAGGCCTGTGTTTAGTAACATTGAAAATACTGAGACTGCACACTACTGTGAATAATACAGTAGATTTTTTGAGTTTTACTAATCATCACCAGAGACTGATATTTAGCTATTCTTGATATCACCTGGGGATACTTCAAGGAAGTTTTTCTCCATTTATTCTTCGGTATTTGTATTTTGACTCTCTTTTGGAAAAAAGTTGGCTAGACTTTAGCAGGAAAAGCATCTACTATTATATAGGTAAAACCTAAAATACTTGCAAGGTGAGATTAAGAGGACTGGACCAAGATGTAAGAAGAGATGGTTTGAGGAACAAATGACATTTTAGAAAATATAGTTGGTGTGTCCTTGATAAGACTAAGAACAATGGATTTAAATCCATGAACCCAAAGGTCTCAACTATATAATACCAAAGCATGATATGATGTTATAATCTGTATAATTAGTGGCTGTTCAGTGCTGATGGAGAACAGACACCAGAAAAATTATAGAATCATAGAATAGTTTGGGTTGGAAGAGACCTTTAAAACTCATCTAGTCCAATGGTCTGCAATAAGCACGGACATCTTCAACTAGATCAGGTTTCTCAGAGCCCTGTCCAAACTGACCTTCAGTGTTTCCAGGGATGGAACATCTACCACCTCTCTGGGCAACCTAGATACCTACATAAATTTTGTCCTTTGTGATGAGCACCACTTCTAAAGGGGCTGAAAGAGGTAAGAACATTGCCCGAGCACCAGAAGTGATTAAATTCATTTCATATTGAATTTCCACAGGCTGTTGGAAGCAAGAAGATCAGACATTGTATTGATTCAGAAATCTTCACATTCACAAAGCATACTCATAAAGACTATGAAAGAAACTGCTCTTTCTTTGGACAAATACCTCTCAGAGAAAGCAGAAAAATTTCTCCACAAATCTCAATTGCTAAGGAAAGAATCTGTAAAAATAATGAGAAAAATATCCTGTTAAAATACCACTTGTCAAATATAAGGTCTAAAGGCCTTGTGGTCTTAATCAGCTGGAGGTTTTCTTCAGCATACAGAGTCTCCAAAAGCTTTGGTTTTAAACCTTTAAGCCATCTTCCACATTTCTATAATATATTGACCTGTAAGGATGCAACTGACACAAATCACTGTAAGAATTTATTAATTCATACCAAAAGGAAATGAACAAAACATCAAACCAAAAGAAAAAAATAAAACATTGCGTATACAGTAATTATTTATTAGAAAATGTTCCTATTACTCTGTATAAAAAAAGCTTTTAAATCCTACACGTGATATCACTACTTCAGAACACTGTCAAGTGGCTTTCTGCTCTTGCTAAGTAGAGATGGTAAGCACAGAAACAACAGTTGTATTCTCAGCATTAGCAATTTCATTGGATTGACTGCCAATATGAAAAACACTGAGGTTGAAAAGGAAAAGTATACTGACAGCTGGTTATTCATATGAGAAATAACTAATTGTCCTTTTTCAGAAAAGAAAGCCTTAAATTTTTGTTTTACATTCAGTGCTTGACTTAAGATAATACCTTAACTGAAGCAACCCAGAAGAATAAACAAATCTTTCCTGACAGGGATGAGTGCAAGAATAATAACATACTAATGCCTTTATCAGTATGAAATTAGGGGAAAAAAGTAAGAAAGTTAATGGGTCTACTTCCATCTCTCCTGAAAGTCTGGTACTAGCCAAATGTAAAATGTAAAAAAAATAAAATGCAAAGGTGAAGTTTTTTATTATCACGGTGAATTTTAAGTGGAAAGGTATAAGGACATTAAAAATCCATTAAGAAACTGAGGGATAAAATGAGGCATCAGGAATTAAAAATATCTTTAGATAAACTGAGCCAATGAATTACAAAACATAATAACTAAAGTATAAAAGAAGTGAAAAAATGTTAAGAATTTTTAAAAGAAGACATTCTGCATCAATTAGACCATACTTCAGAAAAGGCCCTTATCTTGAATCAATAGGAAAAATCATGCCTAAGGACGTATAAAGGAATCTGTAGGATTTTGTACAGAAAGAATATGCTGTTAAAGGTTCCATAATTTACCTTTCACAGTATCACAGAATAACAGAATCCCAGGTTGGAAGGGACCTCAGGGATCATCTAGTCCAACCTTTCTAGGAAGAGCAGAGTCTAAACAAGATGGCCCAGCACCCTGTCCAGATGGCTCTTGAAGGTGTCCAACATGAAACAGTCAGCCACTTCCCCGGGGAGTTTATTCCAATGGTTGACTGTCCTCAGTGTGATAAATTTTCTTCTGGTGTCCAATTGGAATCTCCCCAAGAGCAACTTGCGTCCATTCCTGCTCGTCCTCTCCGTGGGACTCCGTGTAAAAAGAGAGTCTCCATCTTCTTTGTAGCTACCCCTTAAGTACTGGTACATGGTGATGAGATCCCTTCTGAGCCTCCTTTTCTCAAGGCTGAACAAATCCAGTTTTTTCAGCCTATCCTCATATGGCAGGGTTCCCAATCCTTTGGTCATCTTGGTGGCCCTTCTCTGGACGCCTTCCAACCTGTCCACATCCTTTTTGCATAGCGGGGACCAGAACTGTACACAGGACTCCAGGTGTGGCCTGACAAGCACTGAGTAGAGTGGGATGATGACTTCTTTCTCTCTGCTGGTGATGCGCTTTTTGTTGCAACCCAGCATCTTATTGGACTTCTTGGCCGCAGCAGCACACTGTTCACTCATGTTGAGCTTCCTGTCCACCAGGACCCCCACGTCCCTTTCCACAGAGCTGCTCTCCAGCCAGGTGGATCCCAGTCTGTGCTGCACTCCTGGATTAGGTTTTCCCAGGTGCATGATCTTACACTTTTCCTTGTTGAACTTCATAAGGTTCTTGCTGGCCCACTCTTCCAGCCTACCCAGATCTTCCTTCCAGAGCAGAGCAGCTCTCCCTTCTGGGACGTCTACTTCCCCACTCAGCTTGGTGTCGTCTGCAAACTTCATCAGGCTACGCTTGATGCTGTTACCCAGATCACTTATAAAGATGTTGAATAACATTGGGCCCAATATCGATCCCTGTGGGACTCCACTAGTGACAGGTTGCCAGTTTGAGAAAGAGCTATTTACCACCACCCTTTGGGTGTGGCCTGTCAGCCAATTCCCCACCCACTGCACAGACCACTTACCTGGGCCATAACACATCAATTTCTTCAGGAGGAGGCTGTGGGGGGCTGTATCAAAGGACTTGGAGAAGTCCAGGTAGACAATGTCCACCACCTGCCCCATGTCAACCAGGCAAGTCACTTTGTCATAGAAGGCCACCAGGTTTGTCAAGCAAGATCTGCCCTTAGTGAAGCCATGTTGGCTTTTCTCAATCACGTGCTTCGTTTGACTTGTGATGGCCCCTAGGAGGATTCGTTCCATAACTTTCCCAGGGATTGAAGTAAGGCTGATGGGCCTATAGTTACCCGGATCCTCCCTCGAGCCCTGCTTATAGATGGGGGTAATATTTGCCTTCCTCCAGTCCTCTGGGACATCCCCTGTTCTCCATGACTTCTCAAAGATTATGGACAGTGGCCTCGTGATGATGTCAGCCATCTCTCTCAACATCCTCATGTGGTTTGCGTCAGGGCCTATTGATTTGTGGGGGGTCAAGCTCCTGTAATAATTCGTGTACTAACTCTTCCTCCACTGATGGTGGGTCAGTGTTTGGATCAACTGGGAATTTTGTTCCCAAAGCCTGGGACCCAACAGTGCTGGTAAAGACAGAGGTGAAGAAAGTGTTGAGGACCTCTGCCTTTTCTTCATTGTTGGTGACTGACCCTCCTATTTTGTTTAACAGTGGGCCTATGTTTCCCTCCTTTTTCTGCTTCTGGTTGACATGTCTGAAGAACCCTTTCTTGTTATTTTTGACATCTACAGCCAGTTTCAATTCAAGCTAAGCTTTTGCTTGATCTTTCTAAATAATACTTTTTGTTTCTTAAAGAAAATGAGAAAATAAAGTCAAAACTAGGATCCCATTTATCATCTCAGATGTGAATATAGCCACCTATAGGTATGGAAGGGCAAATACCTCAGAATATAATATAGAGTAATATTTATAAGAATTATCAGGAATTTGGTCCTTTCCTTTTTGCAGTCAAACTCAAGGTCATACATGAAATAACTTGGGGTTTTTGAGGGTAGGTCGATCATTTCCTCTTTTAATTTGAAGCTGCTGAAAAAGGTTAATATAGATTTAAAAAAAACCTTGAGAAATATAGAAGGGAAGTAGAGGGGGAAAGGTGATAGGGTAACACTGGATGTAGTCGCTTTAGTGTATTTGTGCTTTATTATCCCTGACAATTTTAATTTTCAGTAATAATTCACCACTTCTGCACCTCCCATTAAAGTGGAAGATTTACAGTTATGTCTCTGTTTTAACTGGAGTACTCTGGGTGTGCCTTTCAGACTCAGCAGGCATATGAAAACAGAAATTCACAGATTTGTGCAGAGAAACATTTTGCTCTTCGTGCCAAACTGTCTGAATTGTAAATTTACTGTGTATGCTTATTTTAAAAAAGGCCTAATTTGCATTTCAAAATTGTACTTATTGTAACAGCATGGCTGTAAGAACTGTCAGTTTTGCTACAGAGTGCCTAATATTGATTTTGCTTAAGAAAACTCATTACCAATGTCAATAAAATTAATAAAGTCAGAATAAGTGTCTCTACACAGAGATTGCATCAACTCAGCCAAATCATTAAGAGAATTTTTCTCGTGGGCACAAGCCTTACATAAAGTGGAATATTCATGGACTATTGATGTTTGATCATAAGATTAATAACCCTGTAAATGCTTATATACATAGGTCATGGATTATTCACGGACTATTCACATGGATCTCATAATTTAAGTAGATCTCAGATGCAGAGCTGTTCTGATAGTCTATTGCTTTATGTTAGGTGGCTTCTAAAATATCAGTACTACTCTACTAATCTAGATCCTCATTTGAGCACTTAAATCTAGATGAGATTAATTCAACATAGCTTCAGTCTCTGTTGATACATCCTTACTCATGAGTGGAGTTCTTAGGCACAGCAGCAACAAAAACACCATCAGACTCCTCTCACTGTCATTTTATTGCCATGTTCCTGCTTATTAAAATATATCAGTAACTTCAAGATCTGGAGTGTAGAAAGTAATAACAGTAGTATATTTATAATATGAATTACACACAATGCTATGTGCTTTCAAAACAAACTTTCATGAATACAGTACAGAAAAAAAGCTTATATACCTTTTCTTCATACCATGATCATTCTATCTTTATTTCATTTCCTTCCTAAATCTTCAAGTAAGATGCTACTAAAATGGAGCGGTAAGATCTTATTTTGAAAAACAGATGTTGTCTCAACACACACTTATGAATGAAGAAATGCCTTTGCAAATATTGACAAATGAGATACATCGTTGTCAGTGTTATCTGCAGCCACTTCAAATACGAGCTTCTAGAACAAACTTTTCAAGGAAAAAAAAATATTTGATGCAATTAATGTATCACATTTACACGTAAATTAATTCAGAGCTTAGAAAGGTCAATCTCCCCAGTTGCATATTGGATCAATTCCTTTAGGTTCTTCTTTAAAATAAGTACTGAAACTAATGTAACTTATAATACCATCTGATGACAACAAGCAAATATGATGTAAGAAAATTTATTATTGTGTTATCAGCATCATTAAAAACTAGTTGCTACTAGTTTGATAAACATATTTTTATTTATGTCTTTCAAGCCATAGAATTAGAGAACTAGAATCAGCAATGACAAGTTATATCCTCTTACAATATCCTCTGCTTCTCAGAAAAGAGCATAAAGACTTGTTGTAAATTAATATAAGGTGGTAGTATTTGTATCTTAATTAGATCTCACTAAAATATGGGAATCTCATATTTTATAGGAAATGTCAAATGCTTTAAATGTTCTTTCAGTCTTAATAAAGATGAAAATTAAAAATTTGATAGACCTTTTTTCCATCAGAGAGAGAATACAATAATGAAAAGATGTTCCACAGTAATTAAGAAATAATCCAAAAGCAGGGGAAAAAAAAAACCCAACCCTAAATACTTCAAGCTTTCAACACTCAGGTACAATTTGTGGTTGAAAATTTCAATGTAATCTAGATGTTCCCAATAGTTATTTTCAATTGAATGTTTTCTACAGATAAGCTAAACCCTCAGGTTCTGCTGATCGAGGTCTACTCCAAACTATGGAGTGATGATGGCTTAATCCATTGCTGTCAGTAAGCATTAAGTTTTATTTTATATGAATAACATAGTGACAGAACCAGCAGTCTGAATTGAAGGCTATAATGTAATCATTCATTAAATATGAATGACTATGTAGTATGAGGAAAGTAGCTAAATCTAATCTTACTAAAGAATGAATAATTTTTCTTTGTAAAAAGCATTGATGTAAACTTACTTTCTAGTTTGCAAAGAAAATGTAAGCTATTTAACATCTTAGTATTATCACTTTAAAAATTTCTTATCAAACTGAAATTATATCAAGTCTTTAAGGGGTAACCTAATGGGTTTTTTTGCAATTATTAAGCACAACCTTGCTCATGCAAGAGGTTATTTCCCATTATTTACAGTTTTGCAGCCTTTCTTTTATCTATTCCAATATAATTGCCTTCTTTTAATTGCTCCTTTTCACAGCCTCTATCTTTCAGATTCATGCTTTTTTTCTCACCTATGTCTTAGGAATTGTCAGAATATGAAGTTCTGGTATAAACACAGTTGCACTCATATAAAAAAACGTTTATTTGGGTAAGTTTCTTCTTAACAAATGTTAGATATGTAAGTAGTAGGCATCTGACATAAAGCTAATCCATGAAGAAAGAAATGTGCTTCCACTGGATTATTCATCATACTGATTTCAGAAACCTATTTTAGATTGGGATGAACCCCTCCCTGGAGTTGCCTATATCTTAAGAGTAGAAGAATCCTATACTACTATACTGTACTATATATTTAAGTATAGAAGGGTTCAAACTATGTGATACATAACCGCTGATCTCCAGTTACTATACAAACAAAATTACTCTGAAGATTTATTCCTGTTGAGACGAGGGGAAAGGATCATTGCGGTCTTATCTGTATGACCATGTCTTTCGCAAGCCTCCCCTGGATGGTGCGCAGAGGGGAATGTGAGTCCTTTCTAAAGACAGCCTCCCTCAATGGGAATGGTGATCTGCCTCATGGCAGCAAAAATTTCTCAGTGAGCAGGTGTACTCTGCAACTTCCATCCTGTCAGCTGTAGACCTCCCTGTGGTCCAGCCAGCTCAGTAACATGTGCTCAACACCCAACAACAGGCCTTCCAGCCAGCTGCCTTTTCTACCTCATTGCTATGCCTCCCACAAACCACATCATCTGCCATGTGTTTAGAGCCAAGCTGCATTCAGTTCTTTAAAAGGTAACTTGTAATAGCAGTGGGGTGCCTAAGGACCAGGCTTTTATTAGTTCTTGCCCTAAGCACGTTCAGTGCTTGACAGGCAGTGAATCCATTCAGAAAATCTGTGCCCCTTTTTTTATCAGCATAAATCTTACCTGGGCAACTATATCCTAAATAGCAAATAAAGATACAAAGTCAACAAAACTGTGGCAAACAGGGAAAGGATAAATAGAGATTGGCCATTGTTTGGGAAGGAATATGGGTGTTAAGAAGGGTGAACCTGGGAGGAGAAAAAAGTAAATTATATGGTTAGGATTGTGGGGTGGTGTTGTTGACTACCCCTGCACAAGATCAGTGGAGTTTGCAGCAGAATGACAAATCTGTCATTTCTTTGATATTTATATCTGATTTCACGCCTTTGGCTCAGGCACCTTACCACCTAATACTGGTAAGGGAACATTAAGAGGGGAGGGACCAGACATCCTGATTTCCTAACGACTGGCACATAAACAAACAGGTGACATAATATTCATTTCCTAAAGAAATCAGGTGGCGGTGCCTCTCTGGCACCTCATTGCTATTTTACTGGAAGTTTTTTTACATTATCATGCATCCATTCATAATAATGTTGTTAATTTACATGTACATTTACGCTGGTCTGAGGTAAACATCAGATGCCAACAGAGTTCTTGTAGCAAAATATTCCCGTCAGGCTTTTGTCACGTTCCAACCTGAGAGGAGAAGGGAGAGGTACCAAGGTTCTAATGATCCCCTCAGACTAAATTAAGGTGAAATGACACCAAAAGATCACTTAAAAATTTTATTTCAATGCAGGAATGACTTGAACTTGAAAAGGCAACTCAAAATTGAAAACACAGAAAAGTGTTGATGGTGGGTCTTCTTACTAAGACTATTTGTAAAAGAAGAGGAAAAAAAGGCAGAGGGGGGAAGATAAGGAGATATCACCACCCTTGGACCTAGCACCAATGACGGCAGATGTGACGATACTCCAGTGGTAAGTGCGCACCTGTCTCTTTGTTGTAGGGTCTTTTATAGTCTAAGCCCCGCCTTCAGTTATGCTTCTTGTTACAGAAGTTTCATTATCTTCTGTGCAGGTGCTATTGTAAGGGGTGGTCGCAAGGGCTGTCATAAGCCCCTCCCTCAAATAAACTTTGTATGACCTCATCAAGTTGCTATATGAGGCAGGGTAGAACCCGGGACTGCGCATCCTCCAATGCACCCCTCCACACCCTGAGTCCATCAGTTTCCTGCCTGCAGTTCACCACATCCCACTCTACAGCAATGTTTGAGACATTAACTCTTTCAGCCCCTTACAGCTTTGCTTTTCATTGTCTGTCTTTTCTGAAGCCAGATGCCCTGCACAGAGTAAATATTAAGTGTTAATATTTTTTGTATGGTGAAGCTTTACATTGAAATTAGAAGCATGTGGAATGATCAAAATGTAAATAGAGTTTTCACACTCAGTAACAATGCTTTTCATGATTGCCATTCGATCTTAACTGTGCCCTTGTTGTTACGAAAGCCCAGTTAAGGACAGCTTTATCTTGAACGTTCTCCTTTCATAAAAAAGATCCAGCAGGGGCTGATAATTGGCACAGTGAGTCTTGTTATGTCTTTCAAAGTTTGTGGTACAGGGATTCTTCCAGAATAAATGAGCATGCCCTTTGTATGTTCTTACATTCCAATGATTTCTGCCTGTCAAGAGTGTTGGGTTTGGAGCAGAATTACAGCAGCCACATATGAACATAATTAGGTATATGTGACACACATAGAGGTTGAATGGTGACGAAGTTCATAGGGCAATTAGTGAAAATTCTTTTGAGTTCCCAAAGTGTTATATTGATGTTAAACTCAACGCAGTTGGTCAGTCCAGTAAGGTGAGCGAATATATTCAGTTTCACTGGTCCTCGTCCATGTCTGATATCTCATTGCCCATGACTTCCTCAAGTAATTTTCATCTACTGTATGAATGGATGCTTGCCTAACTCTCACTTTTTTGGGGGGGAAACATGAAGGAAGTATCAAAACACAAAGAGAGAACAGTGCACATGAGCTACACGCTTTGGACAGCAGATGATTTATGAGGTTTGACAAGGCAATTTACAAATTTTCTATTTCTGCATTCAGAATATGCTCTGTGTCTAACAGGAACTCCTATTAATTACCTCATGAAACAAATTCATAGTTGTTGTGACATAAAATATGGAAGATTATTTTCAAAAGTACATATTTCATCATGTATCATAGTTGAATGAATTCTGAGTCAGTGTAAATGCAATTTGGTAATTATTTGTCCCAGCCTGTGGTATATAAAGCAAAGGAAAATCCCATTGCTCATGTAAGTAGGAAAAAAAGTAGACACTAAAGGGGAAACAAAACCCCAGCCACTGTAAGTTAGTTGATGAAATATGTCTTGGCAGTTTTGGGCATATTTAAAGCCAATTTTGGCATATTACAGACCTGGAATTACTGCATTTCTATTCCAATAATAATACAACACAATGTAAGAGGTTTGCTTTACTGGAGTATTTACTACTGAAATTAAAATTGCTTTTAATTAATTATATGCATCCCCATTAAAATTTACAGAATGTTGAGGACCATTACAAAAAATCATCAACAGATTATAAGGTTTGAATTCTCCCAGTTACATGTGTACAACACTTTCACTTCTGTTAGAAGGATTTAGGTACCTGCTTTGAAGGATAAGCATAACTGATTGGATTTCTCATTGTAATTTTCATTGTAGTTTTTCCTGCTAAGGATTTTCTACTGGAAAATGGCATTTACTATAATTTGTCATTTTTATTGATTTTAAAAATAAAATAAATGTAAAGTTTCTGTGATAGAATATATGTGAATAGCTCCCAGAAACGTAATTTCTCTCTTCTTTTATTCTCTCCATATATAAAATTCAGTATTCCAGCAGCATAACAGATCGTCTAACTCACATGACGCTGTTTCTGTACCCTGTATATATACCTTTAACCTGTTCTGATAATTTTTCTCCACCTGGAATTTATCTGGTCATTAAAAACCACACTGTCTTCTCAGCAGAGGAACCTATATTTCTGTTACAACATAAATTATAAACCTAACTGTTATAAACCCCTGTAACAATGACTTTCTATTAACACTTATATGTATATCTGTTATCTGAGTCATGTTGTCCATAATACTCAATAACTTCCTAAAACAAATTACTTTAGGTTTACTACTTAATATTTTGGAAGGTCAGGATATTTGCTCAGGAGCCTAAGTACCAATTTAGAAAGCTCTGCTATTACAAAAATATAAATCTTGGTCTTGATATCATTTGCACAAGCTAGACCTATTTTATGGCAGCATCAGCTACGTTGTCTTCCACTAGGAAGAGAAAAACGTAAGCAACAAGTTGTTTTAAGCAGGTAATTTGCAGAAAAATAAAAACTAAATCTTCCTCTCATTTTGAAGCTGGAGTAGCAGTGATATGTAATTTTGAAGAGTATTATTGATTAGCAACAGAATGTTTTGCCGTTTCTTGTGTCCATGCAACAAAATGGAATTAGGTGTCCTATGACTCCATGATGCAGAGGGATTACTCTGCTCTAAACTATACATCTGCTAAGTATAGAAAAGGCCACTTCTTGAGAGACATCTGTTAGTTTGGATGTTACTCAATTTCTGTTTCCTACCAAGATCATCATTGCAAATGAGAGAATGTGTAAGTCATTGGCAGGAAATACTCTGCCTGAGTTATTCTTATTATGTTGAGCATATGGCTCCATTGTCTGTCACTGCTTAGACCTGTTTCACTTTATTTTGTTGCTGAAATGCTTCTTGATTTCTAAATGCTCATGAGACATAAATGATTCTCATGGATCAATCTGATCACCAGGACTTTGCTTCATGGGCTTCACAAGAATAGCTTTTCTGTTAGGACCATGAATTCTATTTAAAGCAAGTATAAGAGATTTAAAAAGAATGTATTATGCTTAATGCCACCAATTAAATTTTTTTTTCTTAGGAAAATCTCTAATGTAGAGCTGCCCTTTGACACAAAATATTTTACAAACTCCATTCAAGGACTTTTTCCCTGCTCTGCCAATTCTTGCCTATATTTTCATGTGTCCATGGATTTATATAATATGACAGGAACTGATCTTCCTTCTCCCCTCCCCACCAAGCTTCAAGGTAATTCATTCCAGAACTAGTTCTGTAAGAGTGGTCTGAAAAATAACTGAGCACACAGAAGTGCCAAATTTTAAAGCATATTAGAAGGCACCTGGTGCTTTGAATACCTAACTGAGTGGTATTCAACAGTGAAGAGCTGAAGAGATGATGAAGTCAATGAATAAAGTCACAGAGAACTACAAAAAAATTGCAACATGTCACTCTGACATGACCCAATGTACTCTTGTATTGATGCAACATCACTCTGAAAACATTGCAAGGCAATATCAAGTCACCCTGCTGTGATTACTTTGTGCTTCTCAATGACTGTTTGACACTGTTTTTCTATCTTCCTTCTCTTTCCTCTTACTCCTGACTTCATAGATGAGCCAAGTTATTTCACATTGTGTATCTCTTTCCCTCTTCTTTTAACCCTTTTTCCCTATTTTTTTTTCTTCTGTCATGGATGATTTTCAGTGACCTGGGTTTATTTCTTCATAACTTTATAAATGCCAAGGACCATTAAGGCAACTGCAGAGATCTTTCTCTCTGGGTGTTTTCTGGTCATAGACAATAGAAAAAGAGCTTTATAAATTCTTGCTGACTATGCAGGAGCTATAGGCAGGGATCAAAAAATATGAATGTACCTCTACTCCAGAAGGATCCACTAACTCAGGCCTTTGCTAGCCTTGATATTATAACAGTAATTACAGTATAAGGAAATATGTTGACTTTTTAAAAAGGAGAATCGTCAAGCTTTCAGTATCTCAAATTTCAGCCCTAACGCAAGATGTACAGAGGTACAGATTTGGCACAACATATGGCTTTAAAGTTGTTATTACAGATTTAGAGCATGTAGGCGTTTTCTGTCCTGTGAAATTACTTCCCATGAAATATAGTCTTTGATTTGCATTTTACTCTGCTGTCCTCCATTATTTGATCCTCCATTTATATTTTAACTCCCGCAGCACTCACTACTGGATAATGCCAGCTGTTGAGTCAGCAACTTGAATGCAGCTCAACCACTATGATTACTGAGTTTTATCTTCTAGTCTCTGAAGATGCAGCTGTGTGTTTGCTGCAAAGAAAAATGATTCACATTGCACAGACAGATACCTGGATACTCAGAGTGAGTTTTATATGATGTTCAGTATAAACTTAAAAGCGGGATATAATGATGTATTCCACAGGAGGTATAACAATAGGTAAAACTCAGAGATTTATGCTTGATGAATGTGCAAAATACAATAAGGATGTGGGAATTTTATCCTTATCTTTTAACATGGTAGCCCAAAACATTCTGAACACAAGGACAGGAGAAAATTTATGGAATAAGTGGGCTATGAGTATCCTGGATGTGTTTCTACCTCATAAACGTGAATGCTGCTCAAATGTTAGGAGAAAACAATGTTAATTTAGAGCTAGGGAGACTGTGGTTTGGATTCTAGTAGATTAGATGCTGAAAATGAAACCTTAAAAGTAGTAAAACAGGTTACATATCTGATGTAAAATAGTGAGTATAGGATGATAATAGAAAATAAGCAGAATGATATTTTTCAAAGCCATTCAGTTCAATAGATGTTCCATTCCTGTTAGAAACTGGAAATTGAGGCTGAAATTCTTCCAGTGTAAAATTTAAAGAGCTGACTTGTAGAGCTTAGCTGGTCACCTATTGCTTCCTTTACCTTAAATAAAGATGAATCAGAACACCTAATTCATCTCATTATAAAGTAAATATCTGAAATAGGTTAGATTAATCAGACCCTAAAAAGTACTAATTCCTCTTTCTTTTTCTATAAAAACAGCATTTCTGATTAGCTGTGCTCTAGATGTATATGTCACGGATGTTTAAAGTTAAGCTAGATACATCTTTTCTTTGGAGCACCATTCTTCCATGGACCTTTGAAAAATTTTAGATGTTTTTATACCTGTAATAATTTATAAAATTGGAACTCAGAAGATTGCAACCTTTGCAATCTGTACATTTTTTCCCTAAACTATGCTAGAAAAAAAAAAAATCACAGATTTAAATAACAAGTGGGAAAAATATTCCACAGATATTCCGACCAACAGTGATTCTACAAAACATTTCTGAATGTTACAGACAAGCAAGTAAATGAACAAAGCATTGATATTAAAATTAATGGCAATAGAATTTAAAAATGCTGTGTTAACAAATCCTAGTAAGGCTTCAGTAAAAGTAAGCAAATCTTATTAAATTTTGCATTCTTTTAATAATTCACTGAGAAGCAGAAAGTGATCAGAAAGTATCACCTTCATGCATCTCCTCTGTCCTTCCTCTGACCAGCTGTCACTCCTTATTTGTTTGATTGGTATTTCTGTAATAACAGAATAAAGGAAGCAGCACTCCACAGGAAACCCACATGGAGGTAGTGAAAACAATAAAGCACCGATTTTTTTTCTCTATGTCTGACAGTAACATTTCTGAAGAACACCCACAGTTTTCTTAATTTCTGATTGAATATTGTCTTATTTCAGAGATGAATGCTTGCTGCTGATGCTAAATTTTTAAATAATTTCATAGGAAATAAGCATGGATCTATAAACTTACAGCAAAGAGCATCTCATGTGGTTTGGAGTGCAGTTTGAGACAAGCTTCCAGGAGAACACCTAGTGGCTGAGGCTGAGGCATTTGTTCTAACTATTGAAAAGAGGTATCACATTTTCCTTGCTGTCAGTTTTTAAAACCACAGCTTTTCTTTATTTTACTTTCTTTCATGATCTTACCCCTCTAAGTTGATTATCATGTGGCCCTGTAATACATCCTAGCAATATTTTTAACTTACTAATGATGACTTCCAAGCCTCTAAAGCAGAAGTCACCTTGGTTGTGATGCCTATAAAAAGCAATTGACATGAGAGTCTCATATGGAAAATATTCCTGTCTAAATGTCCTTATTCAGCATCATTCATGGACTGTGTGTCATTGAGGTTCCCTGAAAGAGAGATATCGTTTCTCTCAGCAAATAGCATGAAACAATGGCCTGTGACTACTTGCCTGTAGTTCTTGCCCTCAAATTTCAGTTGTCTAATATTTACATCAATAGTCTTTTTTTTTTAATGGCCCAAGAGATTTTTTGTCATTTGTTTTTTCCTTATACATAGAAAAGTGTGACTAGATGGAGAATATATCATAGCTTTATCTCCTGGTAACATATTTAGACAATCTATTACAATATATTGTTAGGTACAAAACGCCTGTGGTCATTCCCTCCAACAAAGGAAAAAAAAAAACACAGGAGGAAAAAATTCCCATTTCCAAAGTGACCACTCAGTTACATTTTAAAACTTTGCTTTCTGTTTCATAAAGAAAATGATCTACAACTTCTACATCTGCATAACAGGAAGAAAGAAACAGGTCCACGGTACCTCATCCTTGGTGGTGTCTGCCACAGGAACATGATTCTGAAGCCACCTGTCTATCTCTGCCTCAGCTCCTCTAATACTGCACAGCCTCTTAACCATTTCCTGCAGTTCGGCCACCTGACGTAACAGGTCATCAACCTGTGCACACCTCAGGCAGGTACTTACCTTTTCCTCAGGAGAGGGGTTTGGGCATTTGCCGCAACCCACTGCCTGTACTGGTGTGTCCTTTCTTACCAGACCCGTCTGGGTGGATGCATCAGACACCTCAGGGGCTTTTGCTACAGGAACAGTGGTTTCATCTCTGAGGCGAGTGCCCACCGTTTTGCAAGAGACCAAAGAACTTGCCTGAACTGTAGACCTACAAGCGGGCTGTGGCATCCCTCCTGCTCGCCCTGCCTGCATGAACTGCTGTGCAAACTGCCGTGCCACACCCTGTTTGCCCGTCCTGGTCACCCGCGCTCACTAGGGGCCATTTAAATCTCAACGCTGTTGCTTCTGGCAACATCCCATACTGTGTCAGCTGCATGTCAGCCTCACTCATGAGAGCTGCCGGCTCCTGATGGGTCCCTCTGCTCACCCTCGAGCTTCTCAGGTTCGAGGAACCGCCTTGCCTGCCCTGATCTAGCTCTGAGCCACAGGACTTGATGCATCAAATTGATATAATAATGACATGATGAAGAGCTGGGAGGGTAGATGCAGAAAAGGGTAGATGCAGATCTGCTGTAGGAAACCAGATTTTTTTTTTTTTCTACTCCTAATGGAACAATTTGTTTTGTTTCGATTGTTAAATACAGAGACGACAGCCTCATCTAAAACATCTCCAGATTGCAGAGGCTGGGGATGACTAGACAACCAGGTCTTCTCTTTGTGAAAATTGCCTTTCTTATTTGCTAAACATCTGGCTCCGGGACTCTTTCATTCCTGGCTGCATAGTGGTCTAGATATGACATTTGATAAAGGTTCACTCTTACAGTGTTCCTACAGGGGCTGTTCATGAAGTTGTCCTTACATACATAGGAGCTTTGGGATGTAATGTCTTGTGTTTGAGGTGTTTGCAAGACAGAATTCAAAATATGAAGAAATTGTTTGCTTGTTACTTTAAAAACAAACAAATAAACAAACAAACCAAAACCTCTCTCTTCTTCATTAGATGTCTATTCTCAGAAGGTGTCTAGTGTTTCCTATTGTTACAAACCCACATTTCCCAAAGAGATGACAATGTGTACTGGGGAAGAGAGTCTTAGAACAATAGGGCAGACACTGCTCTCCCTATTTCCCACAGTAATTATAAAAGTTTAAATAAAATTTACATAATTTTGTTTTAAGACTATTAATAACTATAATCAAGTGTAATGGTATTACAATTGTCACATGTGAGTGTGTTTGTGAGGGCAGGTCAGAGAGAAAAGAAGCTATTAAGGGCCAATCTCAAATTTATAAGGTATACCCTTACAGACAATAAATGGATTGATAACACTACCTCAGGTGTGACACTTAGGATTGTTAGAGGAAAATGCACTGGGTAAATTTATACAAAGAAGTGCCTCTAGGACCCATCACACTGTTAGTTTCTTAGACAACCAACAGGACAGAAAGGCATGAGCTCTCTTTGGAAATCATTAGAAGACTCAATATCTTTTCATATATTTTATAAAAATTTAGGCAGGACCAAGAGTCCATTTCTGTATGTGTAGAGGTCTGTATAGATGCTACAGTGTAGAGGTCTACACCTGAGCTAAAGAGCTTCATGGTCAATAGAAAGTAATAGGGATTCCTGGAACTCAACTGAATTCTTACAACCTACATTTAAAAGTAGACAAATACTGTTCTATATATGACTATTTCAAATACTTACAACTCTCCAACTTCTGTACAAAGAGGCTAGATGACTACCTCAGCCATAAACA
Organism: Phalacrocorax carbo; assembly: GCF_963921805.1. Taxonomy (NCBI): domain Eukaryota; kingdom Metazoa; phylum Chordata; class Aves; order Suliformes; family Phalacrocoracidae; genus Phalacrocorax; species Phalacrocorax carbo. The sequence continues at coordinate 23,945,894 of NC_087513.1, read as the reverse complement.
TCCACATTGCACTCATCCTGATGTTAAGTGAGGTCCATCCCTATGAGCCCATCTTAGGTTTCAAAAGCTGGCATATCATGTCTGAATGATGTCTCAATCAGGCCCAGTGGATCCCCTTTGCAGTTCTGTAGTTTTAACGTTGCAAAATTAATCATTTACATAATGCTAGTAAAAGCAACATTAGTTTTTTATGTTTTTTTTTAATGAAGACTTTAGCCAAGTTTTAAGATTTTTGTTATATATGAAATAGTTTACTGAATGTTATAAAGGTAATTAATGTTTCTGAACAAATTAAAAATCTCTGTTGTGGCGATTTGGGAATTCTGACGTCCTAATGCAAACTCATCTACATTTTGGTAACATCTGTTCCCTTGCCACTAACTGCTAAACAGAATAATGGATGATTAATCTGGAAAAAAATGCTTTCTAAAAGTTTTTGCTGTGATGAGAAAAAGTAGGATTGATTCTGGCCTACATAATTTGCCATACCTGTGATATCCAGCCATATCATCCAGTAGACAAATGCTGAAACAAGGAAATCTATTGTCATGATACTAAATGAACACTGACTGATATAATTCAGATTATTCTCACTGATTTCAAGTCCTATCTGACCATGAAACCCATCAAAACCTGTCATAATTAATACTCTATACAAAGTTCCAATGTAAAGAACAACCTTCAGGTATACCTTTATTGAACAACTTTTAGTGTGGTTAAGACCAGCCTACCACCATATTCTGGTGGTGCCATTGCACTGAGAGGTCTACTTAGTTAAGTATTTCCAGTTATACTTCTAGACCCTTCCATACACTCACTGTAAATAGAAGAAACACTCATGGGGTCCAGGAATAAAGGGGAAAACAGCTGTTGCACTGCTGGTAGAATACACAAACTCAGGTCCCTGCATCTTGGGAAGAATTCCAAGTTTCATTTCAAATACTGACATGAAGTTATCTTTGCTAAGATCTGCAAAGCTGACCTGATCAGCTTTGCCTGACTTTTTTGAATTTTACTGCTCTGAAGAATGAAGAACATAATGATAAAAATACAGTCAAGCCTTGCAGTAACAGAGTTATTCCTTTTAAAGTGAAGAAGGCTGGGGTTAATCATGTTATTTTTTGATATGACTAGCCCCAGGAAGACATGTTAAAGCACCTTCCTTAATGAAGGTAATAGATAAAAGTGATCTAAATGGAGCTCAGTTACCATGTTAATGTTGCCTCGGTTTTTAAAGATTTTGTTTCCTATTCTAGATTTTTGTGGATGCCACATTAATGCAGTATTTCAGTTTAATAGGAGTTTAAAATATTTGACTAAAATTGTCTTTCATTTAATTGTTAATGCTTTTTAAAAGCAATTTCCAAAAAGTGAAAATTACCCTTTCAGTGTAAATTGCATCATTTCATTGGAGTGATGTTTTCACTTCATGATTTGCTTTCCCTCTACTGAACAACTAGAATTTGCGTAGCAAAAATCTTTCTTTACTGAGAAACTAAAAATTTGTCTGGAAGAAAAATGCTGACTAGATTTAAATCCATCATTTCAATCAAACATAAATCATAGTATGCAGTGATGAAAAACTTTTCAAGAGGCAAAACCTTAATTGCATATGTATAGCACTTCTGCTAAATTTGGGGAAGCAGGAGATTTATGAATTATTGACTGCTGTAAACATAATCCAGTGCAATAGAGGAAAGCATCATTATCCCTGTACTGTACATCAGTTAACTGAGGCAGAGAAGAGAAAACTAGTATTAGCAAAGGCATACAGCTGCGCACCCAAATAAACCACAAGTGTGGTTATAGTTGAGATTAAGGTACTGCTTTTAGGCATCTTCAAGTAAAAGTCCTTGTATGAGTCAGAGATCTCAGCTTCTATTATAGTCAGTGGAAAGAGAGTAAACTAGCCAATGGCACCTTAATTAGTATGCTTAAATATAAGCCTGGAACAACATTTGAGACATCTGCGAGGGTCCAGCAGTGGGAGACCGGTTACCTTCTGGGATGGCAGGTGGGCGGCAGGAAGAGTACCCCAGGCCAACTCAAATTACATTAAACATCTCTGTGAGAGCAACTGAATCAAGTTCTAGGTTTCCACATTAGAGTGATCCAATACTATTGCAGACTCCATGGACTGTATTGATTTGGTCTCCACTAGCTATAATCTATCTCATGCAGATATTTACAGATGGACACCCAAAAGTAATTGTCTTATTCCTGCACTTGATTATGTCCCTTAAGCTAAGTCCAGCTGTCTAAATGTCATCATTGCATGCTGTCTGAGATGCCATACAGTATCCAAGATACCTATACAGTACTGGCAAATATAATGCAGTACATAAATATTGTTGGATATATGACCATCTCCTTCCAGAGAAGTGGCTAGAAGCCAGCCAGGATATCCTGTATACCTCAAATGGCCCTGAATGCCTATGTTTAGGTAACTAAACATAGCTGGGATTTGAATTTTCCAGTCTAATTAAAATAGCTTGCTGGTTCCAGCATAAATGGCCACTAATGAATTATGCTGATACCAGCCAAGGAATGTGAACAATATATTGTCTTCAGGGGTTAACATTTCTGAATCTGGATATTCACAGATAGCTTATTTGTTCACAAGGTTTCTAAAAAGAACTAAGCCATCACATTTTTATTTGAGCTCTGAAAAATCCAGTTGACAAATTTTACATGGTTTAGCAGGAGTATGAAGACTCAAAAACTATCTCTGAAAAGGCAGCAGAGAGAAAGGCCTAAGTTACAACTTGTATGTGCTAAAGTGAGCAATTGTAAATATTATGTCAGACTTTCATTTCAAAGAAACTGCACAGGAAAGAACACTAGTAAATTTGCTCCCTAACATTTTTTTTTTATTTATTTAGAAGTGATTCATTGTGTTCTAAATCATACCTATAATGTTTTCTTTCTGTATTAAATCATTGCTTACTAAGAATAATAGTAATATTTAGGTATTCTGAAAAGACTTGATACTCATACCTGTCAAGATGTTTAACTATATAATTATGAAGATGGCATTTTTTAACAGAAATCTGGCTTTTGATTTAACAAAGAGTTAAACTGAGAACCAAGAAATATGCACAGAGCAGAAGTAAAATCATGTGTGCTAAAGAAGTGTTTTTGATATATGGGAACAGAAAAAATAACACGTTTAATAAAAATTTGCCATTACCTAATTACTACTGCAGATGTTACACTTTGTGATTAATTCAGGGTTTACTCTCTTTACCCAGGAAGGCTGCAATCATTGATTAGCGTTAGTCTCTTGAAACCCCTGTTTCCCTGGCTGTGGATAACTGAGGTCAGTTGAAGGTTTCCCCATACATGAGGCCGAGCAAGTGGGTCTCTGGACTGTCAGGGGTTTATGAACTTTACTTTTTACCATGGCTTAGCTGAGTCTTCCCCTCCTTTCAAGTAAGCTGTGACTCTTTTGCTTTTTGCTGCAGAAAAGTTAGCATAGGATCATCTGAAATGAATTTTGGGTACCTTCTAATTTGTTTTGTCTTCCGAATCCTTTCCTTTCCCCAGCATTCTTCTTTCCCTGTTGGACATCGAAAGAAACTAGTCACCATGATACCCATGATATTTTTGCAACCTTTTTAAGACTTCAGTTCCTCTCTCATCATAGCTAGAGCAGAAATGAAAGTGCTGGGCCCCAGCTCTATTCTTTTTTGCAGGGGCATTGGGAGTGGGGCAGGAGTAAAAGAACTCTGTACATGAGAAAAATGTAAAAATATTGCTTTTTCTAATCAGCTATTATTTCATTCTTTCACTCTGTTGTAGGCTAGCTTGTTCAACAAAGCAAGCAAAGGCAATGTAAGACTAACAGATTAGTTCAGTTATATATTTTTTCAGATAAGATGGTGAGTTTTTAAAACCTGCAGTATTAACCACTGATAATTTTAAGGGGAACTGGCTCCTTAAGACTTGATAATGTTCTGGTTCAAACAAATAGCAGTTTTTAGGTTCACTTAGTTTTAAGAATTTGACAGAGAAGAAAGCCAGAGACCTCTCTCCCTCAGTCGTCTTTCTCAGCTATACATTAGTTAACACCTTACTTCACTGAAGATTCCTCAGATCAAAGCATTCCTTTTAACCACAGCTCACTGATAGAAGTGAGAGGTGGAAACAGATAAAGTAGTGGAGAAAAAGTGAATGAGAACAAGAGCTGTGAAGGTTTCAGCATTGCTCTTATTCTCAGGGAAGGCTGAAGGCACTAGAGGTGGTCCAGGCAAGAGGTCTGTCTCACTGTTTTGCAAATGGTGCTACTGCAATGCAAAATAAGCAAAAGAGCTGGATTTTTACTGTTACTGTTACTCTGCTTGCATTTTAATATCGCTTATTCAGAGGAATGAGGTGTGTTTAATGGACTAGTGTTGTGAAGAACGGTAATCCAACTAGGACACATTCTTAAAACTACAAACTATAATGCTTCAAAACATAAATTTTTGGGGGAAAAAAACCATACAAAGCCAGAAAAAAATGAAGACAATTTTGAAAGCTTTCTGACACATCAGAGTCTGCTGGGTCAATATATTATTTTGGAAGGTATATTTGAGATTGTATTGTAATTCCTAATTTGAGATCACATTGTAAAGGGGACTAAAGACATCAAACTGAGAAAAAGACTATTAGAAGATCCTGATTGTTTAAAAAGCAGAGAACACAGTAGGCTGAAAGACAGAATGAAAGCAGATTGGAAATAGTCTAAAAACTAGAAGATACCATGATAGAATGAGGTACAAGTGGAAAAACCTACATACATTCATAACTTGAGAAAACAGGCCTGTTCTTTCCCTTTGACTCTTTTTCAGTGATTGCATTTGGAAATGATCACAGGCTTTTTTTCCCTTCTTCTGTTGTATAGCTTTGAGGCAGAAATTATTTTTACTTAAACGCACAGATGTAGCTTTCACAGAGTGTGGGTTCTTTAATTGAAAAAAGTCTTGACACAAATTTGAGGTAAAGAAGTTTTTGTGTCATTACCACATAATTGATACTCCTCAGAAGACACCAAAGAATGTGGGGATTAAATTAAGTTTTTTTAAAGAAAAAAAACAAATCACAACAAAAAAAGCTCCCCCAAGATCCTAATGAAAATACTAAACAACAGTTGAGCTTTTTTTTTTTTGTTGTTCTTTTCTTTTGTCATTGAGACAAAGATTGGTACTGCAAAACCAATTTATGGAGCAAGAATATGACATTGATTAGAGAAGCTGGTTTCCTTAAAACTTTAAATACAATCTTGATATTTCAAAGTCACTAAGAGCTGTGACAAAGCCATAAGTTATTATTCAGATAATGGAAAAGATAATGAGAGATATTTGGGGGAATACCTGTACTGAATTATATAGCTATAGCAACAAGCAGTTTTAAGCCTTTGATGTTCAGCACATCCACTGAGGCACTTTTAACAAAAGTTAACTGAGGCACTTTTAACAAAAGCTGTGAGAACACATGGCTTTGATGGGTGGCAAATAAATGACCCCAGCACCTATCCATAGTGGAGTGGAGCTCTGAATTGGGAAAAGTGATTCCCCAGAAAGTTCTTCAATGTGTCTCCTGTAAGATTCTCATAGAGAAGCTGGTGAAATATGGGCTGGATGAACAGGCAGTGAGGTGGACTGAAAACTGACTGAATGGCTGGGAATAGATGGTGATCAGTGGCACTAAGTCAAGCTGGAAGCCAGTAACTAGTCTTGTACCCCAGGGTTCAATATGGGCTCCAATCCTGTCTGACATCTTCATTAACGATCCAGAAAATGGGGCACAGTGTTCACTCAGCAAGTTTGCTGCTGATGCAAGGCTGGGAGTAGGGCTTATACACCAGCGGGTTGTGCTGTCATCTAGAGAGATCTCAGAAGGGTGGAGAAATGGACTGACAAGAACCTCATGAAGTTCAACAAAGAAATGCAAAGCCCAGCACCTGGGGAGGTATAATATTCCTTTAACCCCTGACAGATTGGGAAAAGTGGTAAGACCCCAACAGAAGGTCCTAAGAGAAGGTTTGTAGTATGGCTCCCCAGAATAAATTAGGAAGAAAATGTGACCTGAACTGCAAAGTGTATAACCTCCATCTTGCCTATTTGCTCAGTGGTCAAAACAATGAAACTTCCAGATTCAGAGATGGAAACCCATATGATTTTATCAGTCCACCACTTCATTCATGCACTCATTCATTCATTTATTCATTAAAAAAAAATAAATGTCCATTTAACAGGTGAATATTTTAACCTTTCTTGCAAACACAAGAAACTGTTCCTGGAGAAAAATCAGTAACATAAGAGGGAACAATAAAGCTATTTCAGATGAGCCTAACCACTGTTTTAGAACTTTATTACACCAGTGTAGTAGCTACAAGTGAAATGGAGTGTCCAGTGTTAAACAGTATTGGCAGCCTGTAAACACAGCAAATTATTTTATTTTCTAGTCCCATATTCTAACATCTTATTTGCAGATGTACCTGGAAAGTAACTGTATTTTGGAAAATAAAATCTTAAAAAGTGTATTTTTCATCATTATTTGAGAAGAGGATAGGAAAGTAATTCTGTTTCACAGATCTCAATTTTCTGTTAATAATAAATGTCTTTGAATTTTTCAGTTTGGATTGGAAGGCAAAATGTTTCAGCTGTAAGAAAACTTCTCTGGATGGGGTGCTATGGATCCTAGAAGTTATAAAATATCTGCATCTATACCCGGAAAGGTAGACCCAGATCATAGTCCATAAAAGCTTGATCTGCTGAGCAGCTGGGCACTTGGAGCTGGAAATGTAAGTTTGGGGGTCTTCTCTGCTCTCCACCAGGAAAACTGAAAGCAAGCCAAGAGCCTCGAAGCCTTGGCTAAGCAGAAAGACCTGGGAGCCAGGACTCACAGCAACTCAACATCCTGCCAGGTGGACTGCAGAAAAGTTGGGAGTCTGGAAGTCCATCAACAGCCTTCATAAAAGGCAGGTGGGTGAGCTAGCTTTGAAGATGACTATTGGAAACCTGCCTCCTTCTGTTACAACTTTGTCAAAATTAAACTGCCTCCTGCAAATACTTTGTTTCTGACAAATTTGTAGTCTCTGCTCCATCTGACAGTTTCCAAAACACTCTGATTCTGGAGCATACCATTTGGGCAGTAAGGCTTTTCACTAGGAAAAATAATGTTCTTGGGAAACACATACAGTTTTATACAACTGGCAAACAAAATACCACACTAAACTAATTGAAATATTCCTTCATGCGTGACAAATGAAGTCTTGTTTGTCTGGCTTCTTTCTAACATTTTTGGTTTGTTGGATTGTTCAGCTGCTCTTTTGAGGTGGAGAATACTGTTGCTTGCTTATGCACTTATTATTCAGATATGAGTCCATTCTCAATATTATTTTGGAACAGGATGATGGTAAAGGAATATGTTAGTGAAGTAACTTTGCTAATGACCTCATCATTAAAATGTTAATATTTCTACAGATACATCTAATACTGAAAAAAGAAAGTTGAAGCACTTCAATATGTAATATTCCTTTTCTTAATAGTCCTCATACATTTAGGGTTTGTATAATCTATATTCATTTTTACTTAATCAAATTGTTCTATAACTTGAAGGACCAGGTGTAAAGAGTTAAAGCTTGTCAGTAATGTCCTAGTTTTTACATTTTCATAATATTAGGGCAAGTTTTTCAACAAAAGAAATTTCATATGCTTTTCTTGCCCTTTGTTTAATAAATCTTTCTTTGTAAACAGAGAACAACATATGATAATGAACAACAATCTGATAAATCACTATATTTGTGATATTTACCCTTTCAACACTGAATGGCATTGAGATTTTGTGGGGTTTTCTTCTCTGGTCTCTGCAAACACTATTTAAAAGAAATATTCTATAGCCGTATAATAGATTTCAGACAGTTCACGAGATCATTAATGAAAATCGATAACACAATAGTAATACTTCAGCAGAGGTTCATCAGTTCTCAAGAGTAACTTTCACACAAATGTAACCTGACTGCACTAGTAATTGCTAGACATTTTGGATTTCAGAAGGACTGAGGTATTTGTTTATTATGCCTGGGAATTTCAAGGGAGAAAGGAATTGAAATCAAAGCCAGTAAGAACTGGATAATTGTCCACCTTTTACATATCCTTGAAGAGTTTTCGCTGATTTCATGCCCTCTCTCACTGTATTCTTTTTTTTTTTTTTTTTTTAATTTCTTTCCCCAGAAGTTATAATTTCTGTGGGGAGTTGTTTTGTTGGGGTTTGGGGTCTTGTTTTGTTTTGACTTGATTTTCTTAAATTTTTTCATTTGGTCTAATTTGGATTTCACCATGCTTTCATTTGCCATACAACTAATGTGAGACTAAATTTTATAGGTACCATGCAGTGGTACCTAACTATATCAGGTGTCCCATCTATTATTTTTTAATCAATAACATTGGAAAATTGATAGCAAAGTAGTAAAGATGCATCTCAGTGAAGCTTTCATGAGATGTCAATGTCTGAGCCAGATGTTCAGTTTTTGATTACTACAGTTTTCATGTGTTAACTTCAGGTCATTCAAAATTGTTCTAGTTAACTCATAGTAATTTGTCTGTGTAACCTATATCTAGGAATTTGGAAGTCCCATCATCCCTATTTTCCAGCCACCAAACTCTGTGTTAATAAATTGATTGGTTTCTTTCAAAATATATTCATCATGTGTCAGATAACAGAGATGATAGTTCTCTGGAAAGAGACATCAACAAAGGCACAGATTCATTTGTGTTATTTCAGTGAGAATGTATTGGCTCTAGCAAACATCCTGAAATAACCAGGAATGTTATCATTTATAACAACATGCTGAAAATCACCACAGAACTTTTAAGTGCTTAAACTTACTGAAATTAATGTTTTGCTCTGGTCTTTTTTTTTTTTCTTTTTAGTAGTGGCTGTGGATCACATTTACTTTTAACTGGTGTAGACTACCCATTTCAAGAGGGCAGTCAAATAGCCTGGTTGTTCCAAGTATTTAGACCTTTCTTTCATGGTTCAAAGCACCCTTCCCTGTGAATGTAACACTTCAGATTAAATTCTGAAAAGATCATAAATACTGTGCAAACACGCTGCAGAAATTGAGGCATCAGTTTGATATATGACTACTGGAATGTTAGCTTCTTGCATCTCCTGCAATAAGAAGAAGAAAAATGAAGAAGTGTCGTGGTTTAACCCCAGCCAGCAATCAAGCACCACACAGCTGCTCGTTCACCCAAACCCCCAGTAAGAAGAGGGGAAAAGTAAGAAAACTTGTGGGTTGAGATAAGAACAGTTTGATGATTAAAATAAAATAAAATAAAATATTATTAATAATAATGATAATAACAATAATAATAGTAAAGAAAAGGAAAACAACAAAAAGAGAGAGAGAAAGAAAACCCAGGAAAAATCAAGTGATTCGACTGCTCACCACCTGCCAGTCCCCAAGCAGTGACTGCTGTCCCCCGACCAACTCCCCCCAGTTTATATACAGAGCATGACGTCATATGGTATTGAATATCCCTTTGGCCACTTTGGGTCAGCTGTTCTGGCCGTGCTCCCTCCCAGCTTCTTGGGCACCTCCTTGTTGTCAGAGCATGGGAAGCTGAAAAGTCCTTGATTTAGTGTAAACACTTAGTTGTTAACAACAACTAAGACATCAACATGTTATCAACATTATTCTCACGCTAAATCCAAAACACAGCACTGTACCAGCTACCAGAGGAAAATTAAGTCTATTCCAGCAGAAACCAGGACAAGGAGGAAAAAGGAAAAAGAGGAAAATGTATGTGTTGGGTAATACAGATAAACTGACCTTGTTTCATTGGAAACAGTGAGAGTATTGGCCTGGTATGCTCATGTATCATGCTGTTATGAGGAAAGTCACCGCGAGGGAGAAAAGTTTAAATTGACTGCTGCAAGAAATAAAAAGTTTCCACAGGATTTCTGCAGCAAATGATACCTTCTGATCAGACAATCTCCTCTTTTCCATGTTTGATCTTTGAACAGTGAAAAATTGTCTGTGCAGGCAAAAAATATTAATTTCTTTCTAGTTTCCATTTTAATTTGATCCGGAGAATATTTTGTGAAGTATGACTAATAGGTTTTGAATGTGGAATAAAGGTACTAATTTAAAATCTCAAAGTAGAGACAAAACTGAGTTTGCTATGGGTAGTAATATCGGGAATTCCCATTACAGGGCCAGAGCAGTGGACAGGGTTTTCCCATTGGTTTTGCCTTTTTCTACTCTCAGGAAAAATTCAAGGTATTACATGGTCACTTAGAGGAAAGCTCCTTCCTGTCTCTTAGCATTCAATTTTTAAATTATCAAGAAAGAAAATTTGCATGGCTACACTCAAAAAAGTTAATTAAAAAATCTCTTAAGTTGTCAAGTTCAATTTTTTATATATTTCTGAATACCTTTCTGACTCTATTGCATTCTCCACCACACTGGGAACTTTTGTCAATAAGTTTCACAGATTATATTATGTAAGAATTTCCAGAAAGCTTTTACCTGGATGTGTCACTAAATAGTAACATACCCTCCAATTAAAAAGAATTGCATTTATGACGGCCAGTTTTTTAGTTGAAACTTTTATTATGTTTTCTGTCCCCACCTTCCTTCATCCTACTGAATCATCTCCTTTCTAAACTAAACAGCTCAGTGTCTTTATCTTTTTTATTAGTCTACGAAAGTTCATGTCTGGTTTTAGGATTTGAATGATGTGAACAGGAAGCAAGGTAGATCTTGTGGCTAGTTTGATCTAGGCTTCGCAGACTTTATGAAATTACCCAAACATTCCTGAAACATTTAAAGTGTTTTGATAACAACACTGTCATAAAATTTGTTCTTTGCCTACAGTTTCCACTGCTCTCATAGCCAAACTATCAAGTGAAAGGAGGTTTTATTCCAAGCTTCTCCCACAGACACTATCTGTTGTTGCTGCCCCTGTCCATTCTCTTTCTTGTTCTCCACTTTGTCTGACAAAGCTGAGTCAAACTGAAAAAATCCTTCCTTCCCTAGCTGAAGAAGGAGCTGAGACAAGACTCCACATGAGAAAGGCTGCACAGCCAGACTTCCATGAAGGAGAGCATTCTAAAGAGCTTTCAGAATGATGAAAGTGCAGATAAGGAATTCCATATCTTCTATTGAGATTTGTCTCATTGATTGTAAATCCATTTGTCTGTCACCTGCTGAAGTCTACATAATCTAGGACAACTTTTCAGGCTTACAAAATTAAATGGCTACATACCTGGCTAGTGACCATTTTGAAAGATAAAAGACATCTGTACTACTAAAGGCTAAATTTTCAACATACACAAATCGGGTCAACATTTCAGAAAACACGCACTCATGCTTAAATATTCGGAAAACAACTGGGTTTCTCTAAAGAGCTTAGTAACCAGTAGCTCATGGATCCAAACTAGCTGCGTGTTTATCACGAAGCTGCTTTGAAAAGCTACTTCCTACTCAGTTTCTAAGAGTACCACTCTGTTAAAAAACAGCTGAGTTTTCTAGTTCACCTTTGAGTTTTGTGAGTGTGTGGATTCTGTTCTGATACTTATTTTCCTAACTAATCAAGAAACACAATGGTGTAATAATTGTGAAACTGTGAAGCTAATGAGTTTTATATGAAAATGCATGAACCCTCAATGACTGAGTAGCTGTAATACAATTTCCGGGGAAGTACCCATATAAGATGTGTGCATCTGGCTTTGGTTTGCTGTTGTAAATTATTTTTTTTTGTTTTAGTTAAATGCAACTCAGCTACTAAAACTTTTTTTACCCCTGGTTTATGTAACAGGTTCAGATTCACTTTCCAGTTTTACCAGCAATTTTGAAAATTGTGTTTTATTGTATCAGGGATTGCATCCATTGTATATTTATCTGACTGAAAGATCATTTAAACTGTGAGGCACAGATTCTGCTTCATCTTTCATGAAGGCTCTTATACTGTAAATTATGGCAAGCTCACTTAGGTAAATAGAAGCTATTTTTCTAAGGCAAATTCTATACATATCTACACCACATACTGACATGAGATGTCGAATAGTATCAGGCTACAAAACAGAATCCTGACTATGCATCCATATAGCCTTAGCTAGCTTTTATTAAACATTGCAATGTAATAACTTGTAATAAACTTTTCTTCCTATAAAGACAGAACAAAGGATCAAAATATGTTCATGCTATTTCCAGGCAGGGAGTCGGATGAAATTAAATGATTTTTGAATTATCACTCCCTCACAGTGAGAAATATGATTATAGAAATGTTTTCTTTTAGCAAGTTGCACTTTTGGAAAAAAAACAATTGTTCATTTCAAATAACTAATCATAAAGACAACAGAGAACATAAACAAAACAGGAATTAATTATTTCTGTCTTTAAACTATACTGAACTTGCTTCAATCTTACACGTCTTTTAATTTGTTCTAAGCTGGATTGAAAGGGGAGGAAAGAAGAGTGAGGAAAAGAGGGGAAAGTCCAGGGAGAAAAACAGAGAAAAGATAGAAAGCACTGAAAACAAATGCAAAATTATACTAAAGAAAAGATTATATAAGGAAGTAAAACAGCAGTCTAATGGTGGAAAGTGTGGGAATTCAGAGAGCAAATGTGGGCTGAGTTTTATTAATTGTAGAGACTACAGTATGCATTTGACCACCTAGAGGCATGATATGCAGAGAATCCTCTGTGACTAATGCCTGGAGTTTTACACTAAAACTAAGGTTTGCCCTTAAATATCATTTCACTAAACTAGAAAGACTGTTGTGAAAATGTACCTTCTCTAATGAACAAATGGTAGAAAGAAGCGGGAACACTTTCTTCTATAATACTGATGGTGAAAGGAGGCTGTCCATGCTTTCGGGCAGCCTCTCTATGCCTGATACCTAAATGATCTATGCTCCATCTTTTATTTTCTTTTAATTTACACCACTTTTTCTGTATTTATCCTTCTGTTCCTGATCAGCTTGTACTCTGTGTTATTATTACCAATGCTTCGTATTAAAAATGGACCCTATGACTCACACTCTTTGCTGATTTTCAGTATCATAGTGATTCTCTCCAAAGCTTCATGATTTGTTTTCCTAAGTACTGCAATGAAATAACAAATTGACCAAATCTGGAGCAGAAGTACCTATACTGTTGCTTTGTAAAGAGTACCTTAAAATATCAAAAGGGGTTTGAAATTCCAAAGTTTGCTTTACTCTTTAAATAAAGAAGATTCAGACCTGCCAGGTGATTAGAATAAAAGGATGCAAAACCAATCTTTTCACCTTCCCACACCTCTTTGTTGTGCACGTCCTTCCCTAAGGTGTCATCTTCTAGTCATCAGTTTTCGATAGATTCATAGGTTACATCAAAGACCACACAGACTCTTCTGGGTCTCTAGAGAAAACATTGTTCCACCAAAACTAAGGCTGATCTATCTGTTTCCTTGTCTTTTGGGGAGTCTGTCTGTTTTTATTATTGCTATATGTCACCTTCCTTCTAATGGAGAAGGACTCATTATCCATTTCAGGATGTACTCTCAGAAGAGAATCCCTCACTGCAAAGATTTTTTCTGACCTTTGATGAAACTATGGAAATCATTTATGTTTAGCTGAACTTGTAGTTTTTGCAGTAGAAACAGTACTAGGATGTGAAAAAAACAAATCAGGCAGATACCATGTGCTATGGGTAATGATATTGCAGACTCTCCCTCAACACATCTGTCAGCCTGTCCCACACGTTACAACTTGTATCTCCTTCATTTGTGGCAGTTTAGCTGTTTCTGTGGTTATGAACTGGATCAGTAAACAAACTTTGGATACATATGATCCTTTCCACAGATTTTTTTAGTGATTGACATCACAGCAACACCCTATAGACTGCTGTACTAGAATAATTAAAGGGCAGTAGCCTTCTAAACTGATTTTGCTCTGGAAAGATGGTACATGATTTCACAGCCTTATAAAGTCTCCTTTGGGAAGGACTCTACCTACATCCTGCCCTAGGAAAATTAAGCACAATACAAGACAGCTATGGTATCTCCTCTATGTTTAGCATACTCCTCCTGTTCAGGGTTAGCTCCACAGAACCAAGCTGTACAACACAGGAGTTAACTGCTTTGTAATCTAGTAGTAGACTGCAGTCCTTCTTTGTTACTTTTTTGGATTAAACAGCTGTCACTGAAACTTTACCCACATCATCTTTCCCTCATTCATTCTCAGCATTCCAGCCATACTGAGATTCATTTTTTGCTTGTGTTATGTATAACTATTGTGTCCTTTCTAAACTCACCAAATTATATTGCTTTACAACAGATTGCTCTATAAACTCACGTGTCATGCTTCAGTCATATGCGGGGCACCTGTAGGATTTGGGACACATAATGGGATTTTCTAACCTTATCTGAATGTAAAGCCAAAACAAGACTTCATAGGAACAGAAATTCTTTTGCTTCATTAGTAGTTCAAAAATTATTTCAAGAGTAAGTATTCCTGCCTGATAATTGGTTACCACATTTACAAGTGATGCTTTTGTCTTTCAAGAACAGATGATGTGTTTCACACATGCTGGCAGGTATATATTTTCAGATCTATCGGTAGTGTCACAAAATGCCCAAAGCTCTTAGTTTTCAATTTTCCTCCCTAGATACAAAAGTAATAAACTACCTTATTCAGTGTTGAAAACAGATTACTGATTTTATTCCCTTTCTTGGAAGACAAACAGAATGGGTAACAAGTTCAACATATTGTAAAATTTTTGTCTAAACAGCATATTTTCTTACCTTGGGGAACACTTCAAAGTCCTCTGATTAAAAGAATTCAGTGAGCTTTTTGTGCTTCCTCCTGCCCACTACACAAAAAGCTTCAGCCAAACATTCAGAGTTCAGTTTAGGATTAGGTGAGGGTGGGAGTGTGGGAACTGGCATGAAAGAATTTGAAGAGCCTCAGGGAGAGCTGGGAGATGAGGACAGAACTGAGTGATGCCAGATGCATCACATGGAAAAAAATCAACAGTTGATTGGTGCAAGCTCTGAGGTGACAGGAACTAAGATGTCCAGCTAAGGTGAGGTCTAATGATATACACAAATGAGGTTTACATATATTCTCCACATTATTGTCTTCCAGCTGGCTAGCCTATTACTTTACAATTTGTTGGTCTTTTGAGTTAATAACATATTAAATGTAAAGATTTAGTGGAGGCAATGAGGTTCTAAGAGAACTACAAAACTTCTGCCAGCACTACCATACCTTTCTTGTGTGCAGGCATCGCTTATGGATCCTGGAATTCTTCACCAATTGGGATTTGAGACTTTCAACTTTTATATAGTTTTTCACCCCACAGTCCTTACCAAGACTGGAATTTCTCTGGGATTTAATAATGTTTGCTGAATGCAAACAGATCAAATAGATTGACCCATTACAGATTTAAATAACCTGTGATTTAGTAGACCTTCTGCCCTTACCTCAATAGTCTGTATGGGCTGAGCAAATACCAGAAAGTAATTAAAGTTAAAAAGGAACATGGTATCAGCAACAGAAAGAGAGCTGATGCTGAACCTGCATGTCTATCTAGTTGTAGGAAACATGCTTTTTAACTCTTTAACCGAGTTTTTGTTATTATCTTTAGCACAAGGAATCTTTTTACAAAAAATGAAGACTATAAAATCATATTTTATAACTACTAATAATGTCCAAGGGTTTGAATTTGTTTCCTAAGCTGGAAGTGAATTAGAGCTAGAAAAAAGGATTTGCAATAACAGAGTTGCTTAGTTTAAACAGAGTTTCTAACAATTGGATCTGGCCTGTACTGCTATCTGTGCTATGTGGAAGAAGGTTTGGATGAATCCTCTGAACTTATTTCCAACGTTTAAATGGAATTCAGCAGGTGTGTGAAAACCTGGTTCATAAAATTTACATTTCTGCTTGAACTGTTCGTTTGCTCTAAATAGGAAGTGCAGATGAGGACTTCAGAGAGGACAGAGGGGTAACTGAAGGGACTATTGATATATAAAGTGATGAAGCAGTAAAATTAGCTAGAATCTAATGGGAGACGACAAGGAGTAGTACAACAGTGTGTGAAATGGAGGCGGGAGAAGAGACTGCATGAAAAATTACTTTTATCAGTAAGTAATTCATCCTTTCATTCCTTAAAAAAATGCAAGACTGGGGAAAAAATGTGGTTCAAGTTGTGCCCTGCTATTCTAGCCACTTCATCTCACAATCCATTTCATAGACATACTGAGCTCTGTCTCATAAGTGATGAGATTTCATGTGCAACAAGTTGTTCCTGAACATCTCTGATTTGATCATTAAGAACTTTCATCTCTCCCAGATTAGATTTTTCATCACCAGTTTGCACTCTGGTGTGATGTGATAGTTTGCCAGCTTAAGTGCTGCTGGACTTTTCTGCAGGGTCTGCTGGTTTCGGTAGTTAGTAGTTAGGGACCTTGAATTCCAGAACCACAAACTGGATTGGACACAAGAAATGTCACTCTGGTTTCTTTCACTGGGGTGATGTGACTAGAATGGCAAAGCGAAGCGTTGGCAAAATGCTGGACAAACGATAAAAAAGGTCACATAACTGTTCAGCGAGGAGAATCTGAATGTGACTAGCCACATTGTTCGTTCTTTACAACATATGTTCCAATCTATTTTATGTAAAGAGATGCCTGCAGATTTGGGGTTTCAGACAGTATTTTCACAACCCAGAAGGAATCCAGATCAGGAACTTTAACTTTGTCTTCCTGGCCACAGTTTAAATATGGTCTTTTGAACTAGTTCAAAGTACATAGTTTTCCCAACTCCAGTTTAGGGTAACTGAACTGCACGGGTTTTTATTTTCATTATTCTGCCAAGGCACACATTAACTAGCATTGCTCAGCCCTGTATAAGCTGCAGTAGATGACATTTCTGTGCTAGCCACTACATTTAACTTTTCTTATTAGCTACATTTATGCCTAAAATACTTATTTGACAGTAACAGACAGCAATCAAGTAACTTCTTAGCCTTCCTTAGCTGGATTAAACAAGTCACATTCTTTAGTTTCCTGTCGGTAGCAGCTGCTTCATTCTCTGAACATCCTCCTAGCCCTTCCTGTGTTTTTTCCATTCTGAGTTCTTTTCTCATGAGCATGAGTAACCAGAGTCATATATGCATTCTGTGAGAAGGCTAACCTGGCCTAAATTGCACAGTGGGATCAATTTCTTCCTGTCTCTGCTGGAAGTCTCTGTTCTGCTGTACTAAGATTTCGTTTGTCTTTTTCACAGCTACATCAAGTTAGAAGCTGGAAATTATTCTGTGATCAAAGAACAGAACAAAGTCCTTTCATCTGTTTTTTGTGTAGATAACTCCTAGGCTGATGTCACAGAAGTTTATCTTATTGGACCTGAAGCATATGATCCTGCATGTTTATCAATTACATTACATCTTAAGATTCATGTCAATGCAATAGTTACTTTTCCTGCATATATTAATTCTTTTCTTATGGATAACACTTCCCAACTGTATTTCATCACAAATTCTCTAAGTCAAATCCTATCCTTTGTGTTTTAGGTAAAATACTCAAAAATATCTGTCCTAAAAATTGTTTTTGTGACATACCACTCAACTGATAGCTGATCTTCCTAAATTAATTGTCATCTTCTCTTCAGGTTATTGTTCCTCCCTTGCTTTTTAATTCATCTACAATCCCATCTTTTTTGCATAAAGAATTGAAAGAGATGCTCTGCTTTAGTCCAAATGCATGAAATACTGTCTCATCTGTCAAAAAAAAACCACCAAACATTTGCAATTTATGTTAGCATGTTATGATTGATAAACCAAGATTACACATTTCATTTTTTATTAAATCTTTACATATTTTTAATACTTTGTTCTAAGACCGTGCAAACTACAGAAGTCAAAGAGCTTCTGATAAATCTCTTATTTTCAGATGGGAACATCCAAATTTCTTTACTAAACTGAATTAAGTAATTTTATTTTTCCTTCACCTGGGCTGTGATTATTTCTATTCTATACACTTATTTCCATTAGTCAAGTTACCTTTTCCTCTTATATTCAATAACTTCCTCTTTTTTGAAGGCAGACACCAAATATTTCTTTAGTTTGGGTCAACAGCCTAAACTTGAAGAAACTTCATGACTCTTTCAGATTTAACTGCTCAAGCTACCTGTCATGGTTTTAGCTGGGATAGTTAATTTTCTTCACTGCAGCTGGCAGAGTGCTGTGCTTTGGACTTAGTATAAGAATAATATTGATAACACACTGATGTTTTAGTTGTTGCTGGGTAGCGCTTATACTAGTCAAGGACTTTCCAGCCTCCCATGCTCTGCTGAGTGCACAAAAAGCTGAGAGCGGAGGGGGCACAGCCAAGACAGCTGATCCAAACCGACCAAAGCGATATTCTGTATCATATGATGTCATGCCCAGCATATTAACTGAGGGGAGTTGGCCGACGAAACGCACTCAGGGACCAGCAGCATTGGGTGGTGGTTTTGAGCAGTTGCATCATTTGTTGTTTGGGTTTCTTCCCTCCTCCCGAAGTTTCACATCCATCCCATTATTTTCTTTTTCATTATAATACTATTATTATTATTGTTACTACTGTTTTATTTTAATTATTAAACTGTTCTTATCTCAACCCATGAGGTTTTTTACTTTGGCCCTTCAGATTCTCTCCCCCATCCCACAGGGGCGGGGGGAGTGGGCAAGCGGCTGTGTGGTTCTCAGTTGCTGACTGTGGCTAAACCATGACACTACTACTTCCGACTGATTTTATTTGCTGGTCTTAGTGTTAATAAAGGTCTCTTTTTTAAGCTGCATTTCACACACAGGTTGGGGATTTTTTGTTTGTTTGCTTGCCTGGTTGTTTCATTTTTTCTAGATAAATTCAAGTAATTTGTGAAACTTATAGTTACACTGTCCATTTTTATTGCTCAGCCACTTGTCTTATAAACCTGTGTAAGACTCTCTCAAAATAAGAATTCCACAGTTTTGAGACTCACCTATAGCATAAAATTTCCATAATTGAGATATATACCTGAAACCTAATCAAGCCAGGATTCTTCAATAGAAACCAGGCTACATGTTACTGTGAAGGTATTGTGTGGATTTTATATTACTGAAAGAAAATGATTATGGATAAACTGAATTTTGTCTCTGGGTATCTCTAGTTGCACTTCAACATAAGAGAAAGATTGTAACTGGAGACTTAGGTGGAGTTATTGTGCTGGCTGTAAAACATTCCTGTAAAAGTGAACCTAAGATCTGTTACTTCTATTACATACTCTGGCCCTGTATTCAGGTGCAGAAGAATTTATCAGTACATCCTCTAAATCACCATTTGTGAAAACTTTTGATTACTAAAACATTGTTCCTTCTAGAGCCAGCAACTTGACGGCTGTGAATAAACTTCTTTGTTTTAACTGTTTTGCTTAATTAAGACTCTTAAATCACAGTTAGCCAGATGTATGTGTTTTCTGATATATCTGTCCCACAGGGATATTCAGGATTTGAAACTTTCTTGTATTTTAGACCAAGGATTTATAGTTAGGAAAGAGAATAAATTTTAGATTTTCAGGAATTCTAGTTCACACTGTCTATAATAAAAGAAAACAAACACAGTTTTGGCATTGTGAAAAGAATATTATTGATTTTCTGGAGCATATAGTTTGGAATGTGTTCTTCATTAGGAAAAATCACTGTCTGAACTATGCTGTCATTGCTTCAGAGAAGAGTATAATGCTCCTTTGAGAATTGTGTGTGAGAAACAGTCTTTTGCTCTTAATGTTCAATATATTACAAAACTGTCTTACACATATCCCAAATGGTGTAATCAGTTTTGCTGAAATGCAACTATCAATAATACCTTCTAATTTCATTCTGCTTGTGAATGATGAATATTTTTTCTAAATTCAGTATGGGAAGAGAATTTGAGGTGATAAAACTCAGAATAAGGAGTTACTAGCAAAGCAATTTTTAAATAATAATAATAATAATAATAATAATTAGTAGTAGTAGTAGTAGTAGTAGTAGTATTTTGAGTTTATACATCCATTATTCTCCTTGGACAAATTTTTTCCCTTCAAAACATGAAATATATTGGTTTAATCTGGATGAAACTTAATGATCTGTGTTTTATGTTAATTCGGACTAGATGACTTGACAGATTCTGCTATAGATAGCACACATATGAAACAATGGATTACAAAGAATAAAGTAAATCCAAATAAATTTAAATATTCATGGAAAATGCTTAATTCTGATATTCTGATATTTTCTGATGGGTATTATAGCTAAAAATGAAAAGCACTTTTAACTCACATCAGGTAACACCATCAGGAAGACATTTTTTCAGTACAACCCAAATTTAATATTCAAGTTATGATGCCATATGTATAGATTCTTGATAAGGCATAATTAAATTGTTCTTCATTCTTGTTTATTCTAGTTCTACTTCCTTCTATTTCCATTCTTTCTCCTTTTTAAGTCTCAGGAATTCAAAACTCTCTGGGAATTTCTGGAAAGTCATATTCAATTTCAAAATTAACTGGAGTTTATCACAGAAATGACCACACATCCTGGTTGGCATCACATTTTTAACAGTATTTGCCCATGAAACATCATCGTACAGTCATTCACACTTATCTCTGTATAACAGGTTCTGCTGCTTAGTTTTATGTGAGAAGCCACTTAGACTGTTAGGCATAGGTGATGTGACTGATTGTGTCCCAGTTATTCTTATGAAGGCTGTTGTCTGTGACCTTGCATCTTCTTTTAGGTCAAATAACTTTTGGTTTTCTAGTTAGATAACTTTACACCTGTAGTTTGAGAGGTCTGTAAGAAGTTTCTTATAGCCCTAGGAGTTTAAATCAAATTGGGATTGTGAATGATATGCAGAACCAAGTGCTTATTTATCAGCATCATTCCCTAAGTTTTCTTACTCCCATTCCAAGATGTTCTGGGTTAATTTTAAAATTTAAGAAATGTTTTTTAGAGTAAATCCTTCTTTCTTGTGTTCTAAAATGCTGGACAGTCTTAAAGGAACTTTTTTCTAGAAAAACACATATTGATCTTGTTTTCAAAGCTTTTCTAATAGCATATATTTTGTGAATCCTGAGAGCTTGCAAATCCAGATTAACATATTACAAAATGACTTTTTAAATGTTTTGCTTATACTTGAGGCAATTACAACTACTCAGAGAAGAATAAATTCTCTGCGACACAAGTATTGGAAATATTTCATTTAACATTTGTCTTACTTAGTTGAGTTACACAATCCATGTATTTATCTCAAAAAAGTATCTTCTGGGGTTTGTTTTTTTTTTTTCTGTTTCTAGTTTAAGTCTAGAAATGTCTTTGGTTTGGAAGATTAGGTTTGGAATTAATTTTGTTCCTGTTGGTCTTGGTATTGTCACCAGAGTTAGGAAGTGATTCTGATGTTTGGAAGACTCAACATCTAAATTTAGTAATTAGTAAAATTGAGCAGTACTAAAGATTTCACTGCTCAGTATTAATGGACCTGTTACCGTGCTTTGTTAGGTATGCCCTGAAAGTTTTCTTCTTGTTATCTTTCTTTTCTTTTCTTTTCTTTTCTTTTCTTTTCTTTTCTTTTCTTTTCTTTTCTTTTCTTTTCTTTTCTTTTCTTTTCTTTTCTTTTCTTTTCTTTTCTTTTCTTTTCTTTTCTTTTCTTTTCTTTTCTTTTCTTTTCTTTTCTTTTCTTTTCTTTTCTTTTCTTTTCTTTTCTTTTCTTTTCTTTTCTTTTCTTTTCTTTTCTTTTCTTTTCTTCTCTTTTCTTCTCTTCTCTTCTCTTCTCTTCTCTTCTCTTCTCTTCTCTTCTCTTCTCTTCTCTTCTCTTCTCTTCTCTTCTCTTCTCTTCTCTTCTCTTCTCTTCTCTTTTCTTTTCCTCTCTTTTCTTTTCCTCTCTTTTCCTCTCTTTTCCTCTCTTTTCCTCTCTTTTCCTCTCCTCTCCTCTCCTCTCCTCTCCTCTCCTCTCCTCTCCTCTCCTCTCCTCTCCTCTCCTCTCCTCTCCTCTCCTCTCCTCTCCCATTTTATTTTGTTTTGTTTTGTTTTGTTTTATTTTGTCTTATTTCCTTTTTTAAAAGAGAGTTAAGCTTTCTTTCATTTTACAGAACATGTGGTAGAGTAAAAAATAAAACAGTTACACGAACGAAGCAATTAGGTCAAGTTTTGCAGTTTGGTTTAGATCCAAGTTAAGGATGACAGGCTTTCTGTAACTTTTTCTTATTCAGTCTTAGATTCAGTGAGCAGCTACCATGATAGTAACTTGGAAACCATAGCTTTAAAGACACAGTATGCAAGATTGTGCAAAGCCTTTTATAAAAGACTAAAAACTACACATGTTCAGGTTCATAGCTAGCACAGAAAACTCCAGTGTTTATAGAATCATAGCATCATAGAATCGTTAAGGTTGGAAAAGGCCCTTAAGATCACTGAGTCCAACCGCTAACCTATCACTGCCAAGTCCACCACTAAACCATATCCTCAAGCAGCACATCTACCATTCCTTTGTATACCTCTTGGATGGAGACTCCACCACGTCCCTGGGCAGAATGTTCCAATGCCTGACAACCCTTTCGATGAAGAAGTTTTTCCTAATAGCCAACCTAAACTTCCCCTGGCACAGCTTGAGGCCATTTCCTCTCGTCCTATCGCTTGTTACTAGGGAGAAGAGACCAACCCCTGCCTCGCTACAACCTCCTTTCAGGTAGTTGTAGAGAGCAATAAGGTCTCCCCTCAGCCTCCTCTTCTCCAGGCTAAACAACCCCAGTTGCCTCAGCCGCTCCTTATAAGACTTGTTCTCTAGACCCTTCACCAACTTTGTTGCCCTTCTTTGGACACGTTCCAGCAACTTGATGTGCTTCTTGTAGTGAGGAGCCCAAACCTGAACACAGTACTTGAGGTGCTGCCTCACCAGTGCCGAATACAGGGACATTATCACCTCCCTGGTCCTGCTGGCCACACTATCCCTGATATAAGCCAGGATGCTGTTGGCCTTCTTGGCCGCCTGAGCACACTGCTGGCTCATGCTCAGCTGGCTGTCAGCCAACACCCCCAGGTCCTTCTCCTCCAGGCAGCTCTCCAGCCACTCCTCCCCAAGCCTGTAGCGTTTCATGGGGTTGTTGTGACCCAAGAGCAGGACCTGGCACTTGGCCTTGTTGAATCTCATACCGTTGGCTCCGATCCAATGATCCAGCCTGTCTAGGTCCTTCTCTAAGGCCTTCCTGCCCTCCAGCAGATCGACACTTCCACCCAGCTTGGTGCCCTCTGCAAACTTACTGAGGGTGCACTCAATCCCCTCATCCAGATCATCAGTGAAGCTATTGAACAGGACCGGCCCCAACACTGAGCCCTGGGGAACACCACTCGTGACCGGCCGCCAACTGGATTTGACTCCATTCACTACTACTCTCTGGGCTCGGCAGTCCAGCCAGTTTTTAACCCAGTGCAGAGTGCACTTGTCCAAGCCGTGAGCTTGTGTGAGTCCTGCTTTTAATGCTGCATTTGTCTGCACAAATGCATTGGTCTGGAGAGGGTAGAAAATTCTCTCCCTTTGAAAATTTTTTATTTTGTCAAAGCCAAGTGTCTCCTGAAACATTCTTTTTTTCATATCCCCAACCGAAACCCAAAAACCAACCACAAGAGCAAAAACACTCTAAAGAAACCAAACCAAACAAAATCCCCCAAAGCCCAAATACCCCTCTACATTATGGGTAAATCAAAATGAGGCACAGATTTAAGTTCCTGCTTTGAGTCAGTTGCAAATCTATGGAATCAGCCTCTGCCTCCGTCTCCCTTACAGCTAATGCAATTTGTAAAAATTAATTGGGCCAGAGATTGAAAGAGATGACTCTAAGGACTGCTAGTGAGGATAACCAGTATCCAAGCCTAAGTAATTGTGTGAACACAATCAGTGTTCACACAGGTCCCTCTTCTAGGGAGCCTCTGGTGATTCCTAGGCTCAGTTCATACGTTTAGGAGACCTGTGGTAGCTGAAAACAACCCTAAAGCATTGTAAGTACAACTGGGCTATGGAACGGGGTCTAGATGCAGTCTACAGATGACCCTAACCACTCCTTTATATACTTTTTTTTTTATCACATCTCTGCATGTTTACATTTACACAGGGACTTAACTCACGAAATAAGTGAATTCAGTTTATGCTGAAGGTATGATGCAGAACAGCTGTACAGCATCAAAGAATCTGGCAACTGATGCATGCTATATTAATCTTATGGGACTCTGCTGCCTCCTGATTCAAGAAAGTCCCCAATGTTAGGGATCCAGGTGGAAGCTGATTATACAATGTCTCATTTGTGGCATGAATATTCCCCAGTCTCCTTCATGGTTGTTTTGGAAGGGAAGAATAGGCACATACAGATAGGCAGTGCTTCTTTACCTATTTTTTCAGCTTCGATAGACACAGCTTTAGCAACTCATCCCATTTTACCATATGTTATGACCTATATCTAGGTCATATCTCTGGAGAGTCCAGCTCTGAATGATTTTCTAAAGAAGTCTGACTACAAATTTCAAACTTTTTGATATTGTCTACAAAATAAAATCAAAATTAATTGAGGACTGCGTGGGAAATGAGCTTAAGATTGATAAGTCAAATAGGCAAGGGTCTCATGGTCTGCAAGATCATGAATATCTTTATTTGGACCTTTGGTAGAGGGTCATCCAGAAATAAAATTAGGTTTATTATTATAAATGCCCCCAAGATATTGTCAAAGGCTTTTAGAAAATGAAAGGTTCTATCTGTATTTATGCAATTTAAGAAATTTTACTGATGTCTGAGATTTCTATGCAGTTTCTGAAAATGAGATCTCTAAATGCATCTTTAATTTATGCTATCAGCACACTAAACTTTTAAGAAAAATAGTGGTGCTCTTAGAACATCAGTAATAATAATGAGTATTTTTTCTCTGTTTTGGGGCCTGTTAGGTATCTGTCTGTCTTTCCCCCCACCTTGGCAACTAAAATATTGTATAATAGTACAACACATTGGTATAGTCTTTCATTGAGAAAAACAAAACAACCCCCCCAAAAAACCAAAAACCCTACAAAACAGACAAAACCCCCAAATCCTTTTGTACTTTTAACTGGTTTGAACCAGTTTTGTCAGAGAGGTAGAAGTCCCAGGAAAAAAAAAATCCCAAAACAAAAAACACTGGATTCTAGCAAGTTTTGTGAGAACGAGCAACTGAATACAGAGAAGAGATCCACTAATGCCCTAATACCTAATACAAGCAATGCTGTAAGACAGAAAAAGCTATGTTAGTCTTTTAAGAATGCACGGAGAACCTTTCTGTGAAGAAACAAAACCTGCAGTAATGAAAAACCACTTGGTTCTACTACTGACAGAAACAGTCATTTTTCAAAGCTTCTATGTACCTGTAACAGGAATTCAAAAGTTTGAAAGTGTGGGTGTTCAGGATATAAACCACAATGTAGTCCTCCATATGGCTGTTTCTCTATTTCTACTAGATAGTCTCATACACCTGAACATTCCTATTTCAATGGAAAAAAGGTTTGAGAAATCTTTTCTGATGGCCAGTCTCTCTAAAGCAGAATGAGACATTAGCAGTGGAAAGCAAATGACCTAGAGACTGTCCACTCTTCCCTACCTCAGATTTGCATGTCACATGAACTGTGTTAAGTGGACTTATATCAACTTGCAAAAAGAAGTACTGAAATGAGGGAAGGCATAAGTAGGGGTATTGGACAGGTTTAGGTTTTGACTTTAGGACTGAGGTGACCTAAATAAGTAAAATCAAGCCAATGTCTAGGTTTAAAACACAGGAGGTTAGGAAATGTTCACTCTCATGTTTTGAGCATGTCCCTAAATTTAGGCAATTATATATTATATATATAAAATACATATATATTATATAAATATATATACACACACATATATACATAAATATGTTTGTTGTGTATGTATATCTATATTATTCTTCATGTTGAAAAACAGAGGAACAATTAGATACTTATAAAAACCATTTTTCAATGTGGCTTGGGAATAATATTCTCTTTAGAAAAATGCAAAAATATAATAGATGTGATTCATCATCAAAGCAAATATACTTTGTATGTTTATCTAGAAGTAATGGAAAAACAACACCTAGAATGTGAGATTTCATCTTTGATCAGTTCACAACAGAACCATCCTGACACTAATGAATATCTCTGTACAATGTTCACTGTGGAAGCAGACATGAAATATTTAAGCAGTCACTGTGACACTATCTGTCCCAGTTTCAGCTGAGGTAGAGTTAATTTTCTTCCCAGTAGCTGGTACAGTGCTGTGTTTTGGATTTAGGATAAGAATAATGTTGATAACACACTGCTGTTTTAGTTGTTTTTAAGCAATGTTTAGACTAGTCAAGGACTTTTCAGCTTCCCATGCTCTGCCCAGGTGCACAAGAAGCTGGGAGGGAGCACAGCCAAGACAGCTGACCCAAACTGGCCAAAGGGATAATCCATACCACATGGTGTCATGCTCAGTATGTTAACTGGGGGGAGTTGGCTGGGGAGGAGCAGCAATCATGGCTTGGGGACTGGTGGGGGATTGGTTGGTGGGTGGTGAGCAGTTGCATCACTTGATTTTTCCTTGGGTTTCACCCCTCTCTCTTGCATGTTGTTTTCCTTTTCATACATTATTATTATTATATTTTAGTTTAATTATTAAGCTGTTCTTATCTCATAGCATAAGTTTTCCTACATCTGCCTTTCCGATTCTCTCCCCCACCCCAGTGGGATGGGGGAGTGAGCAAGCGGCTGTGTGGTGCTCAGTTGCTCGATAGGGTTAAACCACGACAGTCCTTTTTGGTTCCCAATGTGGGGAACTAAGGGTTTTAGATAATAACTCTTGCTGGTCACAACATTGATTCAGCTGTTCTCAATATTAGTTTATCTGATCTGCACCATGCTCTTGTTTTTGCTGTACAAGATTGGTGTTGGGTTTTGCAGTCTGCTGTGCTCTGCAGTGATTAGCCGTGTTTTGCCTGGGAGAGTTGTTATTCAAACACTGGCCTTGAGCTTTATCTGGTATTTGGGTCTTGTATGAAAGCTGTTACTGTACTTTGGGTACCACCTCATGGAGACAATTAACAATTATACTTCTTCCTCTGAGAGGATTTTTATGGAGGAAATACAGAATGGAACCTTTTCTACTTTCCTCTATGATGTTACCTCCTTCATTACAATAACTTTTCAGTATTTTGAACATCCTTGGGTAGTTAAGATACATCTGTTGGTACTTCTTGGGAATATTGTTTCGGTTTCTCTAAGTTTAATAAGCACTTTAAGAATATCATCTAGAGATCTGTCCCAAGGCTTGATAGTTATGAGTGGCGGGGTATGTGGGATAATATGGGCAAATACCTAGGACAGTGGGTACCTCCAGTGTTTTGCAACTTCACCCCTAAACAAGTACAGAATCCTGAAAATGTAGTAGAATTTTTGAAGGAAGTATGCTGTCACCCTGGCAATTCCAAAGATATACAAATTACTGCAATGTGCTGGGGTCTGGTACATGACTACCAAGCCCTGTTCAACACTATTCAGAACCCCCAAGGGAAAGAGAATGTCTCTGGATCTGAAGAGAAAATGACAGGCACTGTGGCCACTCAAACGTCCACAACAGGCACTGCAGCTGAACGAAAGAACCAGCCTGTGCTGGCATCAGTGGCCCCTATACACAAGAAGAAATCTTGGAAGACAAATTCAACTCATTTAGAAAGAGACAATGGAAGAGCAGGGATATCACGGGGAGAGGAGGAGGAAGAAGGAGAACTCATAAATAAGTTGGAAACCACCTGATCCCCATCCTTGACTGAGCTGCGAGATATGCAAAAATATTTCAGCCATCGTCTAGGTGAGCACATTGTCACCCGGCTGCTCCAATGCTGGGATAATGAGGCCAGTAGCCTGGAATTAGAGGGTAAAGAAACTAAACAACTGGGATCCCTTTCTAGGGAAGAGGGAATTGACGAAGTGATTGGAAAAGGGAAACAAGCCCTCAGCCTCTGGAGGTGACTCCTGTCCAGCATGAAAGTAAGTTATCCCCTCAAGGAAGTTGTTACATACTGCCTAGGAAAATGGAAAACCATGGAGAAAGGTATCCAGTACCTGAGGAAATTAGCTGTTCTGGAGGTCATTTATGGTGAATTTGACAATAAGCAGTCATCCGAAGATCCAGATGAAGCCCAGGGCACATAACCCCTGTGGTGGAAGTTTGTACAGAGGGCACCGCTGTCGCATGCAAACTCATTGACTGTAATGGCCTGGAAAGATGAAGAGGCACCACAGGGGATGTGGCAACAGACTCCAGGATTATGAAGCAAATATCTCTCCATCCCTCATCTCAGCTGTGGAGAAACTGTCCTGGGAGGTCCAGCAGCTTGAAGAGGATATGTCTTACTCCCCACCTGTATGGACCAGTATCTCACCCATTGGGAGTAAGCATCCCTTTGCTCAAGAGACAGGATACACACCACAGGCCACTCTGCAGTTTTACCTGCATGACCACAGAGAGGACATAAGGAAGTGGGATGGAAAAATCTACCTCAACCTATAGGTATGGGTACATGAGTAGCAAGGAAAAAACACTCAGGGAGGTTCTTCCAAGAAAATTGCTGCTCCAGTTTCCGGTGAGCAGTTCCCCAGACATAGAAGAAGGACTAGTTTTACTTCTAATCTTAATGAAGGGTCTTTTGATTTGCATTTACAAGAAGTGAGTAACAAACACTACAAACAGGACTAGAGGGGCTCTGCCTGTAGCCAGGTGGAGGAAAGGGACAGCTGGGTTTATTGGACTGTGTGGATCTGATGGCCTGGCAAATCTGACCCACAGGAGTATAAAGCTTTAGTGGACACTGGCGCACAGTGCCCCTTAATGCCATCAAACTATATAGGGGCAGAACCCATCAGCATTGCTGGAGTGACAGGGGGATCCCAAAAGCTAACTGTATTGGAGGCTGAAGTGAGCCTAACTGGGAATGAGTGGCAAAAGCACCCCACTGTGACTGGCCCAGAGGCTCTGTACATCCTTGGCATAGACTATCTCATGAGAGGGTATTTCAAGGACACAAAAGGGTACAGGTGGGATTTTGGTGTAGCTGCCTTGGAGACAGAGGAAATTAAACAGCTGGCTACCTTGCCTGGTCTCTCGAAGGACCCTTCTGTTGTGGGGTTGTTGAGCATCAAAGAGCAGTGCTTAAACAGAGTTAAGGCCTTTTCCTGCTTCTCACATTGCCCTACCAGTGAGCAGCCTGGGGGTGAACAAGAACCTGGCAGTGGACACAGCGGGGACAGCTAACCCCAGCTGACCAGAGGGAAATTCCATAATATATGATGTCATGTTCAGTATATAAACTAGGGTCCTATTAAATTGTCTTTATCTCAACCCATGAGTTTTACTCCCCTGCCCCACCCCCCACCCCAATTCCCTCCCCCATCCCACTGAAGGGGAGCAAGCAAATGGCTGTGTGATGTGCCTGCCAGGTTAAACCACAACACTTCATAAGGACACCTCATTATGGGCCTCTTTTTCTGGTATTTTTTACAGGTAGATGTTTGAAGAGGGTAAGAAGTTCAAACTGCTGAAGAGATAAGAACATGCTGAAAGTTTCTGCATTTGTCATTCAACATACATTTTGTTGTTTGTTCTGGAAAAAAAAAACGACAAAAATTTTTGTTACAGTCACAGAAATAGCTCATTTCTCTGAAGGACAAAATGACACATATCTTTTATACCTAAATATATTTACAATTGAGAGACTGACACTGATGTGCCAATGTTGAAGTGTCCCACCGCTGTAACTATGCACAGATTATTCCATAGGAGGCTCAAAACACGGGAAAGGTAATGACATGCTCTGTGTGGAGAAACTGTCCTGTCTTTTGAGATAAACTTTTATTGTGTATTATGCACAGTAGGCTAAGTGTTTGCCTGTTTGCTGTTCTTAACTGAAGAGGTGACTTCATTGAGGTATCATTGGTTTTTTTTACATTTTCTGATGCATTGAAAATTACCTGCACCATCCAAGTATTAAAAATCTATCTGTTTTACACCTAGCTTTCTCAGAACCTTTTTTTTAATCTGTGTTCATTCCATCAAAAGTAATAGAATATGTGTTCATTCTTAGTATATTCAAAGGAGAAATATAGTTTATATTGCACTCAGAATAATTTAATTTTATGTTGTATCCATTTTACTTTACACTGCAATAGGTTAAGTATGCTAGCCAGAGCAATGATATTTCCACTGAGAAGTACCTTCTTAAGCAGCTATCCAATGGTCACCTATAATTACCAAAATATCTCTTAATGTTTATTGGTATAGGTTATTAAAGATCTTGTATTTTATAATCTAGGTTTACTTCGACCCTGAAGAAAATTTGATAATATATTAGATGTTCTTATGTGTATTTTTTCAGTCTACTCACACATCAAATAAACCATCCCTATTCAGAAGGATATGTCAGCACAGGGTTAATTTTGTGTTTAAGATCGTGCAGCATTATCTTGAAAATAATGTATGAAATGTTAAGTGCTTTACTTCATAAGAATATTTAATTTAAATACTCAAATGTCTGTAAAAGTTAACTTTAAAGATATTTGGCAGCTCAGAAAGTACTTCATTACTTATTGTTTATTTTATTGTTTTCTCCTATTTGTTTCATGATTTATTGATTGTTTTCCATCAGATGGATAGTTCTTAACAGTTTTTTGAAATATTATCTTAAAGAATTAATGACTTTTGACTGTTGTTCAATTTTCCATTCATGTCATCACATGTGACATTGTTTGTAATCTATAATGAGATAAGCATTATGTAGGAATAGCACATTGAAAACTCACTATTCATTAGTCATAATGGTGAAGCTTTAAACTGTTCTGTCTGTGAGGATTCAGAA
Organism: Phalacrocorax carbo; assembly: GCF_963921805.1. Lineage (NCBI taxonomy): Eukaryota > Metazoa > Chordata > Aves > Suliformes > Phalacrocoracidae > Phalacrocorax > Phalacrocorax carbo. Next base: position 23,914,952 of record NC_087513.1, on the reverse strand, counting down.
CATTAAAACCCAGTCACATGAATATTTGCAAATATCTTGGCTGGTGATAGGACAGATACTGTAAATCTGCATACACTTTTTAAACAGTTTCCATCAAGAGGCAGGGCAGAGAATGCCAGGTAGGTACCACAAGCTCCATTTTTGTCTCCCTCTTCCAGTACTGGCTTTTTGTGGTTGACCCCTGTAGATGTAAAAAGGACATTTTGAAAAGGATTAATCTCCCCAAATGTAGAGCTTCAAATATAGGCAGCTGTGTCTGAACTAGTCATCTACACTTCCTTTATAGACAATGGGAACAGGAAGACACTTTAGGATGAAATTAATATGATGTCATATGAATCATCACATCTATCAGATGAGTTACACCTTAAAAAGAGCCTGTTCTCTCCAGTGACTCTAAAGGGTGCCAGAAGTGACATACCTGGATGTAGACATCTTCTAAATTAAGGTGAGATAAGGTCTGTATTTGAAGACTGACAATATGGGGAGGAAAAAATATTTCCATAATGGCTGAAAAAAGTATAACTGTAGTGAAATCATTACAAGTATATGTCACATGGGAAAGACTATCCTTCTAACATCTGATCAGATAAAATATCTCATATTGTAAGAACTTTGCTGAAAAGGAAAAAGGAATGAAAATTGCCTCCTTCTTTTGCCCTGATAGCCCTATATGGGTATAAACTATAAATAATAATTAATATATATAATAATATGTAATTAATATAATTTGAGTACTGACCAAATTACAGTTAGTTTTAGAGCAATATGCTGTGGAAAATTCTTGTACTTGTTCTCTCAAACCAAAGAAATGTGAACAGTCCTAGTTAGCACGGTACTGTATAATTCAATGGGAGAGGGAACACAAGACATTTTTTGATATTAAAAGTAAAAAGTTTTCTTTTACTATTAACTGTAAATCAGTCAGTCTCTTAGCTTATTAAATGTCACAGGCAAGACTTCAGTCAAGGACACATGCTGAAGTGTTTCTAACCCTATGTTTAGTGAGCTAGTATAGGGCTACCTATCCTTGTGTTATTTCAGCAGTTAAAGTTCTGAAATAGAAATGATTTTCTGTCATGAAGTGCTAGATACTATTTAAAGTCAACAAAATATGCCCAAGGACATTGAGTGTGATGTGTTCCCCTGTCATCTGTTTTTCTCATGCAGCAGAGTCTATTTGACTAGCTTGTTGGATGGGAAACTCGGAAATTAAATAGAAGAAAATAGAAACCAAACTTTGTTCTTTTTTATTTTGAAGATAAGGTACTTTCAAAGTTATGTAGAACTTCAGGACTCTGAATGCACAACACAGAGCTAAGAGTAAGCAAATACAGCCATTTTTATAGCCTACTTTAAGGAAGCTTTGATCACCAGCCTTTTTCATGTTAAGAATTTAGGAATCATTTTATCCTATAGTTGAGAGTGAAAATATCTCCCTCAATCACTAAAGATAGATTTTTAGAAACAAGCAGGTATTTACCTACCTAAGAAAGGTAAAACACAGTCTAAACTGCCTTTCAACCATTGGCCACATTCTAACGTCATTTACATTAATTAAAATAAGCTGAAGTCACCGATGTTACACAGTGTGAATCTGGGGAGAAGCAATGTGTATATAACAATATGAACTTACTTTACATGCTTTCTAATATATAATGAGCACAGCATGCTATTGTTTGAAGAAATAGTGTAGCTGTGAGATTTTGGCAATCTATAGACCAAATGAGTGTTATTGCTAGGTACTTTACCTTTAAATGCCATATTTGGAATTAGTTATTGCTGAGATACTTCAGACTGTGTTATTTGGTAATTATTTTATATAGAGTGTGTATATATATACAGTAAAACAACATTTTCTGTTGTCCATTATCCAAACTTTGCTTTGAAAAAAGAAACAAGAATTTTCTTATGTACTTCTATGGCATTCATCGCTTGCTAGATTGCTGAAGTTTTTCAGTGATACATCAGTTTTCATAAAACTGCTTTTCCATTATCTCTCCAGTAGGTAGACTGAGATAGATGCTAGAATGAACGCAATAAGATTCTGTCTCTATTTAAGCAATGTATGTATGAGTTTTTGCACCTTACTTTTCTTTAAACCTAATATATTAATTAAAATCACAGGCTTGATGATCTTATGTAACTACATGCTTTTGCCAGAATTCCTGCCAGAAAAAAATCCAGGTTCTTAAGGCAGTCATAAGCTGTGTATAGACTGTAGGGACCCAGAAAATTTCAGTTAACTGTTTTGCCTAGCATCACATGGAGTTTCATGGCACATTGAATAGTGGAATCCATTTCACCAGACCATTGTTCAACTACCTTAACACACAATTTTTTTTATACATTTCTTCAATTCTTTGCCTTGTTTACCAGAAAAAAACATTAGACATCTTTTATGGCAACCTTATTCTGACAGGATTTGTTGAGATCAAACATGGTTAGAGAAACATGATCACTTTGGCAGACCTTTTACAAAACAGGCCAGTTTTGAAGCTCACTTTTCTGTCTGTTTTTGGCTATCTCCCTTCTCCATCTTTGCTTTTCAGTTTTAGGCCGGCTTGTCCACATACTCTTCTTAGGAGCAGGATCACAAAATCTTCCATTCACTAGCTCTCAAGGCTCCCTTTTTTTTTTTAGCTTCCTGGTCTCAGGCACACTGAGCAAGGAGACTGGGGAGTTTCCAAAATCTCCATTTTCAGAATAATTTCACTACAGATTTTCCCCACACATTCACACGGAGACAGATCTTCAGCACACCACAAGTTTAATCACACACAAATGAAATCTTATGTTAGTCTCAGACCAGCTAGTTTGATACCTTAGGCATGAGATTCAGTCAGTAGGGCCGTACTTCCCTCCTGTTTCCAAGTGGTGGCATCTTTTGTAGCAGCCATGTGGCAGCCTCTGCTTTGCTTTGAGTCACAGCAAGTCCCTGCACACTGTCAGGTATGCCTGCTCCTGGAAGAGGCATTCGCGGGTGGCAGAGGAGGGGGTGATCACCAACTCAGTCGAGCTCACCTAGAAGCGTTGGTCTGCTAGGGCAGCCCCAGCTCACCATGCAAGCTGGTGTGCAATCTGCATATTCTCCCTGGCCAGCCACCATATGGACAGCCAAGAGGTCTGTGTGAGTAAAGTGCAGAAAGCATGGGAGCAGTCATTTGTTGATCTCCATAACAAGATCATCAAAAATGTGTGCATAAACAAGCAAAAATACAAGTATTGCACTATGTAAAGACTTGATCGCCTTTAAAGGTGCCACCTGTGGGTTTCATTTAACACTAGCTTGCAATTCCTTTTCTTGCTACACCAGTAGAAAGGTGATTTATTACTACAGCTTTAGACATCATAATAGATATATGGTTAGAATATTATTACTGTATCACTTTTCAAGTTTTCCAAAGAATCTATTTCTCCCAAATTTCTGTAGAGAATTTATACCCAATGAAAAGTTTAAATAACAAGTTTGTGAAAAACTGCTGTTTTTCCAATTTGCATTATGAAAAACTTTTGTTATCTCCTAAATGTCCCTATTATTGAGAAATTTTACTCTAAAATTGCTTCTGAATTATACATGTTCTGTCTTTGAGTTATTATTGATTAAAAAGTCATTTATACCTGTGATAAGCAAATACAAAACTAATAAGGTATATGTTTTTACAATAAATGAGTACTCTTGTTTTTCTTCTTGGTTTTGGTCTGGGGTTTTATTGTTTCATCTTTGCTTTATTTCTTTCTTTCCTTCTATTTCATTTTCAGGACTTCCATTTTATTTACTTTTTTTAATCTATTTGTCTACCTATTTATTTATTTAATTAATTTTATTTAATGGCTCAGTTTCTTTTAGTTTAGGTGAAGTGTGAGTTGCTTGGTGTCAGAGCAGCTTAGCCACAAAAGCAGCTTACAAGGGAAAAAGGCAACCAGTGATAAGTTATATATAGGTATTTAAAATTTTGGCAAGCAATTGGAGAAAGTGTGGGAAGTGAATTTTACCAGAACACTAGCACCTGAAGAGCAGTCCCAAAAGTGATTCATTGTTGCACAAGATGCACTATTATATGTTGCATGGGTTAGTGTATTTAATTCCTGCATTATTTCCAGTCTTCTTGAATCTTCTGTGTAAAAGTATCCTTTCATAGATCTTGATATTAAGATACAGAGGACATAGATAGTGGCATTTGTGTTTATATCTGGGACTAGAACATGGGTAATCTCAGGGACCACATCATCACCCTTTGGATATTTTTCACAGTGTGAGGTTACAAACATAGTTTTACTTTGTGTTACTAAAATTCATTATAATTATAGAATCTTAGAATCACAGAATAATGGATTTTATTAGAAAAACACAGAAGGAATTTCTGAGAAAAAACTGGAATTTCTGCCTCACTCAAATTTTATTGTGATGTATAAAAGGACAAAAAAACAGCTGCAATTACAGTTTAGCTATAGCAGACCAACAGAATTCAGAAAAGTTAGACGTAGTTCAAAAGAAGAATTCTCCACATTGGTTATACTTCCCATAACAGAGGTGGAGCTGTGTGACATTGTTTTTCTATCCTATTCATATAGGGGTTTTTTGCTAAATCAGATACATTACATTCGGGAATTCTAGCCCTTCAAGAAACACTATTTATAGAAGACTAGTAGATTGAATTAGAGCTCCTATAACACAAGGACTTAAAAATACACTTTAATAATTTTTGTTCCTTTGCTGAAGTGGGGGTATTTGCTTAAACTATATATTTAGGATTAAGTCCATGCAGCAAAACATACCCACTCAGGTCAAACCTACCTAAATAAAAATAATAAGTAATTATTTTTACTTTCTCTCTCTCTCTCTCAATACATATATTTATATACGCACATATATATTAAGCTGAAATTGTTAAAATATTTTAAACTTACCAGTTTCTTATAATACTTTTTAGAAAACTCTGTTCTTCTCAAGGATGCATTATAAAATAAAAGTTATTGTTTATTTTATATTAGTAAATAAATATTAATTAATTACTCAGGCATTATAAACATATGTTTTAGAATTACTTGGGTCAATGCTCTACACTATAGGAAAGCATAGCTGATAAGAATTTATAGTTACATCACTGGAAAAATCACAAAGCCATCAGTCTTTAAGGCTTATCAGAATACTCACAAGTTAGGAAATATGACTGTCTAATCATACACCCCAGTAAGCACTGGGACCCAGTACTTTCCCAATAAGCACTGGGAAAATTCAGTGTTCATAAATCCTCTGAATCCCTAACTACAGTTCCTCGTCACAGAACCTGCTTAGTAGCAGGAAAATGCAGTAGGAAGATATATGATATGATAATGTGTTCAGTATTGGGCCCCTCACTGCAAGAAAACTGTTGAGGTGCTGGAGTGTGTGCAAAGAAAAGCAATAAAGATGGTGAAGGGTCTAGAGAACAAGTCCTCTGAGAAGGGACTGAGGAAACTGGGGAGACGTTATCACTCTCTACAACTACCTGAAAGAAGGTTGTAGTGAGGTTTTTCCCAAGTAGCAAGTGATAGGCTTCAAGTTGCACCAGGGGATGTTTAGACTGTCTATCAGGAAAAGTTTCTTCACTGAAAGGGTTATCGAGCCCTGGAACAGGCTGCCCAAGTATGTGGTTGAGTCGCCATCCCTGGAGCTATTTAGAAGATGAGCAGATGTAGTGCTTCGGGACATGGTTTAGGGGTGGACTTGGCAGAGCTATGTTTACAGTTGGACACAATGATCTGAAGGGTATTTTCCAACCTAAATGATTCTATGATTCAATGACAATTTTTTTGTTATTTTTCTTATGCATTTCATTTAACCTTAGATATATATTATGTAAATTTGCAATAAGTAGAATTGTGCCTTTTAGCAAGGATTAGTTGCACTAGGACATTCTTTCTTTCTTTGTTTTGTGTTGAAGCAACTGGTTCAAAAAAAGACCCAACTATTCTTTTATTTAACTAGATAGAAGTAATTGCCTCTGTACTGAGAGAAAAAAGTGGAATTAACTGGTGTCTGACATGAATGGTATTTCAGTATTTTTCAGAGATTCATACATAACCAGCTGGAAAGAAGGCAGACAAATTTTGGGAGCACTGGATAAAAACACTAGTTGATGACCTGTCACAAAAACATTTCCTTTTCTCAGTAAGATGTTCTTTGGAAGCTGATATAAGGAGATTAAGATGATGGATGATGACACAATCTAAACAGTATGCAGTATTTCACTGTTCATGTGTGTAAGGCTGAAAGTCACCTGGAACTTTTTCAGTCTTTGCCTCTGCAGTTTTGATATATTTCATTAAGACCAGCACAAAAATTTAACTTAAATTAAAGCAGCCATTTCACAGTAATAATACTGACTGTTTTTTATCTTTCATATCACATCAGAACAGTGTCAACTGAATACTCTAACAAGTTTTCAGTGTAAACAAATTGACAAATACAGACCACAACTGCTTGAGAACTATTTACTACAGAGAACCCTTCTTTTTTTTTTTCCCCATTGTTCTTCATCTGGTTGTTAATCATTCAAATGGATTATACATTTTCAGTTACCTGGACGTGTCTACTTGATCTTGTATTATTTTCATTGGAATACTAACATGGATAAAATGAATCTGTTGGCTAAGTGGAAATCGAAATGTTTTTCATAACTCATTTTTCAAAAACAGTTTATCTGTGTCAAACCACTGTTCATTATATTTTATCCTGTGTAATGAGGTCACTTCATTAATTACTTGGATGATGGGATGAAGTGTACTCTCAGTGAGACTTCAAACCTGTCTGGGTGGAGTGACCACTCTGCTGGAGGTTCAGAATGGCTTTACCAGGCTGGAGAAATGGGCTGACAGAAAAATCATGAAGTTCAACAGAGGCAAGTGCAAAGCTTTGCATCTAGGATGGAATAACCACACAAACAGTACAGAGTGGATAGAAAACAGTACCAGAGAAAAGGAGCTGATATACATGTTGAATGAGTTGAAACCTTATAGAAAAGAAAGATGACAGTGCTGCCAGCAGCTTCAGGTAGGTGCACCTTCCCCTCTGTTCAACACTTGTGAGACCACATCTGGAGTATTGTGTCCAGTTTTGGTCTCTCCCACACAAGAAAGACATTGACAGGTTGGAACAAATCCAGTGGAAGACCAACAAGATGGTTGAAGGTTCATGATGTGGAAGGAAAGGCTGAGAGAACAGGGTTTATTCAACTTCAAGAAAAGAAGGTGACCAATGAGAGGGTAAAGAGAGAACAGAACCAGACTCTCTCTGCCCCAGGGTGCACAGGGATAGGAAGAGAGGCAATGGATGGAAGTTGGAGCAAAGAAATTCTGATTAGGTATAAAAGGATTTTTTTTTTCCTCATAAGGACAGTCAAACACTAGAATAGGTTGCCCAAAGATATTGTGGCATCTTGATCCTTGAAGGTATTAAAAATTCATCAGTACAAGTGCATTAGGAACCTGATTTAATCAGAGTTACTGTGAGCAGAGGGCCAGGCTAGAAGACTTCAAGATATCTCCAGAACCTAAAATACTCTATGATTCTACTAAAAGAGTCCATGCTTCTTCCTTAAAAAGAAAACAACATACTGCTTACAAATGGTAACAGTCAATACCTTTCTAGCTCTGTGCATAAAGATCAGCTTTTTGGTGCTTCCTTACAGCCTTTTTTGCTTTTGCAACTTGTACTTTTCCTCCACACATTCCACTAAGGCTGCTACAGAGTGTATACACTCTAGTTCCTAGTCTTTGCATAGCCAGTAAGCCTCCCCTTGTACTGCAAAGAAAGTTGCATTCTCACCCCCCAGTTTTCTCATACTATATCACTGTCTCCAAACTTCCTGTGCTGCTAAAATATGAAAATGGAAGGGAAAAAAATTATTAATGACTGTTGACTGTGAGTTGGCAGCTCTATCAAAACTGGGTTCCTAGTCTATAGCTTTCACTTGCAGCTGAAATCTTCTAAGGCATGAAATGTATTCTTTTTAGATTGTAATAGACTAAATAGATGTGGGAAATCACATTATGTTGACTCTTTACATTGTAGCATTATGCTGTCCACTTTATTAATATACTTACAGAAAATCAGGTCTTTGAAGGTCTGTAAACCAGGAATTTACACTCAAGAAACCTGATTAGAATAAGCAGGTTTTGATCTTGCCAGCATTGTAGCACCACAACTCTAAACAGTTACTGTTGTCTCCTATTATACTCACTTGTATATACAGATATTAATGTTAGATATCCCTGCTGGTGTACGATGCACTTTTTTGTTCTCTGTATGATATGAGTTGATGGATTTAGCTCATTGGGTGACAGCTTTGAAAATGTGTGGTCTGAGTGTGAACTGTTGGCACCACACGGAGAGATGAATATGTTAGCATCAAGGACTCTGATCTCAAGTCCCACTAGAATCCATAGGAATTTATCATCTGAAAGCAAGCAAGTTCCTGACAGAACTAGGTCCTTGCGGTCTCAGGACTCAGCCAAAATACTTTTCATCTCGAGACTCAGCCAAAATACTTTTCATCTCATGAAAAAGTGGCAGAATTTCTCCCCAAACAGAGGAACCTTACAAAGTATGATTAACACTACCTGGACAGAGATCTTATGAAACAGCCATTCCTTGTGGTGTTACAAGAAGCAGGAAGAAATTGGGTAGGGTAATGTTAACATTATGTAGCTTGTGCCCCATAGGAGAGTAATAATGAATAAAAGCAGTGTACTGATAGCACTAATTAACCAGAGGCATCACACTGCTGAATGATGTAGAAGAACAAAATATATTGAGGAAAAATAGATGCAAAGCAAGCAAGACAGGACAGAAAAAGAGCTGAGGAAACAGGCAGAATTGAAATGGAACAAATTATTTTTCAGGGACAAGGGTGCTTGACAAAATTGATCATCTTGGAGGGAAGAATAAACCATTGATTCAAAAGCAAAAGAACACTGCAGCAAAATTAAATTGAATATATGTGTCCTCATAGAGATAAATGGAAGCAAGATGGAAAACATGAGAAGAAAAAGAAAATTGTCATCTTTAAATTGACAGCCCTACAGTGATATAGGGAAACATAGAAATGGTATATTAATTTCTGTTTTTCAGATGTACTAAAATAACTGCAAAGCTGGGCAGATTATAACAGTCAAGGAGGAAAACCTGGGAGTCAGTGGATGGCAGCACATGCAGTTTTAGCTGTTTTCAGCTGTATAAATGGTAGTTCATGACAGACATTGTTAAGCCTTATCTGCCCTTGGGTGTCTAAGCCAAAAGTTGGATTCTAAAATATGAAAAGCATTTCCCTTTTTGACACAGGTACAGGAATTTTTGAGCTGATATACTTGTGAAAGCAAGACTATAAAATCCACCCTGTTTTTTGTTGACACTATCATCAAAACAGCACTATAGTTATAATCTGCTTATAAAAAAACCTCTATGTGTGCAATTGGGAATGGCTAACAGCAAATCTAAGTGTATTGGGCCATAAACTTACTGGTAGCTTGTAGCCAGTTTAGAAGATTGCGCTCATTAGCCTATCTTTTCTCACACAGGAAATGCCTACTGTTCACAAATCCTGATCCTGGCTCATTTAAACTACATTTACATTATCGATTTTATCGGATTAATTTCTGACACACACAGAACTTAAGAAGAGCCATCATGTGTGGCTCTAGCTTTCATAGTGTTTTTAAGAGCATTAGGAAATTAAAATTTTAGTTGTTTCTTTTTGGAGAATAGTGTTAGAGAGAAAAAGAGGAGAGAATGACAAAAGAAGGGTCAGAAGAGTGGTACAGATGGCTGCAGGTAAATGGCAAACCTGGAGCTCACTTTACCTGTAATTCAGTTGTAATTCCAAAAGTGCTGGAAGTGCCTGTTGTCAGCATGTCTGCTCTTTTGTGGCTTTCCTAAACTTGGGATGGATTCCTAAGGAAATTAGCAGGACCCTAAAAAATGGCATAACAAAACCAAGAGACATCTGTGTTGCCAGCCAAAGAGATATCTAAATTGGTCTAGACTTGTATAAATTGATTCTATTTCATACCTAGACCTCTGCTTTCTGCTTTGCCGTCTGGCCTTTTTCCAGGGTGAATGGTGGATCTAAGCTGAGTGTGAGAGCAGGCAGAAGGTCAGTGATGCCCTCTCACGTGATTTGGTTTCTAAAGTGAGACACACTGTCCAGTCAGGAAATACGATTTTGATTGTAAGTTTGTCTTCAGTAAAAATTAATCAGTCTTTCCAATTCTAATATAAAACTCAAACCAGAAGGTCTGCGTTTGTTTCACCTATCAATCTGTTTCAAAAAAAATATTTTGATCTCATCAAAAAGAGTAAAAAAGAGAGTTACAGTTTTTTAAACTGTAGGGATCTTAAGCAGTTGAGAAGACATGGGGCTATTTCTTCCCTCCCTTCTAAATAATGGAAGATTTGTATTATCTAACTTAACTTAAATGTGCAACTGTCAGCTGCTGTTCTGAGGGTTCAGCCCAAAACTGGCTCTGTTGTTTTGTATATTCTTTCCAATTAGAACTAAAATTGTATTTAATTTATTTTATTTTAATTTATTTTATTGTGAGAGTTTAATGAGACTAGCAGTAGTTGCCTCCATTTGATTTGTATTTTCCTGTTACCATTATTATGATGCTAAAGACAAGACAGCTTTAAGTGAAGACTGTAAGACATAGAGAGATTGCAGAGCTTTTCTTTCTGACAGTGTAATTCAGTCACTGGAATACACAGGCTCAAATAATACAATATTTGTGTTGCAAAACCATTTGTACTCCAGGGGCTTAATCAGCTTCAGTTTAGCCTTTGCTAGAGGTCAAGGTATGTTTCTCTGAATAAAAAAAAAAAACCAGGATCCTCAGACTGACCTAACATATTTTTCACAGATGATGTTATAGGATATATTATATATCACACATACTCTTCTTGCTACCTAAGCTCTGCCAAAGCCTTGGATAAACCTGAACATATAAATTTTTATAAATAATGTTATAAAAAATGAAAACATGCAGTTAACAATAATCTTTCAGTAGCTTTCACCTAAGTATTTGCTTATATGAGCCCTCAAGAACTAACTTGATTCTGAAAATGAAAACAGTAGATTTGTAGATAGAGGATAGCTTTGTGAAACACACCAACTCAAGTACATTACTATGTCAGTGCTTCATCTACTTTACGTAAGAATTACAGGTGAGTGAAATAACACAATCTAAACATAAATAATTTTAATTTTGTGCTAGTTTAGCCACATGGATATGAGAATATGATATGTGGAAAATATTAAGTACAGGGAAAATCATGCAGAAACTATAAAACTCAGAGGGGTGATGGATACCTATCTGTTGGAAGTAGTCTCACCTCACAGCTCACATTCCAGGCAGCAGGTTTGGGATGGAAGCAGTGTATTTATAATGAACATTCTTCCTCAGCTGAGAAAATAATCTGCTACTTACGCTGGAGCTTTACAGCTAGTTTCGCAACCAAAGTAGTGTTTGGCAACCAAAATAGCTTTTCAAGTAGATTGTCTGTTTTGATTATCAAGTTCTTAAAAAAAAACCTCATATCAAGATGTGTTTCTGAGGTTCAAATCCTCTAAAATAATCAAAAGAAGAAGCAGAATTATAAGCATCAGATTATCTGTTTACAGAAGCGTGAGTTCTGCTCACTCCCCATGCTGATCAGGATTGGTTCAAAGGTTGGTGACTTCATTTTTATGTTTATTGTCCAAAAAGTGATGGTCTGTTATCAATTTATAATATACAAGTTTTCTTTCTCTCATTATTTGGGTGTGAACAAAACAGTTCTGCTGCTGCTTCATGGTTGATGCCCAGTGAATACTAGAAGCAGTACCTTGTATAATGAAATACATTTCAATAACACTTTTCTTTTACTTATGTTTCATTCCCTTGCAAGAACGTATGTTCATTGCTAGTATGAAATACTAGCATTTTCTACCTAATCAGTGGTTTTCTAAGAAATGCAGTACTGTAGAAAACAAAAGAGGTAAGGAACCAAAGTCTTTCATTATTGTTGATCAGTACCTTGCACATGTCCACTATTTTACATAGGCATGTAAGTATGTATGCTTATGTGTCTATGAAGATTATTTATGGTAATGTTGATTTATATTAGAAATTCGATGTCATTATCAAATAGCACTTGCCCATCTTACAAACACAAGAATACCAAATTTATCAAAATACTGTCTTATGTATTTAAGACATGGTTTAGTGGTGGACTTGGTAGTGTTAGGTTAATGGTCAGACTCAATGATCTGAAGGGTTTTTTTCAACCTAAACAGTTCTATGATTCTTTTTCCATGTGTTCCTGAGAAGGCAAATTTCTCACTGAGAGCACACATGAATGTACTTTACAATAGTAAAATCTTACCCTAGTATGCCATAAGCAGCAAGAGCTGTATTTCACAAAGAATGAGTTTCATCAAGTCAGTGGTTTTAAGTTTCAGGTTTTATTATTATCCTCTGTTGAATTTTTTTGGACATGATAATGATATATATCAAATTAATATCCATACAGAAAAAGCAATTTCTTATTCCTAGGAACATATTAATCCTTGAAATTGTCATTAGCATTATGAACTTTCACTGTGTTAGTGATTTGTATTTTCAAAAAAATTTTGCTAGTTTACAGCCTTAAAAGAAGGTATGTACGGAGGACATTTTTAATATTGAAGAAGAAATATTTATAATATTTTCTTATTGATATATGTTGATTATATCTTTACAGTAACTGAGTTTTACATCATCTCTTCTTGCCTGCAGCTTTTAATAAACCCTTATAGCTCTGTTAAATCAATGAAGATCTGTTCATCAATTATAGAGAGTAGGATTCTATTTCAGTAAATAAATATAAAAGTACAGGGGAATATCAATCTTTCTATCAATCTATCTATTGACATAACTACCTATCTATAGGGCAGCACCTAAACACATTCCTTTTCAGGCCCATGGCATCAATCACCTTGTCATGTGGGAAAACTGGAGCAGAAAACACAAACACATACTTTAAAAATTCTTGTTTACTTCACCCAGTTGTGTTCTGAAAGATCACATAACATATAACTACTGTAGCAAAATACAGTGAATGCAGATAAAGAACCAATGTTCTTGGTCTGCCAAGGGAAATGGAAAAATTGCTGCAGGTAAGTAATGGCAATTGTCAGGCACAGCATCCTTAAACCAGGGGCAATACTAGAGCATTTCTTCTCTTTTTACATTCCTCCCTCCCTTTGCCTGTAGAGATTGTGACCGTCATTTAACTTCCTTGCTGTTGCCTTTGTTTTGACAGCATATGTGGGATGATTTACATATGCTGCATGTATGGGTTTTGTTCTATTTGTTACACCATAAACCATCTCTGTTTAGCTTTCAAGGTTACATCCCTTTTAGTGATCAGTGATTGACTGTTTCTGATTCGTGGCTATATCCCCAGAGTTCCTGGTATCTTCTGTGCCTATATCCTCAAAGCTGCTGTTATTATCTTGTGCTCACACACTTAGGGCACCATGTTACAATCTATATTGTATCTACCTTGCTAGATAGATAGGTTGTATTTGTGTGTGTGTGTGAAATTGTAATTATAGTTTTATTTTACCAGTGTTAGTCTTGTATTCCATCACTACCTGCTGTGCTGTCAATTTTGTCACAAGTACTACTGGGCATAAGGTCGAGGCTTGAGCAAATTACTTCATGAAGAGGGAAAGGATTTCTGGGGTTTTGAGTGAGTATAAGAGTGTAGAAGCAGCTGATCCATAGCACATGTGAAGCAATGATAAAAATGAAAGACTGGATCTTTTACTGAGGGTGTATTCAGACTCTGGAGATGGTATGCAGAGCAGCACACCCCCTGGAATACACTGAGGTCCCATCAGCCTCTTCCTGTTCATGGTTTTCCCTTGCAGAAGATTTGGGTACTATCATGGAGTCAGGACATGGTAATGATCTAGTTTTGTATCTGTGATCGTAAGCCAGGAAATGCTGCTCTGTCTCACTGCATGTACAGAGACTGACTGGACTCCATCAGAGAACTAAGATGATTTCATGGTAAAAAGAAAAAACAAAAACAAAAAAAACCACCCTCCCCCAAAAAATACCAACCAACCCCAAAAACCCAGGAGTTGACAAAGCCCCACTTTAGTGGCAGTTCTGGAGCTATTTAGTCACTGAGCCCTGTTACACAATTCAGAAGAGTGCATCAGCCCCTACTAGTGACTAGACGCTGGTGTTGCATTAGTCCTCTCAATCATCATCTGTAAAAATCACCAGGTTTTGCCACAGGATGGCAACTGGGTGTTAGAAAAGTAAGAACTTGAAACTTGATTAATTTTCTGGACCTGCTATATATCTCCAGTAAAGACATTCATCTCACTTTGCATCATTATTTTTCATACTTTTGTAAATCATATTAAACAGCAAAATATCAGGTCAAGAATGATACTGTCACTAAAATTCAATTCAGTGTTGATACAGAGAGATTAAAAAAAAATGCTACAATCCTTATAGAGTTCCAAAAGGACTTTGGCATTGGTATTCTTAACATTACAGCACATAATTTACTGGCAGGTGGTCCACAGAGCAGGGTTCACAGCTCACAGACAACCTTAGGAAGCGTTGACTGCATAAATATAGGATATGAAATAACTGGCTTGGTAGCAATTCTTCAGAAAACAATTTAGGCCACGAGTCAACAGTATCATTCTGTTGAGAAATAAAACAAGTGTCACATAGATGCGTATGAAAAAGAGCCCATCTTTAAAACAAAGAAGAAAAAAGGGAGAAGAGAAGAAGGGAGAAGGGATGAAGGGAAAAGGGAAGGGAAGGGAAGGAGGGAAGGGAAGGAGGGAAGGGAGGAGGGAAGGGAGGAGGGAAGGGAAGGAGAGATCGGAAGGAGGGAAGGAGGAGGGAAGGGAAGGAGGGAAGGGAGGAGGGAAGGGAGGAGGGAAGGGAGAAGAGAAGAGAAGAGAAGAGAAGAGAAGAGAAGAGAAGAGAAGAGAAGAGAAGAGAAGAGAAGAGAAGAGAAGAGAAGAGAAGAGAAGAGAAGAGAAGAGAAGAGAAGAGAAGAGAAGAGAAGAGAAGAGAAGAGAAGAGAAGAGAAGAGAAGAGAAGAGAAGAGAAGAGAAGAGAAGAGAAGAGAAGAGAAGAGAAGAGAAGAGGAGAAGAGTTTCATTACTTGTACACAGACAGATGTCTTCCAGTTCTGAAGATTCCCAATCTTCAAGAACATAAAAGGCTTTCAAAAAGTAAGAGAATAATCTCTTATCACAGAATCACACAGAATCACAGAATCACAGGTTGGAAGGGACCTCAGGGATCATCTAGTCCAACCTTTCTGGGAAGAGCAGAGTCTAAACAAGATGGCCCAGCACCCTGTCCAGCCGACTCTTGAAGGTGTCCAATGTGGCCGAGTCAACCACTTCCCCGGGGAGATTATTCCAATGGTTAAGTGTCCTCAGTGTGACAAATTTCCCTCTGGTGTCCAATCAGAATCTCCCCAAGAACAACTTGTGTCCATTCCCCCTTGTCCTCTCCATGTGACTCTGTGTAAAAAGGGAACCTCCATCTTCTTTGTAGCTACCCCTTAAGTACTGGTACATGGTGATGAGATCCCCTCTGAGCCTCCTTTTCTCAAGGCTGAACAAACCCAGTTCTCTCAGCCTATCCTCATGTGGCAGGGTTCCCAATCCTTTGGTCATCTTGGTGGCCCTTCTCTGGACGCCTTCCAACCTGTCCACATCCTTTTTGCATAGCGGGGACCAGAACTGTACACAGGACTCCAGGTGTGGCCTGACAAGCACTGAGTAGAGTGGGATGATGACTTCTTTCTCTCTGCTGGTGATGCGCTTTTTGTTGCAACCCAGCATCTTATTGGACTTCTTGGCCGCAGCAGCACACTGTTCACTCATGTTGAGCTTCCTGTCCACCAGGACCCCCACGTCCCTTTCCACAGAGCTGCTCTCCAGCCAGGTGGATCCCAGTCTGTGCTGCACTCCTGGATTAGGTTTTCCCAGGTGCATGATCTTACACTTTTCCTTGTTGAACTTCATAAGGTTCTTGCTGGCCCACTCTTCCAGCCTACCCAGATCTTCCTTCCAGAGCAGAGCAGCTCTCCCTTCTGGGACGTCTACTTCCCCACTCAGCTTGGTGTCGTCTGCAAACTTCATCAGGCTACGCTTGATGCTGTTACCCAGATCACTTATAAAGATGTTGAATAACATTGGGCCCAATATCGATCCCTGTGGGACTCCACTAGTGACAGGTTGCCAGTTTGAGAAAGAGCTATTTACCACCACCCTTTGGGTGTGGCCTGTCAGCCAATTCCCCACCCACTGCACAGACCACTTACCTGGGCCATAACACATCAATTTCTTCAGGAGGAGGCTGTGGGGGGCTGTATCAAAGGACTTGGAGAAGTCCAGGTAGACAATGTCCACCACCTGCCCCATGTCAACCAGGCAAGTCACTTTGTCATAGAAGGCCACCAGGTTTGTCAAGCAAGATCTGCCCTTAGTGAAGCCATGTTGGCTTTTCTCAATCACGTGCTTCGTTTGACTTGTGATGGCCCCTAGGAGGATTCGTTCCATAACTTTCCCAGGGATTGAAGTAAGGCTGATGGGCCTATAGTTACCCGGATCCTCCCTCAAGCCCTTCTTATAGATGGGGGTAACATTTGCCTTCCTCCAGTCCTCTGGGACATCCCCTGTTCTCCATGACTTCTCAAAGATTATGGATAGTGGCCTTCCAATGATGTCAGCCATCTCTCTCAATACCCTCGTATGGTTTGCGTCAGGGCCTATTGATTTGTGGGGATCAAGCTCCTGTAGTAATTCATGTACTAACTCTTCCTCCACCGATGGTGGGTCAGTGTTTGGATCAACTGGGAATTTTGTTCCCAAAGCCTGGGACCCAACAGTGCTGGTAAAGACAGAGGTGAAGAAAGTGTTGAGGACCTCTGCCTTTTCTGCATCGTTGGTGATTGATTCTCCTTTTCTGTTTAACAGTGGGCCTATGTTTCCCTCCTTTTTCTGCTTCTGGTTGACATGTCTGAAGAACCCTTGTTTTTTTCTAATGTCTACAGCCAGTTTCAATTCAAATTGGACTTTTGCTTTCTGACTGCTTCTCTGCACTCTCTGGCAATGCCCTTGTAGCTCTCGACAGATAATCTTCCACTTCTCCATTTCTGGTATGCTTCCCTTTTGGATTTGAGTAGACCCAGGAGGTCATGGTTGAGCCATGGGGGCCTCTTGCTCCGCTTACTTCCCTTTCCTTTGTAGGGGATAAATTGGCTTTGTGCTTCCGAGAGAGAGTTCTTGAAGAACTCCCAGCACTCACTAGCTCCTTTGTCTTCCATAGAACCTTCCCATCAAATCCCTCCCAAATGAGCCCTGAGTGCACTGAAGTTTGCTCTTCTAAAATCAAGAATCCTTGTCTTAGAGGTGACCTTCAGCATGCTCAGCAGGATCCCGAACTCCATAATATTATGATCACTGCAGCCAAGGCTATCACTAACCGAGATAATACAAAGCAAGTTTTCTTGGTTTGTGAATAGCAAGTCCAGCAGTGCCTCATTCGTGGTTGGCACATCTAACATTTGTATGAGGAAGCAGTCCTCTATACATTCCAGGAACTTGGTGGATGACATACAAGCTCCAGTATTGTTCTTCCAGGAGATGTCTGGGTAGCTCAAGTCACCCATCAGGACCAGGCTCTGTTGGCCAGAAGCTTGCTTTAGTGCCCCAAATATCGCTTCATCAGCTTCGTCACTGTGGTAAGGAGGTCGATAGCAGATGCCCACTGTGAGGTCCTGCTTGGAGATGACCCCTTTGACTTTAACCCAGAGGCATTCGATAGAGCAGTCACAATCACCATAGTTGACTTTGATGCATTCAAGGTGTTCCTTGATGTAGACTGCAACTCCTCCACCTCTTCTACCTTGCCTGTCTTTACAAAAGAGCTTGTAACCTTCCATTGTGATCCCCCAGTCATTTGAGTTGTCCCACCATGTTTTAGTTACTACTATGATGTACCCTTCTGAGTGGGCACGGAGCTCCAGTTCCTAGTGTTTGTTACCTAGACTGCATGCATTCATGTACATACACTTGAGGTGATTACTCTTTTGTTTCACCTCTTGGGAGACAGCTAAGGAACCTTTATCACCACACTGCTTGGCCTGACTTACTCCGCCATCGGATGTGCTGGTGTGAGTGTTTTCTCCATGGATCCCACTCCCCAAGTCCTTTGGTTTAAAGCCTGCCTCAACAAATTAGCCAGCCTACCGCTGAAGATTCCCTTACCCCTTTTAGACAGATGGATTCTATCCCTCTCCCTAGCATGTTGCCGTCACTGAAGAACCCCCCATTGTCATAAAAGTCAAACCCCTCATGATGGCACTGACCACGTAGCCAGGAGTTGATATACATTATGCGCCTGTTTCTGGCTGCTCCCTTCTCTCGAACTGGCAAAATGGAAGAGAAGATCACTTTGGCGCCAATGCTTTTCACAGGGCTTGAAAATCTTCCTTGATTTTACCCAGGTTGTGGCTCTCAGTGTCGTTAGTGCCTACATGAAATAGTAGTAGTGGATAGTAGTCTGTTCTCTTGATGAGGTGTGGCACCCTCTCAGCAATGTCTTGAACCTTGACTCCTGGGAAGCTGCATATCTCTTGTGACTACCTGTCAGGTCGGCAGGTGGGTGCCTCAGTACCCTTCAACAGAGAGTCACCCACCACGAGCACGCATTGTTTGTTTTTACGATATCCCCTGTGTGTTGCTGGTACAGTTTCCCCTTGCGGGGGACTTTTCAGACCTTGCTCATGGGTGTCCTCAGTCATTAAGGCTTCCTATATGTTTCTGATTGTGATGGTGAAGGGTGCAGGCTGATGTGGAATCCTGCTCCTGTGAGTCACCAGGGTCCATGGTGCCTCATTCTTGGCAGTGTCTGCTACAGGCACATGATTCTGAAGCCACCTGTCTATCTCTGCCTCAGCTCCTCTAATACCGACTGTGCAGCCTCTTAACCATTTCCTGCAGTTTGGCCACCTGACGTAACAGGTCATCAACCTGTGCACACCTCAGGCAGGTACTTACCTTTTCCTCAGGAGAGGGGTTTGGGCATTTGCCGCAACCCACTCCTTGTACTGATGTTTCCTTTCTTACCAGACCTGTCTGGGTTGATGAGTCTGACATCTCGGGGGCTTTCGCTGAATGAACAGTGGTTTTAGATCTGAGGCAAGTGCCCAACATTTTGCCCAGGGCCGAAGTACTTGCCTGAACTGTAGACCTACAAGCGGGCTGTGGCATCCCTCCTGCTCGCCCTGCCTGCATGAACTGCTGTGCAAACTGCCGCACCACACCCTTCTGATGTGCCACACCCTGTTTGCCCATCCTGGTCGCCCGCGCTCCCTAAGGGCCATTTGAATCTCCCGCTGTTGCTTCTGGCAATGCCCCATGCTGCGTCAGATGCCCATCAGCCTCACTCGCGAGAGCTGCTGGCTCCTGACGGGTCCCTCTGCTCTCCCCCGTGCTTCTCCGGTACGAGGAACCGCTTTGCCTGCCCCGATCTAGCGCTGAGCCGCGGGACTCGCCCTTGCCACCGCTGAGCTCCTTGCCGACTGATGGTCTTATTTGCAGATGGCAAATAAGAAACAGCTTAAACTGCAGTAAGAAAGTTAAAGTCTTGCATTAAGAAGACTGCCTGGCAAAGGCAGTCCCTGGAATTCCTTAGGAATATGTTAAGTTGATGCAGGGGGGACACACGACATGACCAAACCAGAAAAATATATGGAAAGAGAGAGGAAAAGCAAACACAGGAAGAAGGTTTCTAGACTATATTCATTTGTGAAAGTGAATATCTGAGTTTTGTCCCAATTTCAAATATGTTTATCTGTATCCAGTGACCATTTCCTAAATAATATATCACTCCCTGTATCTTGGATGAGACTAAAAATTTCATAATTTCTAAAATAATGCCCTAGGCATGATAATATTTCTTCTCTGTCATCATAAGAATACTTAAGTGTGTTTGCTCGAACAGTGTGTTTTGTGTACGCCCTGTCTTTAGCCCCAGATCTGGTTGTTAGGGCATTCCCATGAAGGGCAGAGCTTCCATCTTCCTCCTTCTGGCAGGGGAGAATGTTGAATTTGGCCTCCTGGTGTCTGAAGTTTGGATTCATGTTCTAGAATATTTTGGGATTGCATTCTGTAAAGTCTCAAGTCTGTTATTTTTACTTTCCCATGAATTTATTCTGTATTAGTGCTATTTCAAATAAATAACACGAAAACATCTTTAACACTAAATCCGTTATTCGAAGCACTGTTATTTTTAATGACGTTTGCAGACTTGCATTGAAATAGCCAGGTTTGCAACTTTTATTAACACTAGCTGAAGTTATAGATTTATAATCCAAAATGGTTTGACATCATTGTCAATAGTTTTTCTTTACAGATGTTTGAAATTAAAATGCAATTTTTGTAAAACAAAAATCTCAGTACTGATTTCATGAAATGTTGATGTTCAAATAGAATGCCATTTCCAATAATATTCTTGAGCTCAGCTTTGAAAAGATGAAATCTTACCTATTTTCTGTGACAAATATGAAGACTTAATGCTTGAGAAGAACTGAGAGAAATGTTTATTGATAGTTCAGTTAACATCTTGAAGTGAACAAAGTATAAAACAGGCAAAATATGTCTTCTCTTTTTTCTAACTCAACAAGCAAGGACATGTAGTCATTATAAAAGGAAAAGGAATGAAATCAAAACAAAAGACAAACTCTTAGACTGTGGTGCTGATGACTCATTTTCAGACATCTTTCCAAATTTTCACTTTATTTTCTAGGGTGGGCTCTTAACCTGTGCCATCTTGTGTGATATTTATAAATAAAAATATGGAATTTATTTGTGTAAAATTCTCCTAATGTTTCATGTGCATCTTACAGATCTAAATATATTTATATTACATCTTTGGATATGCAAAATAAACTATTTCCAGCTAAGGTGAAGACTGCACAATGACAGTGAGCCCCAGAGTCACAGGGCAGACAGCTGGTACTACATGCTGCACCACCGGGACTTCAGTGCACTAAGCCCTCCTGGTACTGGTGGGATGTGGCTTATGGAAACTTCCTTCACTAGGATTTGGGCTGACAGATTCAATATTTGCTAGACTGATGAGAGCAGAGGATGGCCAGCTCCACAGTAGTCTAACAGCAGCCAGCATTGCAGAGGAATTTCAATTAGTCAGGTGACAATCAGCTGCAATCCCCAAGGAGCTGGCTACTGCCTCTTCTGCACAGTGCTCTTTCACTGTTCTGAAAAGCTTAGCTGTGACACCGCCTACATCACTGGGTGTAAAAGTAGCTACTTGGGGCCACTTTTCCTGTCTGCGTGCATTAATTTAAAAAATGAGGTCTGCTATACTGTGTTTGCCTGAATATGAATCAGTTAGTTTGTAAACAAAGAACTGAAAAAGCTGTTTGGCATGGAGAGACATCCGAGTCATTCTGTAATCCCTGTCCCTTGAATGTAAATGACAGAGGTTTTCTTATTTTACATAATAGCAGCTATTTTAGCTTAATGAGCTCTGGGACTTTTGTAGTAAGATGGTTCCTGTAAGCTATCCGTCCAGTCAGTGCCTCCACTTTAAACTTTTCTATCCAAGATTTCACTTCTTGCCCATTATGAAAAGAAACTTATTATATTATCTCCAGGAGCCCTCTTTCCTCTTTTTCTTTCTTTTCATTTTAGCTATTTATTTTAATGAACATTCATTTTAATGAATTTGAATAAATCTCTATCTTATGAAGATAGTGTTTCTTCATTACGCTCTGCCTTTTACACCATTTACAAAGAGGACACATTCAAATATTGGTATTAAATCTTCAGAGTTTTGATTCAGAAATAGAAGTTAGCATGGAAGAGAATTTTTCTAGTTTGGATCAAAATAGCTAAAATTAATACTAGAAAGCATTACACGTTTCAGCAAATATACCCACTGTTCAAAAGAGGAAAGCTTTCACAAAACATGAAATAAAATTTCTTTACCTTCAGCACTACAGCTCTGAAAAGACACAATATGAATAAAGCAATATTGTTCCACAGAAATTAATATAATTTGTCTTCTGTGTGACATTATACTTATTATCTATATTGTACATATCCTTTGAAATTAAAGGAAAATTCTATCTTGTTACAATACCTTACCTAAATAGATTTACTGCTTTAAAAGTCTAAAGAAAGTTTAAGATCCTCTAAGAAATTCTTTGAAAAGAAGTCAATACTGATTTGGATCTACATTTCCACTAAGAATACTATTGCAAGCAAAATAGAAATCCAAATCTGAACATTTCCTCTTGTCATCATTAATACTATTGGTAGCAGCCACATAAGACAGGGTACTTCAAAACAGCTGACTATATTCAGAGAACAGGGTCTCTAGGGTAACAGGTTACGGCATTTTACTTTGTTCAGAGATGACAAACTCTTAGCGTTTCCAGTCTGGGGCAATGCAATTTAAAAGAAGTGATTCAGCTAAAGAGAGGCCCAAGGAGAGCAAGAGGCTTTTCAAAGGTCTGGAAAATCAGACATCAAAAGGAAGATGAAAGGCTTACGTATGTGTAGACTAAGGAGAGCAAAAGACAATAGCAGTGTTGATATATGTAAAACATAGCTTTTAAGGAGTTTGCTCCCTTCTCAAAAACTCACTGCAGATCAGACAAGTGAGTTTAAATAATGGAAAAGAAGGTCTATGTTAGAGTGTGTAATAATGTGAACTGTGAAGTACTCCAGCAGTTTGTTGGGAGGCAGTAGCAAGACCCTCAACTCCAGTTCCTAAGAGTGGGTTTGTCATGGTTTTAGCTGGGATAGAGTTTGTTCAGAAATGACACAGATATAGCTGACCGATCCTTTGCAAAGGAGGAGGGAGTAGAAACTCTCTGAAAATTTCTTTCAGCCTCAATTTCTGCTATTTCTTTGGTTTTATTATCAGATTTATTGTTCAGTTTATTATCCACATAATAAAATCATGAAGGAATTAATTCAGAGTGCTGAAGTAATGCAACACAAAGTAATGGACATTAGATAGGTATTCTTTAAAAATTGTTTTACCAATACTATGTCTTAATATTTTAATTTAAACTTTACAGCAAGTATTTTCAGACTCAACTAATATTTTGTCTTCAAATATTCTATCTTTACCATAATTACTATATACTACTCTACCCAATGAATAAGGCTACCACATTAGAAAAATATTTTCTTTACTTGCACACTAATTTATTTACACATCATATAACACCAATATTAAGCATTAAGAACAAGCTTGATAAATGCAATTTCATGGTGCCAGCTTGTGATAGTAAAAGGTTTCCAAATTTCATGCCAATCCAACTAAACAAAATATAAATGTGAATTATTCTTTTTTCTTTTTATAATTCCCCTAAATATTTTACACTGCTCAATGAGGATGAGACAACTTATAAGTTCATTATAAGAATTATAATGGACAATACTTATATTTGTATTATTTCCCATTTTCATTATTCTAATTATCCTGACAATTGGCTGATGTTGCTCTGCCTCATGATCTCAAGACAGTTCGCCAGAGAAGTGCTGTATCAGAATGCTAATGTCTCGTCACATCCACTCTTTGACATTTAACAGTAGACTTCAACACTCTGATTTTTCCAGCATTCAACAGTTTTGTTCAGTGGGTCTATCTTGCTTTGCGGTGGCAGTAACCCACAAGGAAGAGTTAAGAATGGACTGTCAAAATATAGAAAATGTTGAACTGGATTTTCAACTCTATTAAACATGTAAAGATTTTTCAAATGACTCTATAGGGCATTGCCATTCAGGTATATTTTTTAAAGCTGTAGTGTTAAAGAGACACTACAACATTTTTTAAGTAAACCATATGTATCTATAAGCTAAGACTTTATCTAGGCAATTTATGTGTGATCATTGAGGTGCCATATATTTTATATGAAAATTATTCTTTTTCAATATTCAACCAGCCAAACAGTGCACGTGCTCTTGATCAAAGTTGATTCAGCATCTGTCTTGCAGTGTATTTCCTCAATAATCAAACAGGCTTTGTTTGTTGAAATCCTGTTTATAAATACAGTATCTTAGCAAAATATGATAGGTTTATTGAATACATATATATACACATCTACACAGTTTGTATCAATTCCCCAGCATTATTTTACATATCTGTTTCAGCGTGCATATAACTGAAGCTGGTGAATAATCGTCCCACTTAGTAAAACATAAATATTCATTTGATTTTAAGTTCACTGGCTTAGACATTCTATATTCCTTAAGTGTGAAAGGTGTTTAAGTGCTATGCAGTGACAGGGCCCAGAGTTTTTAATGAGAGTAATTTACTCAATGTGAGAGATAAAAATAAGAAGCTTGTTGCTAATCATCTAACCTTAATTACTATAAATCTCCAAAATCCCTAGTTCATAAGGAACAAGCTTAACTTTGGATCCAGAATGAAATTACTTGTAGCAAACCAAAAGTTGATCCTCTCTTTGGATAAGAAGAGGTAAACTGATATGTATGGAGTGGATTATTATGGTTAAAAAGAGAAAACAGCTGAAAAAACAAGGATAAAAATAAGGGTACAGCTCTTCTTGGATTTGAGAAAAATGATTGGAATTGTCACAAAGAAAAAAAAATGTGTCTGGTACTTTATCAGTATCATGCTTCAGGGAGAATTTCAGCATTTCTTATGGACATACTAGAGGATGTTACCATAAAAGAGAGGGATTGCATAGTAATGTTGTGTTGAAGAATTGAAGAAAAGATATCCATCCATTTAATTCAGCTCAAGATATTGTTTTTGATGGAGACAACTCATCTTCCTAAACATTTGACACAAACTTTTAATTTTATTAATCTAATATTATTTGAAGACAGTAAGGAGTTTAAGGGAAAGGGGAGATATTTATACTATTACAGACACAAGTCACAACCTATTCTCCTGTTTCTTGTTTTAACATAATTTACATTGGAATACAACTTGATAGTACTAAATTCCACATTTCTTCCTGTTGAATCCTAGAAAACAGAGATAGCAGAATTTCACAGGGGTATGAATTAGTCATGTTTCTGCAGTCATGATTGTCATGGACCTAGAGTTCTTTGAAACAGTACTGGTGAAAGAATTTATTTCCTTGGTTCCTTTATTAGTTAATTCAAATGTTGATGGACAGTCAGAATGTCTGCACTCATAGGAATCTCCAGTATACCAAGCTTCATGGCTCTAGGACAACCTAACCTGACTGAGGCTCTGAAAACTTACAGACAGTTTGGGAATTTTTAACAAAAGAAATTTCCCAAGTATTGAAATTATTCACAAAACAAAACTGCCTATCAGCCCAGCTCAAGTGACTATATTTCATAGTCAGTTAGCAGATCCATCTGTTTTCTTGAATGAGTAGGTTAAATTACCTGCTTTCACAAGTCTATGAAAAAAACATGCCACTGCCACCTGGGTTTTTTAAATGTGTATGTAAAAAACACTGGACCTCACTGATTATCTTTCAGCTTGTTCCATTCTTCACTCTTCCCTGTTTGTCACACTGTACTTAATAATTTGGAGTAAAATACAGACCAAATCAAAATGTGCAACATTTTCTACAATTTATTTCTGCTATGCATCTGTCAATATAGGTAAGTCCTCTTTGTGTATTCTGAAAATGCAGAAAGACTGAGACAAACATAGTACCTAGCACAATACTTATGATGCAGCTTACAGAGAGTTAAAAAAAAATAGCAAAACCTCAGAGTGAGGAAGCATTCATCATCTCTTGCTAAGATTCATTTTTATATACATCAGTTACTTTGTTCTAAGATCCTACTTTTAAACTTCATTTGAGAACTTAGCCTACACTTTTCTGGAGTTTGGAATTTTGTATAAAGTTGTCTCAGGCAGTCTTCATAAATGTTTTTTTTCTGTAGGTGCTAAACCTTTATAGGTAGCGGAGGGAAAATGCCATGTATATAGCAAGTAAATAATAATATAAATCTAATATCTAACTCTGATCTAACAGGAATCTACAGATTTCTTCAAAGTTTAGGGGGAAATTAATTTTTACAGTAGGCAGCAGAAAAGACTCTAGATTGGAGATGGGTATAAACATGCTTTAAGCTGAACTGTAAGCTACATTTGGAAGTCCTTGTATGCCTCAAATCTTTTACTATCTGTTGCCCTTTCAAGTCATTTTACAGGCCTTTCTAATCCATGGTTTGACAAAACACTGCCCCATATCACTCAATAACCTCCATTTGGAAATAATTTTGGATATATTTTACAAGTACAGCTGGAAAATCATGTGGAAATGGGTGTTGTTTTCAGCTGTCAATCAACTAATATCTTTGCTAAACAACATCATGTAGTGCTGGCAATAAAATTATGTTCCCCTAATTAAGTAATTTGGAATTAAGAGAACTGATGAGTTATTGTTACACATTACAATAGCATTAGAAGCTAAAGAAAATGCAAGCACTGATTATTCATTACTTGATTCACTAAAACATGAAAATAAACCAATGAGACAGTTCAAACAGCAGTAAGTGAAATTTACAGCACTAAATGCAGAATCCTCTGTCAAAATCACTTGAACAGTTTAAAAATAAACAGTAGTATTTTAATATTTCAATACTGCAGTGCTGAGTTCTACCATTCAGACAATCTAGTGTAAGTATGATGATTTTTTGGTAACAATTTCTAACGTAAAGAAAAGATAGATACACGATACAGTCCTACTCTAAGTGTCATTTTTAATCTTTTTATAATGTTTCATTTCACATTATTCTGCATAATATGCCAAAGGAAAAAATATGCATAGGCTCTTCTTAACACTGGTGCTATTTTCTGTGTTCTGTTAAAGGCAGAGAAACTTTGAAATCCAGATTGCCACAGGCAGGTTTGAACAAACCTGTTACTGAATGCTTGGTTAAACAAAAACTTGCTCTCATTCTGCAATAGCACAAGTGCTGTGTTTCACACATATCAAATGCTAAAGCTATATTTCCAAAGTGAACCTCCTTGGTAAAACCAACACAACCATTTCTGTAATTATAATGATTTTCAAAAAGATTTCAGAGCATTTTAATGAAATGGTCAGAGTGTTCTTACAACCCTGCTCCACTTTGCATTGTATTTTATTTGATCCTTTAGACATTTTAGGCCAGTTGTATAAAAAGGATGGATTAAAATGGTTCTGCTATGCAGTGGGAAATGGGTGGGCTTTGTGAGTGTTCTCCTTCCCTTCTAAAATAAGGGAACAATTAATTGGTAACTTCTGCTTCAGCTGAATTGTTCTTAAATAACTCATTCTGATCAGGTATTAAATGTTCATCCTTCCAAATTGTGAACTACCATATGATAGGGTATGCATCAGAGAGATACCTGAATGCTCTTTTTAAGGGTGTCTTTTATCAGGTAGCAACACGAACACTTTCTTCTGGGAAAACCAAAGATTTTTTTCCTTACTAGACCTTGCATTTTTCCACTAGAATTTTAATTTGGAGAATTTTTCTACAAAGGTATCTGTGACATGGTGATACTATATCTTGCCTCTTCATTATACTGACTCCAATTATGAATTACTATCTTTATCAGTGCATGCATTTGTCTTATTATAAAATTGACCAGAAAACAGCTTATAAAAGCCAAGCTTGAAATATACTAGTAGTCACTGATGACCTAGGTGTAACTGGAAGTTTTGATTATATTCAGGTTTCTACTTTTGAATTTACATGAATGAATTTATGACTTAGGTCCTTTTTGAATTACAGTAATAATAGAATTGCAAAATAACTTTCAGTTTCTGGAAGGTGTAGTAGACTGCATCAAGGGAAAACATTGAACTATCAGCTACTCAGGAGAAAAAAAACCGAACAGGTCAGCAAAGTTGCAATGACAAAATTTTCTTTAGTTAGCAGCAGAAACATCTCCGTTTGCAGGAAGTAAAATAGTTCATCACAAGACATTTCTTTATTTTCTTATGCATTACAAGAGAAAGAGAAACCAAAACAAACCACGGCTCAAATAACTTCTTTGTCTTTTCCTTATCATCTTCTGAGCTATTAAGTCTGATTTTATTTGCAACTTTGTTTTCTGATAAAGCCTAACATCTCATTTATAGAGAAGGATTCTATTTTGCTAGAGAGGCCTTATAGTAGTACATTAACCAACAGATCCTATCTAACAAGAATAAATATGCTGAGCAACAAGGGTGTGCTCCTGATGGCAAACAGAACTGAACAATTTAGCTGATGTTTTTCAAATCTTAATTTCTAAAAAGCACAGCCTAATTTCTCACATTTGTCATTTGCTAAGCTGTTTATATTATGTAAGTAATTGGTATTTTTCTTTATTTTTCTAGGAAAACTACAACCCACACAAGTGAATATGAACATGTTTTGGTTCAGATTAACAGTTTGGGCAGTAGCTTTTATAACTGAAATTAAAAGCCTGTATGTTTAATTCTGTTTATCATTCTTGTATCCAACAAAAGCATTCTGCTTACACACTTCAAAGGAGAGTGAAGGAAGATTAAAAATAAGAGAGGATGCTCACCTTTTATTGAGTAGCTCTGGTGTCTGGGTATCTTATGACTGTTTTCCAGCTGACCAGTATTTTTGCCGATTTGGAGTAAATTTGCAAATACTTTCAGAAGAATCAAGCATACAGCTTTTTGTCACATTGACTGTATGCTGAAATACATAAAATTCACAGGCACATTTTCTGATATCAGAGGGATAACTTAATTCTTTATGAAATCCTTCTCTGATTGACCATGTCTACCTCCTTCCATTCAGCTTCTGAGACTATTCTGCTAGAAAAGAATGGATCCCTAAGATAAAATAATTTGGGGACCTTTAAGGAGATTCATCTCAATATTTTGCTTCTGTTTTCTTTTGAGGAAAGCCTTACTATCTCAAGCTGGTTTATTGATTTGTTCAGCAAAATCAATCCCTGATTTAACTCTACTGCCATGAACTTACAATTCAAATGAACACGACCTAGTCAATTTTACGGCATTTTTATTGCTGTTGTTGCTAACGTATTTACCAACTATCAAACAAACTTTACACTGTTGTAAGGCACAGCATAGGAAGAACACTAAAAAGAAGGCAAGCAAAAATATTAACTAAAAAATCTTACTAGGTACTCTACTTCCTATTTCAACTGTTCTTATATCTGGAATAAAGGGAGAAACATTTTGGTTTAGTGTTTAAAACTATTGTGCAGCAAGCCCTCACATGCAAATTCTCTTTTGTAACCTTGAAGGACTAAACACATGCATTGCACTCCCAGCAAGTCTTATCTTCAATATTACATAAGGGTGGGCAGTAGCGAGAAAAGGAAAATTTAGATATCTTAAGTTAAACATTTTCTTCAGAGTTGGAAGGCTTAAGTGCCTCTGATTAGGCACCCTGTTTCATTCCTTGTTATGGCTTCAAGTATTTTAGATGAACACAAGTTTGACAACGTTTGTCATATTAGCTCCATGTCTAGAGATCTTAAGCCATACATTAAGGAAAGAAAGTGTCCCCTCAGAATTTACTACAAAGCCTTTCTCTAGGTTCAATCGCTAAGAAAAACGTAATGATCAGGCAAAAGAAAATACATTCTTTATTGAATTTCAAGTTAACACTTTGGAGGTAAGATCTAACGATAACTTTGGAAGCAGGTAATTATTAATAGAATTATACAATTGAAAGTAATGCAAAGCAGTACTGTTCACTATGCTACTGTGGGGTCATTCTTCTCTTCCATTAAGGAAAGCATGTTTTACATGAATAAAGAATTCTGCCAGCATCTACTAATAGTTTAACTAAAGGCAGTGAGAGGATGTTATGAGCACTTATCTGTACACAGTAACTGCAGAAAAACAACAAGGTTTTGTTCTGACAGCCTGTCTAAAAGCTACTACCTTAGCTAAGAGACAGTCCTTCACTGTGTAGAGTATCACCACAATCACACTGGATAATGTCCATATAACGAAACGTCTATTTGAGTCATACCCCCTTTTCATCTGGGAAAATTTACTCAGAAGAGATAATTTAACACGGTTTTTAACTATTCTATGGGCAGAGCGCAACCTTGTTCTAATCCTCCTCTCAGATCTCTTGCAAAGAGGAAGAAGTTAGCCTATTGGTTTTTCTACAGATCTTGTAATGCTTAGACTGAATGCTGAGCAGAGGCGAGTAATGACCATTAGTGCCATTTGGGGAACTCAAAGAAATTCTTAAGTCATAATTAATTGGCTTTTTTTTCAATCATCTGCATGTTCTTAGGAGATTATTTTTTTTTCAAAATATCACCTTTCTATTTGGCCCTACAATCAATAGAAATCTCCAGCATTTAAACAGACATTTGTGATTAATTAATAGCATATTTTCACTACATTATTGTCCTTATTTTAAAAATTTGGGTTTGTTCTACTCCTCAACCATGGTAAGCTCAAATATGGTATAATATAAATTACTTAAATTTTATATATTCTGTCAAATTACCCCAATAGTTATTATTTGTGGTGATAGCTTCAAAGAGAATCAGTAAGAAAAACATGTGTTTGTACACATAGTTGTCTGTGTAGTATTTGTGTATTTGTGTCTGTATAGTATTACCATGAGTATAAATATTACATTACAGGTATAAACGGAATTAATTCAATGTTTATCTTCACAATCACTTCAAAGACCATTAATAAACTCCCTGGCCACGTGGTTGCCCCGTTGCACCCCTCCTACAAGAGATATGGGTGCTCCAGCTCCAAGGGTGCACCGTAGAGAGGCAGTCCCAGCAGTGCCAGGCGCACACCAGTACAGGTCACTGCCTGCGGGCGGCAGCTCCCCAGGGTGCCCCGGGGGACGCAGCACTGCCCAGTCCACATAGGGGTGTGGTGTCAACCCCCCAACAGCACCCACCTGCCTCACCCTCCCTGTTTCCCTTTGTGTCTCTCCCCCTTTAAAAATAATTGTACTTCTTCTATATCACTTCTCAAGCTGAACCCTTCTCTATTTCAAAAGTCTCCTTGTAATTCCCTAATTAACATTTAATCTAGTTGATGATTGCCTTCTCTTTAACATGACCAATTTAAGGCACAAGTGTTTTCAGAGACTTTTGGGTGTGCTTTCCCTAACACACATTCCTGTCCCAAGAACCAGGCACGTTTATCTGAGCACCACAGCCTTCTCATTTGGATCTTTTCACTGCACTGTAAAACACCACTTTTTCATGCATCAAAATTATCTGGCCAACCAGGTGGATTTTACTCACATTTGTAGTGTCTAGTCTTGTTACCCAAAGTCTTGTTTTCTTCAATAATAGAGATTTACTGGGGAAATTCCCCAAGTCTCCTAGTATGAATATATTGATTTTAAGAGAATATCCATGTAGATATGAGGCCCAAGGCTATGTTTGTCATGTGTAGAGAGTTCCCCTACAATGGTGTAAGGGAAGCCCCAAAAATCTTCTGTAATCTCCCCTGAGTTCTGTCCTAGAGAAAAAACCCAGATGAGTAACAGACTATTCCTCTTCAGTCAATATTTCATGTTACTACTTTCTTCCTGTCTCCACACCTAAAGAGGAAAATGAAGAAGAAATCCACTTAGTTCCCTCAATGAAAGGCCGACAGTTGTGTCTGTTCTTTTTAAAGTGAACAAATTCCTCTCTTTTAGTTTATAGGAAAAAAAAGCCAACCCAAAGGTCTACTTTTGCAAAATGGGATATACATTGAAGGCTGGGTTTGTTTTGCATCTCTCTAATGACTCCAGCAGGTAATAATTCAGGGCCTTCAATCTCCAGCCAAAAGTAGACAGGAACAGTAATGGTAGCCTGGAATAGGAATGAGATTTGCTCTTTTTAGTCTGCAGTTCTTTCTATCTGCTTGAATTATACTTTTCTTGTAATGGTTGTTCTGGTATTACACTACAGCTTACTTTCTCAGAACTGGAAAATGTTGGCATGAAAAAAACGAGCTTTCTTTAGTTACTTTTACAGGTAATAGGAAATTTATTTAATCAGATGGTTCATCTCTTGGAGAGAAATCCTAATTAATTACAGAGTTGTCACTGAATGTAGACAATGGAATATGCAAAATCATTACAAATTAATTATATATGCATGAAAGCTCAAATAACTAGTTTTGTATCTATGTTGTTACTGAACTTCCTTGATTTCTGGATAGAAAGTTGATAATTTCATTTATATGTTTTGGAATATGTCTCGGAATACCACCACTGAGTTATTTGGGCACTATAATAAAGAATTTTTGATGCTATAATATATGTAAGACTTTCATCACTGACTGACCTGTTAAATTTCGTCTTAGATCACCCATGGTCTAGATGATTATGTTTATTTTTTAGGCAGAAGTGCTACAGTACAAAAATGATGTCTTGTTCTATGTTAACCAATCATTTAGTAGCAGAAGCAAAAACAAAATATCTAGAAATTCAGTAACCTAGTGACACATTTTCTCCTTTTTTTATTTTACACACAGAATAGTGGTTCGGAAACTTTTTTCTGTTAGTGGTATTGCTTATGTTAAGTGATTTCATTTGGTTTAAAAATTCAGTTTAAGATACAATGTTATTTTATCACAGTTACTCTTTTAAGTTTGAAGTTATACTGTTTAATGTACAGGACATGCACTGATTTAGACTCACATATTCTGTTTATTCACATAAAAATCTATAGCTCAGTTTGAATATATAGCCATAAACTGTTCCTTCAGCTGCCAATTTGAAGAAATAAAATTTTGTTACTGACATCTGAAGACGCATAATACAATAATTATTGTGTAAATTCTGTTTTTAAATTCTGTCCAAGTAAATGCCTTTATTTTAGTGGTAAATGTCTTTATTTCAGTGGCTAAAAAGCCTCATTTTTTATTCCATAGGTGTTTCAGTTTAAAGTCATTCCACCAGCAGATAACTACAGCACAGCCCTTGATTTTCAGGAAGGAAAATTTAATTTGTTGTACATTATTTATTTCTTCTGAAAACAGGTGAAACTCTTCATCTATATTTGCCAGAATACCCTCACCCTAGAGCAGTGAACTGTTCTACCTGAACAAACTGCGCTATAGCCCTGCTTTTCGAAGGTGAAAGTAACAGAGTGCTAAACTGAAAAAGAAGAAGAAGAAATGTTGGCATCTTTGAATCACAGTTCACCTAAGAACAAACATGACAAAATTGTTGATAGTAAATAAAGTGGCACTCAGACGCTGTGTGAGATGGCACAGATTAATCATCACCAAAATATAGATGGCTTCTGTGCATGTCCGCTCATCATAATGGATGGCTGAATTGGTAGAGATCATGTTGAATATAAGGCAATGACATGGACCTATATACAGAAAAATGAGCCATGCAATCAAGACTTCAAACTTCCCTTGGTGCCATAGAAGAATTGTCATTTAGCTTTCCTGTGCTATCTCCAAGTGTTCTAGCACAAAACCATTTTATGGAAGTTCACCTACATTTTCAAGTCTTATTTATGAAGGATAACATTTATTTACTTGAACACTTTTGTTTCTGTACTATATTTTGTATATTTTAATATTTTGAGACATGCAGGTTATCGAAGTGCATTTTCCTTAGTGGTTTTGCTCTTATAGTGGCAGTTGAGAACCACAGAAAAGTTTTATTATTTGCTCAGTGTGTAATGCAGGTGTTACAATATCAACAACATTTTCTACTCACTTGAGAGACTTTCGTGAAACAAGGATGAAAGTCACGTTGACTGAGTAGGAAATGTAAAGCAATAGACCAAGCTCCAAGCAGAAAATGTAGGCATTTGTCTTCAGTGATTTATGCTTTGAAAAAGATGGCAGATCAGAAACTTGTGGGTTTATATGAGGACAAATTATACCCAATGTACATGTAAGACTGTTCTTACAGCAGATTGTACTCTGTCATAAAGTGTTTGCTGGTTAAATGGAAATATTTAGGATTAAAAAAGAGTGTGTATGTTGTTGTTAATCTCCCCTAAAAACAAATCACATTTTGACAAAAATTGTAAAAAATATTTATTCCAAAATAAATAATTGAAAACTCTCACTTTTTAAACGCCTATGTTAAAGAGCGGAGATGTGCGTTTCTTCCCTATTTTTGAAACACACGTTAACCAACTCAGTGTAGGTACTCAGATAGCTTTTACTGTTTTTACTTTAAAAAGCCATATATAGGCAATTCATCTTTTACAGTCAACATTAATCCAAAAAATTCTCCACTGATTTTAACATCACTATGGATCCAAGTGATTGAAGTCCAGAAAAGATGGTGAAAAAGATTCTTGCTTTCCAGGAAAACTTTGAATCAAACTGTATAGAAGAAACAATATGTGCAGGCATGAGAGAAACTGAAGGTCTTGAAAGTTTATAAAATTCTTCAAGTGTAGGGTTTTTTATTTTTTCTTTCTCAATTTTATAAAACTCTGGCAAGAGCTAGTTTTCTAAATGTGTTCTTAAGTGAGGAGCTGTCTACACTATACTCATGATATTTATTGTTGGACTGTTTCCAGGACATTCAAGGCAACAGAGATGTAAAATTTGCATTAACTGAGTTCTTACACAAAAAACCTTACACTAATAAACAGTCAATCTCCAAGTAAAAAAAGTACTCAGATATCAAAATTGAAACCTTTATTTGATTTACTATTTTGAACATTCTTATATTTAGCATTATTTGAATTTTGATTCTCCATTTCTCCACTCAGATTATTTGAGTTCTTGTTTGTGTGTCTAGAAACTACATTTCACAATCTTGAGAAGGTATGCACCTATTCTTAAATCTGATAAAATTATTTGATTTCTCATATTCCTGAATGTTACAGGTTGGATGTTACAAACTTAACATTCTAATTTAAATCAAGTGTGCACCTTAATAAAAACACATTACATACATAAAAATCAGTAAAAAGTCTCTAAGTATAAATTTTTCTGTACAAGCAAACTTAGGTTGCTTTTTCTGGCTTATTTTTTAATTGGTCCATGATATGTTGCCTTCGGCTTAACAGGGTTTTTTTCCTGTCTGTTTTCTAAAGGTGTTTTAAAACTTCTGTGTCAGGCATGTCAAACCTTTATCAGAAGTGAGCACCGCATATACCCTTTCATTTTGACATCTCTCATTAAAGGAGTTAAAAGAGCTTTTGCACAAACAGTTCTGCCTTTGGAAGCTGAAAATAGATTTCCATCGTCTTGAAGCCTGAAAATCCAAAGGCTGCCCTTTGGACAGCTCCTGACAATAAGGACTGATGCTAACAGCAAAGGCTACCAGCATATCACAATACAAATCAGTCTAAAGGAAGTAGTAAAACTAATCAGACTGCTGTGCCATTTCTTTTAGAATGGTTTGGCATTATCAAGAAAAAACAAAGTCCTGCTTTTCTTTCCTAATTATCATGAGAAAAGACAAATTCAAACAGTTTCTCATGTTTAGACATTGTCAGCTAAATGGAGCTAAGAAGTCAGCACTTCAAAGTGATCATTATTACGTTTCTGGAAAAACATACGCAAGTAGGAAATTACAAAGTGGTGAAAGAGAAAGAAATTTAAAATTAATAAATACAAAAAGTGAAAAAGGTCAAAGCAAAAAGTTAGTTCTTTCGGTTTCATCTGAGGCATTCATGGCAGTGTGAAAGTAAAGGGAGAATAGATATCACTTATTGTAACCTTTGCATTGCAAGGGCTTTCCATGCATTGACTCAGGAAAGAGTGATGTCACTGTAAATGAACAGATATTAATTTAAGTAATTACCTAGATGAAATGGAGTTTAGGTTGACGGTGAAGCAAGTAATGTTGGGATTGGCTAATGAAAGACATTCTAAAATAAATAGTCTTTCAGAGCAGAGATTTCTGTTACTAAACTAGCCTCAAAAGCATAGAAGATTGTGCTCTGTCATCAGGGCTTCTGTGGAATGCTCTAGCAGCAGCAAGTTGCAAAGAAGCGCAGGTACGTTGACGATGTACCAGTATTACATTAAAAGACATGACATAATACTGAACTTCTCAATGCATTGAGTGTTATTTGATTTATGGATGCAATTTAAGTTAGTACCCTTGTTGAATTGGTTTTAACACACATATTTACAAAGATAGAAAGGTAAGACGTCATCCACTAATATGTTTTGCCAACCCAAGAAAAAGTACTCTAGGGGAAGATAAGAAAAGAATTACTAGAAAAAGATACTTCAAGGAAGTTGTATCTCACAAAAAATCAAAATACAGGGACAGTTCTATGATGAAGCTAGTTTTAACCCTAAACAAGTACAAAACAACATGATCTCCACTTCCTTCTGGTATCATAACGGGATGGTCTTCACACATTTGCAAATCACAGATAATTTCTCTTACATTTGCTACACTTACATGCTTTCATGGTATCTTATATTACCTTTGGATATAAAACAATGCAAAATGCAATTGGTTGGGCTGGATCGATGGGCTGAGGCCAATTGTATGAGGTTTAACAAGGCCAAGTTCTGGGTCCCGCACTTGGGTCACAACAACCCCTGCAACGGTACAGGCTTGGGGAGGAGTGGCTGGAAAGCTGCCCAGCGGAGAAGGACCTGGGGGTGTTCATTGACAATCAGCTGCACATGAGCCAGCAGTGTGCTCAGGTGGCCAAGAAGGCCAACAGCATCCTGGCTTTTATCAGGGATAGTGTGGCCAGCAGGAGTAGGGAAGTGATCGTGCCCCTGTACTCGGCACTGGTGAGGCTTCACCTCGAGTACTGTGTTCAGTTTTTGTGCCCCTCACTACAAGAAAGACATCAAGTTGCTGGAGCATGTCCAGAGATCACCGAAGCTGGTGAAGGGTCTGGAGAACAAGTCATATGAGGCTGTTTAGTATGGAGAAGAGGTGACTGTCAGGAGACCTTATTGCTCTCTACAACTACGACAAGAGGATAGGACAAGAGGAAATGGCGTCAAGCTGCGTCCGGGAAGGTTTAGATTGGCTATTAGGAAAAATTTCTTCACTGAAAGGATTGTCAAGCATTGGAACAGGCTGCCCAGGGAAGTGGTGGAGTCACCATCTCTGGAGATATTTAAAAAGTGAATGGATGTCGCACTTAGGGACATGGTTTACTGGTAGATTTGGCAGTGTTAGCTTTACGGTTAGACTGGATGATCTTAAAGGTCTTTTTCAACCTAAATGATTCTATGATTGTAAAAATTCATAAATGGGATACATGTTCATCATTATTGTTTTCAATAAGTTCTTATCTTTTTCTTTAATGCTGTAATTATTACAACCATAATTACACCACTTGAAGATTAAGATATTCTGAAGGTATTTCATAACAGTATCTTCTCTTTAACGAGGACACTGAGTGTCCCCTTGTCGAATTACCTGCTATTATTCCATTTTAAAAGTTTTTGTCTCTTAAAAATCCTTAAGAATTTAAGGCTGGGTGTACTACAGTGCTTAGGCTTTACAATAATAAGCACTGAGTTCAGTGGCTAGGATCTCAGTCCAATGTATATGAAGTATTAAATGTCTCCAGTAAGTAGCCACTGACAAACAAATTGGGTTTTATACTAAACAACAAGAAATGTTAAAAGCATGAGCAAGATATAGTTCTCTTACCTCTAAGAAATATGCTTCCTGCATTTCAGCTGTTAGGAATGAGCTAAACTTCCATGCACATTTACATACTTTCATCCATGCAATGAGACCGACTGCCTACTGACTAAGAAGTGTTCATTTAAATCCTTCACAAGGCAGAGGAGTCCTTTCACACAGGAGGAGAAAGGTCTTAAAAAGTGCGTGAACTGTCCAAGTCCACAACCTTCTGATAATGATTTATACTCACAATGTAACTTTTGATACTTTCTTTGGAAAACACCTCAATACTTACTAGTACTGCTCATGGTAGGAAATAATTAAATAACGTTTCTGTGAATGAGTCTATTTACCACAGAATCACAGAATAGTAGGGGTTAGAAGGGACTTCTGCAGATCATCATGTCCAACCCCCCTGCTTGAGCAGGCACACCTAGAGTAGGGGGCACAGGAACGCATCCAGGCGGGTTTTGAATGTCTCCAGGGAAGGAGATTCCACAACTTCCCTGGGCAGCCTGTGCCACTGCTCTGACACCCTCACAGGAAATAAGTTTTTTCTCAGGTTTAACTGGAACTTCCTGTGTTCCAACTTGTGCCAATTGCCCCTTGGCCTGTCATTGGGCACCACTGAAAAGAGCCCAGTCCCATCCTCCTGACACCCAGCCTTTAGATATTTATAGGCATTGTTGAAATCCCCCCTCAGCCTTCTCTTCTGCAGGCTGAACAAACCCAGGTCTCTCAGCCTTTTCTCATAAGGGAGATGCTCCAGTCCCTTGATCAACTTTGTAGCTCTCCACTGGACTTGCTCAAGCAGTTCCCTGTCCTTCTGGAACTAGCCCAAAACAGGACACAGTACTCCAAATGTGGTCTCACTAGGGCAGAGTAGAGGGGGAGGATAACCTCTCTTGATCTGCTGGCCACACTCCTTTTAATGCATCCCAGGATATTTTAGGTATTCTTGGCCACAAGGGCACATTGCTGGCTCAGGGTCAGCTTGTTGTCTACCAGCACTCCCAGGTCCTTCTCAACAGAGCTGCTTTCCAGCCTGTACCGGGGCATGGGGTTGTTCCTCCCCAGGTGCAGGACCCTGCACTTGCGCTTGTTGAATTTCATCAGGTTCCCCTTGGCCCAGCTCTCCAGCCTGTCCAGGTCTCACTGGACGGCAGCACAGCCTTCAGGTGTATCAGCCACTCCTCCCACCTTGGTATCATCAGCAAACTTGCTGAGGTTGCACTCTGCTCCTTTGTCCAGGTGATTGATGAATATGTTGAACAGGACTGAACCCAGCACAGACCTCTGGGGAACACCAGTCTTCCCTGTTAATTTTTCTTCACCCATAAAAACTCATCTTTATACTACACCTGGTTCAAGAAGCATTGCATAAAACAGAATAGTGTATTTATTCAGAAAAATTATAAATGGACTAGAAAATGATTGGGAATAACAAGTTTATAAAATCTGATTATGGCTTTGAGAAGCTGTAGAAAGGTCTCCTAATGATTATTGTTAATAAAACAGCAGATGACAGTACCAAGAAATCACAAATAAAGCATATGAGGAAAGAGTACTCTAGACTAGTATTGCTTCCTTTAGGAAAAAAAAAGAAGGAACAATTATAACAATTATTTGAAGACTGTTCAATACCCAATAAAAAGAAAGAAACAAACAAAACCTGCAAATACTGTGCAGTTATTACAAGAGGACATAGAACAAAATATAAAACATCATTATGCCAGTACATAAATTAATCACAGAGTAAGTATTTGGTCCAGTTCTGACAGTTTTGGGAAGTAAAGAAAGGTAGAAGTGTGGAGGGCTGTATCTGGGGGGTGATGACTACAGCTAGAGAGCAAGTTCAATGCCAATAGAAATTACTCAGACTCTGATTCTTTGGTCATGGTGTTTGTCACAAAATAGATACACTGAAGTCTGAGTTGCACAGAGAAGGTGAAGAGAAATTAATTATTCCCTGTTTCTCAAAGAGTAGGCAGGAATCAAATCATATTTTCCAGTGATAGGTTGAAAACAAAAATTGCACATTCTTCAACTCTGAAATTCATAATGAGAAGACATTGTAGGCATGAAAAGTTTACATGGGTTCAAAAACTCATTGGACAAATTCATAGAGGATATACCAGGAGAAGCATAACAGTCTGCTTGTCTTGTCCTATAAATCCACTTATGTCTAAGTGTTAAAAATATCAGGCGTGTTCTCCAATAGAAGAAAAAATAAAGAAGAGAACCTATGATAGCAGAAATACGTTCTATTTTTATTTCTTTAGCTGTGAATCAGCCACACTGTGCTAACTGTTGAGAACTGACCTCATGGAGTTTTTTAGCCACCACCCAGGATGCTACTTGATTAAGCATTTGGTTGTTGGGAAGCAAGGGCCAGCAGCTCCACAAGGGCTGGGCAACCCCAGCTCAGGCCATGCCGTCACCAAGGAGCACTATCCCATGGGGTCTGGGCACAGCAGGCAGCACCTGGTGCTGGTAACACTGTCCATCAACAGCTCCAAATGTGGCAAATGATGAGCTAGGTCCAGAGGTTGTCCAGGGAGCAAAATTGGGAGCAAAGGAAATGAAGTCAGGGACCTAAATGTGAGGTAATGTGACTCAATGAACCTGAGTGAAAGAAATTCAGACAATGCCAATTTATCTCCTAGTTCAGATGGGATAGATGAGAACTCATAACACGGGCTCAGGTGTTTGGTCTAGGTCTCACCTCAGCCCTTTGGGTTTACATAATTGTGCATTTCACTCTGCTTTATGTAGAGTCCATAAAAGAACAAAAGGTTGGTTTTCAGTCTTGTAGTGTACATAGGCTAAGTATTTGTCTTAACATCATTAGAGTACAGATAGGTATGAAATCACACTAGCATTTTGCATTGATATAGATTTACTCAGGATTCAAAAATGAATCAGACGACTTATTCTGCACATATATGGAGGTATTAGTAAAATTGACACTTCAAAGATTACTGACAGCATAAATTTAATTTAGTTTCTACAGTGTCATGAATGAGTCACCTTACATCGAAAAACACAGTAAGAAACAATTTTAAACTTGAAGGAAGTCATATATAATCTTTGTGAGAAGAGGAAATGAAAATCAAATTCTCCATTCTAGTTGAACTGAAACATCTCAGGCAAAGGTGACAGAATAGATAAAACATTTCTATTAAAAAAATGCCATGTTGACTGGGGCTTATTGATAAATGCTGCTTCATTAGGCTCAGCTATTCCTGAAGATATAAGCATACAACTTCCATTGATTTCCTTCAGCTTATATTTTGATAATCATTCAGAGTACCAGTGCTTCCTGACATTTTATGCTACTGACTCAAATTGGCCTTATTGAACAGCCATAAAAACTGTAGAATCACTGAATTATTCACACTGGAAGGGACCTTGAGAAGTCACCCAGTCCACCTTCCTGCTCAAAACAGTCAACACTGAATTCAGACAAGAGATTTATCACTTTTTTTCAGTAGAGCCTTGAAATACTCGAAGAACTCAGCTTCTCTGGGCAACCACCTATGCAAATACTTAATTATCTGATAGTGAAGTGGGTTTGAGTTTGTTTTGTTTTGTTTTGTTTTTTCCCCAGCTAGGCTGTTGGAACCTCTTCTGTTTCAATTTGTGTCCACTGTTTCTCATTGTTTCACTGGGTACCTCAGTAGAAAGCCTGGCTTCATCTGTTTGGTTACCTACTTACCGGTATCAGAAAGCTGCTAGTTACTCTCCCCCTAAGTTTTTTTCTGTCTTCAGACAAAAAAAAAAAAAAACCCAAAAAAAAACCACCAGGCAAAAAAAAACCAATTCCCATTAAAGCAGGACAATATTCCTTAATCTGACCTACTGATTATACTCGTACTAGCTCAGGAGCTGTTGACAACCTTTGCTGCGAAGGCACCACTAGTTCATCTTGCTGCTCCTCAGCACATCCCACATCCTTTTGTACACCAGCTTCCAGCCAGCCTGCCCCAGCCTGTGCCACTAATTTACCAGGGGTACTTTCTCCAGCCAGTGATGGGGTTGAGACCTGTGGCGTATTAGCACCAGTTTGATTTCAGAATTCAGATTATTTTTTTTTTTAAATGATTTCATGTTTTTCATCCTTACTTCTTGTTTTACCAAAACTCAAACCAAACAAAGCATGCACACACATTAAAAAAATGCTTCTTAATTTCACCTTGAGAACCTTAAGGTTATCTTTTTAAGGTAGCCATTAAAACTTTGTTGTTGTTTTTCTACTAAGTCTAATAAAATGTGTCTTCACGCAGGAAAATGTATAGAATCAAGATATACTGTGTAAAATAGCAAGATACTGGGAAAAAAAATCCCCCAAAATCTCTTGATGAAATGCTACATCTGGTCAGGAAAGCATCAAAACTCCTATTAACTATGATGAAAGTCATGATTCCACTTCATCCTGCTATATAAGGCCTGTGCCAGCTCTTTGGCACAGCAAAGTATTATCTTGGGAAGCAGCCAGTAGAGAGTTGTCTTCTGCCTAATGCTGATATGGAAGGACTGGACAGTCTAACCTAAACTGTCCTCGCATAATGAGGAGCTGGACCTTGTGAAAAGGTGGCTACACTTCAAGAGCAGCCTTCCCTAATGCAAAAATCATGTCCCTGTACTTGTCCTGAGTATGCCCTCTGACAACAGCAGGAACTAAAAGCTCAAGAGGAGAAGGCTGAAACATTCTTAGTTTAAAAAAAAGAAACTGGATTGCCAGGAAATGACACTAGCTTAAGGTCAAAGCTTCCATATAAAATCCAGCTATTTCTGTTGATATGTTTTGAAGTATTTTTACAAATATACTTTATTACTACAGCTTTGAACACACATTCATAACACAATCTGTATAGGTGATAGCATCCACATTAATGCTAGAAGAAAGAAAAAATATCAGTCAAGAGAAAATTTCCCAAAGAAATACCCAAATCAGGTAAGGACAAGTCATAAATCTAACATTTGCCTGTGGTGCATTACCAGATAAGAGGCAGAAATGTAATTTCACTTTCCATTTGTCATCCAAATTTCATGTTAAGCAGCTAGCCACTTTCCCATAACCTCAGAGGTTCATTGTTCTTTGTGAGTGTCCTTTTCTCATTGCCAGCAGTTACCTATTATTACTGTTACAATC
Source organism: Phalacrocorax carbo (assembly GCF_963921805.1). NCBI lineage: Eukaryota > Metazoa > Chordata > Aves > Suliformes > Phalacrocoracidae > Phalacrocorax > Phalacrocorax carbo. The sequence continues at coordinate 23,872,175 of NC_087513.1, read as the reverse complement.
TACATAACTAAAGAGACTCTGTGATGGCACAGCTGCCTCAGAGAAAGGTGGCTGCAGTGATTATGTTAATGGGATCACTAATTTCTTGTATAAACATAGCTTTAAGCTGTTGTGCTACTTCATGTGTCAGTAACTGGGTCAATGAAAAATCTTGAGCAAAGTATAAAAATGTTAATAACTTCATTGTTATTTATTTATATTTTAGTAGCACTTACATGCCACAATAAGCTGAGATGCTAGTATTTGTGGCAAAAAATACCCTGTCTCCTTGTAAAAGCCTATGTAATCAGACAACAGGACCTTATTTCTCCTCTTCTCTGCTCTTCTTGCCCTCTAGCCAGCCCTCATGAGCCCCCACCCAGAGTACTGCACCCAGCTCTGGGGTCTCTAGTACAAGAAAGGCATAGACCTGCTAAAGTGGGTCCAGAGGAGGGCCATGAAGGTGGTCAGAGGGCTGGAACACCTCTCTTATGAAGAAAGGTTGAGAGAGTTGGAGTTGTTCAGCCTAGAGAATAGAAGCCTCCAGGGACACCTTATTGTGGCTTTTCAGTGTATAAAGGGAGCTTATAAGAAAGACAAAGAGAGCCCTTCTACCAAGGCCTGTAGTAACAGGACAAGGGGCAAAAGTTTCAAACTGACAGAAGGTAGATTTAAATTGGATATAAGGATGAAATTTTTTATGATGAGGACAAAAAGACACTGGAACAGGTTGCCCAGAGAAGCTGTGGATGCCCCATCATTGGAAGTGTTCAAGGTCAGTTTGGATGGGACTTTGACCAACCTGACCTATTGAAAGATGTCTCTGCCCATGACAGGAGGGTTGGACTAGATGACCTTTAGAAGTCCCTTCAGACCCAAACCATTTTATGATTCTATGATTCTATATTTCTATGAAAGATACAAAGAAAAAAGATCACAAAGAAATAGTGAGATAATTAAAATATTTACATAGAAGAGTAATAAACCAATTAACAGATTGTCATTGAAATGTTGGAAGCCTCTCTGTTCCTATATTTATCATATGATAAGGAAAAAATACTTGTTTCAACATTAACAAAAGGAAAGCTGTCTCTTAGTATGTAAGGTGGTCAGCTTTCCTGACCATACAAGCTGCATTTCTAGGCCCAGAAGATATACACCATCTCTCCCAGAAAGTAAAGGGGCAGGAAGGATCTAGGATTAGTTCATACATGTCCTGTCTCTGGGACTTGACAATATGTCCCAGCTCTTTTTACATTTCTGCAAATAATGACAACTTCTGTGGTTAATTTCCTCCCTTAGAGAGGGACTCAAGTTGGCCACCAGTCCATGGACCACTGAGCTCCTGCCTCAAAGCCTTTCTTGAATTGACCATGTAGAGACATGGATCGTTTATTCTTGTGATATATCTTTATTGATGACAAGAAACTGGCAGGATTTTTGCCACTAAGTAAAAGCTGAACTTGGACAGCTGATGCGTCTTAAAGCTAGATGACCTGATATCCATATCTCCCTCTTAACAAGGGGGTACTGTGTTTTCTTATGGGCCTGGCTGCCCATGAGTATGTGCCCAATTGCTGTTATATTCACATTCAAAACAGAGTGCTCTTAGCCTGCTTGGAAGACAGCAGTAGCTACAGCAACAGACTAGGAAATAATCAATCTCTTTTGTAGACAAGATGTCCAAGTCTTTAGAGCTTTCACAGTGATATCCCTTCCAATTAAGCTTTCCACAAAAATAGGCAGGAAGCCAGGACAGATCACCCATAGTCTGCCCTCAGGAAGAAATGTCACTTAGGTAGAGAGTACTCATGGGGGTTTTTTTGCATATTTTGAATACGTACAGTGTGGTGTACTTGCAGAGCACAGTGCTTTAGACAGCAAGTGCTATAAGCATGGATAACCTAAGGAAATATCTATATCCAAAGACAAGCCCAATGTCCTTGCCAAACACAGATGGAAATCTTTATTCTGGCAGCTGCTGACCCTTAGATCTCTAAAGGTTTTAAGCTTACTTTATATAATGTGCAAACACAAATAACTGTATAAATGTAATCCATGCAAGTACCATTGGAACAGCCTCTCTTCCAATAACGACTCTTTTCTACATTCTACCTGCACTTAGGGTCTGGATTTCAAAGGCTTCAGTTTGGCTATTCAAAGACAAGATGAGATATTTTCATTATGCAGCACCCTGCCAAGAAATTTGTGTAGCATCTTGTAGTACCTGTTAAATGAGGAAGATACATGCCTGCTGCCCAGTCTGAAAATAAACACAGAAAATTATGAAGGAAAGTGACAGTGTAGTGTAATCTCAAAGACATGAAAAAGAAATGTTCTCTCAAAGAAAAAAAAAAGCATAAACAGACTAAACAAATCAGAAGAGACTGCAAATGTCTGCACTTTGGTTTATTTTTAAATTAGCTTTTTTAAGACTGGAGTTTTTCAGAGATACACTAGGTATCTCTGAATAAACTAGCTTGAGTGCTGAAGAACATCTGTGCTTCATGGTGTTTTTCCAAAGTTATTTTACTCTCTCTTTCATTGATCCCAATGGGAAGACTGCCCCACAACAATACTAGTCAACACCCAAACTAAGTTGTTTACAGATAGGTCAGACTGTTTTTTTTCAGCTCTGCACTGGTCTGTGCCAATGTCCTTCCTTACATGTCAATATGTCCCTCTACGTTGCACTCATCTTTCAAATTTACCTTAAAATATGTTTCAAAAACCATGTATGCTGAATTGTTTCTAAGACCCTCTTAGGCACCGAATGTGAAAAGGACTAAATTGTATTCATACAATATTAAGAAAGCCTCTGCAGCCTTGAGCATTGTTTAGATCTGACTATGCTGGCTGAGAGTACCTATACAACATGCCTGAATATGTAATTCCATTATATTTTGAGGATGAAGCAATATTTCTGTTGTAAAGATAGGTGTCCTGTTAGAAATACGAGTTGAATGACACAATACCGCAATACTTTACTGAACATTTGGTCTTCACAAGATACCTTTCACCCATTAGTTTTAGGCTATGCAACCTTTGTAGGAAATTCAGATATGTCATTCCAAACCAATCTTATAATGGGAACTGAGAATTGCACAACTGAGGTACAAATATACTCTGATGAAATTACCCCATTCAAGTTTCTGGAAGCATCTAAAATATGGGACTATAGATTCAAATAATTAATAGTGGCATGTTATTCACACACTTCAGTAACTTTGATTATGTGAGGTCAGAAAGGAAGGTAGGTAGGCTGAAACACAGGTTCTTTAAGTAAAAGAGCAGTATGCTGCTTTTTACAGAAGCTTGTTTTCTTTCATCTTACTGGAAATTACATGCTCTCTGGTTGCTGCAACAGTGGATACAGACTTTGCAGTGCAAAAGCAATGTGATTTATGCATTTGATGTTGTTGCAGTTGGCCAGTTCTTGTTTTCTGAAAGCTGACTTCATAGTCCAGCTGGGTCATTAAAAGTTTAAAAATACAATAAACAGAACTAGAGAAATTTCATCTCAATATAATAATAAACTGATATTTTCTACAAGCTAAACCATTAAACATTTGAGTTTCCCCTGAAAGAAAATAGAATTTGGTGTTTTGGGCTTATATCTTGGAAAATTCCAGTTAAAAATATGTGAAAAACCATATGATTACTTTATAGAATCCTATTGTGCTCTTGACCATATGTCTTTTGGTCTTACTGGATAAACAAACAGTTGTTATTTTTAATTTTTAATTTTAGTTTGGTTGGATCAATTGCATCATTATTTTTCCACCCAAAGTATTTTGTTAGTAGGTTGTTTAATCTAATTTCTACATGTGTCTAGAAATGGACACCGCACAAGCCGTAACATACCAAATCTTTGGGATTTGTATTTTTATTTTTTTAGGTAGAGAGCCATTTCGCAGAAAGAGATATTCTTTCTCTTTTTTCAGTGATGTTTTATTCTGTTAAACTTTCAGACCAAGATGCTGTACAACAAAACATTTAGAGAGCTCACTGGGGATCTGGTCAGAGCCTGTTGCTGGTGTGCCTGAAATAACCAAAGGAATTCTGATACAACGCACAATGACCACAGCAAACTGCCAGCTCAACATTCCCTGCTCGTGACAGCTCAGGGACTGAGCATCTGAGCATCCATGGTTCTATGGTGTCTGCCTAATGATAATTCAGGGAACATTATCTGCAGTTTGGCCACACATTTCTTATTAAATAGGTTTTTTTAATTATTAATTGTAATTATTAATTTCCAAAATTCTGTCTGATTTTCAGAATTGTTGCAAGAGTCTGAAGTAAGTCCACTTGTCCAAAGCCCTCTAGAAAGCCTGTCTCAGCTCAAGTCAATATCCTTTGCTGCCTGGTTTCCATTATAATACCAGAGATGAAACTGTTTATTCTTCATGTACTTTCACTGTAGGAATATAATGTGATTCATACTGTCTCCCCTTCAGAGAGAGGACAAGAAAGTCAGTTTCCCACAAGGGTTTTGAATTCTGTAGACCCTAACTCAAATTGACATCAAATTCCCTTTTATTCAAGCAATTTATAGTACTGGCCTTTTTTCTGATAAAAGCCCCCAAAAATTAGGAAGGGTAGTTCAGCCTGGTACAGTTATGATTTCTATTTTTACCTATATATAAAATTTGGTCCGTCATGCTTTGCATTTCACAATCAGATGCCTGGTAGGTTTTTGCACTTTAGACAATTACACATAAGTTTGATACATATAACCACTAAAGCTGCCAGACAGCTTAGCCTTGTTTCGAAAATCACATGTCAGCCTGAAGTGTTTAAAACTGTTGTCTTGAATACTTCCTTCTATTAACTTAGGCTTCTGTTTTTTCATCTGATTTCATGTACAGAATTTATACGTTTTACTAGACAAACACCTTTTTTGTATTTTAGACATTCTCACCAAGAGGCACACATACTCATCTACAAGTACTAGGCATGAATCAATGAAGAATATGAGATGATTGAAGTACACATTCAATCCATATGTTTAGAGATGTTTTATACAGCTTTTGGTCTTAAAAAACCAATATTTTAAAATAAGTCTCTGCCTCTCTTTTCTAACTTCCTTCTTTGTTACTTAAATTTGCTTTGTGGCTCCACTGAAAGTACCGTTCCTCAATTTCAGAATCACTGTGGGTTTATACATTCTCATGGGAGAGTTCCAAGTCTTTTCCACTGGTTTGTCTCCTCCCACCTACTGGTTCAGTCCTGAGCTATATGAGATTTGATTTCAGTGGAAACTGTCGTTTGGCCAAAATCATGTTTTTTAGTGTCATGAAATTCCTTTTTTGTCTGATTTATAGAGACAACTGAATTTAAAAATTAAAGATCCCAAGTAATATCTTTACACCCAGACTGTTGGCTATTTTAAGATGATTAGTAATTGTTCCAGCTGAGACTGTTTCAATCCCTTTTAAATAATTGAACATTCAATGGGAGTGAAAGAGAGAAGGAGAAACTGCAAACCTGATTGTACAGCCCATTGGTGTTTTCTTCTGGGATACAGAATAGTCATGTTACAAGCTTCTGCTCCAAAATTCAGTTTAATTATTTATACAAAGAGAAATAGCTTCAATTGTATACAGAGAGGAGTTCACACTAGGATATTCAATATCTTGATGATTAGGGTACTCCCTTGGGATGCTGGGAGACCTCTCTTTCAATTCCTAGGCTAGTGAATATTTAATAATTTATACACAGTAAAACTGCTTCAAGATAAACTCATACCAGACTATCCAGCACTGCAATGATTAGGATGCTTATTTGCAATTTAAACAGACCTGATTTCAACCCTCTGATCAAATCAGACCCCCAAATCAAAAAGCACAAATGTTTGAAAACAGATTCCTCTCTCCTAGACAAGTGCTTTGAACTCTGGACTACTAAGTAAAATAAGGCCAAACTCTTTATCTTCAGGTTTTGTGGAGCAGAGTATTTGTGAGAGAGCTGACTGAGAATTGGATATTTATTTCCTGAAGAGGATTCTTTGTTGTGAAAATATAATATCAAGTGTTCTCAGTACCTATCTCGGAGTGCTTCCATACCTTGGCATTCCCATCTTGGGTAGCTCATAGGTGTTAGCTTTTGTGAATCCTACTTATAAGCACCAAATTCTCTATACTACGCATAAGAAGTCTGGCCTTCAAATGTGGGACCTGAGGTTATAGTAGACTGCGTTGTGCCTAAATGTTATAAATGCTAAATTCAACTTCATTTGTATGCATGGGAGAAGAGAGAAAATACTCATTTGTGTATAAATTACTTGTATAACTATATCACAGAAGAAATAAGGCTACTTCAAAATGAGTAGTGGTGCAGATTAGTTCCAATTAGCCCCCAAAAGAATATTTTACTTAAATCTATTCTCTGTGTAATCATATTGATTATGAAAGGAGAAGAGCATAGCAGCAGCAATGGTAAGTTATGCGGCTGTGCACATGTTAACGAGGAAAGGGCAGGTTCCTGGAGCCAGGGAAACCCGCAGGTGTGCAGAGAGACCCAATTGTTGTCTTATGTTCAGAATCTCAAGCTGCTAGTTTCTTTTACCTTCAATGAATTATACATTTACTGTTGATATGAAAGTTAAGGAGACATCTTTGTTCCAGGAAAGCCTGCGTGAAGCCATGTTGAACTATAACTTCAGTGGCAATTTCAAAAAGATTCTTCTCACCATATCAATGTTTGTTTCAGTTGTGCAACCTCTGTAAATAGAGATCACTTCCTTCCTTGTCTCTGGAAAGAAGTACAGCAGTTGCAGCTGCTACAATCCTTTATGCTATCATGGCAGTCTTAGCTGGTTTTCATTCCACAGACTGCCTTCACTATACATCAAAAGGCCATATGTTCCACCTATGAAAACATTGCATACTGAGGAGTGCCGACCACAATTATGTAAGAGCTTAACAATAATTCTTTTCACAAGAGCATCATGCACTCTTAAAAAAAAAAAACCACAAATTGCACATTTTATTAGATATTTGTATGTGAGTTATGGGTGTGAGAATAATAGGTAGTGGATAAGACTAGCAGAATTCACATGTAAATTCTCCCAGAACTCTTCTTCCATATATCTGAGACAGCTTTGCAAATGGGACATGATCATATTGCATCTGCCTTGCAGATCACTAAGGTGCAGAGTGGTAAACCAGTGTCTAACAGCAATGTTAGGACTAGAATTGATATCACATAGCTTTTTAAATTACTGAATACTTGAATACTTGTACTATAAGATACCAACTTAAGCCTCCCTTTAGAATCAGTGAAGACAAAGAGACTAGCTCACCCCATCTAATTTAGGATATAAGCAACTACAGAGGGAGTCTACACAACTTCATTAGACTGGATACTCAGTTTTTAGGCAGATAAAGTTTTTTGATGATTCTTGCTATAAATTTTTTAAGTTCTTCTTTGACACAGTAGTCAAGATGTAGTACTAGTTTGGCTATTTGTATATCTATATTTACTGACTGAATATTGAATGGAAAATTGTTTAGCATTTAGGACAAAATGAGATCGAAACTATGGATTTGTATTTTATTTGATAATTCATCACATTCATCAGTAGTGCATTCTTTTGTTTTAATGATATTATGTGGCTCTATATGAGGTAAATTTCTGTGACCTATTTTCTCATCCTGATCATTTAAGAACAACTATGAAGGGTAGCAAGCTATAAAAATAGATTTTTTAAATGTGTTTTCTGTGTCAAATGAAGGCTTTTGGCATGTCTCATGTGTCCAGTATAAGTCTTATTTGTCAATGTGAGAACTGAATAAAAATCAGCAGGAAACAGAAAACTTGCAGTAAGAAACACAGCTGAAAATAAAGCAAACCAATAACAATTGAACAGTGGTTAATGAAAATGGATGGAAAGAAGGAGAAGAAAGAATTGACACAAGAAGAAGTAGCATTGTTTATCTTAATTTGGCTACCTATCTTAAAGTAAATTATAAACCCCAATGCTGAACTGTAAATAAAGAGGAAATATGAACCCTTTTTTAAACTTGCTCTGTATGTAGCATTGACTCCAGTTCTAGAATCTTCTATGATCTCTCTTCTTTTTTCACATTAAATAATTAATTCTTCCATGTCTGTCACAGGCACCCCTGTCCTGGTTTTGGCTGGGAGAGAGTTAATTTTCTTCACTGTGGCTGGTATAGTGTGTTTTGGATTTGGTATGAGAATAGTGTGAATGGCACACTGACGTTTCAGTTGTTGTTAAGTAGCAGCTAAGTGTCCCTAGTAGTGCCTATGCTAGTCAAGGACTTTTTTCATCTTCCTTTCCTCTGCTAGAGGCACAAGAAGCCCAGAGGGGAAGGGACACAGCTAAGGCAGCTGACCCCAACTGACCAAAGGGATATTCCATACCAGATGACGTCATGCTCAGTATATAAAGCTGAGGGAAGAAGAAGGAAGACAGGGACATGCAGAGTGATGACATTTGTCTTCCCAAGTAACCGTTACGCATGATGGAGCCCTGCTTTCCTGGAGATGCCTGAACACCTGCCTGCCCATGGGAAGGAGGGAATTAATTCCTTGTTTTGCTTTGCTTGCGCGTGCAGCTTTTGCTTTTCCTTTTCATTATATTATTATTGTTATTATTATTATTACTATTACTATTACTCTTTTGCTTTATCTATTAAACTCTCTTTATCTCAACTCACAAATTTTCCCACTTTTACCCTTCTGATTCTCTCCCCATCCCACCAGGGGGGAGTGAGCAAGTGACTGTGTGGTGCCTAGTTGCCAGCTGGGGCTAAACCATGACAAGCCCCCCAAAAAACCCTCCAAATATTTTGTGGGTTTGTTTTTAAATTCGTTATTTAGCTAAAAAAATAAAAACAGTTCAGCTCAAGAATAATTTTGTAAATTTTCTTTTATATATTCCTTTTTTATTTAAATTTATCATTTCTCATCTTTCTAAACTTTGTTATTATTATAGTTAAAGCGGAAAATCACTTAGAAGTAAACTGTCATTACCTACAGCCAGGTTGCTCTAATTATTTTAAGGTAAAATTCCCAGCAGCTGCAATCATTAAAGCCAAAATCCATTTCATTCTAATGCTTCATGTTTCATGTGACCTTATTGTTTCCCCAAACTAGTAAAGGAAAAACATGTTTTCTTTTTCTTCTATACTGAGCATATAGCATTTTTTATCAATTGTTCAGTTACTTTGGGTGCCAAGATCTGAAGAAATATCTGCAGTTTTCTTTTCCTTGGTTTATTACTTCATGTCTGCCAAAGATCAACAGAAAAAGCAAACAATGAAATCATACAGTTCTATAATCTACCAGCTGCTATAGAATTACTCTAGTAGCTTTTTGTTATTGCTATGAAATTACTCATCATTTTTCCTGATTTTAAATAATAGTCTATGATCACACAAATTAACCCACAAACCACATCAGAAATATGTCACCTATTCCTCAAATACATAAGGAAAAAATGTGTACTGTCAACTAATATTCTTGGAGAAAGGAGGCACGTTCCTTTACTTTTAAAGTGTAATCATTCTTTCATTGACAGGAAAATGCCACTGTCACCAAAAACTGGGAATAAACCTCCTTAACACAGAGTGTATTAAAGAGCAGGCATTACTTTATTTGGCGCTGGGTGCATGTGGGATCTTTCCATCTAGCATAAACACCTACCATAATTCCTTTTTGACATTTATACGTAAAAGTTAACACACCAAGTCTACCTAATTGATAATCATCGACCTGACTAGGCATCCCCTTCTTCCATTGGTCTGTATCTTCTCCACTTAAGTTTAAAGCTACAGTGGGATCTAAATTCATAGCGCATGCTCAAGAGGAGTGTGGGGGGTAGTCCCTTCATCCCTCAGTTGAGTCGGTGGACACAATCCCCCCCTGCCAGAATACCTTCCCCCCAGTTTCCATGCTTTAGTGCCTTCTGGGCCAAGATGTTCCCTTTTGTCAGTGTTGACTGATTTGCATCCTTCCCTTATCTTCACACCCTTCTTTGTAGCAGGATGTTTCCACTGTTAGTCCTTGAAGTTCTGCTGAATTGTATTATTTTAGAACATCCTTGTCAATGAGGCATTCATTGCTAACACACTCCTATCTGGCCCAAGCATTATTAAAAATCTCAGGTGTTAGTTTCCACTCCTAACTGTGATCCTTTCTTAATTACTAATAACTCCTGTGCTATTCCATTTCATCCAAGAAGAATATATATAAAAATATATATATATGTATGTTTGAGATAACACCACTACCTAAGATTTATGATCCAGATCTAAAGATCTGATAGACAGACACACTTCCCTTATCTCAGTAGTTTACACCAGGTGAAGACTAGTTCCAAAACATGGATTAATCTCAACTTTTTCCCCAAAAAATTTTAGAGTCTTGTCCCTAAAGGACTATAAATGAAAAAATTAATGAGGTATGTCCTCTAACTGTTTTTTAAGGAGACCATAATAACCACCACAGAAAGGCTGCTGCTGAAATACAGAATACATCTTTATTCTCAATGGAAATCTGAAATTACAAAAGAAATTATTTTTGACACACTGAGAATATATTATTGGATACTATCAAATCTTGTTTAGAGGCACTAATTAAAAAAAATTTCACTTCTTAAAAAATGACCAAACTTGAGGTATGTTTCATCTCACCTAGCTTTTGCTGTTAAAGCTAGGCATTTTTTTATGCCTAATGCCATCATTCAAAGTATTCTAAGGTCCTTCAACAAGCTACCTCCAGAAGATCTTTCATCCTACCAAAGACATGTATTTTAGGACAGTGTAAATCATCCTCTAGAGATGCTTATGTTGCTCCATCTGCTTTGGAAGGAGGCTAGATGAGTAGCTGACACAATTCAATGGCTAAAGGTATGTGAGATGAGTGTTATTTCCAGTGAATCTTCTACCTTCCCATTAGAATCAGAATCTGAAGTGTCTGTAGTATTTTAGACCATAGATATAGATATACATGGGTCAACCCTTCGTAATTGATCTGTCTTGATTTTAAGTTCACTCGGGACGAATCAGGAGTTAATTTACATTTAATTTAATATTTTATGTTAATGCTTACAACTACTGAACTTTCAACATGCAGATTACTTCTTTCTCATTCTCCAAAATGTATGTCCTGATCATTCATGTGCAGCTGTCTTTACAGAGAAACTTTCAGCATACATAAAGCCCTGCCAGGCAACTGCTATTTTCTTCCTTTTGTATCAGAAGATGGAAGGGAAGGACCCCATGGAGGTGCTCAAAGTCTTGAAACAGGCCATGTCACAAGTCTGGGAATTAAAGTACCAAACTTTTACTGTGGGATGAAATGATTTGAAAGAGCTGCTTTCTGTTTCCTTCCCTTTTTATACCAAAGACACATACTGATAATTCTGATGTTGTAGCCTGATAATCACTGAGCATTTATTACATCATGAAAACTGATTGTGGCTTTTAAAGCCCTGCAGAAAAATATTGGTTAAGTTTCATATGACTTTACTATACTGGTTGACTGACACAATATTGTGTTTTCAATTGCCAATGAATCATACTTTTTTTTTTTTTGAGACAGATTTTTCCTTTACTTTTCTGTCTTCCATTTAGCTAATATTGATTTTCCACCACAGAGTTTCTAATGAACTGGAAATGAACCTTTCTCCCTTTATGTACCTTTTCCTTCTATACAGTACATTAACATTCTCAAATTACACGTGGAAACATGTAGGGCAGAATATTACTTTAACTCTATTTAGAAAAGAAGAAATTGGAAACAATTTTTAGTTGCAGAAAAGATTTAGTCACTCTTAAAAGGTTTTTTCTTAGTTCAAATTATTCTATCCTATATTAATCATTAAAATCAGAATATTGTTGCCTTCCACTCTATTGTCTTTACAATGGCTATTATTTAGGATTTTGTATGTTTATTCCCTGCACCTCCAGCAATGAGGACATGTTTATACTCTACCACAAACAGCTGTATACTGCAGATATATGTAAGTTATTGTTATATTGCTAACTCAGATACTATCAGCAAAACATCCTGAGCACTCTGCATTCCAATGAAGTGTAACTGGTCAGCCAAGCTATCAAGGAAGTGCTGAATCCTGAGCTGCCACAAAATATAGATGAAGGTATCCAAGCTAGCTATTTTAGGTCTTACCTTATGATATCTACTTGAAACTAGCGACATGGCAAGTGCAAGTATTTAGAAAGAGATAACAAGAAAGCAAAGCTGCTTACTCATGTAGGAGCTGCCTGAAAAATTTCTGTGGTATTACAACATTGCAACAGTATTTTCAAAAGTCAATGCTGTCAAAAAAAATAAGTTTTGTCTATCGTTTAAAGTGGAAAAAAGACTGAAATTTCCAGAAAGCTGGGAATTCCAGAACAAATGAAGATTAAACCTTAATGCATTCAGGGGTTTTATGTATTTACTGGCAGAGCTTAAAACTAGTCTGAGAACATGGAAAGTAATCACTACCTAGATTACTCTTAGTAAATGAAATCAAAAGCTAATAAGACTTAAAGGTAGCAAAGAAGCTTCAAACAGTAATGCAAAGCTCTTGTGTATTTAGAACTTTACTGTAACTTAATTTTAGTAAGCTTCAGAATACATTTTATCTCAAATAAAAATAGGGTTTGTTTAGAGACCATGCTCTGAAAAAAGTTCTTGCTATCATTTGCAGGTGTTGTTTTGTATTTAAGAAATATTAAAAGAATTAACAATGCAAATTAAATAGCTTGCTTTCAGCTGTTTACTGCAACAATTTAGTATAAATATTTGTTGTGGTTTAGCCCCAGCCAGCAATTAAGCACCACAGAGCTGTTCGCTCACTCCCCCCACCCCTGTGGGATGGGGGAGAGAATCAGAAGGGAAAAAGCAAGAAAAATCGTGGGCTGAGATAAGAATAGTTTAATAATTAAAATAAAATAGTAATAGGAATAATGGTGGTAATAATAATAATAATAAATGAAAAGGAAAATAGTGAGACAGAGAAATGAAAACTGGGGAAAGAGAAAAAAAACAAACACAAGCAATGCAACCACTCGTCACCCACTGACCAACACCACCAGTCACTGGCCACAATTGTTTCTTCCTCCGGCCAACGCCCCCCAGTTAATGTATTGGGCATGGTGTCATATGATATGGAATATCCCTTTGGCCAGTTTGGACCAGCTGTTCTGGCTGTGTCCCCTCCCCTCTTGGCTTCTTGTGCACCTGGCAGAGCATGGGAAGCTGGAAAAGTCCTTGACTAGTACAAGCACTACCTAACTAAAACATTGGTGTGTTATCAACATTGTTTTCATACTAAGTCCAAAACACAGCACTATGCCAGCTACAGCGAGGAAATCTAACTATATCCCAGCTAAAACCATGACAGTATTCTAAGATCATATACAGTTTCAAGTGTAATAGGCTCACTATTTGGTTTTAATATGGTAAAAATAATAATTAAAAAGTTTGACACTTGCTACTATATATTGCCTTTATTCTCTACTTGTAGCTACCCAATTATCAAATTGACAAAACATGAGAGAAGGCTGCAATGGGAAGAGTTGAAGGGACACTCACCTTTCAACTGCTCTCAGGAATAGAACCTTAAGCAATTATCTGCATCAAAACAAGATGGTTGTGGTTAAGAAGTGACTGCCAGATCACTTTCTTGGATTCAAATATCTTTATTCCCCCTCAACAGTGCTTTAAGTATCTAAGTACTGTATGGTAGCTTGTGATTTATGCATACAAGTGATAGAGTACATTTCTACTCCCCAGTATTTAAAAGAAAAGCAACAGTCCCAGTTTCATTGGTGAGGAGCTGAGGCACAAATATGTTGAAGTTCCCCAGGGTGACTAAGTAAAACTATGGAAGAAGCAGGAGAAAGCCATCTAACATATTCAACATATCTATTTCAACTGCATCCATTTCCACACAACTATGACCAACCATCCTTCACTGTGGAGTAAAAATCCTTTTAAAAAAACACATTGACTTCAAATTTTTATGCTTTTGTTTGTGATTAGAGCTTTAATAATGATTTACAAATTTACCAGTTTTAACAAGCATATCTAAAGAAACCGAATAAACAATCATTGTTCCTCTGAAGAAATTTATAGCTTAGAAAGGTCATCATCATATATTCAAGCTTATTTGTCTAGTCTCAGTGTACACAAGTTTGTTCAGGTTTGTTTCAAAATTGCCACGTAAAACTGGCCTGAGAATTGTTCTTTAGGGTGGTTTGTTTCTTTTCATTTAAAGCAGTTACATGCAGGCAAATGCACACATTGCTTTTCCTCAGGAAACTCCTTTTACATCTGTGCATCACTACTGGAGAACCTTATTTCCCTATCTTACATACACATTAGGGTTTCCTGTGATAATTTCTATTCTCCTGGCACAGAATAATGGGCTGAACTCCTTTCCAAGGCCACCAACAAAGTTTTTTGGTTAATGTATGAAAATCTCCCAGCTCCTACTAGTCAGACAACCAAAAAAGCATGAAATTCAGGTCTTCCAAATGGATCTTTGTTGTGGTTTAGCCCCAGTCAGCAATTAAATACCACGCAGTCATTTGCTCACTCCCCCCATCCCTGTGGGATGGGAGAGGTAATCAGAGGGCCAAAGTAAGAAAACTCATGTAATGAGACAAGAACATTTTAATAATTACAATAAAACAGTAATAACAAAATTAATAATAATAGTAATATAATGAAAAAGAAAACAATGAGAGAGATATGAAACTTCTGGAGGAGGGAAAAACCCCAAACAAGTAGCTCACCACGCACCAACTGACGCCACTGGTCCCTGAGCTGCAATTGCTCTCCCCCTCCCCCGGCCAGCTCCTCCCAGTTAACATACTGGGCATGACGTTACATGACATGGAATATCCCTTTGGCCAGTCTCTTAGCTGTGTCCCCTCCCCTCCTGGCTTCTTGTGCACCCGGCAGAGCACGGGAAGCTGGAAAAGTCCTCGACTAGTACAAGCACAACCCAGCAACAGCCAAAACACGGGTGTGTTATCAACATTGTTTTCATGCTAAGTCCAAAGCACAGCACCCTGCCAGCTGCAGTGAAGAAAATTCACTCTATCCCAGCTAAAACCATGGCATCAAATGGCATCTCTAATCCAGCAACTTTCCGCATTTTCAAATGCAGTTTCATAAGGGATTCCACTGCTTTTGCGGCATGCATTTTCCAATTAAGACACCTGTAAACTCTAATAGAAATTTTTTAATTACTATTAAAAACTGACTTCCATCTTTATAAATAAAGATAAATATTATCTTATTTTAAATTTTATCTTTATTTTTAAAGATAAATTTTATAGGTAGATTCATTTAAAATATATATCCTGAAGATACAGTAACCAAAATAGCTAAAACAGAGAGATTACACCAACTAAGACAAAATGTAAAAACAGAAGAAATTGAACTGTGCAAAGATGAGACAGCAATGCCTTTTTCTTTTAATTAGAAATAACTGGAGGTTATGTTGTGCAAAAGAGAAACAAGACAGGAAGCTAAGCATACTGTAAAGATCCTTTGTCCTGGACAAAATTGATGGTATATAGAAATGTCAGAAGTTGAAAGAAATTTGTTGTGAACAAAAACCAAAGAAATAAACAATGAATATCCAAAGATTTAGCTAAAGTGCTAAATAGAAATGTTGATGTATTTTTTTCACATATACCTCAACAGAGTCAAACAAGATACTGGATGGTCACACATCATTTTAGCACAAGAGTTCTTAATGAAACCAAACCCAGCCACATAAAATTATAATTTATTAAGAGAAATAGCAGATGGGGAACACTGGATTTTGAATACTTAAATATTTCAAGAGTATTTGAAACGAAGAGAAAGGTTTTGTTTAGGCTTTGGTTGTTTTTCTTTTCACTCTGCTTTAGTTTATAACAGAAATATGAGGCTAATGTCACAGAATCACAGAACCACAGGATAGTAGGGGTTAGAAGGGACTTCTGCAAATCATCATGTCCAACCCCCCTGCTTGAGCAGGCACACCTAGAGCAGGGGGCACAGGAACGCATCCAGGCGGGTTTTGAATGTCTCCAGGGAAGGAGACTCCACAACCTCCCTGGGCAGCCTGTGCCACTGCTCTGGCACCCTCACAGGAAAGAAGTTTTTTCTCATGTTTAGCTGGAACTTCCTGGGTTCCAACTTGTGCCCATTGCCCCTTGGCCTGTCATTGGGCACCACTGAAAAGAGCCTAGTCCCATCCTCCTGACACCCACCCTTTAGATATTTATAGGCATTGCTGAAATCCCCCCTTAGCCTTCTCTTCTCCAGGCTGAACAAACCCAGTTGTCTCAGCCTTTTCTCATAAGGGAGATGCTCCAGTCCCTTGATCAACTTTGTAGCTCTCCACTGGACTTGCTCAAGCAGTTCCCTGTCTTTTTTAAACTGGGGGATCCAAAACTTGACATAGTACTCCAAATGTGGTCTCACTAGGGCAGAGTAGAGGGGGAGGATAACCTCTCTTGATCTGCTGGCCACACTCCTTTTAATGCATCCCAGGATACTGTTGTCTACCAGCACTCCCAGGTCCTTCTCAACAGAGCTGCTTTCCAGTATTTCAGCCCCCAGCCTGTACTGGGGCATGGGGTTGTTCCTCCCCAGGTGCAGGACCCTGCACTTGCGCTTGTTGAATTTCATGAGGTTCCCCTCGGCCCAGCTCTCCAGCCTGTCCAGGTCTCACTGGATGGCAGCACAGCCTTCTGGTGTATCAGCCACTCTTCCCAGCTTGGTATCATCAGCAAACTTGCTGAGGTTGCACTCTGTCCCTTTGTCCAGGTGATTGATGAATATGTTGAACAGGACTGAACCCAGCACAGACCCCTGGGGAACACCACTCATGACAGTCCTCCAACCAGACTCTGCCCTGTTGATCACAACCCTCTGAGCTCTGTTGTTGAGCCAGTTCTTAATCTGCCTCACTGTCCCCTCCTCTAACCCACACTTCACTAGCTTGCCTATGGGAATGCTGTAGGAGACAGTGTCGAATACCTTACTGAAGTCAAGATAGACAACATCCACTGCTCTCCCTTCAGCGACCCAGCCAGTCATGCCATCATAGAAGGCTATCAGGTTGGTCAGGCATGATCTTCCCTTGGTGAATCCATGCTGACTACTTCTGATAACCTTCTTTTCCTCTACATGCCTGGAGATGACCTCCACGATGAACCGCTCCATCACCTTTCTGGGGACGGAAGTGAGGCTGACTGGCCTATAGTTCCCCAGATCCTCCTTCTTGCCCTTTTTGAAGATTGGAGTGACATTTGCTGTCCTCCAGTCCTCAGGCATTTGTTCTGTCCTCCACGACCTTTCAAAGATGTTGGAGAGTGGCTTAGCAAGAACATCCGCCAGCTCCCTCAGCACTCACAGGTGCATCCCGCCTGGGCCCATGGATTTGCAAGGATCCAGTTTGCATAAGTGATCTGTGACCCAATCCTTCTCAACCGATGGTAAGTTTTCCTTTCTCCTCTGAGGGCTGAGATGCCTGAGGGCCAGCCTTAGGAGTAAAGACCGAGGCAAAGAAGGCATTCAGTAACTCTGCCTTCTCTGTATCCTGCGTCACCAGGGCCCCTTCCTTGTTCAGCAGTGGGCCCACTGTATCCCCAGTCTTCTTTTTACTGCTGATGTATTTGAAGAAGCCCTTCTTGTTATCTTTGACATGCATTAACAGTTTTAATTCCAAGTGGTCCTTGGCCTTCCTTGTTGCATCTCTGCATACCCTGACAGCATTCCTATGCTCCTACCAAGTGGCCAGTCCCTTTTTCCACATACTGTGAACTTCCTTCTTCCATTTGAATTTTCTAGAAACTCTTTGGTCATCCATGCAGGTCTCCTGGCTCCTCTGCCTGACTTCTTCCTCCTGGGGATGCACCAATCTTGAGCTCGGAGAAAATGGTCCTTGAATACTGTCTAGCTCTCTTGGACACCCCTGCCTTCCAGAGCCCTAGCCAATATCTGAAAGTCTTGCATGTCCTTGATACCATTGAGTAACTGCTCAAGAAAATAGGTGACCAGAGAGGCTTACTTTATGTGTCAAACCTAAAAGCATGTCTCAGGCAATTTCAGAAAATGCCTACTTGAACTTGAGTCCTAATGGGTTATCTTTCTGCACAGAGAACAGATTTTGGTTTGACGCAAACAGAAGTTTCCTAGTCTTGTCAGCATGAAATGCTCCTGTGCAGACACAGGAGAGCCTTTTAGCACCTTAGGTGCTTAAAATATCACCAATGTTGTGGTGTTTATACACCTCCACAGTTAGACATTAAGTCAGCAGACATTTTCAATATTACAGGATTACCAGGTCCCTGAAGTCCCTCTACATGTTTTGTCAGTCCTAGCCCTTAAAGAAATAATTACTAAATTTCCTAAGGAAACAGATTAAAACATTTAACTTTGAATACGGATTTTATCTTCCCACACATACATGTGGCTTAGTATACAGTTTTACTGCTCAACTGAAACATCAGCAGTATGATCAATTTCTTTATGCTTTACTTAGATGTATGCAACAAAGCTTCATCCAGTCATTAGAAAGTGAAGAAAATAGACCACAAATCCAGCCTGCAATACATATAGTGCCAGAAATTAGAAGTACGTCGCTACTAGATCCAATGACACTTAAACTAATGGTGGGTCATTCAACAGAATTAAAAACTGGTGAATTGCATGCATACCAGGAATCCCATGACCATCAGAATTGACAGATGGAATAATAATTTGGATAAGTACGTCCAGTTATAACACTTTGAAAAGACCAAAACTGAGGGAAATTTGCTTCTTTGAATTCACAAAAATGCATCATGGGTATTATCTGAGAAATAAATTCTTCAGAAAACTAACATAGCTAACATTAGTGTTCATATTAGTAATTCAAAGCTTGAAACAACATGAAATTACTTGTACTGTGAGATGAATAACCGAGTTACTTAGGTGAGTGACTGCTCTATACATTTTTCCATTACCACACTTCCCATTGGACTATTAAAAAAAAACATTAATTGGAATTAACTTTAAATAAAAAAAAAAATAAAAAGAAAATTTTCATTTTTGTCAGTTTTCCAGTTAAGGAGATAGGTACTCTTCAAAAGTTACTTTTTTCTTGAAAATGTTCTGAAATTCCTTGCCATAATTTTCTGTGATCTAAACAGTGGACAGAAAGTCATCAAAAATCAAAGCAAGCAGAAAGAAACATTTCTGAAAGTCTTACAATGGTGTTTTCATACAAACTTTCATGCTTTTTTTCCCAAAATTTTAAAAAAAGGAACTTCTTGCAGTGTTTCTACAAGCTCTGTGAGAAGAGAGTATAAATGTGCTTATGTTACATTCAGACAGGCAACAGGTGAGGTATGAAGACAAACTATATATTATCTAGGACAACATGATTTATTGACTTCTGGAAGAAACATTAAAAAATAAGAAAAGGAAGAAAGAAAAAGGAATGAAAACTCAGAAGCTTGTAAAAATGTTCTTGTTCTATGCATCAGTATAAGAAAATGCTGTCTGTCCTGCTGTGAAGAGCTTTCCTGTGCACTTGGGTGAATATTCTGAAATAAATATCCGTTAGACTCAGCCATGAATAGCTGGTTTTGTTTTTTTTTTTTAATGAAAGGCAAACTTATAAATATTGGTTAACTATTTGTCATGCTTTAGCCCCAGTCAACAACCAAGCACCACACAGCCGCTTGCTTACTCCCCCCTGGTGGGACAGGGGAGAGAATCGGAAGAGTAAAAGTGAGAAAACTCATGGTTTGAGATAAAGACAGTTTAATAGGTAAAGCAAAAAACGTGCATGCAAGGAAAGCAAAACAAGGAATTCATTCCCTCCTTCCCATGGGCAGGCAGGTGTTCAGCCACCTCCAGGAAAGCAGGGCTTCATCACCCATAACAGTTTCTTGGGAAAACAAACATCAGCACCCTGAATGTCCCCACCTTCCTCCTTCTTCCCCCAGCTTTATATACTGAGCATGATGCCATACGGTGTGGAATATCCCATTGGTCAGTTGGGGTCAGCCATCCCAGCTGTGTCCCCTCCCAGCTCCTTGTGCACCCAGCAGAGCACGGGGAGCTGAAAAAGTCCTTGACCAGTGTAAGCGCTACTTAGCAACAGCCAAAACGTCTCCACATTATCAACACTGTTTCCAGCAAAACTCCAAAACATAGCCCCATGTTAGCTATTACCAAGAAATATAACTCTAACCCAGCTGAAACCAGGACACTATTAAAAAATTTGCCAACATCATCTCAATTTCTGAAATATCTGTGAAACCAGTAAATTATTTGACTGTTCTGTTCTTTAACATTTTGTTTTGTGAAATAATAAGCATCACTTTTATATAGTGTCACTACGGTATATAAACAACATACCTTTTTCCTTGTCCATTATTATATAGCATACAAATTATTCTATTACACATATTTTCTACTTTGGCATTCAAAATTCAGTTTACACAAACAATTGCAACAGTTTTAAGTTCATTCTGTGAACATTTTGCAGCAAAACAAATCATTGGAAAATTTGTGAAAGGAAACACAAAGCAGTTGAAGAATGACACAATAGAATTAATTTTAAAATGCAAATTGATGTCTGAATTTCTGTTAAGTGTGTATTTGTTTTCTTAGATTTTGAGCACAATGCATTTTGAGAATTACACAACAGTTATTAGTCAGCTTTGAATAATTTTTTTATTTTTCAGACTTCCTGTGAAGAAAAAATACAGCTGTTTTTTTGCTTTTAGGTCAGTATATTTTGTTCTTTTGCTAATGCTCAGAAAAATCAAGCACTAGTAACCAATACAAAAAATATTATTCTCGTAAATAGTGATGAGACCAATTCATTAAAAAGAATATCAGTATTTTGATTTTCTCCCTGTTTTGGAGGTGGGAACCAATTTTGCATTTGCATTTGTTGTTAGTTTTCTGTTTAATATTTTATTAAATAAGATACAACGTAAAAAGTTTTCAAACACAGAGACATGGAATTATTTATATTTGGCAACACTGAAACTGATGCAAGAAGAAATAAAAGGAAATAGGATACACTGTCATAGGCTGCTAAGACTTTTTTGATATAATTTCTACCATAAAACAATATTAAACATGTTTTTTCCCTTTGGGCTCCTAGTTTTTCTGTTATTTCCAATGAATCTTTGTTAGGTCAGATGCCTTCAGCAATAACCATGGCCTGTTTCAGTGTCAGCAAAGGCTATGCAATTCCTGTAGCCATAGAGGCTTTACAGTATTGTTTTTAACAGGAAAGGTTAACCACAAGGTTTTAACAAGTTTGTTAACGTTGTGTTTGCTATTATATGCCATCAAATATTGAAGAGATTTCTACCCAAGGCAATGCTGACTGCCAATTTGGAATAGCAGGCAAGTGACTTAAACAGCAAGAAAATAGCATCAGTTAACATGAGTGACCTATATACCAGGAATTTAAAATTTGTAAGACAAATGTCTTTTGCTTCGGTTGGCATTTGGATTCACTGAAGGACACAATGTAGAGGCTAATGGTGAAACAGAAATAGATAAGTGTTGTAAATAACAACACTGAACACTAATATATTTTACATATAAAATAACTACATTGTTCTGCCACTTTTACCTGGAAAAATATATAGCTGTCTATTCCCTTTGTTGAACATATCTGTGAAACTTAATGTATAAATATATTCATTATTGTTTAGGTTATGACATATTTATTTGAAGAATTATTGTTTACTTCCATATTAATCAATTTATAAAATCAGTCTCTTGTTTAATCCTCATCTGTATTTTAATGATGTGTTACGTTATGAGGTGTAAGGCTGAAGGTTGTATGCTACTGACATATTCAGTTCACAGGATCGTGCTTGTTGTCTTTATCAGCAACAAATGCTAAGAGAGAGAATTAATGTTTAACAACTTTTTAATAGGGTCAACTGGAACTATGAAACTGGAAGTAGAGTATTAGCTTATACCTAGAGGATGTCACATTGCAATCAGGGCTTATTAAAGCATCAGCATTAGGCATTCACAACAGTGATTGAACAACAGAATTTTGCTGAAGTGTCACAATCTCTTCTACTCATCAGGCATTCTGACAAATCATTACATTACAGTTCTGACCCTTGGCATGTCTCATCTGAAATTGCAGTTTACAGGGAGAATGTTACACATATATTTTTATTATCACTTTCCATTTTTCTTTTCAGTTGAAGATATCTTTTAGTTCAACCTTTGAGACCTAGTATCACAATGCCAACTTTCATAAACAGGCATATACTTTTCATCATATGCTCAAAGAAAGGAGGATTTAAAAAAAAAAGTATTTTAAGATTTTCTAGTTTTTCGAGCTAAAGTTTATATTCAAATTGATGAAAGTGGGAAGCCAAAAAAAAGAAGAATGAAAGAAGTGAAAACTGAAATTTTGAAAGCTAAGCAAGATTTCTTCTTAAGAGAAAGAATGTATAGCAAATGGCTTTAATGTTTTCTTGGTTGTGTGGCAAAGTTAATTCAAATAGATTGTGTTTATATTTTGTTTGAGAAGTTGTGAGTTCATTGGTTATTCTAATGTCTCGCAGGAAGGCAATGTCTGGCAGCAACTCTTTTAAAGGCTGTAATGAAGGGTACAATGTCATTGATGTGCCTTGGGATGTCCACAAGTGCAGACGCTCAAATCTGCAAAGCACTGTGGAAGAAAGGATCCATTTGTACCGTGCTAATGATTGGAACACTCGGCACATGCCAAAGATTATTCAGCACCTTGCTGGATTATCCCTATGGAACAGAAGATTAAATAAAATGAAAAAAGCATTACTAATCCACAGCTCCTCTAGCACATACACTGTCTGCAGCAGTAAGCACTAGCCAGTAGCTGTTAAATAGACCATTTCGCTCTTTCTTGAAGAAGAAAGTATATATTATTTTTTATTCTGGGAACTGTCTGCTGTGTTTCTTTAATAGAAATAAGGCATTTGCAGTGTAATTCTTCTATTGTAGTGTTACAACAAATGCGACAAAGCTACATCTTTGTAACTTCATATTTCTAAATGAGAAAATAATTGGGTCTATATTTTTTTCCTTTATATCCTCTGTCATTTGAAATATTTAGATGGCATGAAATAAGCCAGGCAACTATAGATTTGGCTACCAGATGGAAAGAATCTAGTGATCTGTTTTGGAAATTCTGGATAACCAGTGGTCTGTTAAGTAAAGTTATACAGTACTCCATTCTGTTTGTGGGACATGGCTCTCAAGTTCTGATTTAGATGGTAGATAGTGAATGTGTTTAATTCTAGTATCTTTGCAGCCCCATGCAGTTTAAAAGGATAATTCAGGTAATTAAATTATAAGTGATCCTAAGTAACATGTAGAGTCTAAATTTCATCTTAATTTGCAGTACACAAGTGGCTGCCGAGATAATATTTTGGTTTACATTATTCTAATAAATAGTACTAACTTTAATCCTTGACTAATCCTGCACATTCAGATTAGCAAGATGCTGGACTACAACGCTGTTAACATCACTAACCTGAAAAACAACTCTATGCTAGATACCAGATTCACTCAACAACCCATTCTTCTGCTTTATCCTTTTGACTTTGTAGGTGACATTGAATATTCATAACAATTTCATCTACTCTTGCAGTACCTTATGTATATTTCTTTTTTTCATTCTTTGGATAAGAGAGTACAGACTGAAGTAGATTTACAGTGAGGAAGTCTTTGTCTCAAACTGCTGAAAGATATTAAATACAAACTTACTTCTTCCATCTTCTTTTATGGCCCAGTGGTCAGAATAATTGAGCTTCATGAGCAGAAGGTGTCTGTATTCTTGTCTCCTAAATTCAAGGATGTTCCAGCTAGTAGAACATTATACCTCTAGATTATTTCGGACCTCAGTAGTAATCAAAGAATACCTCTTGTTTTTCAAATTTATTCCTGGGAAAGGGCTTATTCTGAAAAGAATTCATAGTTTAATAAGTAAAGCCATACATGGTTGAAAGGAAAAACAAGTGAAGCACTGGTTTAACGCAGAAATGCAGTAGCATGCTACTAAGCAAAGGGGTTTTTAGGTATTATGCCAGCAATGTGTTCTGAAAAGAAAAATTATTTGAGAAATGAAAAGTAATACTTTTACAATTCCTAGCTATGGAAGGGTGCTTCTTTTTAAAGAAGAACAGGTTGGAGTGTTAGAGTGATGAGAAGTGAAAATGTCTTGGATTAATGAAATTAATAAAAAGACAGTGTAATGATTGTGTGTAATAATATCTAAGGCAATTGGAAATGACCATTAAAATGCTTGGAATAACAGATGCTTAGGCCTGAAAATGATCAATAACATGACTGTGAGACAGCTGGCTTCATTAATTGAATAAATTAGCTAACTGGCTAGGAAATTGCATCTGGTTAGATCAATTAAAAACAACTGATTGAATAGAAGGAGAGCTGCGCTTCATTGGTTCAAATAAAATAAGTTTAGTAAAAGATTTAAGAAATCACAGATGGATGTCTAATGAATAAAAACAACAACAACAACAAAAAGTTTGAATGGTTAAATGGGGAAAAAAGAGTTTGAGCAGACATAAGGGATCAAGTGTATTGAGGGCAGACACCTGAGGACTTTTGGGTAAGGGTTTGGTTAATTGAAATCTATTAGATCAGACAATAGCAGAAGTAAATGTTTGTCTCACATACAGCCTTTGCTGTACCTAGTTCCTCTTCTACTCATTCAAGAAAACACGATTAGGGAACATGTGTCACAGTCAAAAGTAGTGACAGACATGTTTAAATCCTCTGCTAGGATGCAAAAAGTAGAGGTAGACAACGACAGCTTCTAAGTGGATCACCCACAAAACTTCATAACATGAATTTTCACATCCTAGGAGCACCAGAGTAAAATAACTGTTTTTACTGTAGTGTGAAAGTTGCTCTAAACATCTGTGATCTCTGTTCAGAAGTGTCCTAGTTCAAGCCTGTGTATACATAAACTCCAATAAAATTCAGAGATCAAGACATTTGAGTGACCAAAGTTAAAGGCTGTGCACTGGAAGAAAGCTGAACGTCTTTGACCTTGCCAAATCAAAGAGTTTTGTTGAAAACAGCAGCAGTGCTATAGGCACTGAAGGACTATTGCAATCTGCAGAAAGAACCTTTGGAGGTCAATAGTCATCTTTCTTGGCTGGAAAGGAGCCTGAGAAGATGAGGAAAGAAATCTGAATCTCTCTGTGGGTCTTGCATGTACCATTCAGGTATTGTGCCATCTCAGTTGGATGTCTTTTCAGGTAGAGCAAATACAGACTCCTGTTCTAGACAAGTTTAACAGGATATGCACAAATGACCAGAAAGGTATCAGAAGCCACTGAAAGTGCATCCTTCCATTTCCAGGAATTATTATATAATATACAGAGTAAAAAGTAAAATAAAAAAATGTAAAGAGCACAAAATGCCAATATTAATTCCTTAGAATCCTACACTAACACTCCAGATTGCAGTCCACATTGTGCCAGCTCAGCATAAGACAACATGCTGAGTATTAAGGTTGCAAGCATACAACTAGACGTGGCTGGAGATTACATTAATTGAGGAGAACATAAGAAACTACTGCACAGAAGAAAATAGCCAGGCATGAAAATAACTCTGTGTGTGCACATGCATATGTGTGTGTCTACTGGGAAAATGTGTTCAGCATCACTACTGTGATGTAGAAGGCCAAAACGGAGGAATCCCCTGAGTACTTCTGTCCATCAGATTGGGAATATTCTGTCACTGGGCACCACTGACAGAAACGTAGTTCTGTCTTCTTTGCACCTTCCCTTCAGGTATTTATATACACTGATAAGATCCCCCATCAAGCCTTCTCTTCTCTAGGCTGAACAGCCCAGCCCCACCTCTCTCATCCTTTCCTCATATGAGGTGCTCAATCCCTTATTCATACTGGTGACCCTTTGCTGGACACTCTCCGATAGCTCCACATCTCTCCTGTACTGAATATTTCCATAGCACTGGTTACCAGCTTCCAACTATATTTTGTGCAACTGGTCATCACCTTCTGGGCTTGGCTGTTCAGCTACTTTTCAATTCATCCCACTGTCCGCTCATCCAGCTCATCTTTCATCAGCTTCTTTTCAAGGATGTTATGGGAGACAATGTCAAAATCCTTACTGAAGCCGAGATAGACGACATCCACTGCTCTCCCCCCTCTTATATAGCCAATAACAATTATCAAGAGTAATTAAGAGCCGCAGTAGACTCTGTGCTTCTCTGTCACCTAAGTATACATTCATGGGGCCTAATATTTTACTTATTCAAACAAGAATTGATTTTAAATATGATCAGATGGGAATTTGCCACTACACTTGAGAATCATAAATGAAATGAAATGGAAAAAAAATAAGACAAGGATTATTAAACAAACATTAGTCTATATCATTCAGTTATTCATGTGAGAATTTTGCTATTTACAACCCCTTAATAATTTCATAATATTATTCCAATTTTTTACTGTTATTTGCATTGCAATAGGACCAAGGATTCTGTTATTGCTCATAATGGCATTTAGATAGTTATTATATGTAAAGATTGTATTTCTCACATTCTTAGCTGCCAATGACATCCATAACCTGTTGGTTGGTTACTCTTTCTATTCTTTGGCAAGATGGCAGCAGACATTATTGAAATACATTTGAATTAGAAGAGGAAGAGAGCTGAAAACAAGAAGTTCAGAAGCTATCGTTTTAAACCGAATAGCTAGAAAAGACTCAAATAAGACAGAATAGAAGAGAAAAGGCACTTGTGTATAAGCACAGAACACAGAAAAATGTTTTATGCTACTGAGGTTGTACACTGCTTATCTCACAAAGAAAATTTCAAAGGGCACGCTGATAACAATACCGCAATACAAAGACAAGGAATATCCCATGGCTAAATCTACTGTGATGTACCTTTAATGAAAAAAGCGAATGCCTGAATAATTCTCAGCAGTTGCTAAATGAAGTCTGGCTATAAAGAAATAGCAAAGACAGGGCAAATGCAAGACTGCTGTTACTGCTAATATGAGTGGCTTGCACACTTGCACTCTAGTACTTAATTCCCTACCACTGCACCTTTGATAGCTTGGTAACTTTAGTAACATAATGATCACTTAGTAGTTAGGTAACATAAAGAAGATTAATTATTAGCGATAAATTCCTGCAGCTTGGCAAATTATAAATGTCAGTGAAGAAAAGGTTTAGAAATATTTATGTAGCTGCCTATTGTCTTCTTGAGTAGGTAGTGCCCATGAGGTAAGAAAGTGTTTTCCAGACATTAATTAAACATGTGTATAGACTACTTGTAGAATACAGAATATATATAGAATATATTATTACTATATAGAGCTAATAATATTTAAAAAGAGACAGAAATGAATTTGTTGTATTTTCTACATAAACAGATGACTAAAACCAAGAAAGGAACCTTTTAGAATGGTAGTGTATATAACTGTCAAATAGTAATTTTCACCTTTTTCTTTGGGACTGCAGAAGAAAAACAAAAGCACGTATTTAATACTTGTCCTACTCTAGAAATAATTATACTAATTAATCGAACAGTTTTAATATGTTCTTCTGATGGCTCTGTAACCACCTTCCATTCATATTAATTCTCCTGGTAATTATCCTTATAACAACACATCTTTATAACAGCATTCTAAAAACTTATCTCCTAAGGCCACGCCAGTATAATGAAGGTGAAGTGTTATTAGTTTTGCCACAATGCAAACGCTTGACATCAGACTTTACAAAAAGCCTTTGTATTCAGTAACCCTAATGATGAGATATCAGACCTGTAAAATGCTGCTAGGTACTACATTAGCTAACACAACTCATGAGTCCAGATTATCAGCAATTGCGGGGTCTGATTCAGAACTTTTGTTCTAAACTGAGGCTTAATTCTGATAAATGTTTTTACACAGAGTAGTTTTATCGTAGTATTCTGTTCAGACCTGACTACATATGAGAATTACATTTTAAAATTCCAGTCTTGCAAAATCATGCAAAAAAACAGGGAACACTGGAAATGTTTTATAACTCCTTGAAGATAAATTCTGCATTTGTGCCTCTGAAGCAGGACTATAAGCCCTACAACTCGCTGTTAAAAATTTAGGGTCCACTGAGAATGTTCCATAGCCTTCAGATACAGCTTCTACAAGAGGTTTGGAGGGAAGTCATCTTGAGGATAGGAGTGAGTAGGATAACTTTTCTGTTTCTTCTCCCCACATGTGTCTGCAAAGCAAGAACAGCAAAAGTCTCTTCTACAGGGAGAATTTTTTTTGTTTTTTGAGGGCAAAGGGAAAGAAGGAAGAATTTTTTTCTGCAGCAGGATCTCTGTGACACCATGTTTTTGGCAACTATTTTGAGGACAACATAGTATTCACACCAGCCATTCCTTGTTCCTATGATAAGTAAAATATTGTATTTATGCCTTTTCAAAAAATACCCAGAGAAAGAGAGGGAATCAAATGGAAGGTCTACACCCGGAAAGTTGAAGCCTGCACCAATTAAGCTCACCAGGAGGGAGTTCTTCCGTTCTCTTCAGAGGAGCTAGAATTTCACTCCACAGATTGTACAATTATAGAGCCTAAAAGTATTACCTGTGTAACAGGGAATTTCATCACACAATTATTAAACAGACCAGGGATCCTGCAAACAGTAAAAGAGAATTTATAAGTCTTGAGGGCTGCAGCTACACAAAAGAACATATTCTATAAAGAAATACACTTTATTGTCAAGAAGATTTATGATTTTTATACATCCAGATATTTCTATTTTCTGTTTTTCATCTCTTCTTTTATTCGCCATGTAAAAATAATTTAGATTTTCCTACTGAATTTTCAGATTATCCACTTGTTGTTGGAACTGGCACAGGCAAAATAATTTTATTATTTAACTTAATTCTTCCTAGTCTTCCATAATGGCTTCTTTGTTCTCCTTCTGTTTCTTTTTTTGAACTCTGACACTCTTTGAAAGAGTGGAACAATTTCTTCCCCAAGTGTGCAACGTTTTTTCTCAACACAGCCAGGGACTGCTTTGGCTCTTCTAATCCCAAAGACATTTAAGAATCACTTAAATTTAAATATTGAGAACATTTTCATTTTTGATCATCTGTATTACTATTAACAAGTCATTTTTTTATTTTCCCTTCAGTAACAAAGCATTAATTACTAGCCTATAGGTAATTTATTCCCTGTGTTCTGTCTGTTGCAATGTCTTTATTTTAGCTACTTCTCCTCAAACATCTGTGGATAACGCTGTGAAATTGAATTCATAAATTAATACAGGGCATTAACAATATTTGTTCCAGCTAAGTTTTGCATGTGCAAGCCTAAAACTGTTTTGTGTCTTAGTTTATGAGACAGTTCAGGTGAGGGATGGAGAACTTATGGTGCAAAGCATTTTATGACAATCGTGATTCTATATGAGACTAAGCACCCAAAATTTGGGCTACTTAGGAACCTGAATGACTTTTGAAAATGGCTATATGATGCCATTTTGATACACACACATATGGTTCTAACAAAAATACTGAACTGTGTATTATTACAATATGAAAAAAATTGTATATTCCAGTTTCTAAATATTAGTAAAGATCTATTGGTTCCACAGCATAAGGAGAATTAAAAATTCCCTTTCAGAGGCTCAAATATGTTGTTGAAGTAGCAGGAGGAGATTTGGTGGAGGTTCCATAGGACTCATGCCAAAGATGACTGAAATCTTTTTGGGAACAACCACACAGCATGCGTCCCGCTTGTATTTTGTGACTTGAAATGAGAAACTTGAAGTTCTCGCAGTAATCAAGTACTATAAGGTTATTGTAAGACATATCTTTTTATTCTTTTTTGTTTGTATCTGCAATTTTTACGTTTCTCGACTTAAGGTTTGGTGTCTACCAGTGTATACTGAAACTGAGCTGATCACACTTTTCTTGGTTAATTTAGCATACTTTAAAAATTCACATATAACACAAAATAAAGTTTTTGTGACACTACATTCTTCTTGGACCTTCTGAAGCTGTACGAGTTTTACATGCCTTACCTGTTTAGAAGGATGCTCATTGGTAACTCCATTTGTTAGTTCAATAGGTATAATCTTTTTTTTATATCCAAATATAAATAATTTCTACCTTGATAATGGTAGTGGGGTTTATCCAATTTCTAAGTAAATAATGGCAATAGATAATACAATTTTTATTTCAGTTATCATTTTGGAAAATTTACTCATGATACACGTCTACCTCCAGTTTTTCTAGTATAAACAGTAGCAGAGGATATCCTGGGTTCTACACCCCAGCTGGGATTGCTATACAAACTGGACCAGGATCTAGGTGTGAAGACCAAAGAAGGAAAGATGCAGACCAAATGTTCATCATGCTATGACAGAAAACCCTAGGTGCATAAGGGTTTTTTCATTGCTCCAGACATATCTGCATATTAGTTTCTCCTGGTAACGACTAAAACAATGTATATAACTGCTCTCATATGTCTGACTATGTAACACACTGCTGCTTAACCTAAACCAACATTCCTTCTTTTGTAGGTCTCCTTTGAAAATCAATGCAAATTGTGTCCAAATCAAGAAAGAACTGATCTCATAAATCTGGTAGTCACTTTTGCTCTTCAATCTGATGATACAAAAAAGACATATTTTGAATGTGCTATATTGTATTTAAAATAGGTGATAATTTTTGATAAAACATCTAACAATTGAAGCTAACAGCTTCATAGACTGTTATGAAGTTTCTCATTTTTAAATGTGATTCAGATAATGGTATATTAATTTGAGATTAAAAAGTTAACCAACTATAATTATATTCAGTAAAATTTCTTTACAAGTTATACACAGCTACTTCGACTTAGCTTTTAAGAAATTTTTTTTTTGTCATAATGGAAATTGATTTTGATATTTTGAAAAACTAATGACACCGGCTTGTCTTATAAACTGATCTGAGCTCTATAGCACTGCAAAAATATTTATATTTGAGTAATAAAACATATTTTAAGCTTCTTTCTTTTCTTTTTTTCTTTCCTATCACTTGATTAAGAACTTTGTTATGTACTATCAGAAGTGTTAAAAGTCCTTACATATTTTCATTCAGGTTTCCCTCAATGCAATAGTCACTGTTAAGGATCTGTTAGGGGGCATTCTGTCTCTTTCTACTCTATGTTCTTGGGATACACAAAAGATTTGACTGTATCACTATATATCTGTATCCCACTATTATATTTTCTTACGCAGCAAGTGGCCAACAAGCATACAGACAGGTCTAGAATTTAGTGCAACACTACTGGACAATACAGGCCACTAATCACAGCACAGAGACCAGGGCTGGGGTGACAATGTGACACATATGATCTCATTACACCATCCTAAAATGCACTAGGCAGTTTGGCTCTAAGTTGTGTTTTCCAAATTGCGGAGGTGAAGGCAATTAGTGATTTTTATGCTTGCTAAATAATAATTATGGTATGTATTTCCATGAGCCAGACAGACAAGTTGAATTAAGAATAATGGATTCATTATCTGCCTATATCTAATCAGCATTAGGTAGTCAACTTCAAATGCATTAGCTGATATGCAAAAGACTTCTCTGTCTATTCTTCATTTTATCTTTTTGCTGATACAGTGAGATAATCTTATTGTTATGGCTAATGGTCTTAAAAGTTTGTATCTAGTTTTACATCTGTATTATAGAGTTTTGCATAATTCACATTTAATTAAGTTTACAGACTACTCAGGGACACAGCATTGGAAAGCAGAAGGCACAGTACAATTTGTACTGATAGAAAAATGAAACATGCTCTGTAGAAAGAGATGTACTATGATTTAGATGAAATCATGATTTGCTTTGACCTATGTAACCTGATACGCACAGATATCAACCTTATTTGAACAAAATAGGAAATTAAATGAAAAACAGATAACAAATACAGTATTTTATTAATTGTCAGTCAAACTGACAGTTTGACTAAAAACAGACTTTTTTTTCATTCTTACTACAGAACAAAATTAAACCATAGGTGTTAGAAGCTGACTCTGAGGCCCTCAGATTTATCATTCACTATGCCTTTTAGCATCTGAAGTCGAGACTCCCTATTTTACTTCTACAGCTTGAGACATTTTCCTTCAACAGGAAGGAAAAGCAGGCAACAAAAAAAGATTGTTCCACAGTTACTGCTACTGCAGTTTCCTCTTTTAATCAACCAAGATCTGATGCTGTTTACCTGAATCACACTTCTTTCCCAAATGTTTCAAAGTATATTGAGTGGCAAATGAAGAAGCATTTTTACCTGTTTATTTAGAGAAAAGAAAATTTGATCCCTTCTAAGACATGTCAAAATCATTTGGTAGTCCTTTGGCAGTGCAAAATAATAAACGCTATTGCAATTATAAAACCAATCTGCATCTGATGTTCTTTTTATGTTATAAAACTAAAATGTGTATGAAACATAATCCACATTTATTTTACATTTTTACCTTCTGCTCTCAGTATCACAAAAGTGTTGTCATACTTCCCATTTCATTTTTATTTAGTATTTCACACATTTTATACAATAATCCAAGTTTTAGAGAACACATTTAATATATTCATAAATAGTAGCTTCAAACAATAAATAAATATCAAGAAGAATTTAGGGAAGAACATCATAACATATGCAACAGATGGCATAAAACATACTGAACACCCTAAAGTCCTTCAGGAACAGAAAAATTATGCTACAAAAATATTCTTGAAAAGATGCCTGAATGAATAAGAATCTTCATGTTGCAAAACCTAAAACTCATTGTTTGAGTTTAGACAAATTAGACAACACATTACTTTGTGGTTGTTTTTTTTTCTTTTTTGTTGTTGTTGATTTGGTTAGTATAAGTTGACCTTTTAATAAAATACATTGCATTTCAAAATATTAAAAATATTCTAAAGCATCACACCAACCTTATTCAAGTTAGTGTTATGTAATGTTTTTTATTTTTATATAGAGAAATATATATTTATTTTCAGTGGTTAATTTAAAAAAAATCTAATTTTCTCTCCATTTATGAGTATTTGTGATATTTAAAAGATCTGCACTAACATATGCTGTACAATACCCATCTGATATACATGTCCTGTTTTTGCTCCATAGTCCTTTGCCCCACATAATTTTTGGTACCTAGGTCACCTGCGTTAGAATAGTGCAGTACTGTACAGGATAAGGTTGACACCACCAGAAAAGGATTCACGTGCTATGATTCATTCTGTACTGATGCCTTTCTCTTTTCATTTGCTAGTTATACTTGACAGGGTAGCTAGAGTCTTAATGGCGTAGACCTTAATAGCAGTGCTTAAGGGATACCTTAGGTCAAAATAGGTTTACCAACTTCTAAGTTGTCACTATAGAACTTCCTCAGTGTTGATATCTGTTCTAGGACACTAAATAAGCAAAACTTATCTTTCATAAAATCATCCTGACTGCCATTAATCAATTACATTTTCAGCCTCCAACTTACTATTATAATCCTAAATTATCCTCAAGTCTTAGAAGTGATGTTATTCAGGGTTAAATTAAAACCAGAAATTCACCTGGTTTGGGCTTTTTTTCTCTCTTCTGTTTCTGTTACTAATAAAATGGTAAATACAGAACTAAAAGTTTTTCACTGACAGAATAGAAGTCATAAGTCACTGGAAAAACAGTATAGGAAAGGCCCACAAGATGTATGATGATTTCTGTTTTCAGACAAAATGAAAAGGATGTATTTATACAATATACTGATGTATATAAGGAATAAGTGACCTGTTATCTGTTAGGATTACATCTCATTAAGTAAAAAATCCCTCATAATTTAGGCAGGAATCATGAGGGAATTACCTTGGGACAACTTTGCACAACTCAGTTTTAACAAGTCTTAGGAAACTGGAGCAATGCTAAGGGATTAAAACCTAGTAACATATGCTTAATCCTATGAAAAGATAAAAAAGGTTAAACCAGAGGACAACAGTTTGATGTTACTCCTGTGTAAAATAACCAAATGGCTATGTTGGCACTCTACCAATAACGATTTAGAAGATGAAAATATAAGTAGCTGACAGCCAGGATGGTTTCATAGAAGGTAGGTCTCATTAAGCAAAGCCACTCTTTTTCTGGTAGGGCTTTTTTGACAGAATTACACATTGATAATAGTAAACCTATTGCTTTGACACACCCTTTATTCCAGGCATTTTAATTCTAGAAAACATTTTGATTAATAAGATTGCATTAAGGAATTAATCAGTCACACATCAGAGGGAATGAAAATGGTTTTGTTGACGCATCTCAAAATATAATTGTTACAGAGGTGATAATGAGCTGGGGCATTTCTGCTGCAGGTCCTTAAGGGACTGATGTTTTGTTCTGCACGTTTTAGTACTTCCTGTTATGATTTCAATAAATATAGAAAGTTTCAAAATTACATGTAAGTTACTAATACATACTTGGTGATCATTGGCTTCACTGACATTTGTGGGAATAGTTGGAAAGTAGAAACATAGTAGCAGCCTATTACTACACTTTTCCTTCCTAAAATCATAACTGTTCTTCATGCAGATTTGTATTGCCTCTCACTGGAGTGGATAGAAAGGCACTCCACTGCGAACTATTCTTGAACTACCTTTATACATTCTTTTTTCCCAAGAAATAGATGACTCTAATTTTGAGTTTAAATATTTGTCCAGTACCTGGGATTGGAATTGGGTTTTGTACTCCTGGCAGTCCTTTCTATCATTTGCCTCTGTGAATGGGAGAGTATCTCTCTTAATGCTTCTCTACATTCTCTACATGGGCCCCAGAGAGTACATGATCACTCCTATTGTCAGTTAACCTATATCATTTGCAGCTGTGTCTAAATGCATAGAATCAAATCTTGTGTTTCATGGTTTCAGCTAGTTTCTTGTCAAAGTCAGGATTATTTTTTCCTTCTTTTCCTGCATATCTGACTTGAAGTAATCAGTTTTTCCTTCCTTATTTCTTTCTTTTC
Source organism: Phalacrocorax carbo (assembly GCF_963921805.1). Lineage (NCBI taxonomy): Eukaryota > Metazoa > Chordata > Aves > Suliformes > Phalacrocoracidae > Phalacrocorax > Phalacrocorax carbo. Next base: position 23,837,157 of record NC_087513.1, on the reverse strand, counting down.
TTGTCCCTTTGAAACATTATGGATTTTAGACCGAATAGGCTATCCTAAAGCTCACAGATAGAGGAGACAACCTTATCTCAAGCATTTAATTTCCTTGACTGGCTCAGCATGTTATGATCACACTGAGATCCCAATCTGGGATTGAAAACAATTTTTCCTTAAATTCAGATTGGCAGAGCAATCACCTTTTTAGTGGCAAAGAATTGGATAATTTTCTTGGATTGTTTGGCTGTATCTTATTCCAAATGGTGATGTCATGGTCTCTGATTTTCTCATCCATGGTGCAATCTAAAAGCTGTCTTGACAGGCTTCAATCAAGGTAAAACCTGCATCACTTTGTAGCCAGTGATATACAAGAAATTATGATTAAAATACATGGGTGTTCTATGCTTTAACTCTGTGAAATAGCCAAAACCATTCTTAGAGCCTAGATCTTGTAAATCACCAACCTTATGTTTAACTGAAGAAATTGTATTTTTCCAAAGCATGACATTTAAAAAATGGGTTAGAAAATGGTCCATCCTAAATCAATTTTCAGTATTACATGACTAGGTTTGGTTCTGTAGAATATCTAAGTTTCCCATACAATCATTGAAGCAGAATGGTCCTTTCTGCTTGGGATACCCAACTAGAAGCTACTCACTGAATAGTTTATGAAATCTGATTTCTGCCCCACCCATGCAATGAGGTTAGTAAACCAGGAAACTGGTGTCAACTTTACCTCTATAAGTAGAGTCTACAGGCAATAGCATTTATGAAAGCTTTACAAATACAGAAAATACTGTGTTCTCACCATCTACAGGTCAGTAAATGATTAGAAAAATAAAACAAAATCAGAAAGTCCAGTTAAAGATTCTTTGAACATACATGGAAGTAACTCTTAAAATTTAATTTGATATGCTGCATAAAATGCATGTCAAAGTTAATGGCACATGTAGTAGAGAATCATAAACCCACATTAGAGAAAGTACAGATGTATTTAACCTTATAGGAGCTTCAGAAGGAATTGGGTCACACCAGCTTCAAGGAAGATGGCAGTTATTTTAACCAAGGACAAAGTATACATCTGTGTGCTTGTCTGAACAAGCCCCTTGGGTTAAAGATGATTCAAAGCTCTCTGTTTGTAAGGTTTCTTATGTATTTGGTTTCTGTGCAAAAAGTGGAAACTCACTCTCTTCTGGTCTCATAGAGGCAGGATAGGAAGCAACATAACGTGCCTGTGGTTAAGCCCTCCAGCCTTTTCATTAGTTAACACGGATACAGAACCCTGAAAATGCAAAGTAAGCAGGCAACATATAGCACAGAGTACTTTCAAAGAACTTAAAGCAAATGCATCTGTTGCTTTCTGCAAAGCAGAAGAATATTTTTTTCAATGTTGATGATGTGCCATTTTATTTGCATTATCCTCAACCCAGTTTCCTGTGGCAGAGAATTCTGATGTTGTGTTTTCCTTGCAGACAGTGCGAGATGACAGCAATTAGTTTACTGTAATACTATGAAGGAGTTAAAAAAGAAAGTAGACATTTTTGAAAAAAAATTTTTTCCAATATATTGAGTGTTCATAAACAACCAGTAAGGAAAAGAAAAACCACAACAAAAACAAGCCAAAACAGACAAACACCACAGGCACAAAAAAAAAAACCCAAACCCACAAGTGAGAGATCTCAGGCTGAACCTGTGCTGGATCCATGGATGAGTGTTGTGTGTTGTCTTGCTTGATTGTGTGTCCTGGTCAGTACCTCTGAACTGTAGTCCCCAAACCTTGTCCATACTAGGAGATATGCCAGAGCACACCATCCCTCCCTCCTTACTGCCATTCTCAGTTTCTTTTGGAAGAAAACTCAGGGGCATGATGATGTGATGCCCAGGGCAGTCTGCTCCCACCATGGACATGGCATATGCTCAGAGTGCACCAAGATTTCAAGGCAATTCCTGCTGCGTAATGTAGCCATAGACACAGTTCTGAACAGGAAGACTATAATTATCTCTGCTTGAGGAACCAGGCATGATTATTGCCTTTTAATATTATAAAAATTTACATTATTGTTTTAAATATTTATATTATATTATTTTTCACAACATTTGTTCTTGGACAGGACAGAGGTTAATTCGCTATTTTTAATGTGGCCTAATCTGGCTGCATTTTTATTACACTACCTAGTTTCACCTTTCTGTTTTATTATTTTTCCTTTAAAGTCACATAAGTCAGTATTATATATGTGCTTGAAATATATTCAGAAACATGAACTTCTGACCTGTCTGTCATTTGTTTGAAGTCAGTAACACAACTCCCATAGAATGCAGTGGGTGCAAAATCAGGCAGCACAGATGTCCCTAACAGAGCTACCACAACCAAGAGTTCTTCTGAAAATCCCTTAGACTTCTAAAGTTACCCTTAATCTTCAAACCATACTCACTCCTAGACAGTACTCAAAATGACTAGAATATTATTTTTTACTTTCATTATAACAGTAAGAATACTTACTTAAAGGTTATAACATTAACAATCTACTACTTGTCATAAATTAGAGCAAATACGGTTTTTTTCTTTGGTTGGTTCAGGTTTCTTTTTGTTTGTCTGCTTGTTTTTTCTCCAAAATGATCATCAAATAGCAAAGAACTGTTAACCCCTAATGAGTGAACTTTTTCCTTTCCTTTCCTTTCTCCTTTCCTTTCCTTTCTCCTTTCCTTTCCTTTCTCCTTTCCTTTCCTTTCTCCTTTCCTTTCCTTTCTCCTTTCCTTTCCTTTCTCCTTTCCTTTCCTTTCTCCTTTCCTTTCCTTTCTCCTTTCCTTTCCTTTCTCCTTTCCTTTCCTTTCTCCTTTCCTTTCCTTTCTCCTTTCCTTTCCTTTCTCCTTTCCTTTCCTTTCTCCTTTCCTTTCCTTTCTCCTTTCCTTTCCTTTCTCCTTTCCTTTCCTTTCTCCTTTCCTTTCCTTTCTCCTTTCCTTTCCTTTCTCCTTTCCTTTCCTTTCTCCTTTCCTTTCCTTTCTCCTTTCCTTTCCTTTCTCCTTTCCTTTCCTTTCTCCTTTCCTTTCCTTTCTCCTTTCCTTTCCTTTCTCCTTTCCTTTCCTTTCTCCTTTCCTTTCCTTTCTCCTTTCCTTTCCTTTCTCCTTTCCTTTCCTTTCTCCTTTCCTTTCCTTTCTCCTTTCCTTTCCTTTCTCCTTTCCTTTCCTTTCTCCTTTCCTTTCCTTTCTCCTTTCCTTTCCTTTCTCCTTTCCTTTCCTTTCTCCTTTCCTTTCCTTTCTCCTTTCCTTTCCTTTCTCCTTTCCTTTCCTTTCCTTTCCTTTCCTTTCCTTTCCTTTCCTTTCCTTTCCTTTCCTTTCCTTTCCTTTCCTTCATATATAGTCTTCTAATTGTCAGAAGAAATAGATCATGTGGTGACAAATGTCCATGCTGTAGCTATACCTCAGACAAAAGGACAGCTTTAAAAATAAAATAAAATAAATAAAAAAGGTGTCACCAAGTGATTAGAAGCTAGAATGCCTGCAATAAAACTTTTTTTTCTGATCTTGACCCTAGTGAGTCACCTACCTGGCAGCACTGCAAATCATTTATTGATTCGTTGTATCCAGGGTTTTTCTTCTCTCCTCTTTCACCTGTATCAGACACATCTATGACACAGCAAGTGCTACTTTGAATAACACTATGAAAGCACCTGAAGATAGTATTGTGCATCAGTTATGTTCATTAGAGCATGAATAAATTAAGTGAAGACTCAGCATTTGGAGGAAATTGTATTTACTTGAAGAAAATATATCTCATAAACAGAGAAAAACCCTCAAAACCCAGTAATATCAAAGAGTAAACAGAGCTCACTCTCCTATTTCAAATGCCTAGTTTCTCCATGGAAATGCAACTCTGTGTTTCATTTTTTATCTTCTGTTGCACTGTTACCGATGCAACACATGTATGAGCAACTTTAGATATTGCAGCTTGTTACAGGTGTCATTGCAATAAACTATATACATGAATCACATTATTTAGGTAGTTTCCTGTAAGTATGCCCACCTCCAAAGAGTATCAAAGCTGTTTACGGTATTTCTTCTTTAAATATCTAAGCTTTCATGTATTTTACTTTTTATGAAAGTGTGCCAGATTTTGCCCAAACCAACTCTTTCATTTGAAAAAAAGGTATGCAAAGAAGATCCATAGTGTTACACTTTAATTCTGAGGTATTATGTTCCTTCCATTAGGTAAAATATTTTGCAGTCATGTTGCCTGTTCTAGAAAACAATAAAAACAAAGCAGTTTTATACAAATGGATTTTAAAAGCCTCTCTATCAGTCTTCTGATCCCACACACAGAAGAAATCTATCATTACATTCCATTGTGTAGTAACTGCAGGCTATTGTTAGCATTTTAATAAAGTTCACAACTGGATGTCATAATACAGAGAGCTATTCTTTTAATATCTCAAATGAAATCTTCACTCTTATTTCTGTGATAGTGTGAATCTCATATTGCATGGCTCAAGCCACAAAACCCCCCCTGCTCTCAGACTGTTTAGATGGTTTATTGACATATCAGTACTTTTTTGTGGATCTTGATACAGTAGACCAGAGACCTATAAATTGGCATTCTTCTTAATCAAATTTTCAATAGTATAATATTCAACCAGTTGAAAGGAATGATTCAAATAGCCCAGAATTTGTTTTTCATAAAGCAAGTTGTAGTAAGGTGCTTTGTGTCATGAGATTGAACATATCCATCACTACTCTCCATGTATGTTTACTTTAAAAATGAAAGAATAAAGTACTTTCTATTCGGTGATGTAAGTTAATTTTCCCATCCACTCTTGTAATCTGTGTATATACACTAAAAGACCTTCTATATTTTAAACACAAATAACTCCAACTTGGCTGACCTACACTTTCTGCCTTTAACAAATTAACTGTTAGCTGGTTTCAGGTGTCAACCTCAACAAATTCCTTGGTTACGAAGAAAGCAAATGTAGGTATTTAAACTTCTAATATATTTTGTATAACTGGCTTCCTCTGTAAAGCAAAAAGACTGTTTTCACTAATGTCAGAATAAGCTTCAATTTTGCAAATACGCAACAAGGGCCAAAACAATATGGTCACTTTGACGTCAATCTGGACAGACAGATACAGAAATTTTCCTTGTTATTGCTATAGATATGGAAAATAAAACAGTAGGAATTTTCAATATCTGGTGTAACCAATTTGACACCTTCAAGTCTGTAATAATCCATAGCATAAACCTATGTCAGTGTTTTGTCTAGTGAGTGCTTTTGCAAAGCTGGTATGGTGCCAGCTTCTGCTCCTTGTAACAGTGAAATCTTGCAAAATAGACAGAGGAGGTGCTTTGATCAGAAAGTGGCTATTATGCTTATTAACAGACCATCAGCCTTTCTATGGACATTAAAGCTGCTAAGAGATGCTATATGGGCCACTACCTCTGTCTAGCTTGAGTACCAGGGGGTTCACCCTGCACTGGCTGCTGATGCCCAGCCTGGGGTGCCCCAAGGCCCAGGCTTCATCCTGGGATGAAGGGCACGGCTGCTGCTTTCCTGTTTACAAGTCCGACCAGCAGCAAGGCTGAATGTGCATCCTAGACACACACAGAGGGGACTCTCTCTCTGATCCTCTGAGCATCAGCATCCTCTGTCTGACTGCTACCCCTGCCCACATCCCAGGCACTCTTACCTGCTCTCCTGGTCTCCCACTTGCTGGCTGGTCCAGCCTGGTGGTCTCTGGCAAACACACATGAATTCTCACACTTGTATCACACACACTCCACACTTACTTGTCCCCCCCAAGACCAGCATGGCCCCTGTGCATGGATCCTATTCTACAATAGGACCTACTACACCTGCATGTCATTGCATTTCAGGCGCTACCTTGGGTGGCCATGCAAACACGTGGGAACAGTCCCCACCTTAAAAAACTGAGAAAATGCTTGTGTAAGGATGTGTGGACTGTGAGACCATCTGCTTCAGTAAGATTGTCAGATCAAGGAACTTTTATTTCAAAGGGGATAATAAGTGAAAGGGAAAGTGATAAACAAAACTCAGAGAGACACAAACCTTATAGACCATAATGGAGAGCATGACAAAGAGTGAAACTCTTCAGCCACTGTCTGATGGGGCACAGTCTTGGAGAGGGCCAACCTAGACTGTAACTTACAAGAAGGCAGGAACAAGATGAACATGATGATTTTGGATATTTGCTGGGGGGCTGTGGGACTACGCAAAACTTACTGAAGAACGTTTAGGGGGCAGGAACTGGTGAGGAACAATAGAGAGGAGCAAGTACTAAAGGAGCTGATCACATGTAAACAGCTGCCAGTCAGTATGCCTGATCACTGCAGCCATCCTATCATCTTCTTGTTAAATCTTTTAATTGTCTTTCTAGGTAATCTCACTCTTCAAACCATGTGTGAGTACTGCAGGGTCTATGAGCCAGCAACTGGAGAGACTAGAGTGGTTGTCAAGGACCAGTGGCAGCGGCCCATGCATTCATGATGTCAGCAACTGGAAGGAGTGAGAGGCTCAGAGTTGGCACCTGGGAGGGCACCTGGGCCATAGGGATCCGTGTTTGGTGTGGAGCAGCTGGGGGATTGCAGTGACTGATGCAAGTGCCAGCGGCTGGAGTCAGACCTCAGGCCACAGTGCCCTTGTGCCTGCGGTGCCAGGAGCTGGAGCGAGTGAGGGTCCCAGCACCAGCTGGAGTGGAGATAGGACCCGTGTGCCTGCGGGCCAGCAACTGTGGGAACCACTGCCCTCATATTCATGCCCACTACCTGAAAGGAGGTTGTAGTGAGGCGGGTGTTGGTCTCTTCTCCCAAGTTACTAGCACTAGAATGAGAGGAAATGGCTTCAAGCTGCATCAGGGGAGGTTTAGATTGGATACTAGGAAAAACTTCTTCACTGAAAGAGTGGTCAGAATTGGAACAGGCTGTCCAGAGAGGTGGTGGAGTCACCATCCCTGGAGGTGTTTAAAAGATGTGTAGATGTGGTACTTCAGGGCATGGTTTAGGAGACATGGTATTGTTGGGTTGACAGCTGGACTTGATGATCCTCGAGGTCTTTTCCAGCCTTAATGATCCTGTGATTCTATGATTTAACGTTTATCTATTTTCAGGACTAGATTTATGACAAAGCAAGTATGAAGCATGAAAAGCTTTGATAACACAAAACTAATCTCTCATACGAAACCTTTTTACAAAATGTACTTTTTCACATATAATTTGGACAGCTTAAAAGAAAGAATCCTGCGTTACCCAGTATAAACACATTTTAGTGAATATCACACCTGTTATGGCATCCTTAGTAGTAACACACGACTATGTAGTATGTACGTAGATGTATATGGATGTATATAATGTAACCAGGACTGCAGAATTTATAATTATGAATTTATAATTTTATGTAATTTTGGAGTCAGAGAATTTTCCCTAAGTCCATTTGTGTAGTTGGCACAAATTAATAAAAGTTTATCTATGTTGCTCTTCTTTCTTGTCAATAACAAAAGTCTTTCAAAGGCAATTGTTTTTCTCTGTGTATGCCTTCCATCAGTATGTAGTTCCTAAAAATCAATAAAAAATCCACAGCTGAAAAGCTTGATACAAATTTAATGAAAGGACACTTTAGACCACTGCTCTGTAACATCTCCGTGCTCTTCCTATATATTTAAAACTAGTATTTCTGAAAGCTCAAATAATTTAAATAATGAAAGGATAGAAATGAGACCAGTTTATCAAAGCCCTCAGTCCACACAGTTTTGCTAACACAGAAAGAAATTATCATCCCACATATAATAATGATCTGCTGCACACAGTGTGTCTGTGGGACTCTAGCTCTGCAACACAGTTTGGATCTATTTCTCCCTCCACAATTCTTAAACAAGGACAATAGCTTGTTTTTTACTGAAGACATATTTTTAGTTCTAAAAGAACTGCAATAGCAGTATTTGCTTTGGTATGGCTGAATAAACATCGACTGCTTAATATTTAAAATATATATCGAGAAATAAAAAGGTTATTTCTTTTCAGCAATACTAGATTGAACCTATTATTATTTATCATCTAAACTGTAATCCCTTTATTCTTTTCCACGAGCACTGAGGAGGTCTCTAATCACAGCATTCTGGAAAGAGTTATTGCTGTTCTGTTTCAAAGCTTGTGATTATCTTCTGGCAAAGATAGTGTTGTGTTTATCCATACTATATTCTGCTGGTTCATACATACAAAATAATATTTTAAAGTGTCGAACAGAACACTTTCAGTTAAGTTTGAAATAAACACATTTTAGCCCGTCATTATACTATATGGAATACATCTGATTCCTGGCAGAGAAAATGACATGTTACAGTAAACGTTTCAGGCAAGACCAATATGGAAATAGTACTGATTTAACATTTTAAAATTCAGTAGGAACTGTAGACTTTCCATATTCAAGACTTCCAATGATTTAGAAATAGCTGAAGACACATGGCATGAATGCAGAAGTTTAGGTACTGTCTCTTTGTTCTTTATTTGTGAAATTGCATATTTTATAGGTAAAAAAATCATAGGTAAAAACCAAGTAAATTTTAGTGTTAAGACTTCTCTGTGTTGTAGAGGGTAAGAACAGGAAATATTTCTCTGCATGCTAGCTATTACTAATTCTTTTAGCATACACATATTATATGACGAGAGAATTGTGAAAACAATTTATTGAAAATCAAAAGCCACTCAGAGTTTAAACAGGTTAAGAGAAATGCTATGTTTGATGTTATGAGAAAGCATTTCCATGAAAATGATATGCTAACTGATTTCATTAACAATAATATATTAAACAAAAAAGGCTCATCTGGCACTGTGTAAAGAATCTGGGGTAAAGGAAAAATTATATTTTTTTCCACTAGTCTAGAGATTTAAGTTACTGGCTAGCATATCAAGATATAGAATTAGAAAGTTTTCATAGAGATTGATTGATCAGTCATAACAGTGGAATATGTAACAGTTACCATGAGACTCAGGAAATATGCAGAATCACCATCTGTTTGTGCCGTATATACCACAGAAGAAATTGCATTGATACATGTTCTTCAAAGGTGCGGCAGCTCTGCTCTTGTCGTAGGTAACACAATGCTGCACAATTGATGATCAGGTTTCAGTAGAATTTAAAAGCCCAAGTCCTATAATTTCTAAAAAAAAAATTAAAAATGATTTAAAAAATTTAGATTTAGAAAGGAAATGAGACGACGGGCAGAGCCAAAGCAAAATCCATAGTCCTGAGATACATACTTTATACAGCACAGGGGAAGAATCAGGTATTTCAGAAAAAATATCCAGCAAGTCAACATGGTGAGCAAGGACTGCACATGGGAATGTTTACTAACATGGTCCAGCTGGCAGCTTGAGCTGCAGCCTGACAATTTTCCTGCCACAGTGACTCTGCTCTGCCATGCTGCACAGGAGCAAAGGAAGACTGCACCCCTAGTTTTATTGCTGAGCATGACATCGTATGGTATGGAATATCCCTTGGGTCAGTTGGGGTCAGCTGTCCCTGCTGTGTCCGCTCCCAGCTTCTTGTGCACGCCCAGCCCGCTCGCTGGTGGGGTGGGGTGAGGAGCAGAAAAGGCCTTGATTCTGTGTAAGAACCGCTCTGCAATAGCAAAAACATCCCTGTGTTATCAACACTGTTTCCAGCACAAATCCAAACATAGCTCCATACTAGCTACTGTGAAGAAAACTAAGAAGCCAAAACCAGCACACACCCCCAGCAGCTAAATACCTTACCCTCCCTGTCGGCTTTGCTGGGTGGTCAGAATCCTACCAGCTCCTGTTGCATCCATTTGAAAGGAGAAGCTGGGGTCCTGCAAGGGGTTGCAAGTTAGCCTTCTTGGCTGAGACTACGTGAATCCTAGCCCTCTCAAGGCATCTCTGAGCTGTAAGGAGTCACTGCACTTCGCTCAGCACTTATGACACTCAGGCCTCCTATGAAGGATGCAGTGTAAGTCCCTTCTGACAAAAGCAGAGGTCAAGTGTTTCCTTCAAATCAAGGCCAAGTGATCTTAGCCAACAGTTCAGCTGTTATGAGATTTAGATAAGCAGTAGTATACCTATGTCCAAATCCTTTCCATTCCTGACATGAATTAAATTCACATCTTTGACTCACTAAGGTCAGTCTGAAACCATTAAGCTATATTATATTTTTTAAAAAAAGAGATAAAACAGTTGTTCATCTTTGCTTGGAATATTAGAGGATTAACTGGCAGCAGAGGAAGAAAGAACAAGCATAAGGACAATCAATTCTCTGACCCAGGGATAAAAGCATTTAACTGATAGGAGGATGAACTGTGTTCTATTCCCTATACCTAATAATTACTTGTGCTCTTTGTAATCTCTTCTATTTTTATTTATTAAAAAATGCATTAACTTTTTATACAAACAAGTATAATATATACACACTGAAACATAAATTTGCAGTCCTTTTTGTTTCCTTACCAGGCATACTGAGTGAGTTCAAACTGACCCAAAGTCATGAAAAGAATATAGTTTTAAGAAAGAAAGTCCTGGTTCATTTTATGATCATAAAGGAGTATGCAAGATTCTTGTATTCATCAAAAACTACATTCAGTAGAATAATATGTTTTTAAAGGCTTTTGTATTTTTTTTTAATTTTAAATTACAAACCATTTTAGCGTCTCCTTTGTGGTATTTCTGTGCCTCGTGTGCTTGATCTCATTACTGGACTAAGCAGATATAGCAGGACTGTTACATCTGTAACTGTTGAGCCAGACCTGCTAGTACACTGGGGCTTTTAAGTGCCCATACCTGTTGTACTTAGCCCCCTCACCATGGCCAAAATGAGAACAGATGTAATGCTCCTAAAATGCAGCTGAGTATTCACTTACTCCAAAGTCTAATGTTTGCTGGAAATCTATCAAAATAGCTACTCCAAAATAAGGACTTCCACATTAATTTTTGTTGAAATAATGAGTCCAGAATAGATATTTCCATACCTTGCCTCATGCAGAAGTTGAGACTTGTATTAATCTTACATTTTCTTACTCTGAGGATTTTTCCCTTGCTATTATTTTATCTCCTAACTCCCACCCCTGTCTGTTTCCTGCAGATGATTTACCAATAGAGGGCTTAATACAATTAGCAAAACAGAGGCCTACAGAAATCTACAGACTTGCTCTTGGCACAAATAACTTCAGGTTATTTTGAGCTCAGGAGGAACACGGGAATGCAAAGACTTTAATTAACAAATCTTCTAATACTGCTAGCAGAATAAACTGCCTTTAATAAGAATCCATGGTTGATAAATGTTCTCCAGCCTGAGTAAAAACTTTGTATATCAGACATGGTGAAAAAAGCTTGTTTATTTATTATAATTGTATTGCAAAATAAAGATGGTATTTCCAGAGATCAGACTGAGCACTTCTGCACAGCTCAAAAATCAGAATTAAGAAAAAAATTAAAAATATGTGGGTTTTCATACTGAAGTAATTGCAAGGAAGAGCTGACTTTAGTTAACCAGCAATAAAGCAAGTCATAACCTGAGAGAGAAAAGAGAAGAAAAAGAAAAAATAAAAACAACAACTCAAAGAGTCATGTTAGTTAATTGATAACAACAGAACGCAGCCACAGGTATAAAATTTTCCTTTTATGCGTTTTCCCCAAACTATGTATTAGTTGTATAGAACTAGACAGTGCACAATAAGCAGAGGACGTCTAGGACTCATTAAATCTCCTTGAGTCTCCCAGTCTGAAAATGACCCATATTCACTAGTCTACCCTTAAAAAAAAAGAAACATGCTGCTTCTGTGCTCTTAGTTGGAGCCACTAACATTTTAAAGACTTGTAAGGTGGTGGCAGCAGCAGAAGTCCTTTGGAATAACTCTCCTAGTGGTTGGTTTCTTTGTTCTTTGTCTGAGCATGTTACAGAAAACAATGAAGTAGCCTCCTGAAGCCTGTTTCCTCAGTCTGGTAGTTTCTCCAGCAACTACTGGACGAGAGCTTAATGGGAATCCTAAATTTATCTGCTTCTTTGAATTCCAGAAATGAAATAATATTCTGTGATTTTTTTTCCTTTAGTAACTCTTGCAGTAGTTATTTATTCAGTATGTCTTTATTTTTTTCCTTTTTTTAATTAATTCTCAGGAAAAGAAACAATTTTCTGCTTTTGAAGCTAGCAGGTGAGCTGGGCGGAAAAATATACCAACCTCTTTTCATCTTCACCACCTACCCCTGGAATCTAGTTCTTGTAGTGTGTCTAGTTAGCGTTAGCTCTTCATACTGTCCTGAGCTGCTGGACTTTCTTCTGAGTTCAAGACATATAGGCTTCTAATGCATTTCCAGCCTCTTCAGAAAGCAGTTCGGAGCTAGTTGGTAAATGGAAAGAGTGCTAATCTCCCACTCCTATATTCAACATAATACAGAAAATATAGAGAGCTGTGAGTTTTTGCGGTGATGGATTGACAGTATAAATAGCCAGCCCTAAGTAGCAGCATACACATCACCTTTAATTTAATGAAAGTCAAACTATTGTTTACATTTCAAAAATCATACTTCCAGTCCTAAAATCTGGTCCTTCCCTTCTACCTTCTATTATTTCTACACAGCAGCAATTTGTTTTAAATTGAACTTGGACAAAGTAAATCTAATATATACCTGTCTTGAGTGTTTTCTTGCTATTTGCAGCATCTGTTCTGTTTCTGCGAAAATTTTCCCTCTGACCTGAGTGACTGCCTTCCTTCATGTCTGAGTGCCAGCTAATCTCTGAGAGTTAACCTCAGGATAATGTTGTACTCAGGGAACAAGGCAAGTCAGTAGCTTCCTGCTACAATTATTGTACTTCAGTCATTATTAAAGCTTTTATTTCTTTTGTGGGCAAGTATTCCTAGTGATACACTACCAGAAGATGCATGTCCCTAGCAGAGCATCCAAAAGTGGTTCTTCCCCTAGCAACAGAACTAAAATATGCTGGCCTGCCAGTAATGTTTTGGAGCACAGAGAGTAAAGAGTTTAGCGAGAAAACAAGAGGCTTAAATCTCCTAGGAAAGACAATTCATATTTGGAGTTTATCACAGTAATTCATTTTCCTAGGCAGAAACTAAGTCCAAGCTCTCAAGCCCGCTTCACAGAAGAGGTGACAGGTTATTCTTTGCAAATCTAATTGAAAAAATGCCACATAGCTACAGCAACAGGATCAGCAATGTCAGAAACAAAGTAGGGTGAGTGGGTGAAGTACCCTATATTTACAAACAACACCCTTCTCAAGTTCTTTACAGAGTCAGGAAAGACTCCTCTCCAGAAAGATTGTTGAGGACTTTCCTATTACTCCAGAGTCAAACCTAACTAACTATGTTTTTAAAAAACATAGACCTGATAGGCTTTGCTGTAGAATTGTTTTTCTGCTGCCTAGCAGCTTATAATTTATCACATTGCTCATGATTCCATCCCTGCATAACCAGGATTAATGCTCACTGAGTACTTTGTCATAGTAAATACAAGAAGAAATGCCAAATGAAGGATGGCAGCCCAGGAAAGGAGGTAGTTGATCTGTTGTACCAATTTGGTTTGAAAGAAAGAACCAGACTGAGTTTTGTTCTAATGTGGAACATTAGAACAGCATAAAGTCCTGGAAAAGTCAAAACATAAGCTCTAACTTTACGTTTTAGTTTTGGTGTGCTTCTGATCTACTTCTAAGTTATCAGATGTGTACACAGCTCTACTTCTTTATCATGCTGAGGAGGAAATAACCCCCCTTGGCCCCCTTTGATGACCTCTTTCTTGTCTCTCTCTAATCCTGCTGCTCAGAAATATAATAAAACACACCATGCTGCCACAGCAATCACAGAAAACACACCTCTGAACTTAAAAATAATCTTGGGGAATTTACACGCCTTTGGAGTTTTCTGGCTAAATCTGTGGAAAACATCAATATGGCAGCGTGAAGGAGAATCCCTACAGAGGGCTCTAGGGCAGACTTGTAGAGGTGTTTCGGTACCTAAAGTGAAGATAGATGATACAAGGGGTTTCCAAAAATTATCTGATTTTCACTGATTTAAAGGAAAATTCTCTTTCCAGATTCCTTTGAAGATCATCTATTTTGTACCTGACTCCTACTGCAGGTAAGCACTTTTGAAAATTCTATTAGATACCAATTTGCCACTTTAGGCACCTGAATGACTTAAAATCTTCTACACCTCTAGCAAACTGTGAAGGAAAGGAAGTGGAAAACAAGGAAAAAGAAGACACCAGGAACTCAAGGCTTTTTCAAGAGATTACTTAACATTCATTGTATTCAGAGCCAGTGTGCTCATGTTGGGTGTTGAAATTGGGATAAGCATTAACACCACTCAGTTTTGGCCATCCAAATTATCTGGTTGTCTAGGCAGTCTGTGTAGATTGCCTTTATCATCAGCAGGTTGGGGTACGCGCCTCCAGAGGGTGGTTCAGAGGATCCTGAGCTGTTCTGAACTGCTTTGTGGAGGAGTATTTTTCTTTCCAGTACAGAGAGGCTGGTTGATTACTTAGCTAAATCAGATATTGAAAGTTGGACAAAGTCAATAGGCCCTGTAATATTTATTTTTAACTATTATGTAAGACCATGAGACTACTATTGTAACAACAGAAACCATTTGGGAGTCTCCAATTGCAGGCAAAGCAATGCAACATAGCATGGTGATTTTTGATATGTGATTTAATTATTAAGGAACATCAGTATTATATTACCCATGAATATTACTGAAAGCATATTTTTGTTTCCTCTCAAAGTGAGAAATCTCTTTTTCAAATACCATCAGCACCACTTCTCACTCTTTGCCCACATTTAGTTTAATTTAGGTTTTATATAGGTTCTCCTTTGTGAAAATTCAGAGCTTACTATAGGGATCCTGTGTTGTGTATAGAATACACAGAACCCTGTTGTGTTTCCATGGAAGTAACTATCTTATTTCTTCTTAATCGCAACTTTTTACAAATGAACAGGAAATGTGGACAACATTTTAATTAAAAAGTAAGATACAGAATGAACTGAAAACCTAATCTTGCTTCTACAGCTTTTGGCATGGACTCCTATACAGCTCCAGAACCTCATTACAGATAGAAGAATTAAACAGCCTACAACTGATCCTGCGTTTGCCCTTACTGAAATCCATCATGGTTTTTTTATGTTTAGCGTTTGAAAGCATAACAACTGCAACATAGCTAGAGAACTGACTGAAAATTGAAGCAACATAAGTTAATAATCTACTTTAATATAGTTAGGAGGTTTTGCATAATGCTTGGTATTCCCCTGAGTAAACAAAATATATTGTTGAGTGATGGGAAATGAGAATTTTACTGAAATGTTAGTAATATATACAAAGGCCCAGCATTCCACAGATATCAGAATGTCCATTTAAGTATTTCCCATAGACTAACAAAACTCCCAGAGGACATATTTAAGGGTACTATGTCTCATAATACTCCACCTAGTTTTCTAGAGCATAGAGAATGTAAGAAAAGGTGGATTCTGCTCCCTCACTTGCATTAGAGGAAGAACAGATTTGAACTTAGATCGTTCACTTTAGATGAATATCTTAAATGTCCTTCCTCTTAGCAAATTTCAAATTAGGAACATGTGAGATGTCTCACACGGAGCACTGGACTACCCTGGACATCAGAACACAAAAGGAGAAAAGCTGCGTTCCAGTATCTACATATTTAAATTATTTACATGGAGCAGAAAAGCAATGCATTCATAGATCCAACAGAGATTATTACAGCCACTTACCCAGCCTCTCAAAGAACGAGAAGATCAGGACATGGTGAGATGCATTTGAATTAGGTGAGTACTGTGCGTTCAAGTGTTCATTAAAAATTTAACCCTTGTTTATTTTAGCTGAGCAAGTGCCCTACCTTCTGAATTGCTGGATGAGAAGCGTGAAATACTACTGCTTCAAACCAAATAGCATTGAGACAACCAAAGCTCTGCGTTTGATGGGGGAGTTTTGGGCTAGGTAACCATGATTTAAGGAAAAACTGATCATCCAACTCCACTGTGGCTACCCAGTATCCCAAGAATACTGATTTTCTATTTTCTAGTACTGGTTAGCTGCCATTTGTCTTGGGATAACTTTCAGTGAGTAGTACAACTGTGAATTATGTAAACACAAATGCAGCAACAAAGCGCTCTTGTTAATGATGATTGTTTCTCGGTAATTGTATGTATCATTTCTGTAATTATAATGTTATTTATTATGATAATTTACTATGGTATTCCCATTAATTATTTCTAAATGTGATTGGACTACTTCCTATTTCTGACACTTGATGCAGTTAGGAATGATGTGGCCCACATTTTAATTAATTTGTTAATGTTGCTCTTATTTGTTATGTGCTGTACTGTGTACTGCTTATTTTGCAAGCTTTTTGGTTTTTTTTCTTCCCTGCCTTTCCTGGCGAAGTGGCTTGTTCTAAAGATGCAGCATAGAACAAAGGCATTTGTCAAGTTAAAAAAAACAAAGAAACAAAACCCATATATATATTCCCCAATGCTCAGCACTGTATTTCTACTATCAGATGGAGCCTTAAAAATACTAAAAATTTTTAAAATTAAAAATCTAAAAACTTATATATGTGTATATATATGTGTTTATCTCCCAGAAACCAGATATAAATTATACAGTAGTACCAGCAGAAAATTATATGCCAGTTCTTAAATGTAAGGTCTTATTCTCGACTTTGGAAAGGGTGAATTAACCTCTAGGGGAGGATACCGAAGGTATTACTGAGTGCTCTGTTGAGAGTGTAGGGAGGGTGTTCACATCTTGACTGATTCTCAGATAACTGGAAGAAGAAGTAAAAAGTGAAAAGAAGTAAAAAAGAGACACTGCCTAAAGGCATTGCACTTTTCTGTGCTTGATCCTGATTTTACTTCTGGAGGTTATATGGGCAAGAAATGCATTAACACATCAAGAAAGAAATCAGCAAGGCTGGACAAGTAAGGATAGGTGCGAGAGGTGAATGACAGGTAAAGGTAATCTGAATGAGTACAAATGGAAGTTTTAACTTAAAGTGTTTTACTAAGCACAAAATATATCCGGCCTCAAAAGCCCCAGAAGACAATCTCCCTGGCAGGCCAACCTATTTAAACAGAAAGGTCAGACTGTCAAAGAAACTAACCTGCCTCACAGAGCTGTAGAGCAGGTGATGAACTGTGAGGTAATTTAATGAACTCCTCCAACTTCCCATCCTTCGATATTTCACACTTGGAGGTATTTTGGCTCCACAGTCAGCAGTGCAACAGATATGAGCTTACTGAGTTCCAGGCAAAAGTAATTATCCTGAAGAGAAGTATAGACGGTGAAGCAAGCTCTAGCCCCTTTGTGCTATTAAGACAACTCTTGTTTCACAAATAGTTGTCTTCCATAATCTGCTCACCTTTTCAGAACTATCTGTTTTTTCCTTTAAAAACAACAACCTTTGAGGCTGGACAATATCTTTGCTGCTAACATACAGCAAAGAGGAGAGTCCTCGAGGGTGGAGCCTTCAGGTTATTCCCCCATCCCATTGTTCCCCTGGTCATGGACTACACGTAACCACTCGGGGTGATGAGTGTTATCACTGGTGTTTCCAGATACAACTCAG
Organism: Phalacrocorax carbo; assembly: GCF_963921805.1. Lineage (NCBI taxonomy): Eukaryota > Metazoa > Chordata > Aves > Suliformes > Phalacrocoracidae > Phalacrocorax > Phalacrocorax carbo. Next base: position 23,819,567 of record NC_087513.1, on the reverse strand, counting down.
AAGCAATCATGTTTCTAGCTGACTGGATAACCTATTTCTTCATAAGAAACATGCAACAAAAAACATGTAAGCAATTTTTTTGATAAAAAAATTGAGGTCAGTGACCATAAATACTTTTTTTTTACTCTCTCCCATGAACTCTGATACATCTCATTTCCAGGTTAAAAAGCCCTTCTTCATCAAAATTAAAAACAATTAAAGTTCAACTAAAAAGAAAACTTTGTGCTACCCTGCCTCCGATTCAATGGGCACAAATATGCTTGAAAAAATGAAATGTATGTGTGATTAGCATAGATCGTTAATCAATTACTACAACAAAAGTAACGGTGACTTAAGGTATATTATCTCACATGAACTAAGTATTTGCTAAAATGCAATGGTTAGGTACTGTGGTGAAATAAAAAGCATAGTTAGAAACACATGTTCCAAATTCTCTCAGCCATCTCAGGCAATGTTAAAACCTTGGTTTCCTGTATAATTTAAAATGTTCAAAACTTTTAATGAAATCATTGCAAACCTTTCTGTGTGTACTTTGAAACTGACTCTGCACATCCTCTCGCATTTATTACTTGTTTGTAGTTTTTAGCAACTTTTGGGTTTGTTTAGGAGCTGTTCATTTTCAAAGTAAATATATCATTAGCATTGTCCTTCAAAATGTGAACTGGGAAAAAAAAAAGAACCACCATGGGATCTACTGTGTTCTGAACTTTCTGAGAAGAACAAATCATTCATGCTACAAACATTTTGTTGCTTTATGAAATGGGTAAAAGCTCGCATTCAGAACAAAGAACCATAAGAAGCTGAGGCTTTACATATCCTTCTAAAATACACAAAATTCATTTAGAAGAGAATACAGAAAATGTTTGGGTTTTCTTCCATAGAGCTAGTCAAGAGGTAATTAGAGGTGAAAAAAATTAATATTTTTATTATTTTATGCATATTAATGTACATTGGGATGCTGATCATAACCGCATAACACAGTTCCATGCAGTCACTCATATCAGAGAAATTTGGACCATATAAAAAAGGACAAAGGTGCCTGAAAGAAATCAACTGTAATAAGAAATTGTAATATTCTCAAGGTCAGAGCCACTAAACAACTTAAAAGTTATGTGCATCAAAGCCAAACTGGCCCTGAGGTACAGTGGGATCTCCCGGCTTCCAGTAGTACCCATGAGGGAAGCTAGAGCTTCACCTCATAAGAGTGAAATTTTACAGCCAGACTGCAACCCATTTCTGTCTCTTCCTTCCTCTTCTTCTGCTGATAGAGCTGCCCATTAAACAGGTGAAGATCTGCCAAGAAGTTTGTAGCTAGTGTTTCAAAATCAAACAACGTGCAAGACTGGTATGCTGCACCAATTTAGCCTTAGAAACTCCACTTTTCCTAATCCCTAAACTCAAGAACTAAATTCCAGTTTATCTTAACTGTGGCAGTTCCAGAGCTACTTCATAAGGCAAACAGGTAAGCATAACAACTCTTATTATCCACCTCAGGGTAAGGCATTCCCACCTGCAGAAAAAAAAAAGTCTATCATTGTCTCCCTGCATTCTTCTTTTCATATGGTATTTCAGCTATTATAACCCTCTGCAGGGAAACAGGATATTCAATGAGCAGATTAAATTTTCTCACTTGCAGGGAATGGGGGAGGAAACTAGGCTATATTTTCCTAGCATAATGCACTGACTATGAGCTCAAAAGGTGTTTATAGGCCCTACTGACCACTCCTGCTGAATGTTTTGTGTGAGACAGTGATTCTGCATCCATTACAGGTTCACACACATGTATTAACTTTTGCTCACTTCAGCGTTTTCATGCTGCTTGTCAGTTTTCCTCAGACTCTGCTTGTGGATATGTATTCCCAAAGCGTCTTTGCAGCACATCACAAGTTGTTGTGCATGTTACCTCATCAGTGGGAAATATTATTCAAACTGTGTTGTAGGATCTGAAACAGCCAGGCCACAGGGCAGCCAGACATAGAAGAGAGAAAACTGACCTTGTAACAAAGACTCTGTTTCATTTAACCCGAGTGATGATATAAACTACACAGGGGGACTGGAAGGCTGCAAGAAGTAGTGCAAAATGGAAGTGAATGTTGGCTGTCCCAGGTGGCCACGATAAAACCTCTGAATGATAGAAAAATTAGTTTTGCATGGCACCTTGAGTGACTGATGGGAGTATGGGAGTAGAGAGGAAAACAGAAGAAAGATGAATCTGACATGTGAACAACAAGGAATCCCAAAAGAACTGGATTCCCATATGTCAGTCTGTTAAGATCAGATCATGCCTACTTGTAAGTTCACCTGGGCAGATGCAGAGCTAATTTAACGTGTCCTGTAGCTGCTGATATGTCACACAGTCACATGTCAGTCACACCATAGTGACTGATAGTACAATCTGTTGTTCTATTCGCTGTATACATTGAAATGCCAAGGGAAGCAGGAGAAGCTTTTGCTGCCACTGTAGGGCTCCCTTGCCACCTGTGGTCTGTAAGAACAGATGGGTGAGCAGGCAGCACCCCTTCCCTCAGCTGGCTGCTCTGACCGATGAGCACTCCCAGTGCTGCTCAAGAAGGAGGAGACTTCTGACAGGGCTTCCAGCTTTTGTACATCTACTAGTGGCCCACTGACATCAGCTCTCTCACCTTGCTGTTTGATTAGGATAGATGTTAGGATAGGAAATTTTTGCCAGTGTGCCTTTTTGGCAGAAGCCAAGATTGTTACAGTAAGAGAATGTAAAACAGAAAGCCTACCCCCACAGTGCTAGAAAAGTCAGAACATGGTTTATGAGATTTTGTTCCATCTTTGTGTTGTTAGTATCTTCATACAGTTAATTACCAGGCTCAGCTGTATTGTATGTAAGATTAGGTCAATTTAAGTGGCTAATTTGCCACAGAAATCTTGCAAAACTATAGATGTTAAAATATAAAATGCCTCTTAAAAATCAGATTTATTGTAGTACATAAAACAGAAGAAAACTACAGACAACAGTCTATTTATGCTATTGTAGCAAGAACATTGGTAGACAATGAATAACATATTTGTTCTCTCAGATGAATATGTTTGGTAATTTCTCCTTAATGAGCATGAGAATTGCATTATACACATAGCTCCCATAGGCATACACAGTATGTTCTCAGAAAGGTTTTCAGGAAAAGCAGTTGTAAAATTTTCAGTTCACTTTTGAAAATCACTTTTCCATCATTAATATACTTCATCTGGAGTACGGAGTTTGGATATGCGGTAGGCAACAGTACATAGCCTATAACTGATCGCTTTGTAACTATTAGTGGTGTCCTTGTCAACTGGCAAACAATAGGTTCCTCCTGTCATCCCCCCACCTCTGGGCTCTGAAGCATCAGTGTCCTCATTTCAACAGGTGGAATGGAGACTTGCTCCCTCTTGTGTTACCTTGTTGTTTTGTGTTTAAAACACTTGAAAATTGGAACGCGTGCTATCCCTTAAGATATTGTATAAAACCCTACCACTTTTATTCACTAAGAGCTGTGCTCATCCCAATAAAGTTTTGCACAGTGATTAGGATGGATTGGATCCTGACTAAGCTGCTGAAGCAGAGGAGGTGGTTTCTCAGGTCACACCCTGTGCCAGTTGCTTCCCTCTTGCTGAGTCTAAGCAGCTCCCTGATCCGCATGCAGTTGCCATGTACAGGCATCAGGGAGGACAAGGCACCTCTTTCTGCCCCACGGCATCGTGCTGTGACAGCACAACTGCACCTGGATCTGGCTGGGCTCAGGGAGCAGAGGTCAGCAAGGAGGTACAGGAGATTGGTCTAAATATGGACCTAGTGCCTTGTACACCACTCTGGATTCCTTGATGGGATGGATGTTGTAGTATTTTGTGCATCCTATCAAAGAAGTATGTAGCCAGGTAACAGGGAGCATTGATCAGTATTTGTATCAATTAACCAATAGAAATCTCTGCAGGGCAGGAAAGACTCTATCATCCTTCAAAACAAATTAACAAATTAATGTGCTTTCAGGAAGGAGAAGACTGGGGTGTGTGTGTGTGTGTGTGTGTGTGTGTGTGTGTGTGTGGCATCAGGCAGAGTAGGAAGGAGAGTACAAGCAAGGAAAACTGACCCTAGGATGTAAATAAAGGGGGGTTGGTAGGTAGCAAAGTTTTGGCTGGTCTTTAAAGTGAAAGCCAGACATTTATTCTACAGACCTATATATGACAGGGTAAATTTACTTCTAAGCTAGGAAGATTGCAGGAAAGACCTCACTCTGCCAAAACACAGTGAGTACATTTGTCTTAGAACCTTTTTATTTAAATAGTCTTATCAAGCAGAGCTGAGTTTTTTCTGTTTAAAGACAGAAAAGAATTAAGGAATAGATGCTTTTAGTGGGGAGACATGTTTTAACAGAGGGATGATACAGAGGAAGAAACAGATCCTTTGAGATCAGATTTTTATATATATATATGTTTATTTTTTATTCATTTACCCCAGAGTCTAGGTAGAACATTTGTGTACAACTTCTGTATTTTTCTGCTGTAAAGCTCCCGATCATCCCCTCATGAGGTCAAGTAAGCAATAAAGTATCCATACTAGATAATATTGCATTATGAAATTGTGTGTGACCCTCATCTATAGGTACATGTATGTCTTATATAGCACTCACTTAAACAGTAAGCTTAAGTGAGGGAGAGAGCTTTTACTAAATCACATCAAAGGATATATTATATACAGCATAAGTAGTGCAAGAAGAGAAAAACAAGAATAAAAAATTGGATGGAAATATCCCATTCTTACTATATGAGCATAGGAGTTGCCTTCTGACATATTTTCATCAGAGTAGGAGGGCAGACAGCTAATGCTCTGAAACATCAATACTTTCTAGCCAAGTGTTCAAAACAAGAAAAGACCTTTAAAATATTCAAATTCTAAAGATATGTAAAATTACTAAAAATGGAGAACTGAATATGAGAAAGAGAAAAATACTTCAAAACATTTATTTTTCAAGCCTTGAGGCAAATAAAACACCGTTCGATCACAGCAAAAGATTACTAGTAACTGTAAGGGAAGGCAACCTACTAAACTGATCACATCAAAAATATTATATTTCTACCTGTTATTGCCCAATAATTTGAAATATATGGATGAAATATTTCCCTTCTCCAGTACATAAATTCTTCTGATGCATCATTTTCTGAGAATTTAATAGTATCACAGTCCCACTGTTCATCTGTGGCAAGGCACAGACATACTATAAATGGAAAGAGGGTTGAAAGTACAATATGGATAATGCAAACAGGGTGAAGAAAAGAAATTGTGTCTAACTTGGTTTAATGGTAATTGAACTTGCCAAGAGTAACTGTTTGGGCCTGTGTTGCCTTCAAATAACACAAAGGACCTACAGAGCAGCACTACAGGAAATAAATCATATATGCTGATAATGCAAAAGTCATTGAAACTGACATCCCCGTTATTTCAGTGAGCAAAATTTAAAAAACAGTAGAAAATAGACTGATGAGGCAAGTCATACTGAAGTGATGAATTTCAGGTTTAAAAGTGAACAAGCAGACATCTGTAAAACGAAAGACAAATCTAAGACATGTACTTACATTGTTGAACAGGTAAGGGAATACACAAAAGCAGGAGGGAAAAAGCCTTGCCCTGGAGGACAGCCAGTCATGCTGGAGAAAATTTCATTCCATATGTGTAAAATGATGATGTTATTTTTTTTGGCATACATATTCACTGGATCTCTTGCAATCCAAATTCCTACAGCTATGGTAGGGACACACTGGTGTCATTTATGTCTTTGCTTGAGAGGAAAAGCCTCCTCTGAATGCTTCTCTTCTGAGTTGATTGGGTAGGGGGTGAGTAGAAGATTCATCAGGTAATTATTCTCCTCTTCTATGAAGCTGAAGGAAAGGCAGCTTTCTGACCCCTTGCCAATAGAGCTGGGTTATGACATTCTTGACATATACTTCACCTGTTGTCACATGAGTTTACAAAACCCCCATATGCTTCAATCCTCAAGTGGTTAGAGTATTTTACTGCCATAAAACAAGTACCTAATTTTCTGTGGTTGGTTTCTTTATTTATTGTTTTAGGGGGATAGGGGACAGAATAACAGGATATGCTGTTATAAGTTATTAGTTTCTGTTCCAAAGAGCATATTGTTTCACCAAAGCAACAGAGCTTTTGTTGTTTTATACTTCCTGAGCAATGAGTTGCCCTGTGAAGTGTCATATCAGATTGCGTCAGTCACATTGCCTTGCCTAATAGTGAAATGAATAGATTTCAAATGGAACAGAAAGTCTGGAAGGGTTGTAAAAACAGCCTTGAGATAACAATGGACTTGCCCTTTACAAATACCTACAGAGAAAAAAATTGGAGAGGCCAACGTTCTTGCAAACAGAAGATGTAGCTGTTTCCCATCACTGAAGATAGTTTTCACATCAGTCATTATTACAAGTATGATTCTCTAACCACTTGGCTTTAGCCCACAAATCTGCATAGCATATTACCTCTGAGCCATTTTATAAGACCATCTATCAAGAAGCTGGATATAAAGACATGTGTGCATGTAAGAGTTAAAAGCTTTAAAATATTTTGCATAGTAGTGTTCTTACCTTATAATACAAGAGTTACTGGTATGATTAATTTAGAAATTATATGTGATATAGTGCCCTGTCAAACAATGTAGAGGTAGGTGCTAAATAACTCACTAAGAAGCACTTTACTTCCTTATTCATTGTGAGCACACTCTCAGAGTTCATCCGGAAGCCTGCCTTCTGAACGTTTCCCCTGCAAATCATCAAAGACTAGCTGACTTGTATATTATATGACCATAGAAAGAGAATTGTGGGTAAAAAGGGGAGACAAGCATAGTTTATCTTCATTTGCTTTGAAACCAAATCATGACCCCAGCTTACTTTTTTAACGAACAGTCTTATCTCAGAATGGGTCTTGCATGATGTGTGAGTATCAGTGTGAACATGTACACTGAAGGTAATCATGGAGATTCCTTCATAGACAAAGGAGACACATACATGTACATCATCTACCCCTTTTGAGGTATCCTATTTAAGATGCGGTGGGTTAAGTCAAAAGTCCTCTTTCTCTCCATTGACTAGAACCTAGTATGACTAGCTCAGGGTAGACACTCATACAGTCCATATCTGAAGTTCGGTGAGACTGTCTCATCTTTAATTCCTGGGGACGGTTTACAGTGTGCATTCTAGATATAGAAATTTCACTGTAGTCAAATAAGATACAGTTTCAGGGACATTTAAGGTATACTTATACATCAGAAAATTCCAGGGGTTCTTTTGTCTTGAATTTTGTAGATGCGCATAATGAAACCTATCTTGGGCATGGACTCCAGGATAGTGGAGCAGACAGGGACCTTAAGTATGTAATGCAGAGCTGTGAATTTTACTTTAAGGGACAGATACATACATTGCTCTTTGGATTTGCTAAAACTTCCTAATTTCCTCTGAAAAAAAATCTGTATTCAGAGGACAGTCTTGTGCTAAATATAATGCTATATATAAGATCTAAGCCTTACTATTGGCTTTGATACCTCAATGAACAACAACAGACTCTTCTAGTCTGAGTACCTGGTGACTTACCAGAAGACATAATAACATGGCTAAACTGCTTAAAAGGCTGAAAATGTTTGTCAAAAGACAATCAAATACATCTGGACATTCTGTGATAAAGGTTAGATAATTGTTGTTATTATATATTCATAAAATATAACTGGCTCAAGGACTTTGCTGTACTTTTAGCATGTTCTACCTTTGAACAGGAAGGCTTCAGAATATAAAATCTGAATGAGATAGTTTTCAGCTCAGAAATAACACTCGTGCTCATTATCGGGGAAAAATGAGCAAAAGTATAATGAAGCTGCTCTTCTATTTTAGCTTCCTTTAAAACAAATGAGGCCACCACTCTGGGCCCATCTAATTAACATCTGGAAAACGTTCTAGGCCAATTTTCCCATTAGAAAAATAGCTATAGGATTTAGCAGAGAACAACAGTTTTCCCAGTACAAGACAGTAAACTGTTCTCTAGGGTATACTGACAGTACGAAAGATGCTAGTTTGGGAAGCAGTAGATATTTTAAGCTTCCTGTGGAGCTTTTCTCTAGGCAAATAGACCAACACAGTTCTTGCATGTGTAAGAGCTAGCATGGATGATAGTAGATTGGACATGTGTTTTCCTTGTCAAATAACTTAGTTCCCTAGGGTCTGATTCACTGATCCACTTTATATGTAATTTGGTTCATTCCTGCACTCTCTTTTGAAGCAAACCAACTGGTTGCTCCTGGATAAAATCTAGATGTAAATCTCACATTACTTTGCTCCGGGGACTACTCTGTTTAGGGTAAAGTAATGAAACTGCATAAAATTTCGCTTTCTTCACCCTGCTTTAGGCTATAATGCCTACTCTGATTCTTCAGGTTGCCTCACATTCATTTTCCTTCATGGAAAGGAAAACAGATACTTAATGTTATTCTATATATGATCAATGTTATACCCACAAACCAGATACTTAATATTATGCTACAAAAATATCGTTTTTGAAAGCCTATGAAACAATCCTCATTTTCAAGCACTGCAGCCTCGCCTTGGGGCCAAGGGTATATCACAGGGAGTCCAGAAGACAGTTTTGTCAAATGCAGTGCAGTGTAACAGCAGTCCATGGAGAAGGGTTCATCATGAGTATGGACACAGGAGCTTCTGTGACTCCTGGATTGGAGGCCTAGAATCACTCCCAGGCGGCACATCTTTAGCAGTATAAGTATAGTCTATGCATTTATCACTGAGCCAATGATTTCCACAGCTTCTCTCTGTATCTGATGCTTCCATTCAAGAAAGATGATGATGCTTTGTTCATGGCAGAGTTGCAGGAATGATTAAAAGATTAACTCAAAAGTCACACTGTGACAGACTCCAGAAACTCTACCTCTTTAGCTTAACAAGAAGGAGGTTAAAAGGCAGCCTCATTACAGACTATAAGTAGTTACAAGGAGACCAGAGATGTCAGTGTGCCAGTATGTCTAAGCACAAAGTACAATATAGATAAATTCAGGTGAGAAAAAAAAACCCATAGTTTTGTTAATAGTGAAGATATTAACCTTTAGAACATATTACCAAAAGGAGTGGTAGATTCATCATAACTCAGAGTTTTAAAATTGAGACAAGATTTTATTTTATTTTTCCAGAGGACTTGTTCTAGTTCAAAGAGGAATTAATTTAAGAAAGTTCTTTCCTTTATAGAAGGTCAGACTACATGACCCTTTCTTGATGGGTGATCTACAAATCTATTAATATAACAAAGAATTATGCTGATGATAGAACTCAACCAGCCATTTGTCCTGTTGATAGGATACATCCTCTATAACATTCAGACTTATGTTTATAGAACATCACTTAATTTTAATCACAAAAATTCTTCATATTGAGCTGACTGACCATCTCTTTTCATTGTACAACCCACAAAAATAGAAACATCCTAGTTCTGCTGTTCATACACATAACCCATGTTTATTTCTGTACTGTTCCTAAGATTTGTGATATAATTACAAAATTAAATGTTTTAAAACTTTTCTATTTTCTTTTACTCTTTTTTTAATCTCATTTGTCTCTACAGATCAGCTTCAGCATACTTCCCTGTTTCAGTTCAGATTTCTGGCCTCAATATTCTCTGTTGTACTAGTTATATTTTCCATTCAATAGATCCTTTTAATTACTTCTGTTAGATCTAATCTACCACACATAGAATCCATATTTTCTTTTCCCTTCACATTTTCTTCCCAAATTGATAATTTCAGATTGTTCCCGCAAGGTTCAAAATCATTCTATCACATAGAAACAGAAGAATTGATGTCAACATCAGATTACTACTTAATCTGGCACATGAAATTAAATTCTTAGTTTCCATGTATATTTGTCTTTGTTCATAAATTCCCTCATCACTCTCAGGGAGAAGAGTTAAGGAAGCAGCATGTCTGAGACTGCAGTAAGAGAAAATAAATACATTAAGAGTTTATAGTTTATGTGACTCAGAAAAGCGTATGTTGAACTGATACTGAGACATCGTTATTCTACAAATTTCTTCCATATCCTAACGTGTTGTGCCTCCAAAAATTTAGTGTTTCAGAAATCTCTTTGCACAGTTATGTGCTTTCCTCTCCAATATTTCATAACACTCTGTATGAAGGACATTCTATATGAATTACCGTTCTTCACATGGATTTGGTATTTTCTCAACAAAATAGATCAGTTTTCCCATATACAGGTAACAGAAAGAAGGTTTGTCTGGATTATTTGAAAATCTCCTCTAGTTTCTTTAACCAATATATCACACTTGACTCTTCAGAAATCAGGATGGAGTGACTGGATTTTGATATTTGCTTCTGCTACTTCACACTGTTCTACTCAGATAACTACAGCAAGGGGAGCTAAATTTTTGCAGGAACACTACATTGCTTTAATGGACACTCAGTGCATATGTACTCTGAGTTTCTGATTGGGTTTCAGTGATGTTATTTTGTCAATTGCTTTGTTATGAAAGAGAAATAGAATTTTAAATTATTTTGGTTTTATGATAGACCTTATTTTCCTCTAAATACATGCATAATGTCATGTCCTATTACCACACCACTCTCAAATTTTTCACAGTTATTAGTCTGACACATTGGGATGCACATTATCTAAGCTGCTGATTAAAATTATATCTTTTTTGATTAATATAACTCTCTATAATCCTGACTAAGCATAATCTGCAGGGCATGGATATTACATATTTCATGGCCTGACTACCCTTTTCACATTAGAGCAAACCTTTTTTTTTTTCCTTAGTTGCACATCTTGAATAGATTTCTCTTGTAAGGCTGATGTTCAGATGATTTACATTGCATTTCATGGAAGAGTTATGCTATCCATATTACAGACTACATTCTTTCTTTCCCTTGATATATACTTCTCATCAGATGTACTTTGGATCAGTGCTATGTCTTGCCTTGCTTCCTGTATTCGTTTTGGATCAATGCCAGTTCAACTGGCTGTGGCTTGGCCTTCCTCTGCGTTCCAGTACTATTTCTGCAAGGAGACAAAGATCTTGTAGGGTTTTATGACCTAATATTATCCATTATTGGTATGGAAATAGTACAGAAGGACCAAACTTGTGAACTAAAATGTTAAATATGGTAGGTACTCAGCGAGTGCAGAACAAAGATTCTCTATCCCAAACCACTTAACAAGCTGAATATGAAACAGAAGACAATATGGGATATATTGAGAAAAGATATTTTGAGAGGACAAAAATTTACACTTTCAAGGTTCCATTGTGTGAAATCACTGGTCCTCATTGCCCATTACTCTGCCTCTGACTGTAGCTGTAACAGATGTTTAAGAAGTGTTAGAACAGAGCATGCATACCTCTCCAGAAGAATACTGGCCAAGTTTTAGCTGCACAGCCTTTTGTTTAAGAAGTGGTGTCTTTGCAGCTAATATGCCTTCATGGATATTTCTTCCATGATACTGTCCAACTATTTTTCAAAACTATATACAGTTTCAGGCAAAGCATTTCACAGCTGGTTTATGTGATGTATTGTGAAAAATCGCCTTCCATCTGTCACCAGATAAGAAGACTTATATCATTACTGAGTTTGATGTTGTTCTGATATTATTTCCAGCAATATTTTCAGGTCTTGGTGATTTTTTTTTTCTGTGAATTTAAACCGTCATTGTCCTGGCTTCAGCTGGGACAGAGTTAATTTTCTTCATAGTAGCTAGTACGGGACTGTGTCTGAATTTGTGCTGGAAATAGTGGTGATAATGTAGAGGTGTTTTAGTTGTTGCTAAGTAGTGCTTAACACTAGTTAAGGACTTTTTCTGCTTCCCATGCTCTGCCAGGTGCACAGGAAGCTGGGAGGGGACACAGCTGGGACAGCTGACCCCAGTGACCAAAGGGATATTCTGTACCATATGATGTCATGCTCAGCATATAAAGCTGGGGGAAGAAGGAAGAGGGGGATGTTCAGAGTGATGGCATTTGTCTTCCCAAGTAACCATTATGTGTGATGGAGCCCTGCTTTCCTGGAGATGGCTGAACACCTGCCTGCCCCTGGGAAGGAGTGAATGAATTCCTTGTTTTGCTTTGCTTTGTTTGCTTGCATGGACAGCTTTTGCTTTACCTATTAAACTGTCATTATCTCAACCCACAATTTTTCTCACTTTTACTCTTCTGATTCTCTTCCCCATCCCACAAGGGGAGAGTGTGTGAGTGGCTGTGTGGTGCTTGGTTGCTGACTGGGGCTAATCCACAACAGCCATATTATTTTTTTAGAGCAAGCAATTCCACTTACTATTGATAGCTGCTATGTTAACTTGTCATCTTTGAACAATGTTCATTCCTACCTACAGGCTAGCTTCTGCTACTTTTTCTGACACTGCTTAGTCATTTAGGGATGGATGAACCAAGAAGACATATATAAGGTTAAATGTAGGCACAATTTAAGTACCTGAGTCCAATATTGTTGCTGTCTTTAAACCATAATTTAAACAAATCTGTAAAGGTTTCTAAAATCTACAGGTATCCATATCTTGATATGAAAACATCTTAGTTTCCATTGTTTTGTTTCTAGCTCAAAAATTACTTCAAACCTGACAAAGGCAATCAGATGAACATTTAGTTTATGTCTATTTTGGATTCATATATATTTGGCTTTCCTTAGCCCATTTTTCTCAAGTTCAAGCTATTAATCCTTTAATGTGTGAGGTACTGTATTATTTGTCAGATTTTGCATGAGCTGCAGTGATAGCTACCCCTGTGTTTCAAAGGATGGACAGAAAAAAAGAATGAGTTGCCCATTGTTTTTAAGGAGGGTTTTTAAGTAGTTCACATCAAATTCTATATCTTTACTTAGAATGAAAACATCCCAGTCACCAAACACAAAATCCATTCTTTCTAAAGAAGTTCTACTTATAAAAAAATATTTAGGATGAGTTGGTTGTAAAGAGTGAGTGGGAAAGGTCATATGTTATGCTGAGCTCTGGTGTGTCAAAGGTAGATTGCATATAAATGTACATATGCTCATATATTTTAGTAATTAGACATATTTTTAGAATTGGAAGTGATGTAAGCATCCTTCTCTCTGTCATTTCTTTCAGAGAACAGTTACCTTAGGCAAAAACATTCTGTAAATACAATATACAACTTAGTATAAAACAATTACTTACTAGCTAGTGCACACAATGGATAGCTAGGATTAACTGCTGGGTTAAGCATTGATGTGCTCACTACTCCCAAAAGTCAGCTAATGACTTTTGGCTGGCCAGGAAGATACTGCTCAGGTGGAAAAGGTTACATTTAATATTCTATGGAGTGGTCTGGCCCTCGATATTCCTGATTTGCTGTCTCCTGTTTTTTCCCTTAAGTTTTTTTTTTATCATCTTTTCATATTAGTACTTCTTCTTTTTTATTCTTTAGCTGTTAATACTCCTCACCTCAGAAATCCTGCCTCTGTCTGCAGTTCTATGATCCTTATCCTGAACGGCTCTACTATGCTGATGTTCTCACAGATACTTCTCACAACAGAACTGTTTCCTCGGGAGTCTGAGCCAAGGTTGCACAGCTGGGCCATATTGGAAGTAGGTCTTGTACAACAAATTTTTGAACCCTTGAGATCAGTGTTAGGGTGGAATGAATCTGCATAGATTAAGAGTTGCTTATGTGCTTTATCCTACAGCTGTTTAATGTAAATATACCCAAGCCTCCTCCCTCACAACGAGGAAAAGACTCAGGAGTATACTCATCCCTCTTCCTCTCTGAAGCCCTACAAATCTATTCTTATTTTCTTCAGAGTTAATCCACTTCAGAGGCTGATCATGTTCCATTCTCTTTTCTCCCTACCTTTGTGTCGTGTTCATGTTTATAACTCTCTATAACCTGGCAGTTGCTACATTGTGGGAGACAGATGTCATGGAATGGAGTGCTTCTAAGCAAAGACAGGATCCTTACTTCACTAGTAAGTGAGTGAGTGCCTCAGTACTGACATCTTTCTCTCATGTCTCCCAGAAAGGTTAACGTTACCTAGATTTTCATACCTTGGATTCTTAAAGAAAGTGCATCTCTTCTGAAGAGAGCCCAGAGCTGTAAATCCCTAGCAGCTGAAAGGTCCCATACTGCCATGATAAGGATTTTTGGGACCCTCTAGTCATCTGCATTTCCTACTAGATAATTAAGTCATGTTCCCCCACAGAACCCTGGCTTTTGCAGAGCCGATTCAGAGGCACTGTCCCAGTTCTGTCCTTGGGGAATCTGTGCAGCTGATTTAGGTCTGTGGATTCTTGTGCAGGACCAAAAACATAAAGCTTAGGTACAGCAACATGCAATCCCCTTGTGAATTTGAGCCTTATTCTCTCTGGCTGATTTCTAATTGAGTACACTGAGACTCCTATTACATACCGTTTCACTGCATGGTTGGTCAATGCTTACACAGTTGCATGAATACAGCCCATTACAAATTATAGTGTGTCTTTTCTGCCTTTATCATGACATGTCACATGCCTTTATCACATGGCTGTGATCATCACCAAGGTTATGTAATATCTTGCCCATGGAATAAGATTCTACATGGACTTTTTGTTGGTGTTGCTTTGGATAATTTATGTCCTGTACTGTTTAAGTATCAGTATGCTCTCACAGACAGCTTGTTAAGTTTACAAGAAAAAGAAGTCTCTTGTCTTCCCAGATGTTCAGCTCATCTGCCAGAATGTGAACTGAATTAGGAGCTAAATAATTAGAAGGTGACATATTACAGAACATAGAACAAGCTAGAGTTACACCAACTCAATAGTCTTGAAGTCAATGGAAACTGCTGATTCCTTTAGCATTTTATACCAGATTTTAACCTAGTTATTTAAAACCAGAGGGCACATTTATTATTATTTCTCATTTAAATTTATGTTATCTTTAATACTCTTGAATGCAAAGTGTTTGAGACATTAAAATGCGCATATGTAACTGTATGTTGTATGCCAGCTAGGCAGGCAGTTAGGTGTTGGTTTGTTTTTTAAATGAACACATCAATTTTTCTTAGTTTCAAAACATCAGGTATATACTAGACAATATCCTCTTCCTAAAAGTTCATACAACAATTGTCAAAAAACATAGAAATAAAATAGACCTATTTCCCATCACCAAGTAGAAATCATTAATACATGCCTTCACGAAGAGGAAGAAGAGAGGGACTGCCATATCAGAACAGAAAGAAAATAAGTGTCATCAATCCAATCAACAGAATAAAGAATCTGCAATAAATAATTTCATTTCAGTCAAGTCCAGGCTTTCACCCATAATTCGAACACTCAAGAACACCTTTTCTATAGTACTGGAAAACGTAAATACGATTTCTCCTGTTTTGGGCAAGCTTACAATTTCAGCTATTGTACCCAACACCAAAATACTTCTGCTGCTTCTTTTAGGTCAGTTTCCTCAACCATCCAGAAGTATATTTATATGGCCTTATTTGTCTTACAGCCTTTGTATTAGAATTAGCCTTTATATGTTTACTTTGGTTACATCCATGTAGAATAAGGAAATATGACTCTCTCCATTCTATGGTAGCAAATTCTAGCAGGTAGTTCCACAAGAATTTCTAGACATTTAAAATTGAAGGTACCTTCAATAAAGCAAAGAAGTTAGTTAGTAAAAGTCTTTAAAGACCCATGCTAGTATTCTAATCTCTGTGATGTCCAATCACACTGTGACTTGCTTCCCTATGGCATTGTGGACATATCAAATGCATGAGCACACTCTTGCTAGGGCATTCCTTTGTGTGATCCAGTAAAATATATAAACATACAGGTAACCGTGCAACTCCTAATGACTTCAGTGGGACAACTCACCTCCTTAAGGTTATGTATACAGATTTAACTAGTTGACAGTACTGGTTGTTTGTTTTTTTTTTTTCTTTAAAGTGCTTATCCCTTTCTATGGTCACTCTTATTCACTATCAGCCAATTAGCTGAGTTCATTCTTAATAGATTTTCTTCTATATGTGAAAGATAATCAGTTGGTGATCCTTGAAGGTTTCTGCAAAAATTCTACTTACTTTAGATAAATTATCATGGTTTAACCACAGTCAGCGATTAAACACCACACAGCCACTCACTCCCCCCTTGTCTGTTGGGTGAGAGAATCAGATGGGTTCAACTTGTGGGTTGAGATAATTTAAAAGACAGTTTAATAGGTAAAGCAAAAGTCATGTGCATAAGCAGAGCAAAACAAGGAATTCATTCCCTCCTTCCCATGGGCAGGCAGGTGTTCAGCCATCTCCAGGAAAGCAGGGCTCCATCACACATAATGGTTACTTGGGAAGACAAATGCCATTACTCTGAACATCCCCCTCTTCTTTCTTCCCCCAGCTTTATATGCTGAGCATGACATCATATGGTACAGAATATCCCTTTGGTCACTGGAGTCAGCTGTATCCCCTCCCAATTTCTTCTGCACTTCCAATGTGCTCGCTGGTGGGGTGGGGTGAGAAGCAGAAAAGGTCTTGTTTCTGTGTAAGCAATGCTCAGCAGTAACTAAAACATCCCTGTGTTATCAAACCATTTTTCATGATACATGCAAAACAGAGCCCCTTACTAGCTACTATGAAGAATCACAGAATAACAGAATGGTAGGGGTTCGAAAGGACCTCTGGAGATCATCTCATCCAACCCCCCTGCTTAAGCAGGCACACCTAGAACAGGGGGCACAGGAACATGTCCAGGTGGGTTTGAATGTCTCCAGGGAAGGAGACCCCGCAGCCTCCCTCCCTGGGCAGCCTGTGCCACTGCTCTGGCACCCTCACAGGAAAGAAGTGTTTTCTCAGGTTCAGCTGGAACTTCCTGTGTTCCAACTTGTGCCCATTGCCCCTTGGCCTGTCGTTGGCCAACACTGAAAAGAGTCTGGCCCCATCCTCTTGATACCCAGCCTTCAGATATTTATAAACATTGATAAGATCCCTCCTCAGTCTTCTCTTCTCCAGGCTGAACAAACCCAGTTCTCTCAGCCTTTCCTCATAAGGGAGATGCTCCAGTCCCTTGATCAACTTTGTAGCTCTCCGCCAGACTTGCTCAAGCAGTTTCTCTGTCCTTCTGGAACTGGGGCGTCCAAAACTCAACACAGTAGTCCAAATGTGGTCTCACTAGGGCAGAGCAGAGGGGGAGGATAACCTCCCTTGATCTGCTGGCCATGCTCCTTTTAATGCATCCCAGGATACCCTTGGCCTTCTTGGCCACAAGGGCACAGTGCTGGCTCAGGGTCAGCTTGTTGTCCACCAGCACTCCCAGGTCCTTCTCAACAGAGCTGCTTTCCAGCCTGTACCGGTGCATGGGGTTGTTCCTCCCCAGGTGCAGGACCCTGCACTTGCGCTTGTTGAATTTCATGAGGTTCCCCTCGGCCCAGCTCTCCAGCCTGTCCAGGTCTCACTGGATGGCAGCACAGCCTTCTGGTGTATCAGCCACTCCTCCCAGCTTGGTATCATCAGCGAACTTGCTGAGGTTGCACTCTGTCCCTTTGTCCAGGTCATTGATGAATATGTTGAACAGGACTGGACCCAGCACAGACCCCTGGGGAACACCACTCGTGACAGTCCTCCAACCAGACTCTGCCCTGTTGATCATGACCCTCTGAGCTCTGTTGTTGAGCCAGTTCTTAATCTGCCTCACTGTCCCCTCCTCTAACCCACACTTCACTAGCTTGCCTATGGGAATGCTGTAGGAGACAGTGTCGAATACCTTACTGAAGTCAAGATAGACAACATCCACTGCTCTCCCTTCAGCGACCCAGCCAGTCACGCCATCATAGAAGGCCATCAGGTTGGTCAGGCATGATCTTCCCTTGGTGAATCCATGCTGACTACTTCTGATAACCTTCTTTTCCTCTACATGCCTGGAGATGACCTCCACAATGAATCGCTCCATCACCTTTCTGGGGACGGAAGTGAGGCTGACTAGCCTATAGTTCCCCAGATCCTCCTTCTTGCCCTTTTTGAAGATTGGAGTGACATTTGCTGTCCTCCAGTCCTCAGGCATTTGTTCTGTCCTCCACGACCTTTCAAAGATGTTGGAGAGTGGCTTAGTAAGAGCATCCGCAGCTCCCTCAGCACTCGTGGGTGCATCCCGCCTGGGCCCATGGATTTGCAAGGATCCAGTTTGCATAAGTGATCTGTGACCCTGTCTTTCTCAACCGATGGTAAGCCTTCCTTTGTCCCAAGTTAACCTCTCTTCTCTGAGGGCTGAGATGCCTGAGGGCCAGCCTTAGGAGTAAAGACCGAGGCAAAGAAGGCATTCAGTAACTCTGCTTTCTCTGTATTCTGTGTTACCAGGGCCCCTTCCTTGTTCAGCAGTGGGCCCACCGAATCCCCAGTCTTTCCTTTTACTGCTGTAAATAAATAAGTAAATAAATTTAAAAATCTGACATGTGAAGAGGAATCAAAGGAAGTTGCACTGGGTTTTTATGTAAAATCCCAAAGGTTCCAGGGCTATCACAATCTGAGCTTTTAACCTGAAGAATTTGAAGTCTGCCCATTACTGATATGAGGTTTATTTAATCTTGTGCTTCTATGCTTAACTACAGTCTGAAATATTGCTGATATGCATTTCCTTTAGTGGGGGTTTAGTATTGGTTTTTAATGAATAGAAATTAGGTAGAACATTGTTGAACAGGAAATCCTGCAGATTATATCAATAAATAGTTAATATTCTTCTTTCATACCTACTTTTAAGTAAAATTCCCTTTCATACACCAATGTATGCTTTCATTGCAACATTCTGTAGTAAAGTCTTGAAGTAAAAACTTACTGTTGTGCAGTCCAAGAACTTAGACCAGACTTAAGCTGCCAGATGTCTGTATTTATGTTTATACTAGTCAGAAGAAAATGATGCTGAAAACAGAAAACTTGTCAAGATTTTAGAACACATTTTCTAAGCTTTAAAGATTTTTACATGGTCTCCTTCCCAAAAATAAACCTTTTGCATTTTTACATGCAAAACTACATTGATCTTTCCAAGTAGATGTCTACATAGCCAGTTGTTTTCAAATGGTGGTTTTGGTGTGCAAACAAGTTTGTACAAATTTAATAGGTGATGTTTCACAGAATCATAGAATAGTTGAGGTTGGAAGGCAGTTCTGGAGACCATCTGGTTTACTCCCCTGCTCAAGCAAGGCCATCCTTGGCCAGTTGCCCAAGACCATGTCTGGACAGCTTTTGAGTATCGCTAAGGAGGGAGGCTTCACAGCCTCCCTGGACAACTTCTACCAGTGCTTGGTCACCCTCACAGTACAATATGGTCAGAGAGAACCTGCTGAGTCTCAGTTTGTGTTCATTACCTATGTTCCTGTCACTGGGCACCACTTAAAAGATCATGGTTCCATCTTCTTTGCACCCTTCCTTCAGGTATTCATATAAATTGATGAGATCCCTCTGAGTCCTCCCTTCCCAAGACCAAACAACCTTTCCTTATGTAAGAGATGCTCCAGTCCCTTAATCACTCCAGTGGTCCTTCATTGGATTCTCTCCAGTATATCCATGGCCCTCTTGCACTGGAGAACCACAGTGCTCCAGGTGTCTCCTCCCCAGTGCTGAACAGATGGGAAGGATCACCTCCTTCAACCTGCTGGCAATACTTTGCCTAATGCAGACAAGGATATAAGTTGTCTTCTTTGCAGCAAGGGCACATTGCTGCCTCAGGTTCAACCTGGTGCCCACCGGGACTCCTAGGTTCCTAGGTTTGAGAGATTATTCAGAGAAGTGGGTTACATGATGTTGGAAAATAAATATCATCCCATTTTATTATCTATTTTAATGTAATTTAAGAGGAATATATGGTAAAATTAAACTTTTAAGAAAATATTTAGCAGCAAATATCTCTAAGTAAATCTCGATTAATAAGAAGTTTGTTGTTCTGTTATTATAATTATCATTGTTTCATCTGTCGGTGTAACTGAAAAAATGCAACTATTGGAGAGTTAACTGAAACACTATTTTATAGCTTCTCCATAGGATTTGCATTGCAGAACAAGTTCATTTGTTACATATTAAAAACTCAGAGTTGATAAAAGAACCTCTATGCAAATCTTTGCTTGGCAGAAAGGTTTTCTTAAGGAATGTATCAACAGCTTTGGAGATGCATGCTCCCATGCTCTTGCTGTACTTGCTGGTCCTAAATGACAAAATTTTGCTACATAGCTGTGGGTACTGCACAGAAGAGGGGCTTGTCTAACTAACATTTGGGCAGTTATCCACAAAAGACCTTAGCTTCAGGCACATATGGGTCCTCTGAATTGCCACTTAGCTGATGTAGGAAGACTCATCTTCAAGACCCTGGCGAATCTGTATATGCAGAGAAGTACATATACACACAAAGCATCAGGAAACATCTTCCCTTGGGATCATCGTGTTTTTAGCTGAACTAAAATTCTGGAGAAATGCTGCTGGTTTACCTTCTTTTTGTGTTCAATGAACAGTTCCAGTCCAGTTCAGAGCTATTTAAAAGTAAGTCGTAGGCTGGTTTAAACTGGTTTTTAGTGGATTTTGATTTTTAGTCTGATGCTCTGAGTGCAGCACTGTGACACCTAAGTTGCTTTGTGCGTATACCTCAAAGTAACAGCAGCTCTGTGGCACTGCTACAGTACCAGGCACTGTGCCCAAGTCATAACCCTCATCAGAGTTCTCAGATATTCATTCTCTGCTCATTTTCCAGTTCCTCAGAAAATATCAGTACAGGAACTAGATGTGGCAGACAGGGTATTGTATTGCCAGGTTTATTTTTTAGACAGTAATAATTTAGTGATCTGGAAATGAGACTCTTCCTATTAAATTTGTAACCTCCTGGATGTTTCAGGGAGAACTGGGTGCCCTCACTCTCATGAAACACCAATATCTTACAGAAAAACTTGGATTAACTTCACAGTGAGAAGAACCTAGTGCTTATGGTTGTTCATAAATGATAAAGTTATTTGCACTGTGGAAAATACATTCCTATCTGTTGAAGACTTCTCAGTAAATCATAACCAACAGTTACCATCAGCCACACATTGTATATAGATAGACATGTACAGGCATTAGCAAATAATCTCATAATGGCTTTTACACCTAACTACGAGCATTAGCTCATCAGCTTTAAGTATGACACTGAGCTACATGGTACACATGAAGTCACATATACATAGAATCAAAAGTCTGGATTCTTTTACCTTCTAGAAATAACAGGAAACTAACAAAAAGCAAACTTCAGGCAGGTGACAGGAAGAACTTTTTCATGGAAAAGATTAGAAGTGCAGGGAGCTGCCCAGTGGGCATTATCATTAAAGGAAAATCACTGAAGCCATTCAAAAAACAATTACATTAGATGACTCCCTGGGGGGACTGGAGCTCTGAAGGAGAAAAAAATTCTGGTAGGATAAAAGCCCTTCAGTCCCTAAGCTTGATACGTCTTAGACTTTGACTGTGTTGAGTACACCTACAGATCTGAGATGCATTCTGTAGTTAAAAGATATTGGTTTGTACCATCAAAGCACAGGCTACTATGACAAGGTCAATTAATAAATGCCTGCTGCAGACAGATCATCCTGGTCTGATGAGTTTGGGTGGGTTGTTCCAAATAAACAGGCAGGCAGGCAGACACACACACACACACAGAGTTTATGTCACCTATTCAACTTATTACTACAATAAATGTCATGCAAACATTTGCATTATTCTGGATTCTTTTTGAGAGAAAACATCTTCAAATTCTCCTTTTCAAAGTGATGCATCAGTTATTAGATACTGTATATATAAGTAGAAAATATAGTAGATTACATGCATATACCTCCTTTAAAGTTAGTGTTTCCTTTTTACTGTTTACTGGATATCACCCATTGTAATTTTCCCTCTTTTCACTCTTTCTGTCTATTTATTATCCATTTAAATTAGGACCTTTTGTGTCTCTTTTTGTTTGGTTTTTTTTTTTTTTTGACTGCATGGCAGTACTACCATACTGATGAAAGTTTAACAAAGGCAGAACCTATAGCATTATAGTATGGAATACTATAATGTACATTTATTGAAAGAAAGTTAGCAAGCAAAGGACTGGAGGACAGCAAATGTCACTCCAATCTTCAAAAAGGGCAAGAAGGAGGATCTGGGGAACTATAGGCCAGTCAGCCTCACTTCCGTCCCCAGAAAGGTGATGGAGCGGTTCATCATGGAGGTCATCTCCAGGCATGTAGAGGAAAAGAAGGTTATCAGAAGTAGTCAGCATGGATTCACCAAGGGAAGATCATGCCTGACCAACCTGATAGCCTTCTATGATGGCGTGACTGGCTGGGTCGCTGAAGGGAGAGCAGTGGATGTTGTCTATCTTGACTTCAGTAAGGTATTCGACACTGTCTCCTACAACATTCCCATAGGCAAGCTAGTGAAGTGTGGGTTAGAGGAGGGGACAGTGAGGCAGATTAAGAACTGGCTCAACAACAGAGCTCAGAGGGTCGTGATCAACAGGGCAGAGTCTGGTTGGAGGACTGTCACGAGTGGTGTTCCCCAGGGGTCTGTGCTGGGTTCAGTCCTGTTCAACATATTCATCAATGACCTGGACAAAGGGACAGAGTGCAACCTCAGCAAGTTCGCTGATGATACCAAGCTGGGAGGAGTGGCTGATACACCAGAAGGCTGTGCTGCCATCCAGTGAGACCTGGACAGGCTGGAGAGCTGGGCCGAGGGGAACCTCATGAAATTCAACAAGCGCAAGTGCAGGGTCCTGCACCTGGGGAGGAACAACCCCATGCACCGGTACAGGCTGGAAAGCAGCTCTGTTGAGAAGGACCTGGGAGTGCTGGTGGACAACAAGCTGACCCTGAGCCAGCACTGTGCCCTTGTGGCCAAGAAGGCCAAGGGTATCCTGGGATGCATTAAAAGGAGCATGGCCAGCAGATCAAGGGAGGTTATCCTCCCCCTCTGCTCTGCCCTAGTGAGACCACATTTGGACTACTGTGTTGAGTTTTGGACGCCCCAGTTCCAGAAGGACAGAGAAACTGCTTGAGCAAGTCTGGCGGAGAGCTACAAAGTTGATCAAGGGACTGGAGCATCTCCCTTATGAGGAAAGGCTGAGAGAACTGGGTTTGTTCAGCCTGGAGAAGAGAAGACTGAGGAGGGATCTTATCAATGTTTATAAATATCTGAAGGCTGGGTATCAAGAGGATGGGGCCAGACTCTTTTCAGTGTTGGCCAACGACAGGCCAAGGGGCAATGGGCACAAGTTGGAACACAGGAAGTTCCAGCTGAACCTGAGAAAACACTTCTTTCCTGTGAGGGTGCCAGAGCAGTGGCACAGGCTGCCCAGGGAGGGAGGCTGCGGGGTCTCCTTCCCTGGAGACATTCAAACCCACCTGGACATGTTCCTGTGCCCCCTGTTCTAGGTGTGCCTGCTTAAGCAGGGGGGTTGGATGAGATGATCTCCAGAGGTCCTTTCGAACCCCTACCATTCTGTGATTCTATGACATAAAATCTTCAAGGAATCTGTCACCAAAATAACTGTTCAGAACACAATAAGTGTGCGGAAATTGCACCACAATTTAATTTTATTAAATTCTGCTAATGGAATATAAATGAAATACTGATATCTTTAAAAGGCCAGTGTAGTGCTTTTTGGTTCTGCTGGTGAAAGTGACAGTAAGAATAATCACTTGTTTAAAGAATGAAATGCTGCTAGAAACAGAAATATGATTCCTATTCAGAGGGATCCAGCCCATATACTGGAGTGAGTGTCTTGTGCCCCTAATTTGGATTTCAATGCTATGTTTTTAGTTAAAAAACTCCTAACATAAGTGTCTAAATTTGCTAAGATCATCATCCACAGAGATGCTGTTAGTGCAAGAGTCTTATGAGAGAAGAAACAGAACCAAGCTCATTTTGCCCATATCATGACTTTGTTGAAATTGTGCAGCCGCTTAGACCCATATCATTAACACTGCCAAGTAATTACTGACACCTGAAGCCTGCTAGCCGAATCACTCCCAAAATTTCACCTACACATTTCTGTCAAAAATTACCAGGCTGCAAGACTTATCATTTTAACTGTTCAAGTAACCTTCTAATTCTGTCTGGGAAAGATTAAAGGCAAACCACACAACAAAATTATTTGGGCTGTATAAGCTATCAACAATTTTTTTGCACATGTGGGGCGTGAGGAAATATCAATTCTGTCATTTTCAGTTTGTCATTCCATTTTCATTTTGAGTGTTTTCAAAGAAAGAAAGCTCTAGACCAACAGTATAGTATTTAATTTGGGAAATTTTTTAGTCCTGGGTTCTCTCATTGCTTCTGATCACAGGCAAGCAAAGCAGATAGCACTGCTACAGAATGGAGCTGGTATATGCCAATCCCTTCTTTCCGATTTTCTGTGAATTACATGCACAGGGAGCTTTTCAAACTGGGTGTGTCTCAGTTGCAGGGTAGTGGTTTAACCAGCAGTCTAGGGAATGGAAGAATGTTTTCAAAAACAAGTAAAATCCCAGATTATCCTCAAAAAAATGAATCAAAATTGACACATTACAGAAGTGTTGAATAATGACAAAGGATGTGAGTGTCTCAGTACTGCTACCATTAAGGATGACTCACCAATTGTGCTCTTCTAGATATACTTTCTGTGATCCCAAGTAACTTCTTCAGATACTGCTGATGAAATATAGGTTAATGTTCTACATAGCTTGAAAATTCTTAAATGGTAATAATTAGAATATATAATCCTGCTACAGTATTCCACCCATGAGCACCTTGGTCAAAAAAGATAAAGAATATTGTATTTAAATGGTATGACCAGTGCACGCTGCATTTGATGCACCTCTTAAGCAGCTCCTCATAGACTGTATTTTGTAGAGCAGATCATATGGATTTATGTACTTTGGCCAGCTTCTGAGCATGCAGATGGGGACTTGTTGCCAGAACCAGACATTCTGAAGTGCTGATGGAGACTCTTTTATAGAAAGCAAGCACCAGTTTCTGATACTCCTAAACTCATCTTTTGTTGTAGGTTTCAAGGCTCACTGGCACATGTTGATTTACCTTGACCCTTATGTACAGAGAATTATCTGCCTGAAGCTTGTCAGCTTCATACAGATCCGCTTCTTTCCACTTCTGTCCTGGGCTTCTGTTAGTGTCAGTCAGTACTGTCACTACCTGTCATAAACTAAAAGTTTGTAAATATGGAGTAGAACTACAGTAGAAAAAAATGTAGTTATTTTCTTGTGATTAAAGTATTCATCAACTTCAGTAGTATTTTAACTAAAATATGGAAATTATCATGTATAAAATGCCAAGAGCTAGCAATTCTTTGTAGGGTATTCTAATTATTTATTTTCACAGAATGTTGGATAATTTGTTTTACCTTAATGAAGGAGACTTTCTACTTTTTTGGTGCAGGAATAGTACCTCTGTAGACTCATTTAATTGCTCAGCAAAGATCAGGCTGACTGAATACTTTGATCTCTTTACATGTCAGCACATTGCTATTTGCTTTTCATATCTGAATAGAAAACAGGAATAAATGGTATGTCAGCCAACCTCCTTTTTTGTCCTTCTATCTTTCTTTCTGAGAGTCTGAGGCAGTTTACCCAAAAGGAAATGTAAAATTTGTAGTGCTGGTTGTGTATTATATATCTGGTTGGTATCAAATTCAGCTTTCAGTGGAAAACAGATATGCGTGAAGACATTGTGGATCCTTGAAAATTATCTGATACCAGTCTCTTCAGTTCAGCACCTCCATGAACCTATGAGCTCATTTACTATAAAATTAACTACATAACACCCTCCCCCATGCAGCTGGAGGGACTTTATCTATTGGAAATTTCACAGTCTAACTGAAAGAAACAAAAACCACAATCTACCTGTTACTGTCACTTTACTGAGTAAACAGTAACATCTACATCCTGGGTCAGGATATGTTGCAAGCCCCACATTATGCAAATGATTTTCAGACGAGTTGTGTTGTTTCCCCACACCAGAGAGCTGTAAGTCTCATTTGCATCAGTAACACACCAGGCCTTTGGCCCTGGCAGCTGGCAGCTCAACCCTACCGTGCCGGGCAGGAAAGCTGACATTACACTTTTGCTCTCCAGAAAAGGTCTTGCTTTGATCCCTGACTTCATATCTATGGGAAATTCACCCAGATGGGAAATACTTCCAGTGATGTTTTCCTACTACAAAAAACATTCTGCTGTCATTAGTGCTGCTTAGGGAAAGTCTGGTTTTCAAGCACAACCTCATCAAACGAAGGTCAGGAGCTGTGTCAGGTGCCTTGGCACTAAAGGGTATACAGTAGGATCCAGTGGCAGAAAATATGCGAGCACGTGCCTAGGACTTTCCTTACTTTCCTGAAATGGACACACAGGATTAATTAAAAAGAGGTCTTCTGCCTGTGAAAGGCTGATCCTCTTTGTTCTTGAAAGAAAAGCCTGATGAGTTTTAAGGAGGCTTATTACAAGAGGATCATGAACATGGTTCTTTCAAGAAAAACAACCCTGGAGGAAGTCATAGTGCCATACTGGAGACTTAAGCATGTGTAGCATTGCCTTGTACGTAGAACAACCAGAAAACATGGTGTGATTACTTTTCTTGTGAGCATATTACCTGTACTGCCTCATTTCTGTTTTCTTTGCAAAGCAATATACATAACTATAAAATGCATTGAATTAATCAGACTTTCTGAGAAAACAAATGGTTCCTTTCTTTCACCTGTAATATTTATGTTGTTGTTGCAAGTGCTGTTGTTTCTCTCTTTTCTGGTTTTATATGTGGTCTGTTTCTTGAAGTAACAGTTCATTTTTTTGAATGAAGAAATAAGTTCTGAAACATCATCATTTGAAACCACCTCTAGAACACACTTTCAAGGCATCTGTCCTAAACTTTCAATGCTTTAGGCAATAATTTATAAGTACCATCAGTCTGGCATTTGAAATAATCACATTTTTGTTATTTTATCTTGCAAATTGTGCACTTCATAGCTGTCACACAGTGAAAAATACCCTGAATTTCCTATAAAGCTAATCTTTCTGTCATTCCTTGTTCAGTGTCACACTGGAGACCGGGGGAACAGATGAAAACTCTCACAGGAAATGATAACCTCTGTATATCAAAATGATTGCAACTTGTTCTGCATTTTCAGGTAAGTTTATGAACTATAGAAATGAAGAAATAAACAGCATACTGTTTTTAGAAGTGTCTATCACTTGTGATGAAAAACTATGGGGAACCAGGACGGAATATATGGATACAGTTATATTTACAACTCTGTATCATCTTTAAATTATGCACACAGTAAGAACTGCACATTTGAGTTAAACACAGCAAGCAAACAATGTTGAGGCTTACTCTTTAGAGTTTGCAAATGTGAGATATGTAAAGAAATAGATAAGTAAACAGAAGTCTGGATAGCTTTATCTCTGATGAGGATTTCACATTCTTGTAACAGACAAAAGTTTTGCAGTTCAATATGTCATACGCACCTCCAACATTCATTTTCACCTGTGCACTCTCTCTTGTTTTATCTGTCTGAGATTTTATTAAAATTATATTAAAAAAAAATAATATGGGTAGTGTTTGAAGGCTAATCCAGTTGTTGAGATATTCTAAGAAAATAGTAAGCCACTGAAACAGACTTCCAACAGCAGCCTGTGGAAACTGTCTTTAGGTATGATTCTTCAGTTGCTCAGAAGCAAGCAAACAGTCATCTATCTAACCAGGAACATTTTCTGGAGTTGTTTTACCTTCTTTAAGCACTTTTCACCCTGTTATTCCTCATATTTGACTGTTGTTGCCACAGATTCACTCCATTGATATGTTTCCTCTTACGATAACAAAGCCAGTACTTGGATAAAAAGCTCTAAAGTGACTACAAGAGAACTATCAGAAATTGTACTGAAGAAAGGTGGTGATCAGTCATATATCAAAGCATATCTATTGCAAAATTCATCAAGACTTTAGCAAGACAAAGAAAATTTGTAAATGAAATAAAAATAGTTTATTTTCTGAAAGGTCATACTTAATATTGACCATCAATGATCACAAAGACAGTAAAAACACTGCAGCTAACTTAGGAAGTAGAGTAACCTCCCAGGAACAGAGTATATGCTCTATCACATAAACAGGAAGCAATACAGCTTTGAAACTATCATTGCATATAGCAATTTTTAATGACATCAACATTGCAGAAAAATTTCGCAGAACAATGTTAAACTTTGGCTTATCACTTGTTCAAGGAGCCTCCAAGGTACATTTGCATGAAACAGGAACTGATATTGGTAATGCAATTTATGTTTTGCTTCCTTTGGGATCAGGATGAAGTTAGTGCACTTGCAGTGTTGTAGACATTAGATGACACCATGGAACAGGACACTCTATAATGTTTGTATTGTCTGCACTTCTAGGTGTGTGTTTCTTCTACATCTGACCAATAAAGAAAAAAACCAGGGCCTTCTAACAGAGAGTAATTAAAGCAATCAGACATACAGAGCTGAATATGTTTAATACACTGGTGAGCTGGAAATTTAGAATTATTTTTGTTAAATATAACATGTCCCACAAAAAACCAATTTTAAGTAAAAAAATTTTCAATTTAACAAGGAAACTTTCCTTTTATTTTGGAAAGTAAATTTCAGTCCCATCTCAGACTAGGATCTGATGGGTCAGGAAGCCTTCAGAGATTTTCTGAAATTCCAGCACAGGGTTAGGCATTGACAAAAGAGAATAAGCTAATTCATTTGCAGAAAGACAGGTGCTGCATTAAAGGATACGTTGCAACCTTTGATCCCAGCCTACACCTTGTGAATAAATATTAAAATATTTGTATTTGCAGGTCTTTGCAGAAGTTGAGTGTATTCCTTTGACACCATCATAATATTTTCTTGAATTTCAAAGAAAAATGAGTCTATGTTCTTATTTGCCACCTCATCCAACATCAGATCTGACGGCTCCCATCGATTATTTTGTCATGTTTGCGCGCTACATTTCTGTGGAGTATGTAAGATTAACACACACTCTGGGGATGGTGTCTGCCCTTGATGGAGGTCAGCATGGACTCTTTGGACCTGACACAGTTCTTTGACAGTCGAACTTTACAACATTTTCTGCTTCCATTAGGGTTTTAGGTACTGTGGTTCTGTCACTGCTACTTTTTTTCTTTTGTCACTCACTACTCTGTATGTCATATTGCTCCACTTCTACCAAGAGACAAGTCATTTGTGTAATACAAACAAAAACTTTGTTTGTCATTCAGGATATCGTGCATCTTACTGTACTTCTAACATTGTTTTAGCTCTGGGGAACACTGCTGTTTTCTCTTCTCTTCCCTGCTGCTGTACCATTGAAAATAGTAAGTTCCTGGGAGCTAACCACCTGCTGTCATACTGTAATGCCAAATGAGAAAATCTATTGCTCTCTGTTAGTTTAATGTTTCAATGTGGTGGAAGAATTTACAGAGTTATCAACATTCATGAAATGTACAAATGATTCTACCGTGACCTTTTACAGACAAACTTTGAAAATCTTCATAAGATGATTACTGAAACAACCTTAACACAACCCTAGTTTGTAGTTCATTTCCTGACAAAGATTTTTTTAATAGAATCACTATTAAGTTTTCCAATTTCCTTTAAGTTATCATAACGACAGTTCTTCTAGCTGAAGATGTCTTTCACACCAGCCAACTTGTTTTCATTGCATAGATACAACAGATTATTTCCACCAAATGTATTTTGCAGTTCTCATCATTTTACTGGTAAATTTAAGCCAAGTAAGAAGCTAAAAGGAGACAATACAACTTACATATATTCAGAAGTATAGGATACAGTCCACAGATAAGATCTATTTCTTCTTGTATTTGCTGAGTCCCATTAATCCCAACCATTTTCTTTCCCAGGAAACACAATAAGGATTAGTGACACATATACTTCACTCTCCTATTAACTACTGAAATTTCAGGAGAGAGTCAGAAAGAAATTACTTCTTACTAAGAAAAAAACTATTTCATAATTAGATTGCAGGAGGTAATCATCCACAGTAAATGAAACACGCATGTAAAATATTAAATGCTGTTTTCTGGATGCAAATAATTGCAGTCCCACAAGTGTTAGAGAGGACATTATATTAGACACAACTGAACCTGGGAAAAGTAATGCTATCTCTTCTGTCATTGAATTTTGCTCGCTAAAATTTAACCAGAAAATGTAGATCCATATGTAATTTATTAATTATACCAGATGGCACATAAGCTATAATGATAATTTATCATTTTATTTAACGGCTGATGTGATGGTGAAATATGCTGGATCATTCATGTGCATTTACAAACCAAAATGTTACAAGAGAATGCTGACAGAGCAATATTTTCTCTTTATCCATCTACCATGCTATGTCTTCTGCTTTACGTAGGTGCCTAAATGAGGAAGTTGTATTCCAATACAATACATTAACAAACTGGATCTGTTAGGAATGTTTTCCTTCATTTCTTTCTGTGGCTAGTGCCCTGGTTCCAGGTGGGATAGAGTTAGTTTTCTCCCTAGTAGCTGGTATCACAGAATAGGGGCTGGAAGGGACCTCTGGAGATCATCTCATCCAACCCCCCTGCTTAAGCAGGCACACCTAGAACAGGGGGCACAGGAACATGTCCAGGTGGGTTTGAATGTCTCCAGGGAAGGAGACCCCGCAGCCTCCCTCCCTGGGCAGCCTGTGCCACTGCTCTGGCACCCTCACAGGAAAGAAGTGTTTTCTCAGGTTCAGCTGGAACTTCCTGTGTTCCAACTTGTGCCCATTGCCCCTTGGCCTGTCGTTGGCCAACACTGAAAAGAGTCTGGCCCCATCCTCTTGATACCCAGCCTTCAGATATTTATAAACATTGATAAGATCCCTCCTCAGTCTTCTCTTCTCCAGGCTGAACAAACCCAGTTCTCTCAGCCTTTCCTCATAAGGGAGATGCTCCAGTCCCTTGACCAACTTTGTAGCTCTCTGCCAGACTTGCTCAAGCAGTTTCTCTGTCCTTCTGGAACTGGGGCGTCCAAAACTCAACACAGTAGTCCAAATGTGGTCTCACTAGGGCAGAGCAGAGGGGGAGGATAACCTCCCTTGATCTGCTGGCCATGCTCCTTTTAATGCATCCCAGGATACCCTTGGCCTTCTTGGCCACAAGGGCACAGTGCTGGCTCAGGGTCAGCTTGTTGTCCACCAGCACTCCCAGGTCCTTCTCAACAGAGCTGCTTTCCAGCAGTTCAGCCCCCAGCCTGTACTGGGGCATGGGGTTGTTCCTCCCCAGGTGCAGGACCCTGCACTTGCGCTTGTTGAATTTCATGAGGTTCCCCTCGGCCCAGCTCTCCAGCCTGTCCAGGTCTCACTGGATGGCAGCACAACCTTAGGGTATAGTGCTCTGTTTTGGATTTATTTACCACCAGTATGTGGTGCTTTGTTTCTGACTGGGGCTAAACCACAACAGTTAGTAATAAAAAATATGTAGTCATTGGAAGAGAGCTAGTACAACTAGCTAAAAACCCTGCTGTGGAAATTGTTATTTAGGTGTATCTTGAAAAGGGGATCTTTTACAAAGTGTACCATTACACTTTCTTTAGAACAGTTAAAGTATAGTCTATACATTCCATTTAATATCTGGGTCATTGACCTGATACACAGAGTCATTCTCATCTCATTGTATCTATACTGTAGTCACAAAATAACATTAAGGACTTGTTCCTGACTTTAGTTAAACGAAGTTGTGTGTCCTGATGAAGTTGCTCCAGCATACTTGCACATAAGTGACTAGTAATAGTAATATTAAAACTGTAGTCTGCTTCTCGATGATCAGATCTAAACCCTAAGTTTGTACAATAAAGAATTTTTATAATTTTGAATGAAAAAACTGTTACTGTGCCTACACAAAAGTTTCATTATTAAACTTCAAGATATCAGCTACTGAATTTATGTGAAATTAAGTGGACTGAAACCAATTGATAAAAACCCGTTGTTTAACAAAACTTGGATAATCACATTTTCAGATACTGTTTCCCTAATATGCGTAAGACACACTGCAGTCTTACTAGTGTAATACTTCAGTCACTGGGCTTTTAGCATACATCTTTTGGTCTTGCCACAGGGACCTCCTTCATAACAGTGGTAGTTTCTTCTGGATAATAATTAGATCAAATGTATTTTGACATTGTGTATTGCCTATCTATCTGATTTACAAGTCATTGGATGGTTTCAGGTTACAGCCTGGACTAGTAAGAATTAGAATCATCGGGTCCCTCCGGGTGGTTCTGCCAAAGTATGTCTACTAAAAGACTCTTGTGAACTTCACTTGACTTTGGATCAGATCATTACCATACAATATATCTTTGGGGTCCGTGGAAGTTTATGGTTGATAGGAGAAAGAAAAACTTCCCAAAGTATACTAAAAGTAGTATGCACTATATTATATGTTGGGACAGCTTCTGTATTAGAAGACAGTGCCATTGACATGGGATGTCACCCTGTCACCTGTCTGCAAGCTAGGGGCACCAACCCAGGCTTTGATATGTTGTGTGCATTTTAATTTTTCTATACTGAACTGCTCACATTTGTGAAGTGAGGCAATGCATGTTTGCAGAACTAATATTGCACGTCAGTTCAAGACCTTCACCCATTCCTTCTTTATAAATGAAAAGCTCTGATATCTAGGTCCTTTTAGGTACCAAGGTATTTAACTTCAACCAGTCCTGAAGAGGGTTATCTATCATAGTCTATATTCTTCTAATGATTTCTCTAATTGTTTATTCTCCCCTCAACAATCATTTGTTTTAGATCAGGTTAAAATGATGCTCTGTAGCTCTAGTTGCTGCTCACTTTCAGATACCAGTGAAGACTAAGTGATTTAAGAGTGCCCTGTGTCTCAAAATCAGGATAGCAGAAGACCTAGCTAAACAGTCCTGTAACAGCATTTAATTCATAAAACCGAATCTGCACAGATTTTTTTTTTATAAACAAGTGAGTGATTTATATACCAGTTACTTGTACGCATAAAGTATTTTACGGTTTATAATGATCAATTAAAATATAGTTTAAAATTGATATATAAGTAATGTAGCTTCCAGTGGCAGCCATAGGCAAAGTTAATAGTTTAAAAAAGCTATAGTTTAATTTAATTACAAATCATCTGATGCCTGATTTCAAATCTGCTAAATTAAAGGTAAGACCTTCACTAACTTGAATGGTTTTTACATTAGGGCTATAGGCCCTCAAAATATACTTTGAAGGGAAGAGAATGAAAGGGTGTATGAAAATGGAGACTGAACATTTATATTTTTGTACTGATTTTTCCTATAATTTTCCTGTATTTTTTTCTGACTGTATTGTACATACCTAGAACATACTGTATTATGATCATTGGCCAAATCTCAGTTTTTAAATTGTTACCACCTTCTGATTACATCTGCCTCAGGACTTTATTTTGTTTGTAAGCTCTTCATTTTAACTTACCTAAATAATTCTATTTTCACATTTACATTCTTTTGCATACACACTAAGAAAATACATGCCAAGTTTCAACCTGCAGAACCTTTGTGTGTGTTAGATAATATAATTCATAATGGGAATGTTGATAATGGTTTAACTGTAGCTTCATGAATGCCAATGCTATAAGATAAAGAGCAGAACAAGGTAGAAACAGAGGCTGTTTAAAAAAGAAACACCAAAACCAAACTAAACTAAAAAAATCCCCAAAGATTTCTCTATAGAAAGATTAAGTGGTGGCTATTTCATAGGGAGAGAAGAAAAATGCAGCAACTGTATGAGCATTTAAAGGCACAATAACAGACTCTGCAGGGATTTATCTTCTTATTGCTGACTGAATTCCCCCAATCTTCTGATAAAAATAAAGAACAGAGGAAACATTTTCTCTAAAGTTCATCCTTTTTTATACTCATGTTGCAAAATCATAGCAATTTTTCCTTCAACTGTATTACACAATTCTCTGGTTCTTTCTTTATAGTAATTCTTTTTTTAAGGAGGTTGTTTTTTATGATAATAGCTAAACTGGAGACAAGGCCGTAATAAGTTAAAAAAGAAAAAGGACCACTCTTAACCTCTTTAGAATCAATCACTGAAAAATACTTAATTCCTTCATCTGAATTGTTTGTGTTCAGTGAAGGTGCTGAAACAGGATACATCAGTCTTGGTTAGAGGCTGTTGACTGCAGTCTCTTAATCAATAATCCCCCAAGCAGGGCTTAGGTGGAGTCACAAAATTTAGGTCACTTAACCTAGAAGTTAGGACTTTTAGAGCTGATGCACAATCTGTTGCACAAATGGGACTTAAAGTCACCTGAAGACACAGCCTTGGAACCAGAACTCACAAACCAGGTTGCTAGAAAAAAATCTTTGGAGTTGCTACTGTCTGTACAGTAAAAAGTCTCCTAAGCTGAAGAGAACAAAGTTGACATTTCATTCAGAAATAAACTGTACTTTTCTTCCATAGCTCTAGAGGGATACAAGAAAAGAATGTGCTTTTGATCACAGTTACAGGAGATAGATATGTCTCATTCTACAGAAATGCGTAAGCTGCACGTAAGTGCTCTGTAAAAGTAAAACCTGTAGACCAGTGCTGTTCTGTTGTGTTTTGAAAATGCCCAGTTCATTCCATAATTCATACTGTGTGCTTATTTACCTGATGTGTTACATTAATACCAGTGAGACTCATAGGCTTAATATACTCCATGTTTCAGAAAGAATGAAATAGAAAATGCACAGAATAATTTGCATTCCATTTTTACTCTGCTGTTCAACCAAAAAAAGTGTATGTTGGTCTTGGAAAATCCATTCAGAATAACATTTTCTTTGGACTACTATGAAACTGTAAGATATTCATATATCACATACTAATCTTTATATGTATATAAAAAATGTTTATGTGTATGTGAAATATGTTTTAAAGGCAATTCCTATGTACTGCTTTTTTAAAACGCATATTGGTATGCTTATATTATTATGTATACATATTACAGACAAAATATTTGGAACTCTTTGTGTTGTGGATTGAAAATTAAATTTTTCAAAGGTTACTTGAAAAGAAACTTTGCCAAAACATTGGTTTTCAGATAAAACAGATTATTTCTTTCTCTCTTCGGAAATCCATCCTAGACATGAAAGACTGTCTTGTTAAAACATTGATCTAACCAATCCATTTTCACAAAAAAAACCACCCTTCAATTTGATGCGGTATTAGCTAACAAAACAGAACTAAAACTGTTTTTATGAAATTTTTTTTTGCAGGTCTCATTGCATTAGGTGCAGTACTCATATGCATAAAATTAAGCATATATTGGTTTATAGGTTTGGAATTGATGTGCTTGTGGCATAGACATAAAAGGAATTTTCACACCATATATCACACATACCAAACACACAAAACCACACTATAACAAAACAATAATTGGTTAATAATTCAGGTATTTAAATGCTAAGAAAACTAACTATGCTTTGTCAAATATTTTGAAAATGGAAATTCGCTGTCATGCAGTTTGCTGACTATGCTGCAGTTTAAATGTTGATGTTGTTAAAGAAAGAAATTCAGTTTCAGATACTTCAACTTTCATTCATGTAAGTCAAGACCCACCACAGCTTCTTTAAGATGTGTTATAAAAATACAGCTCTTTTGAGGAAGAAAGCACAAGGTGCCATCCAGGCTAATTCAGGAGAAATTACATTTAATAACCAACTGAATGTGAAGACGCATTGACTTGGTGAATGGTAAGTAGTGAATAGAGTGAAAAAACCTTAAAGAACATCACAGGTGTAGTAACAAAGTGGAAAATCCCTAGCTGTCTTTTTTAAACTTCTTTGGAGGGATTAATTAACATGATTGATATCTATACTAATTTCTCTTTGCAAAATAATTTCTAATGCACACACAATCATTTGACATGGGAGTTGGAAGATGTGAAGATTGTAGATGGACATCTATTTCTTTGATTTTTAAGTATTAGTAAGGCAATAGTACATATATCTGCTAGGTTACTGCTTTCCGAATTCTCCATTGATTTCTCTCCTGT
Source organism: Phalacrocorax carbo (assembly GCF_963921805.1). Lineage (NCBI taxonomy): Eukaryota > Metazoa > Chordata > Aves > Suliformes > Phalacrocoracidae > Phalacrocorax > Phalacrocorax carbo. Next base: position 23,783,492 of record NC_087513.1, on the reverse strand, counting down.
TATTTCAAAGTCACCTTTATTGAGATAAGCGTCTGCTACATTCCCCTGTCAGAGACAGGATACTAGGCTGAATAGACTTTCAGCTTAATCCAGTCTAGCTGTCAGAAAGTCTTACAAACTGTAAGTTCCAGAAGTGAAAAGGATCAAAATTATTAGTGGAAGTTCAAAAATATAATACAATCATACAAAATAATTACTGTCAGGACTCCTTCACTTTACAAACATATAAAATGCACTTCCTTTGAGGGTGAGAAGGGGGAAAAATCCTTCCATTAGGAAATATAGTCACAAAGCTTTGAACAAATAAAGTCACACACTGCAGAGTACACACGCACACACGCATGCAGGCATGCACGTACATACACGCACGCGTGTGCACATACACACACACACACATGCTTAGAGTTTACACTGCATTCTTCTGATGCCATGATTATTTTATTTGTACACCCACCTTTACTGCACATTCTAAACAAACAATAGACAACAGTGTAAGGATTTTTTTCCTTAAAACTGCAACAAAACAAGTCTCAACATTTGCAAAACATTCCTTTATTATTAGAAATAAATTATTTTGTATAAAAATTAGCATGCGTTGACCATTGCATTTATTTCAGCATAACCCAGGACTTAATTCAGTCAGCCGTCACAGGAAACAAATTCATCTTCTTTTACGAGTTGAACAATGTAGGACAGGAAAGGAAATTGTCACAATCACAAAAAAGTACTTACAAATATAACATCAGACATGATTTATTTCAACAGCATTTTTTTTTCACAAGCTAACTTTTTCTCCTTTTGTGATTTGCTTCCTTTTGTGAGTGAACAGTTCAGAAGATTGACCGTCTGTCTCTATGTCACAAAACTGGACTTTTCCTTCCCCTGTCTCTTTTTGCCTTTTGCCGCTTGCCTCTTGTTTAATCCTTGTCATTTAGGAGACTGAGTATTGATTTAAATGTAGTCTACCAATATTTCCAAGACTGAATTCTGGTGGTGGTAAAGTCTTTGTTTGCAAGATCCCATCCTGCAGGTCTTCCAGTGAATTTCATCCCTGCTCAGTTTGCCTGATTGCTGTAACTGACATAAGTTGTCTTGGTAGAGGAGGCTGTAAATCAAAGAAACCAAAAACAAACAACAGAAAAACAAAGTTCAGGATTTTTGGAATCAAGAGAGGGGGAAAAAAAAACATATTTAACATTTGAACTCAGACAGTGTCCAAGTATATTTCCAAGTAACATGGCTCAGGTTCATGGAATAAAGTAAGAAAGTTTAGGCATGTATTAAGCGGTGAGTAAGTTGGATCTCAAGTTCTGTGTTCTTGCTGATAACTTACTTTGTTTATGACTTGAGGAAGCAGAGGTCAATAGAGAGGAACAATGACGAGTGGTTTTAGCATACCCGTAACAGAATTTCAACGTATTATTTTTCTGGTATTCTTTTGGCTGATTTCTGTATAGACTTCCTTAAACTTAGAGCTTGAATTTTCCCCTCTCTTCTACTGGTTGAAGACAACTTTGCAGTTAGTGGTGGGTTATCTGTCTAGAAGGAGGCTTATTCTCCTTGAAAGGAGCAAAGCCTAACATGGAAAACATCTCTTCAAGTTAGCGAAACTGAGTAGATAGTGCCTACAGCACATATTCTCTGGAGAGCCTTCAGACACAAAGCATCTGCATATAAGTGAGCCAGCAGAAACACTTATGAGAGCCTAGGCTGTATTTTAGAGCTGCCATGCTATTATGGTCTCCTTATGTTGATGGACAGCTGATCATTTCTTCCTTTGGGCAAAGCTGATACCCCTTGCTCAGAATAAAGCAATATGTTGAGAAAGTTAAGCGCCTTTAGTATTGTAAAAGTGAACCTCATGTGGAAGTTTGTGTCAGCTTCTAGCCCTTATATCTCATCCTTTAGCTGTAAAATGTATGGCCCAAGACTCCACAGTTGTGTTAATGTAGTGGTGGGAAGAGGGAAGTGGTGATGTCTCACAGGCAGCTCCCTAATTTTAAACCAGTTTGGTACATGGCAAATCTAACCGCTGGGGGACTGAGTTTCTTTTTTGTCTCAATAATAAGGTCTATGCCACACTGCATAAAGAGGAATTTGGCTTCCCAAATATGTTTTATATTCTGTCTGCTACAGACATGTTCTGCTTATGATAGTAAAGACTGCAGCTGGCAGGATAAAAATTATTTGATGGCACAAAAGTTGTGTGGTCTATAGACTCAAAGATCTTAATTCTATTCCCATACCTTTCTTCCTTCCTTCAGTTTCTTTCTTCTATATTGAATCTGGTGGGAACAGCTGAGATAGATAGGAAATGATTCTTCATGTTAACTCCTAAATCCAGCCTGACAATCCAATGATTTGAGAAAAACAGACTACAGACACCAAGAAATGGTAGTTGCTGTCTCCTGAACCAAAGATTAAACCAAACCAAAGATCACTAAAATTGCTGCAAAATAATACTAGGTAATATAAATAACTAGGTTTGTTGCTTGCTTTTTCTTCATGTTTTCTTTGGGTTTCTGAGCAATTTGATTCTAGTATTGCATTTGTCATTTTGTAAGACACAACAGAACCAGCCCATTTTAATTCACATAAATTCACTATAATTTTTGTTCCTGAAGAATGTATATATAAGAATGAATAGTCAAAAGGAAGCTGCAAAACTTAATATTTCTTACTTCCACTTTTACAGGTAGTTCCAGTACTTTGTGTCTGGGAGAGCTAATTTATGAAAGGATTTCTTTTGGCACACTAAGTAAGCCTTTCACATAATTGATCACAGTATTCCAGCACCGACATGAAATAGCTTTATTTGCATGTATTGGGACACATGAAGCAAATATAGCCTCATTTACATCTTTCAGATGGTATGTACAGCTCCCATCTGAACTCTCCCATGCTCCCACAGCTGGATTTCTGAGAGGATTCTATTTTTCCTTTAGCCTGTAAAGTTCCTTTTGAAAATAATGCAGGACTGCCAAAATGGCACCAAGTTCCTTAGAGTATAAAAGGATTTTGTTCCCAGCTAAGAAATAACAAATAAATACACATCTGCAAACACTGCACACTTGGGAACAAAAGGACAGAGGAGCAGAGCGTATTTTCTTCCTCACCCTGGAAATAGGCTCAAATATGTGATCAGGTTAAGCTAGCTTACCACATTACCCTGTATCAGCTCAGCTCTATGATAACTTTTCATGTGTATGCTCTTACCCTACAGCGATATAACATAATCGGATTTATCACAGCTCAGTAAGCTGAATTATGTGAGGACATTTGCAAGAAGCTCAAAATAAAAAAAATGAGTTACTACACCTCAGCTGATTTAGAGTAACTTGTTAATTTGCTGTAACTTTGTTGTATATCTGAGACTTAAATAATTTTGACAGAATTAATCTACAACTGATCAAGAAACAAAAATTATCCTATGGAGTTCTGACTGTTGTTACTTTAAAAAATGATAGCACAGGAAGCTAATGTAGATAGTAGTTCAAAATGTATTATATCTAAGCTTATCTCCAAACAATGGGCTTTTACATTATAAATACTGCAAGTGTCTATAGTTCACTGTAATAAGGCAACCATGCCTGTTTGGGGATCTAAAAGCTTCAGCAGCTGGTGTCCTGGTCTTTAAGACTGTTAGCATTTCATAGTAATAACATGAACCACATTTGGCAAGCATATATGGCCAGAAAAAGTAACAGACTTGGCTCAAAATATTCCTGGGAACGAACACTCTTTTCTAGCTCCAGTTACTACATTGCTGTTGGAATGAGACAAAAAGAAAAAGAATAAAATAAAAAAGGATCTAAAGCAATTTAGAACTATTATTGTGCTCTGACCTATATGCATTTAAAGTACTTGCCATTGTTATGCCTTCTGTAATTGCATCTGCATATTTATTTTTCATCCCATTTCCCAGATAGAATTTGTTTTCCACTGAATATGAATGTTTTTCCACAAAAAAAAAAAAAACCCAAACATTACTGTATTCACGCAGGGGACAACATGGAATAAAGTCTGGTACATGGAATAGGACAAACCAGACAGACCAGAGTTGTCTCTGGATGGGAAGCAAAAGGAATTACCTGACTGTCTCATCTTATTTATCACCTAGTTATGAGCATTGTTATTACTCCAGTATTTGTGCTTGGGAAATGGTGGGAAACCCTTACTACCCACTTCCAGTGTACCAGGAATAGCCTGATTTTTTGCAATCAGCTTCATATATTATCACTGAAAAAAAAAAAGATCTACTTCACATGGAGTCAGTGCAAGAAGAAATTTTGCAATGTTGAGCGGTTTTTACTATCAACCTAGAGAAAAGGACTTTTGTAGCACTGTGCACTGGTAATTCAGAGGAACCTCCAAAAGTTTTGACAATAACTGTTTTGGCAGAAACGAGGAAGCTGATAAAACCCAAATGGCACAGAACAATTTTGGGGAAGAGGGAAATCCATCTTGAAGCCAAGAGCCCAATTATATAAAAACAGTTCTCTGGAGGGTAAGTAACTTGACTCTGAATTTTTGCCTATGAAACATTATGATGCCTGGATCAAAGCCTAGTCAGGATATACTCCCAGTGATCTCAGAACTATATAGATGTGCTAAGGTTGAAATCATGTTTAGAGCACAGTAAGTAAGCATTACCCTGCAAACATCACGCTACTGGAGAAGCACACTTGCTTCCAATAGCAGCTGTTTCCATGAATTATTCATAATCATAGTTTAAGGAATACCAGACACAGCATTCCTTCATTAGGTACAGTAAATAAACATCAGATACCCAAGACTTCCTTATTAACACTCTTTCTCACCATATTGTGGAATCCCTCCTTTGACGTTTCCTCAGAAGTTTATCATTTTGCAAACTCAACAAAATCTAGCTCTCTTTCCCTTCTGCGTTTTCTTTTGGTGATTTCTGAAGATTTGATAAATTATTGAGTTGTTCATATTTCCATGTTATTATTTGATCTGCAAAGAATTTAACTGCCTTTTTCCTTTTGTCCTTTGTTATATGTCATAATCTGAAGCTATATAAACCCATAGCTCAGTCTACCAGATTTACACATTTTGAAGGATCATGAATTTTTCAAGTGAACTGGTTTGCACTCAGTATCCTCTATGTGTTAGCAACTATAGTATGGTAAACTTCTGGACTATTTTTACATAGTCTTCAATCTGTCAAACTCTGATTGAATTCAGTGGGGGGGTTTGCATTTTTCTGAAATAAGCACAATATTTTTCTGCAAACTTGGTACTGACTTGTCTGATTGTGCTCATGCAAAATAGTCCTTTTCAATCTCCTGTCAACATCATAAAAAAGTAATAAAAATTCAGAAAAAAACCCCTCATTTGTAGTAAAATTACTGAAAAATTTGTCTTTAACTGTAACAGCTGCTCTCCATCCCATGAGTCCTTCAACCCGTCAGTAGAAACTTGTTCTTTACTACTAAGCTCTGGGGGTTAAGTTACTGGCTCTACTCATATTTGATTATTATTATTGTGAAGTCAGTTTATAAGACTGTATGTCATGTGGTGGAATGGAAGCTATAACCTCTGTTGTCTTCTATACCAAAGCAATTCAGAAATGTGTCAAGGTTGAAGAACTTTTCTGACATGGGAAGGAATTTTTTTCCCATTACTAACCCATGACATATCAGAACATGTAATGATTAAGCTGTATATGAATTATCACAATTTTGTACTAAGATGAGTAAGACCACAACAAAAACCTGGATGGGAAGCATTATTCTGGGAACAGTCAGTACTCATCAGTTGTGATAAATGAACAAGTCAACAAATATTAAGTTAGGGTGGAAAGGTAGAAAGCACTATTTTTACTTCCATATCTAACTGCAAAATGAAAACAATGTTAACTGCTTGCTTTTTTTTTTTTTTTTTCAGCAGCCTTGGAATTTTGAATATACAGTGATAACCATAAATACACCTCATGAACTGTCAGGACATATCACAACTGGCACAGCAATGCATGACACATGAAATTAACACTAGCTAAACCAGATAATTTTTAAAATAGGTGGCTTTCCAAAATATGCTTTTGCCTTTTTTGTTTTTAACTAACATCCTGTGAAAAATAATTTGTTTGAAACAACTCAACAACTCTAGGCATTCCTACATTCAGCAGTACATGAATTCTGACACAACTCTGGATTCATGCAGAACAAGCAACAAAAAGAATGAAGTTTATTATTAAAAGAGAGTGCATTCTTGTGAACGTACGTCTATTAGGAAGTGCTGCCACTCTTGACCATGGGAAAGTCTACAGATGACTTACTGTTGGTTTCAAGACTTTCACACAGTTCAGTTTTGACCTCGCCATTTGGTCTGTCATTTCCTTTTTGGGTCAGTTTGCTTTGCATTGTGGCAGCTGTCACTACAGCCTTGAAGCTCCGCTTCCGTTTTTGAACGTTCTGCTCTGGATGAAAAATGATAATATAAACCTTGGGCATGTAGAGCATGCCTAGAGACACAGAAGCACTTAAACTCATGGAGACAGTAAGTGTTGTTGTCTGGATGTACATCTGGGGAAGGAAAGAAACAACAACATAAAAATCATTGTTACATTGATTTAATATAAGAAGGAAAATAAAGTAAATAACTTAAAAACACTAGGTGGAAAGGGAACCAATAAGACTCTTCCTTTTCTATACATACATCAGAAGCACCCCTGACTATGGTTGCCTTCAAGTATAGTCAAGTATGGCTGGTTTGTGCTGTTGTTTTTAACCTTAAGGGTAGGTGGTGGAAACAACATAATATTTATTAAACTTAATTCTCATAAAAGTAATCAAGATGCTGCAGCAACAGCATTTGCAGAAAATAAACAAATCCGTCTGTACAGGAAAAAAGGAGTGACAATAGGGTTAGCCTTGTACTATCTACTTTAACACACAGAAGCCTCTACAACAATATTCCATACGGTGATTCAGTAGTGTGTGCAGCATGGTTCAACCAGCAGCAGGCATAATGCAGAATCTAATTAAATCTTTGATGTACTCTTTGAGTTTCAAGCTTGAAAAAAAATTATTTTCTCTGAGGTGAAGTTTGAATATTCTTGAGTTTGTTGGGGGCGTGTTGTTTTTAACGTTTCCACCTTACTGTTGAATTCTAGTCACAATGCTCTGTTTGCACACAATAAAAATATTAACACGTTACAGTCCTAACTAAGAAATCAGAAAATCGGGGAACCAGGAAATCAGATCACAAAGAAGACCTCAGTCCCCTATAGATAAAAAGGAAAAATCTGAAATTTCCGAGTGAGTTTGTCTATTGTTTGTTACCCTTTATAAAAAGAAAGCAACTCTGGTCTTCCATGGTCCCATGAAAGGAAACGACAATGATCACTCCATAAGAACAGCAGAGAAAAGTTTCTATTTGGAGAAGTATTCAGATAGTATATTAGAATTACTAATTGTAGTTCTGGTCAACATCTTGTTTTTCTGAGGAAATTATATTATATTAGACATTTTATAAAACAACTATTTTTTTTTACAGTTCTGTGTGGTTTGCTAAATTGACTAGGAAACCTCTCAGTAATCATGTTGTTATACTGAAAAAGATACTGAAGTAAAACCTGTTTATTGCCTTGACAGAGGATTCACTGATATTGTTGTCAGGCATGATTTTAAGCACTAGTCAATACATTAACAAGGAGATAAGGTAGTAAGTCTGTCTGCAATGTCAGCTTCAGATCATCTGTTTTTATTAAGTGCCCTTGGGTAACTTGGTCTTTGGCAGAAAAGTAGAGATATAATAAACTGGTGTGCAGTCACTATTATAGCTGAACATTTTTTAATGTCTTTCAGCTTACAAAGTTTTTCCACTAGATACTTTCTCCTTAGAGATCACAAATAAACTGTGTTCTCACTTAAAGCAACGTTAGCTGAGAAATGTGACAAATGTATTTTGGAAGCACAGAATGTCGCTCACAACCACCTCGCAAAGTATCTGTATAGTTGTATAGAAGACTGACAAATATTACCATAAAATGAGGGATAGCCCAATCTAGTCTAAAATTTGTAAGAAGCTGAACCTGCTTTCAGGGGCAGCACCAAACTGCAAAGACATTCAGGATTGTACTCCTGTTGTGCTGAGGAAAGTTATAGGAGCAACACCTTCTTTCATTTCAGTAATACATCAAGACAATACACCAGGAAATATAAAAAATACAGTCTTTTCTCACACCACTGAAATAATTCCATTCCTTTCATTCTCCAAAATGCAGCGGTGTGCCTGAATGCAGAGCTTGGCCTACATTTTGCATGAACACTTCTAATGAAAGCCTCACATTTTCAGACTTATGTGGAAGGACCTCTGTGCAGATGCACGTCCACATGCAAACAGCAGCAATGACATATCCATTTCTCTCTGAACCAAATTGGGTGATCTCAAATTAAACTGGTACAGCTGTGGCTTTTAGGGTTATGCATTGCATTAAGTTGTGTCCAAAACCAAAAGTATTTTGATTCATAAAGATGTGTATATTTCCTAATGGGATTTACAAAACTGAAATCAATGCAAGTGATACTTTAACAAACTCTAGCACATATGAAAAATCCATTAAACATAAAAGATCCTTTTCTGAAGCCTTACCATTTTTTAAAATCCAATTCATGGCAGTTAAGTGGATAGCTGAGCCTCACTCGTGGAATCTGTAACAATGCCTAGCATTTAAATATATATTTTGAAAGTCCATATCAAGTACCCAAGGTTCATTTTTCTCTCATGGTTCAGTATGAGTTAGGTGATAAAAAAGGATAAAGAACCTCTGGATGTTGTAGGTGAAAATACATACATTCATGTACTAGTACTAGTTATATTAGCAACAAACACATGCATTTTGGTAGATCTCAATGACCTTTTCTGTGATAAGAAGTCCCACAGTGCCAAGCTCTTACAAATGCTAAAGAGAAAACATGTCTGCCTGAAGGTTTACATTCAAGTAAGCTTGAATGTAAATTAATAAGTGAATCAACTAAATCTAATCATGCATTCACTGAAATAATAAAAGCCCATGGATTTCAGTGCACTCAGTGCAGGTATTATTCATGAGCTATATCATTACAACTAATATATTTTCTGTGGATTTAATTGAAATGACCAGCACAACAGCTTATTTAAAAAAAACCCAAAACACAGATAGTTTCACACTGAGATTACAGTTCATATGCAGTGGGATTTATTTCTAATGATTGCTGTGGTTTTGAACAAGCACTATAATTATTGAAACATTAAAACTAGAATGAGTTGGGAATTTTCTGACAGAACAGTTTTTCAAATAGTGAATATAGTCTTTAGAAAACTTTGGCCTCAGGGATCCTGTTTTGCATGGATCACCCTTACTACTTACTCTTTAATGAAGCTAAGGATAAAGAAGGGCTTCAAGAAACTTGCTGGACCTTGAGAGGAAGGCTTTGAGCATATATGAACATGAACACATTTTGTTTGGTGTGGCGTGTACATCAGTCTGACTCCATACGCTAATGCAATTATATACTCAGCTGCAGACTTCTCAGTGGCAGTCTTTTCCTTTTCCTATTACAATCATAGAATCATACAACGGTTTAGGTTGGAAGGGACCTTTAGAAGTCATCTAGTCCAACTCCCCTGCAGTGAGGAGGGACATCATCAACTAGGACAGGTTGCTCAGAGCCCCATCCAAGCTGACCTTGGATATTTCCAGGTATGAGGTATCTACTATTGGCCAGTCATGACTGGTGTTCCCCAGGGCTCAGTGTTGGGGCCAGTCCTGTTCAATAGCTTCATTGATGATCTGGATGAGGGGATTGAGTGCACCCTCAGTAAGTCTGCAGAGGGCACCAAGCTGGGTGGAAGTGTTGATCTGCTGGAGGGCAGGAAGGCCCTACAGAGGGACCTGGACAGGCTGGATTGATGGGCCGAAGCCAGCGGTGTGAGATTCAACAAGGCCAACCGCCAGGTCCTGCACTTGGGTCACAACAACCCCATGCAACGGTACAGGCTTGGGGAGGAGTGGCTGGAGAGCTGCCTGGAGGAGAAGGACCTGGGGGTGTTGGCTGACAGCTGGCTGAACATGAGCCAGCAGTGTGCTCAGGTGACCAAGAAGGCCAACAGCATCCTGGCTTGTATCAGGAATAGTGTGGCCAGCAGGACCAGGGAGGTGATTGTGCCCCTGTACTCGGCACTAGTGAGGCCGCACCTCGAGCACTGTGTTCAGGTTTGGGACCCTCACTACGAGAAGGACATCGAGGTGCTGGAACGTGTCCAGAGAAGGGCAACAAAGCTGGTGAAGGGTCTCGAGAGCAAGTCATATGAGGAGTAGCTGAGTGAGCTGGGGTTGTTCAGCCTGGAGGAGAGGAGGCTGAGGGGAGACCTTATCGCTCTCTACAACTACGTGAAAGGAGGTTGTAGTGAGGCAGGGGTCGGTCTCTTCTTCCTAGTAACAAGTGATAGGACGAGAGGAAATGGCCTTAAGCTGCGCCAGGGGAAGTTTAGGTTGGCTATTAGGAAAAGCTTCTTCACTGAAAGGGTTGTCAGGCATTGGAACAGGCTGCCCAGGGAGGTGGTGGAGTCTCCATCCCTGGAAGTATTTAAAAGAAGGGTAGATGTGGTGCTTGAGCAAATGGTTTAGTGGTGGACTTGGCAGTGATAGGTTAGCGGTTGGACTCGATGATCTTAAGGGTCTGTTCCAACCTTAACAATTATATGATTCTATGATTCTGTGATTCTATTACCTCTCTGGGCAACCTGTACCAGTGTTTTATCACTCTCATTGTGAAAAATTTGTTCCTTATAGCTAATCTGAATCTACCCTCTTTTAGTTTAAAACCATTACCCTTTGTTCTATCACACCAGTCTCTACTTATTTTTCAATGGTCATTTGCAGGCTGAAAGCCTGTTTATAGGACAGGAGCATCCCCTACATCTAATCTTTCCCATGTGTGGAATCCCTCTTCTTGCAGGCTGATGAAGGACAAGTCTAGCTACCAGGATGCCATATACTTGGTTTGACTTTTGTTTCACTCTTATCTTGTTTTATCCCTGACAAGAGGACAATGATGTTTTGTGGCTGTGCATTCTGGGTACTTTTATTATTCTGGGAATATAACTATCTGCAACTTTTACAGAATTAGCTGCTCTAAAAATCAAGGAGCAACAAAAGTAGTTCAGTTTAATAAGATATGAGGCCTGAATAATTTTTCACGTTTCTCACAGTGATAGCTTACTCTAAGTTACAGAAGAATAAAGATCCCTTTCTCACAGCAATTCATGGTTACACAGAAATGAATTTCAGCAGTCGTCATGATAAAATCCCCTCTGAACTACAAACTTCTTGTCCAATAAAGCCTTTCACAGATGTAACAAAGACTGCTATATCTATTCTCCTTGTTCTTGACAGTCAGAAGATATAAGGCAGAAAACTAAAATGATGGTAGCACAAGAAAAAAATACTAGTGCAAAAACCTGAGGCCTAAATACCTTCCTGTCTCTATCCTCCCTGCCCACCCTGCCAACCCCACACTACAACTGAGACCAGACTTCTTACGTACTTTTTTCCAATTCCATAACTGAGAAAGGATTCCTTACAACAGACTGTCTCATATAAATGATCTAGACCCTGTGTACCCACTCAGACACATGGTCTGTCAATCTCACTAATGACCTGGACCCTTTCCTCATCAGAAGGGTACTACAAGATTGGTAATACAGCTTCTGACTGCCTCAGCAGATAAAATAGATAATGGCTGTGTGGATATTTAGGGATTTTCTATCTTCTGCCATTGATTCTAGGACTATGTATCTTCTTTCTACTGTGACACAGAAAATATTGGGGCACCCAGAGGATATTTTAGGAAAACACAGATACCCTGATAAGCTTCTTCCATTTGTAAGTACTTGAAACTGAATTGCCTTCTTGGTAACCTGAAAAATTTCCATGCATCAAAGCAGGCATGTGCACAAATTGTCCCAGTGCAGGTAGCTGAATGGCTACCTCTCAGCTAGACTTCACTGGAAATAAAATATCCCTCAGCTGCCCAGTAGTGTCCCATCAGTTTGGTGCTTGCAGAGGCAATGTCATGCACACAGCATACCTTGAGTTCAACACAAAGCAACCACTTCTATTAGAGAAAAAAGATCGTGGTAATGTCACAACGTTTGTCCAGACTGCATCCTTGGTTTGAGTCCTCCTCTACTTTCACACATAAGAATATATTCCTGCTGTCTTCAGAATTGCTGGTTTTCTCGTGTTATTTATTTTTCTTTTCTACTCAGTTTTAGTAGGTCAAATAGAGGATACCTCCCACCCAGCCTGTTCCCTAATCTGGTTTTAATAGTATATCCTGGTTAGGCAGGAGATATGGCTATTGTGATTTCTTGAGTGAATTGAATCTAAGTTTTCCACTTTGGTGCAAGTTCTATAACTGGTAGGAGTTGTAACACAGAACATGAACAAGTCCAGCAGTTAGTGAAGGGCTAAACCACAGAGGGATGGCATAGTACATCGCAAGTTGTCCGGGTGCCTAGTGTAGATCCAACTCAGCTACTTGCATTCCAAGGAGAAGTAGATGTTGAAAAGATGCAGCTAGTCTAATGTCTCTTATTGGTTAATTCTATACAATTTGCCCTTTAGGAGTCCCTTTCTCCTCAGGCTAAAGAAACAGCCCCAGTACCAAATGCTGGAGGCTGAACCATCCTGCTGAGAAAGATATACCCAGATAGACACTCTTGAATGTGTCCCACACTGCCAGTAACAGAGCAGAAGATTGAATTATGATTTAATTCTTCCCTTATCCTTGTTACCAAATACTTTATGTCTCTTATGTGAATCTTCTGAGCTCCTTCAGCAGGTTTCATTTTTTAAGGCCAGAACTGCAGCAAGCTTCATTTCCCACAAGGGCTTTTTGCTCTCATTCCCTCCCACCACTCTTGCTTTCGCTTCCAGCTGTTGGAAGCCTTTACGAGATCATTTATAGCCAGAAGATAAATGATACATCATAAAATAAAGATACATGCCATCTATCTACAGGCATCCTACAGACTGGGAAAGGCAGCAAAATGGTCCCTCTCCATTTGTGGTGGAGAGAGCACAAGTCTTTTTAGTCTCAGTAAAACACTGAAAGCAGTCATAGCCATCGTCCGTCTGCTGCAGAATCTAGCAGGCTTAGAAAAAAGACAGTCCCTTTCTTGTTTTAAAGTCATGCACATGCCATATCACTACAATTGTTTTTGCACTTGTTGCTGCCTGCTAGAGAGTTGGCTAGATGACAACACTTAGTTTAACAGTTGTGTTCACAAATCAGAGAGAAATGCCGTGCAAATAATTCCACACCAAAAATCAGTGTAGAAAAGGATGGCTGCAGGCAAATATATTTGAAACAAGGAGGGTATAAACAGGGAGGTAACAAAGCTGGCAAGGTGCCAATAACAAAAAGATTCATGCTCCTCTGCAGTGCCTCCATCCCCATAAGCTTACACCTATACGTTTTTATTGCTTTCAGTGCACAACATACTTTTCTGTCTGGATTTGTAGGAAGAAAATTCATCTTTTCTTGAAGAAAAACTTTAGAGGTGCAAGTCAGTCCTTGTGTTGCTCATGTAACAAGATTACTTTCCAGGTATAAGATAAACTTCAAGGAATGAGTCTTCTTCAAACATTTGTTCAGTTAGAAAACATGGAAGACTACTTAATATACATATTTGTTAATGATTTAAAAACATTCCTTACCAAACTACCAATTAAAATGAAGCTTAGAGAGAAAAAGTTAAAGCCTCTTCACAAACATGAAAGTATAACATTCATCAGGTTATTATCTCAAGCAGTAAACATAGGCTGTAATTCTGTACATTGCAGAGAAAACAGAAAACAAATCCTCTTTATTTTTTTCTGTACATTTCAGTTGCTTTCAGAAACTTTAAGAGAAGTGAAAGATCTAATAACTAATTTCAAATTAAATGTGTGCTAGCTTTAAAAAGTATGACTTCTCGTTAAAGCTTGGATGCTATAAAAGTTTGTAGCTTTGGTAGAACATGTATATACCTGCATTTCAGAAACTGAATTATGGTAATGATTTCACTGTTCAGATTTTCCACTTAAGCCTAATTTTGACCTTTCCTCAATATTTATGAGCATTCCCTTTCTACCCATAAATTATTTTATGCAAAGAAAGGTATAGCTTCACTAGGTCTTTTTTTTAGCATTGTATTTATTGTTTTAAGGTAAGCAGATACAGAGAATTCAGAGTTGTCACTGCTCATTTGAAATGGTATGTTCCACAACTGCACATTGCAAAGTTTTCATTATACAATTTTCCCTCCAAAGTGTTCTTTCACTACATGCCTAAAACTAACTTTAGTTCATCCAAGCATTTTCCAGTGACTCCTCAATACCTGATTTTACCGCCGAGGTAGAGTAGGACAGCTGTAGCCCAAAGACAATTGAAACTCAGATAATGGGGATCTGAAGACATTCACTTCACAAATCTATGCTAATCTGCCCTGTCATTTGGGAACAACTTCTCTTTGGACCAGTAATGGCTGTCCAACTCTGTTTATTTCTTGACATCATTTCCTAACAAGACAGTATTCCTTTGTTGCACAGAAGGTATTGGCATACCATGGCAATGTATCAAATAAAAAGAATAGTTGATCTGTAGGGCTGGGGATCAACTAATATAAATGTAGTATTCCACCACTGTATCTATATAGTGGGCAATGAAACAATGCTATAGCATAGGCCTGGGCTGTAGGACTTTTAGGCTGTTCAGCTGTTAGAGCACTTTCAGTATGAGTGGGCCTGGACCAACTCACACTCTCCCAAACCCTTCTGAGGAGTTTACCCACACTTTGGATAATTCCTATTATGTAATGTTGATATACCCACACTGTTCTTGACGCAAGATTAAGAGATTTTAATACTGTAAATCTAGTGAGACTGTGACAACTGGCTTCATTGCCTGTGAATATTCTTGACAGTGTATAGTTACTATTTTAGACAGAGACTAAGAGAACAACAAATGAGACATCCATGCAGACCAGGGGATGAACTGTTTGAGAGCAGCTCTGCAGAGAAAGACTTGGGAATACCAGTGGATGAAAAATTGCATATGAGCCAGCAATGTGTACCTGCAGCCCAGAAAGCCAATCATATCCTGGGCTGAATAACAAGAAGCATGTCCAGCAGGTCAAGGGAGGTGATTCTCCCCCTCTACTCTGCTCCGGTGAGATCTCATCTGGAGTACTGAGTCCAGCTCTGGAGTCCTCAGTACAAGAAAGACATGGACCAGTTGGAGTGGGTCTGGAGGAGGGCCATGAAAATGGTAGAGGTCTGGAACATCTCTCCTATGGAGAGAGGCTGAGAAAGTTGGGACTGTTCAGTCTGGAGAAGAGAATGCTCCAGAGAGACCTTATTACAGCCTTTCAACATATAAAGGGGGCTTATAAGAAAGACAGAGACTTTTTGCCAAGGCCTGTTGTGACAGTACAAGGGACGACAGTTTTAAACTGAAAGATTGGATTTATATTGGACATAAGTAAGAATTTTTTTTTACTATGAAGGTGGTGAGGCACAGGAAGAGGTTGCCCAGAGAACCTCTAGATGTAACATCACTAGAAATGTTCAAGGTCAGGTTGGATGGGAGTTTGAGCAACCTGATCTAGTGAACGATGTCCCTGCCCATGACAGGAGGGTTGGAGTAGATGACCTTTAAGGATCCTTTCCAACCCAAACCATTCTATGATTCTGTAATTCTATGATTTATAGCAACATGGTACTTTCTCAACATGGTAGACATTAATGGCGGTTGCTATTTCTATTGGCAAATGTCACCTCTAACCATAAAATTCTAGAAAATTGGATTTTTTGCCTGTTTAATACCTTGGGTTAGTTCCTTCCTCTTCTCTTTGTTTGTTTCAGTATGAAGTTTCAGATGTCTTAGCTCTTCTGTAACTGTTACATTTTAAAAAGTTTTCTTTTGATGTGTAACCTCTGCAGAGTTAGTCTGTGGTTTTACAGATAACATCATAGAACATGGACTTCAGAAATTATGCTGGTTTGTGTGCAAAAGATTGAGAAGATTAGACTGAAACAAGTGTTGCATTATCAAATACTCTGCTGACTGGGAATGAGCAACATTTTTGAAAAGAAAAAAATGTTCAGCTTTTCTTCACCTGCAACACTCATTATAATGTTTTATTAAGACCAGCAGTAAGCTAATGTCTGCTTCTTTACTATGGTCCAACCTCAGGACAGATCTCATGAAAATGCTAGTCACTGCCTTGTAGACCTTCAAAGTAATTTAAAATATCAGTAGGTAATTTGATTCTTTTTTCTTCTCATAAATTAGGTTAGATATCACACTATCATACCTTTTATGTATACAACAGCACACAATTTATTGCAGTATAATGTTTTTAAAGGACCATGTGATCCATTCATCTCATCAGCCTTACTATAGATAGTACCACAGTAGCCAATCACTGACCAAAGACCAATCTCTACTATGTCTGTTGTAATGTATATGTCAATCCTTATATTCAGGAGTACTGAACTCCAGAAGCTCAAGTAGAAAGTACGTACTCACAGTTTAGACAACTAAACTAAGAAATATCACAGGATCATTATGCTACCATGTCTCCTAAACCATGTCCTGAAGTGCCACGTCTACACATTTTTTGAACACCTCCAGGGATGGTGACTCTTCAGTGAAGCAATTTTTCCTAACATGCAGTCTAAACTTCCCCTGATGCAGCTTGAGGCCTTATCCAAATACAAGCAAAAAAAGAAGTCAATATTAAATAATCTGTGCTGCATGGAAATCCTGAGGAGGGAGATTATTTAAAAGTAGATCTTATGTTACACATTAGTTGAATCTCCAACATATAATTTAGAAGTAGGACTTTTATGGTATATCATGTTACACTTAAGATCTACTTACAGGCAAAATACCAAGCAAATAATTTATTGTTAGTCTAATTAAAATTTTGACAGCCTAATCAAAACTATAGCAAATATTATTATTAATCCAGTTAAAATTATACTGGCTTTTACTGTTCAAATTCTTTAATTATTAGAGGAAAATCTCATTAATAATGTAGGTAAATCTGTTATACCTGAACTTCTGGGTATCAGCCTGTTTTCTCCAGTGATACACACCCTATCCATGTTCCTCTGATGCCTAAAGGCAACAGATTCAGCCCTCTGCAAGAAGAATAGAGGGGAGAGGAGTTTATATTGAGTTGTCCACATTCCATGTCCTTCACCAGGAGAAGGTGCATGATGTTGATGGCTGGTGTTCCCTCCTCCTTAGTCTTGGGTCCAGCTGAGGTTGCTTTTACACATTTTCTAACACTGTGTGCTGTTTCACCTTTTTAAAAATTAGTTCCCTTCTACAATCAGTTTACCTCCACCCATTAACTGCTTATTAATTGAAATTAAGCCCCAGTTACTTTGTTACTGAGTGGCTTCACAGGTTTGTTAGCTCTTTACCATATAGAGTATTGAGAGAGCTAAGCCGAAACAAGTTAGACAATAATCTCCTGACTGCTGGACAACTGTTATCACAACTAACAGAGGCTTGGGTCACAAGCCAAAATATATCCCAAAAGCCTACATTGACAGGTCAATGCAAAGCTTGTAGACTTTTCCTAATATCAAGAAATCATATTTATTAAGCTACAGCTGGGTACTCTGTACAACAGTGAATTTCAAAATTATTTTCAATTTTACTTAATAAAAAATATTCCTTTTTATAAGATTTCCAGATATTTTCTACAAGAGATGTAGTCCAGCCTTCAAATCACTTTCATACTCCTTTCAAATACTTATAAAATTAAAACCCCCTTTAGTCAAAGGTGTTCTGATTCACAAAACTTAGATCAATTAGTCTAGATAAGATGCAGCATAATTTTGAGAATTTTTTTGCACTTTAATAATTTTTAGCAAAATTTATTTTATAGCAGATATTTATTATTAATTCAGTTTTCAGGTATCTACTTTGAACACAGGTTGTATTTGCCTTAAGGTTAAATCAGTTAACAAATGTGGCAGGTGGACAACTATTCAAAAGAAATTCATGTAGGTTGGCACATCCTCAATTATAATTCATTTGAAAATATGGAATCTGACATTTTGGAACTCTCAAAACTCAAGGAGCCAGTTGGCAACCCCAAAATTGTCACTTTCATATGCATAATTGCCTAGTGATGAAAAAGGGAAAGAAAGAAATCTGCCTTATGGGGAACTAAGGAAAGATGCTACCAAGATAAAGAAAAAAGTGTGGTTTAGATTTAATTCATAGTCCAGGATTAACATAAAAACTAAATGGTTTCTATATCACAGGGAGACCACTATTTTTGTATGACACTTTCTAATAAATGGAATCTATTTCTCAGTAGAAAACAATATTTTTTTCTTGTCCAGACTTGAAATTTATAGAGTATTACAATCTTGCCTTTTTTAAATGACCAATATCGACTGAAGATCTATTTCCTATATTCACAAAACATAGAAAATATTAACTGTAATTGCTGGTTTATTATGCTATTAATGACATTTTAGTTTATGTTTTCTCAAGTGTTCTAAAGATGCATTATACCTGAGCTAAAGAGGTAACTGTGCTCTATAAATACTATAAAACAACCTCTAACTCTGTAATAATTAGCTTGCTTCTAGGTTAGTTTTAAAATGTGTTTATTTATTTAGTACTCACAGCTTCAGTGTCAGAGTTCAAGTACCTGATAGAGACAAATATTAAGTGAACTACACTTGTTCAGAAGATAATTTTATTTAGCAACTTCAAGCAGGGCATAATTAAGTTATTCTGTCATACAAAATGATGGAGGTAACAGCTGGTTACCCCAATGGCTGTACAACTGCAGGGTAGCCTTTGGCAGGAAAAGCTGTGCAAACACAACCAATACATTATGCTAATGGGAACAACGTAATGAGCAAGGAAGCAGCTAAAATGGAATGACAAAAAGGAAAACAAACAATCAAACATGTCCCTTCTGCCCTTAGCACACATTTCAATTGCAATCTGTGAACTGAAATCTGTACTCAGCTGTACGCAGGTACTAGCCTTATCTATAAATGTTTGCTGAGTCCACTCTTTATGTCAGAATAAGTTTAGTGACAGCAGGATGGATCCACTGATGGTTGCTCCCTTGACTTCAATGAATTTACACTGAATTGCTACAAGAGATTAACTAAATTGCATAAGAGGCTAAAATTAGACTTATCAATATGTCCGTTATGAAAGTATTTCCTCCCTGTTGCTACTAATCTTTAAATATTTCACTTGAGTGGTTACTTGCCTTGGTGTCTCTCTGGGTTTTTTTGTTCCATAATTCATTGTGACACTGCTCCAGTAGTTTCTTCTGTCAGATTTCATTCATTGCAGAAGGCCATTGTGAATTCCCTGCCTAACTCTGCAGCACACTGAAATGCCTACTAACCTGAACTGGATTTTAGAACCAGGCACAAGGTTCCTAGCTACAGTGCAGAGGGTATGTTGCATGCTATACACGATACATTCTGTACTGCATCTAATCCACAGCCCTTTCAAAATCCACTCCAAAAGGACTTTCAAAACAGGACTTCTCAAAATAAGTATTTTCAGATAAGACTTTTAAAAGAACCTATACTGCTTTATAATCTCGGCCAAAAATCGTAATCTAGATTAGCCAAAAAAGAAGCAGAAGACAGGGATTTCCAGTGGTAGAGACAACAACCTGGAAAAGTTTAAGGACAGAGCAGAAACTGGGGGAGAAGACACACCTTAAGATTAGTTAGCTTATAAACTGTTGAAGGCAGTAGGAATACAGAAGGGAGTCTAACATATATTTTCCCATGTATTTTTTCACATGTAAGTAAGTATAACCCACACTACTGCTAAAATGCTGGTGACCCACCATCTACACGCAAAGGAATCTAGTGCATGTTGAAAATTATAATCTCTGGTAAAAGTTTAAAATGAAGAGCATCAAAATAAAAAAACTTAGGCAATATATTCACATTATCTATATTAGGAAATGTACAAAGAGAACGCAAAGCAACTGCCCCTGATTCACAGACTTTATTATCTAATTTTACATGAGGAATGTCAAAAATATGTAAAGTAGCAGAAGACACTGACTCTGTAGAAACTATGAGAGTACCAGCAATTTAGCAAGCAGAACTTTGCTTTGGCACGTTTCATGTGCCAGGGGATGGGGCTCAGCCAGCATGGGTTTATGAAAGTAAGGTGCTGCCTCACTAAACTGGTCTCCTTCTATGATAAGGTGACCCACTTAGTGGATGAGGGGAAAGCTGTGGACGTTGTTTACCTGGACTTTAGTAAGGCCTTTGACGCTGCCTCCCACAGCATTCTCCTGGAGAAGCTGGCTGCTCACGGCTTGGACAAGTGCACTCTGCGCTGGGTTAAAAACTGGCTGGATGGCCGAGCCCAGAGAGTGGTGGTGAATGGAGTCAAATCCAGTTGGTGGCCAGTCACAAGTGGTGTTCCCCAGGGCTCAGTGTTGGGGCCAGTCCTGTTCAATAGCTTCATTGATGATCTGGATGAGGGGATTGAGTGCACCGTCAGTAAGTTTGCAGGGGGCACCAGGCTGAGTGGAAGTGTCAATCTGCTGGAGGGCAGGAAGGCCTTACAGAGGGACCTGGACAGGCTGGATTGTTGGGCCAGGGCCAACAGTGTGAGATTCAACAATGCCAACCGCCAGGTCCTGCACTTGGGTCACAACAACCCCATGCAACGGTACAGGCTTGGGGAGGAGTGGCTGGAGAGCTGCCTGGAGGAGAAGGACCTGGGGGTGTTGGCTGACAGCTGGCTGAACATGAGCCAGCAGTGTGCTCAGGTGACCAAGAAGGCCAACAGCATCCTGGCTTGTATCAGGAATAGTGTGGCCAGCAGGACCAGGGAGGTACCCCTGTACTTGGCACTAGTGAGGCCGCACCTCGACCACTGTGTTCAGTTTTGGGACCCTCACTACAAGAAGGACATCGAGGTGCTGGAATGTGTCCAAAGAAGGGCAACAAAGCTGGTGAAGGGTCTCGAGAGCAAGTCTTATAAGGAGTGGCTAAGGCAATTGGGGTTGTTTAGCCTGGAGGAGAGGAGGCTGAGGGGAGACCTTATCACTCTCTACAACTACCTGAAAGGAGGTTGCAGTGAGGCAGGGGTTGGTCTCTTCTTCCTAGTAACAAGTGATAGGACGAGGAAATGGCCTTAAGCTGCGCCAGGGGAAGTTTAGGTTGGCTATTAGGAAAAACCTCTTCACCGTTGTCAGGCATTGGAACAGGCTGCCCAGGGAGGTGGTGGAGTCTCCATCCCTGGAAGTATTTAAAAGAAGGGTAGATGTGGTGCTTGAGCATATGGTTTAGTGGTGGACTTGGCAGTGATAGGTTAGCGGTTGGACTTGATGATCTTAAGAGTCTTTTCCAACCTTAACAATTATATGATTCTATGATTCTATGTCCCTCCATGATGGCACGATTGCTGTACAAACCTGGTCAGATTCATTTGTGCTGGCTACCAACGATGTTTTCATTAGTTTGTAGTTATGTGGTTTTGCATGCTTTGAATTTCATTTTGGCGGTCTTTCTCCGAGCTCAGATTTATATATATATGCAAAATCTCAACTCTTTTCTCTCAGTGTCTGTGCACCTATCATCTCAAGTGATTTGACTACACCAATTCAGAAGAGAAAGAGAAGAACTACCACCTCTTTTAGGGTATGCAAAAGCTTATCTGGTTTCTACAAGCACTGTTATGTTCTTCCTAGAGAGCAGAACTGGTAAAAACTCACCATTCATTCACATGTCTGTCACAGTGCAGATTTACCAAGGGGAAAAAAGGTACATCAGGGCAAACATGTCTTCATTTCTCCCATTGAATTACCTCAATGGCATAGCCTTGTCATGCCTATAGTTTGCCCTTTTTCCTCCCTATGATCCATGTTTTGACACATGTCATATCATGGCATGGAGTCCTGATGCTTCAACATCTGAACCAATATCTATTCATAGTCCTACAGCTCCCATTTGAAATGCATGCCTGGATTTTCCTTGTATGGAAACTTACCTGGGTGAGGGATGAAATAGAACTGCAATCTCAAAACCATGGGCAGAAAATATCTGACTTGGCACTTGCCAGGAGTCAGGTACTGTATAGGCATCAAATCACAATGCCTCTCAACCTCCAGGACAATGACATCAATTTGACTACCAAGGTGTTTACTTACATCAGAATTCAGCAAGAAAACCTCAGAGTCGTTTTAATGTGGTTTAGCTAACTATTCTCCAAACTCTTAATTTGCCTTTGAAGTTTCTGTATGACCTAAACTCATTTTTTTCAAAAGGTAACTATGTATTTATGTCATAGACCTGATACAAATACTATTTTTATGTGAGAACTTGGATAAGCTTTAAACTTCTTCTTCATCTACCTGGAGGATGCTCATGGCAAGGTAAGATTTTGGTGACTGCCACAGAAATGTGCAGTATGAAGATAGAGGACCATCTCCGTGATACCTCAGGAAGGGATCTCAAGAGCAACAAGTTAGAACAGTGATGACATATACATCTCCCCTTCCAACCTCCTTCTCCCTTTCACCTTCTTTTTTGCTTTTTCTCTGTTCAAGGTGAATCTCTCTTCTTTGAACTATTCTGCCACATTATATTTTTTCTTTTGTTAAATTCAACTGCAATGTTGTCTGGTGAGAATTCAGCTACTTTCTCTTGGATAATAACACAGTGTAGTCCTTCCACAATTCTTATATATCATTATTGACAATTTTTTCTGTATTTGCACCCTCACTTACTATAATGTCATCCATAAGTAATACTGCATCTTTACTAGATTCAGCATTAGAATCAATCTGAGGTCAACATCCAACCTCTGCTTTCCCTCTGTCATTCTTAACTGTCAAGAATTTTAATCCTGAAATAAAACCTAACAACATGTTAAATTTTCTGGGGGCAATACCAGAAGGTAGGAACTTATGTGTAGAAGGTATGCAGCAGTAGATGTGTCTAAATTGCACTGCAGAACCAGCACCAAGTTAGGCTTGTGACTGATTCAGGGCTGACTCTGGTAATGCTTAGGTTGATAATACCCAGAAGTACTATGAGTGACCCAAACATTTATTTTACTCTCCCAAATGCAGTTAATCATACAAGGTGAGTCTGGCACACTGGGATGTTCAGGTATCCATCTGCTCTTTCTACGGTAACACTATACAGAGGAGACAAACCAGTGCACTTCCCTTTAGAGATCTGTGATACTTCCTTTATAGTCACGGTCATCATCTGCCACAAGAGAATGAGAAATTTGTTGTCAGCCTGAAAAGGTGCTGTCTACAAGGACAGAATAGACCTAGGTTCAAGCAAAATATGAGCAAGAGATGTCAGCTTCCTACTGCCCAAATTTGAACGCTGATCTTGAGAATATCTTGGCCTGAGCAATGAAAAGATTATCTAAAATCTTCTCTTAACTTTTAAAGAGCTGCAGTATTCTTTGACCTACTGTGTTACACAATGGTGTCTCCACATTACTGCTTAGAGGGAAATGGCTTGTCCCTCATGTGAGTATTCTCGGTACAAAAAAGAGGCTTTGTTCCAGATTACAAATTAAATTTTTCTCAAACTGAAAATCCACACAAACATGCAAAAAAAAAAAAACCCAAATCAGCTCAACTGAAGAATTTGGATTCATTCTTTCCAAAAAGATTTTGCTTCATTTATAAGTATAGTTAGTTCAAGTTAGAAGGGACCTCAGGACTGTAGTCTAATATTCTCATCAAAGGAAGGTCAGCTGTGCAGTCAGACCAAGTATCTCAGGTCTTTATCTAGTCAGGTCTTGGAAACCCCCAAGGATGAAGAGAGACTGCACAGCCTCTCTGGGCAACCTGTTGAACTTGACTGTCTTCAGAGGGAAAAATTATTTTTCTTTTATCCAGTCTGAATTACTTTTATTTCAGTTTATGCCCACGGTTTCTTGTTCTCTTACTACACCCCACTCTGAAGACCCTGGCTCCATTCTCTCAGTTACCTCTGTGTAGTCACTGGCAGCTGCTGTTCAGTCTGTCCAAAGTTATCTTTGCTCCAGGCTAAACAAGCCCATCTCTATCAGTCTCTCCTCACTAGGCAGGTACTTCAGCCACCAACCACCACCTTGTGCTGAACTTGCTCCAGTTTATTGATGTGTCTTGTACTGGGAGGCCAGTATTCCAGATGTACCCTAATGAGAGCTAGGTAGAGAAGGATAATCCCTTCCCTCAGTCTATCTACCAGCTTCTGTTAATACAGCCTAGGAGGCTGTTGACCCTGTTTGTGACCATGGCATTCTTAACTCATGCTCAGTTTGCTGTCTGCGAGGCTTCCATGGCTTTTTCCATGGGGCTGCTCCCAAGCCAGTCAGTCTCCAGCCTCTATCATTACAAGGGCTTTACCTTTCCAGTGCCAAACTTTGCATTTGTCCTTGTTGTATATTATGAAGTTCCCATTGGCCCATTCCTCCACCCTGTCTATGTTCCTCTGGATGACAGCCCTTTCCTTCAGCATATCAACTATTACCCTCCTCAGTTTGGTACCATCTACCAACTTTATGAGACTGGATGTCATTGCCTCCTACTGATCATTGGTAAAGATGTTAATCAGGCCAAGTCCCAGAACAGACCCCTTGTTACTATCATCCAGGTAGAGCATGACTTATAACCACGACCCTCTCAGGCCCATCATCTAAACTGACTCTTAGCTATTTGGTTGTACACCCACCCAGACTATAACAACCTTACCTGGGTACAAAAATATTGCGGGAGACTGTGCCAAAAGCATCATTAAAACCAAGGTAAATTACGTCCCCAGCTGTCCCCTCATCCACCAACCCAGATGTCCCGTTACAGAAGGCAATCGGGTTGGTCAGGCACGTTGACTGTTCCCTGTAACCCTTTTCTCCTTTATGTGCCCACAAATGTGTTCCAAGAGGGCTTGCTCCATGATTTTCACAGGGACCAAAGTGAGCAGACCTGCCTGCGTATATATCTAAATGTTTTTCAGCTTATAAAGTTGTTCTGAAAATTGAGTACTACCCAGTTACTTACAGGAAAATGGGTGAATAAAAGGTGTCACCACAAACTATATAATAGTAATAGTGATAATTAGGTGTTGCATCACAAGTCCTATAATAGTAGTAGTAATAATTAAGAAGTATTGTTGAATTACCTCTAATAAAAAATGAAAAGTGTTACTGAACTAATTACTTTATTAATATTTTTTCTTTCTTTGTCCCTGGTATACTCCTGACATTTTGACCTTCCTTGTTCTGTCTTCTTGAACTAAAAAAAGAAGACTGAGACAGGGAACATATTTTAAATTTTTTAAATTTGTTTTAATGTACTCCAATTTGGACATTATGGGTATTTAAATAAGCTAAATAATAATGATATCAATAACAAATTAGTATTCAAAGTGAAATGATAAAATATGGTGAAACCTGAATAAAGTACATGGGATTTAGGTCAGCTCAATTAATATTTTGTATTTTATATGGTATATTTTACTTGACTACTTTATACAAATTAAGGGATTCTATTCCTCAAGGCATTCTATAAACGTTAATTATTAATATAAAGTAAAGCTTTTCCTTCAGTCCTGTGTTTCCAGTACTCAAAGACAACACAGAATTCAACAGATTGCATATTTTTAAGATGATGCCAATGTTTTAAACAGAAAATCCCTTTGGTTTACATTCCCATATATTCAGACTGTTGTTGCACATCTGCTGTAATGATTAAATAGGACATTCCATCTCTGGAGGAAAACCAACTCAATTAAATGAAAGAACTAAAATGTAGTTTTCCTTCCCGTTCTTAAAAATAAATAAAAAAAGACAATTCTGGTTTTTTCTACTTTTAAACTGTAATTAATACCTGCAATTGTATAACAAAATGACAGAGAGTGGTTGCATGCCAAAAGGAACATGACCACATAATTACTAGTTACTAAATAATGATTTTCTGTCATTAAAAAAAATTAAGAACCATCACTAGATTTGTTAGTTATGGTTCCAATGCATTTAAAGAAAGGGACTAACACTCCTTGTTCCTTTAAGCTAATGAGATGATCTATTTGCTTCCCTTTCAGTGACCATGATTCAGCGAGCTAGAATACAGTCTGCAGCCTACAAAAAGAGCCAACCTCATCGGTTCCCTTAACTGCTTTCCTGGGCTATTCCAAATTAAATGCTCTATCTTGCTAGATCACCCAGGTTTTCAATGTAAAATTTAATGCTTGTCTAAACTAAAAAGCCTCTGCCACTAGTCAATCTGCCCGGTCCATGCTGTCAAAGCCCCTTGATGTATGCCAAGAAGGGATGCTCTTTGCCAGCACAGTTACATCACCTCACTGAATGACAGGTGCAAAACTAACATTAGCTTTCCTCTGTTGGCATAACCACACATTGGTGTTTTGCCAGTGTAACTATGTTAGTCAGCTTCAGTATGTGAGTGTGGGGGTTTTTTAGTTTCCACTCGCCTAGCTTTGTTGGCAAGTCCTTCTAGACATGGCCTAAGAACGTTACTATTAATGATCAAAATGGCAGATGACAATGACTTCCATCTATAAGGTAGTTAACTTACTAAAATGTACCTGAAGGTTAAAAAGGTATCCTTGAGGACCATAGACTTCTGTTTGATTAGAAAAAACCAGTTCATTAAGAATGTTTCTTCTAGCTGTTTGACTAGAGACTCCACGAAGTAACAGTCTCTATCTGATGGTTTTCCTATATTGGAATATTCACAGATTTATTCTTCAATGGAGCGAATATATCTTCTAATATTTTATAAGGTGTAGTCCACACTACAGCTTGTTCCTTCAGCATGTTCCTCTCTTCTCTAACTGTCCACGTAGGGCCTCCACTTCTGCATAAAAGTTGGCTGAAACTGGATGCCAAACTATTATTTTTTTTAATTTGTGGTGGAATTGGGAGTAGGGTTGGCCATAGGCAAACTCTACATATCTTTGATATACAACTGTATACACTGTCCATACTTTATACTGTCTGGTGGAATCTCCCCAATCCCTATGTTAGCCTGACAGATTTTATTGTATTTCCTTCTATCATTCCTATAAACCTGGAAAACTAAGTTGTTGCTGTTATTTAGTCAGTGGTTAGTAAATCTGGCCTTATTGCAGACATCTACAATATTCATTTTCTGAAAGGAAGGGGACGTTGCTTCATGCTTTGCAAATCAGCATGAATAGCAAACAAAGAATAAACATAGTCCAATAAGATGTATGTTGTTATTTTATTCATTATTCAGCTTTATAACTGTGTAAATAATCTGACCTGAAGTAGGAACAGCCCAGTCAAATTTAGTATGCCATCGTTTTTATGCAGTAGTGGGTTGTGTAAATTGTGTTTGTGACAGGTTATGATACTACAAAGAAATATTTTAGATACAAGTAACACATGACCCATGACAACTCTAACTAAAATATATTATTTGTGTAACACAGCTAATAAACCCATCATGTTCCATCTATTGAGATTCACTAAGAGGCAAAATAATATATAGCGTATGATAAAACAAATATGAAAAGGCAAGCCCTCTTATTTACCAGCTACACAAATCTTCTAATAGCCAAAAGTTATCCTAACCGCTGTCTCCCTGCTGAGCCTTTTAGAATAAACTGTTAGCTCAGGTTACTTCGTTTCCCTGTGTCGTACCTTGTAACAACTTTTGCCTTTGTCTCTGAAATCACTTTTAGGTTTTTGTTATATCTGACAGGTTGCCTACATCACTGACATTGTATCCTTCTCTCACTGCCTTCCTTGATTGGATGACCTAATTTTTGCCAATGGGAGCACTGAATTAAATAATTATTAATGCCCTGAGACTATTCAGGTGAAGGTTAAGATTACTTTAGAATGAGGGATATAATAGGAGACAGTAAGTACAGGAACAGTTAGGACATTAAAAATAATCTCCTGTCCTTCCCCACAGCCTCTCTCTCTTCCCCCCCTCCTCCCAACCGCCCCCCTTCAAATTTTTTTCACTTATTGCATGACGTTTATTTTTAGCTGTAAATATGATCTCTAAAGTTTATATTAGCTGTCTTCCTCATTTCCAAAGGCAAAAGGGAGAGTGAAATCTAAATCAGATACAATGTTAACAAATTTTGCAGACCCCTTTGTCTTGCCATTTTCTTACCAATCAGTTGCTATTTCTGACACCATTCTCTCTCAACCTGCCTTTACCAGTGCTGCTCAACCTCACGACTGCCAGCCCCTGGCTTTCGGTCCTTGGATATGTCCAAGGCATGTTTGAGGCCTATAATGATGAGCTCTTGTACCATACTGTTAAGGAAAGTGGTGGTACACAATCTTTCTCTTCACAAGTAATTTTTCTGTTGCTTGCTCATTTGATGTAGTGTTGCATATATTTTGCTTGACAAATACAGATACTTTGCCTTAATCTTTTCTTAACTGTATTACTGATAGCCTTCCTCCACTTCCATGAAAATGCAAAATCTACAAAAAGTAGGTATTCCAGAAAGGGGCTGAAAGCCCACTTAGTCTCCATGTATATGCTTCAAGCCAAGCTACATTTCTTGTAGAAGTGTGTAAGAGAAATTTAGGAAAACAGGGAGAAGTGCTCACTGACTCACAAGTCAAATTGCATAAACAGAATCATAAATATATTATTCCACTGTTTACTCAGCTCTAAACCTGACACTTAACAAGAAACGTTTAGCCACATGAGACAGGAAATTGCATCTTCTCACTTATCCACATTCACGGTCTGTCTCTTGCATTTGATTTGTGCCAGATTAGCAGAAGAGAGTGAGGGATGAGTCTAAATTGTTCCTCCCTGTGCAGAGGGAATGCAGAGGTCTCCCAACAGCAAGTGGCTTTCCTCACCATATGTGCTTCTTCATCTTGGCCCAGCAGGGCAGGAAAATGAATTTGAGGATTTTCAACACTACACATGTTATGTAAGTGTTAGCTGCAGTGCTTTGCTTCATTTTTGCTTTCAGTGGTTTATTCACATGCATTTGACAGAGTGGCCAAGCCCCAGAATTAGAAAAGATTTAGTATGTGTTGCAAGATCAATGGAATTCAAGTTAAAATTGTTACATGACAGTGAAATTCAGGTTAATACTTTACATATAATCATGATGTAGCTCAGTAAACATGGCCGTGTTTTTGTATACTTAGTCATCAGTCCCAAGGTAGTCCAAAATCAGCCTTGCTATTCTCAGTGCTGATAAAACAATGGATTAATTTGTGACAATAGGCTCACTTTTGACAAAGTGACTGACTGAATAACAATGCATTCTGCTAATTGTTACAGAAGTTCTCTAGGTAGGGATTTTGGACAACACAAGAGATTTTTCTAGCCAGTCTTGCTGCCATAGGGCAATTGATAGGCACCATTTGTTTGTTGGTCTTACAGAAGCAGAAAGCGCAATGCAGGACAGTCTTCTGTAAATAAAGATAGTTAGCAATGCTTTGTACATAGTGTAAGATAATAATGGGAAAAGTTCATGCATTTGCTGGAGACATGAACTCAGCAAAAAAACAGTTCAGGGAGTCTCATCCAGTTGAAAATGCCATTGCAATGACCCAGACAGTGACAGACCATTCTGTTTAAGAGATTCAATTCTCCACATGAGCATTACCCTATTACATTTCAACAAATTAGGGGTTTTTTTAGCAAGCGTTCTGTATGTGGATGTTTGCAACTCATGAACCATACAGACCTGAAGGACATCTTCTTTCATGATAGACTATCATGTTGTAGTCTCACTTTCCAACATATGACCTCCCCTCAGGAAAAAACATTTCAGACACAGCATTTAATTTTTTTTAAATGTTTCTTTAGATGTTGGATGTTCATGTGTATACTGTTTTCACCAGGTTGCATGATGACCAGCTTCCAATTAAGCACAGGTGAAGTCATGACCATCCTTCTTTCCTGCCTTTGTTTAGTGTTGCTAAATTGATTAGTGTTGCTATTACAAGGGTATATATAGTATTGCTACCAAAAGGGATGAGATGAAGAAATACCTGCAGTTTTGCTGCTAGTTGTGAAGTCAATACAACTCAACCAATGCCCTTGAAATTAGGCGATGTGCACTGCCTTCTAGAAAAAAAGTGCACTGCTGGTCAGACAGTGTGATGCATTTTACCCTTGTATCCTGATCCAAGCAAAATCAAGCTGCACCATTAGCAGATACTGAAGCCCGTAAATCTTACCTCTGTAACCTTGAGCAAGCAATATACTCCTTAATACTATTTTATGAGTGTGTAAACAGAGAGTTTCTTAGAACAAAGGAGATCTAAGGGAATCCATACTTTAAAATGTGGTCCGTAGGTATTTCTTTGCTAATATATCACTGTATCACTCCATCATACATAGTTTGTAAGTGGATGAAAAGCCCTTTCTTTCATATTTTATTGACAAAATTTATGTAGCAATCAAATGCTTGGAAGTCTTTGCTCCTAAGCTATTGAAAGAGTTGATACAGACATTTCATATCTACATAATAGATCTAAGGCCTTCTTCCAAAATTTAAGACTCTAATTTATAGCTTATCATATAAACAGAAAGAGCTGGAAGCCATTGCACAACAGGGAAACTATGATGTGGTCGCCATCACGGAAACATGGTGGGATGACTCACACATCTAGGACTCAATGACAGTAATGATAAGGTTGAGTGCTTATGGGTAAGGATCGGGGGAAGGCCAATAAGGCAGATATACTGGTGGGAGTCTGTTATAGACCACCCAAACAGGATGAGGAGACAGACAAAGTACTCTACAAGCAGTTGGCTGAAGTCTCACAGTGTCTAGCCCTTGTTCTCACGGGAAACTTCAACTTACCAGATATCTGCTGGAAATACAACACAGCAGAGAGAAAGCAGTCTCAGAGGTTCCTGGAGTGTGTGTGGGATAAATTCCTGACACAGCTGGTAAGCGAGCCAACCAGGGGAGATGACCCACTGGACCTGCTGTTTACAAACACAGAAGGCCTGGTGGGTGATGTGGTGGTCAGAGGCTGTCTTGGGCACAGCAACCATGACATGATAGAGTTTTCGATTCTTGGAGAAGTAAGGAAGAAGGTCAGCAAAACCGCTACCCTGGACTTCAGAAGGGCAGACTTTGGGTGGTTAAGGAGTCTGGTTAACAGAGTCCCTTGGGAAGCAGTCCTGAAGGGCAAAGGAGTCCAGGAAGGCTGGATGTTATTAAAGAAGGAAGTCTCAAAGGTGCAGGAACAGGCCGTCCCCATGTGCCGTAAGTCAAGCAGGTGGGGGAGAAGACTGGCTTGGCTGAATAGGGACTTTGGCTGGAACTCAAGAGAAAAAGGAGAGCTTACTGCCTTGGGAAGAAGAGGCAGGTGACTCAGGAGGACTACAAGGATGTTGTGAGGTTATGCAGGGAAAAGATTAGGAAGGTGAAGGCCCAGCTGGAACTTAAACTGGCCACCACCATTAGAGATAATAAAAACATGTTTTTATAAATACATCAGTGACAAAAGGAGGGCCAGGGAGAATCTCCCTCCTTTGTTGGATGTGGAAAGTAACCTTGCCAGGAAAGATGAGGAGAAGGCTGAGGTACTTAATGCTTTCTTTGCCTCAGTCTTTAATAGTCAGACTGGTCATCCTCAGGGTTGTCAGGCCCCTGTGCTGGGAGATGGAGATAGTATGCAGAATGAAGTCCCACTTGTTGAAGAGGTGGCAGTCACTGACCTGCCTCCTTCACCTGGATGTTCACAAGTCCATGGGGTTGGTTGGGATCCACCCGAGGATACTGAGGATGTGAGGATGCGGATACTGAGCTGGCAGAGGAGCTCGCCGAGCAAATGTCCATCATTTATCAGCAGTCCTGGTCAACCAGGAAGGTCCCAGATGACTAGAAACTAGAGAATGTGACGCTGCTCTACGAGAAGGGTTGGAAGGAGGATCCAGGGAGCTACAGGCTTCTCAGCCTGACCACGGTGCCAGGAAAGGTCATGGAGCAGATAATCTTGAGTGTCATTACGCAGCATGTGCGAGACACTCAGGAGATCGAGCTCAGCCAGCATGGGTTTATGAAAGTAAGGTGCTGCCTCACTAACCTGGTCTCCTTCTATGGTAAGGTGACCCACTTAGTGGATGAGGGGAAGGCTGTGGACGTTGTCTGCCTGGATTTTAGTAAAGGCATTTGACACTGCCTCCCACAGCATTCTCCTGGAGAAGCTGGCTGCTCATGGCATGGACAAGTGCACTCTGCACTAGGTTAAAAACTGGCTGGATGGCTGAGGCCAGAGAGTGATGGTGAATGGAGTCTGGATGAGGGGATTGAGTGCACCCTCAGTAAGTTTGCAGAGGGCACCAAGCTGCGTGGAAGTGTCAATCTGCTGGAGGGCAGGAAGGCCCTACAGAGGGACCTGGACAGGCTGGATTGTTGGGCCAGGGCCAACGGTATGAGATTCAACGAGGCCAAGTGCTAGGTCACAACAACCCCATGCAACGGTACAGGCTTGGGGAGGAGTGGCTGGAGAGCTGCCTGGAGGAGAAGGACCTGGGGGTGTTGGCTGACAGCTGGCTGAACATGAGCCAGCAGTGTGCTCAGGTGACCAAGAAGGCCAACAGCATCCTGGCTTGTATCAGGAATAGTGTGGCCAGCAGGAGCAGGGCAGTGATCATGCCCCTGTACTCGGCACTAGTGAGGCCGCACCTCGAGTACTGTGTTCAGTTTTGGGACCCTCACTACAAGAAGGACATCGAGGTGCTGGAACGTGTCCAAAGAAGGGCAACAAAGCTGGTGAAGGGTCTCGAGAGCAAGTCATATGAGGAGTAGCTGAGTGAGCTGGGGTTGTTCAGCCTGGAGGAGAGGAGGCTGAGGGGAGACCTTATCGCTCTCTACAACTACGTGAAAGGAGGTTGTAGTGAGGCAGGGGTCGGTCTCTTCTCCCTAGTAACAAGTGATAGGACGAGAGGAAATGGCCTTAAGCTGCGCCAGGGGAAGTTTAGGTTGGCTATTAGGAAAAACCTCTTCACCGTTGTCAGGCATTGGAACAGGCTGCCCAGGGAGGTGGTGGAGTCTCCATCCCTGGAAGTATTTAAAAGAAGGGTAGATGTGGTGCTTGAGCATATGGTTTAGTGGTGGACTTGGAAGTGATAGGTTAGCGGTTGGACTCGATGATCTTAAGGGTCTTTTCCAATCTTAATGATTCTATGATTCTATGATATCACATCAAATGATGGTTATCACTTATAAACAGGCCCATCAAATTGATAAAAAGTATTCAGTTGTGTCCAGAGTAGAGGAATGTACCCATTATATTTGTGGGTTTATGTTTTAGGCTGCTAATACTTTATAAGTAATCCCACAAACAATGTTCCTGTCTTCCAGAATAATTACTCTGTCTACGTTCACTTTCATTTTCACTGTTATTAATAATAAAAAAAAAAACAACAAAAAACCAAACCCAAACTAAAAATTAGACAAAGGCTAACTAACTACGTACGCCTACATAACTACTAAGCCAAATATATATGCCCCTTTATTTAAGGATTATAAAGTTATAGATGAAGATTCTGAAATTTATTATTTGTGATCTTGGAAAACAGTAAAGATTTTGGTGACAGTGATTAACTGACTGAAGGAACTGTGGATATAAATGTTATTTGCACCAATTAACTGAACATTGAAATATATTTAAACAAAGCAATAACGACAAAATATATCCCAGGAACACTTTGAATCTCAAAGTTGCAACAGAAGAGTGATACTATGTTATAATAAAACTCTTTAAAGTTTCAGTTGTGGAACTCAGTGTATGTTAAAATCACAACTGTCTCCTTTCTTAGTGAAAACCTTTCAAGTTAGCAGTCATTTGAGGTTTTTCTTTTCCTATCATTATCATCCTGTGAGGGTTTTCTGCCAATGCCTTTTCAGAAGTGAAAAGTATCTTAATTTTCATTCTTTAGTTCTGAATGCATGGGTAACAAAACTGGGAATTTACCTCTATGCTGCCCCTCTGCCAACAAAGTATCCTGCAGTGTTCTCCCAAAGCTTACTCATATTTCTGCCACCACAGTTCTTCCACCATTTTCATACATTTTTCATTTTTCCTTTCTTGTTAATACTAAAAAGTCAAAGATAACTCACCGCTACAGACTATCAGAAGTTACAGGTTGTTAAAGGATCTCCTAATAAAAACAGGATTTCAAAGGGACAGATTATATGTGTGAAAAATATGATAGACTGAAACTGTGTGTGGGATAAACTAGCAAAAAGACTTACCATAGGAAAGTAATATAGAATATCAGAGACATGCAAAGACATTATCATGTCTTCTAGAAGTCATATCAAATAATATGCCTTCTGATAATCAAAAAGAATAAAAACTTAAAATACTCTTTAATGCTAATTCTTTCATGTAAAATGCATTTCATTTCCTCTGAGAAAGAATTCGTCAACTACAGTAATGTTCTCTATAAAAAGTAGAAGCTACAGGGTTGATGGCTATGACTAGCAAAAGCTGAGAAATTGACATAGCTAAGACAGAATTTAGTAAAATTACTGTATGATAGAGTGTTTGCTGGCTTAAAAGTCACCATTTCAGACCACTAAAGTGCTATGAGTGTAACAACTCAATTTATTTTACCCTTTTTTTGAATTCCTAGGTAATTACTACATATTAACCATTTAAGCACATATATAAGACTAGCTTCTGTGTTACAGAAATATTCATTTTTATATTTAAATGCTTCCACATATTGCATGTTCCGAGACACAACATTTGATAAATACTGTGCTTGAAAATGTGAAAAGATGACAGGCAAGCCACTGACAGGTGGACACTGACATTTCTATGATTCTCATAAATGCGTTTTCTAGTAAGACCACGGGTTTGGGATTCAGCATACTGACTAGAAGCTTAGGACGACTAGGTTCACATGTACTACATGTCTACATACTGTCAAATAAATTCCACCTTATCTCTTTGGAGAACAAATATTGGCATAAGAAAACTGAATTTTACTGCTCCCTTTCATTAAGCTCGCTAAGATCGTGTATTCTTTTATTCATTGACCTTTATTCACCAACTCCATACAAATACACATAGTAAGCAGCTATTTTTTAATCTCATTTGCCTTTTTCTTTTTTTTTAATATACTGCACACTTGTTTTGTTACAGTAATTATACAAATATTTTTTTAAAGGGCTTGTCAGCTTACTAGAATTTAAGTGGAAATGTTCTACAAAGTCAATTTAAAAGTGTTTCAGTCATGAGAGAACTCCTGAAACACAACCGTGTAAAAGTATAAAGCATGTAACTGCAAAGAGTTTTAATTGATAGGTCAACATGGCAATGCAAGCTATTACTGCTCCATTGGAGTGCTCATAAATTACACTACAAAATAAACCCTAGTTTGCTCCAAATCATTATTCCATTCAGTTAGTCATCAGTGCACATATTATGTTCTACTTGTGGCCTGACTACAGATTCTCCATGTGCTGAACACTCAGGCCATACTGACGCCATGTCAGGATGCAGTCAGACCCTGCAAAGTACGTGTGTCCAGAAGAAAGGCCAAATGAGGGAGGCCACTTGTC
Organism: Phalacrocorax carbo; assembly: GCF_963921805.1. Lineage (NCBI taxonomy): Eukaryota > Metazoa > Chordata > Aves > Suliformes > Phalacrocoracidae > Phalacrocorax > Phalacrocorax carbo. The sequence continues at coordinate 23,747,881 of NC_087513.1, read as the reverse complement.
CCCATTTTACTTCCAAAGCAGTAACTAAGCAGTCTGTCCACAAGCCACACAGCACTTTCCCACCAGAGTGGGCATCCTGTAGACTTGGACCCTCCTCTAAAAGAAGAGGTACTTTTTAAACTGTTAGTGCCTCAACAATTATGTCAGATTATGAAATTTCATCAACTGCATAAAAACTAAAAGCTTCTTCTAGGATGAAAAGTCATACATTATGTATTTGAAAAGTATTAAACACTGTGGTTTGCATTATCGTATGAAAGCATCTTGGGGTAATCACAAATAATTGAGTGACACAAGTGTTTGGTGTCTCCACTTAAAAAGTATACTGTTGCTATGCAAGTGGAAAATCACAGCAAGTTTGCAGATGCACATTTTCTTAGCTGCAGAGAATACAAATTTCAAACTCTCCAGGATGAAGACATGAAGAAATGAAGACATGACTTTAAATGAAGGAATGGTCTTCTTTTTCATAACCACAACTACCTAAAGATGGGGAGAGTTGTTTGGTTTTACTATCTTATTTTTTACATGGGATGACTGACCAGATTTCTCTCATAAAGCAGAGCTGGAAAAAACAGATAAGAAACAAAATTTAAAAGCCTGAATATCATAAAAGATTTCCAGGAGCTCAGAAACACTAACAAAAGTGCCATATAAAGGTAAAACAATAAGAAGGTAAAACAATAAGAAGGCAAAACTGGTGATAACCCACACCCCACACCCCACACTCAGTTTTATACATTTCTATTACAAATAGCTATTTTATTTTTCAAAACATATAATATAAAATTAAAAACACTCTGTTTTCTAAGTGCTTAAGAATGTAGATTTACCCAATTAGATTAGAAGTGTGATCCATGTAGTCAAATATCCTGTCTTAGAGAGTGACCAAAGCGATGGGAAGATATAAAAGATAGCTAGTCACAGGAAAATCTACTCTCATTAAGTTCTTACTTTCATAATTAATCATTACAGACTGTATTAAACCCTTAAGTATTATATTTTACCCCCTGACAAAATTGTTTCAAGCATTAGCAAATGTCACCATACATTATTGCTATCCTTATAATCCAATTCCTTTTGAATATTGTTAGATTCTTGGTCTCTGACAGATCTGTGTGTAGGCTTATCTTGTATCTGCAGCATTGTTAGTTGTTTTGAAACCTATGTCCACAGTTTTGTGGGTGCATAAAAGACCATGGTGATGGGTATTGGCACTCAGAGTTTAGCCTCTCACTCCTCTGCTTTCAGGTGATATATATTTTGTATATATACGTAACTGTTTGGGAATGTAGGCGTATAACTGCTTGTGACCGTCAGGCAGAGCTGTGGGCCAAGAAGTAGCTGCCTTGGCTGTCAGTATATCTGGGGAGGACTGCACTGAATTCTGCACAGAACAACCAATAAAAAAGACTATTGTAATATTTTTTAATGTCACTAAGAGATTCAAGGACAACAATAATTTCAGTGGAGATATCTTGAGATATCCTTTGTCTCCTGGGAAAGGAGCTGTACATTCTATGTTAGTCATCAGTTTCCATTTACAAGTGATTGTAGCTGAAGGCTGTGTTTCCCCTAAGGCTACCGTAGAATGTTGTGTACAGCACTGCCACGAAGAAGGGTGTAAGATAGTGAAGTTAAATCAATGATATATTTTTCTCCTCTGGTTTTTCTATGAGCAAAACCAAAATAAATGCATTTGGTTCTATCCCAACCAATTTTTAAGTGATGGCATATTTGCCAAACCAAAGTCAATACTGTACACCATTTTTCATTAATGAATATTTTGTTTATCATGGAATCATATATTCTCTTTTCAGGCCCTTGAAAGAAAGGCAAATTAAATCAAATAGAGATATCAGAGACAGAACAGATGGTGGCATCCTTTTACCTCATAACTGTTGTTAGATATTGTTTTACCTCATAACTGCTCTTGAGAATGGAGGGATTTTATCTTATATTTTCCAGAACAGTAGTATCATAACCCTGCTACTGAGCATCCTGGAATTATATTTTGCCATACCTTCAAATGAAACTTTTCTATATGAATGAACAATTAAGGATTCACTGAAACTAGAACCCCAGCCTTCTCTTCCTCATTGATTGCTTGCTAGTAGGTTCCTTGGCACAATTAGTTCCTTTACAGAGTATCGTTCTCAGAGGTAATGCTCAGGAGTAGTTCAGGAATAAAATCAACAACCATTTCCAAAGGCAGTACAGGCAAAGCTTTGACAAATATGCCCCTCTCCATTTTATACAATTGCTATTCCAGCAGTAAATTAATTCACAAATTCTACATGCTTTTATGGTAAAGCAGCTATACTACAGGATGAGATTTCTGTTACAAAAAGTTATCCCATATGATGTACGCCATCAAATTTTTTCAGTCACTTTGAACTGGAAAAAAAAAAATTACCAAAAAAGTAACAGTTATGTGTCAGGTTCACAGATGCATGACATGGGACTCAGAAGATATATATTTTTAAGTGCCCTGCTCTATGGATGTAGCCATTTTTGTTGTATTGGGTTTGCATGGCAAGGTTTTGGTAGCAGGCGTCCTACAGAGGTGCCTTCTGCGAGGAGCTGCTAGACGCTTCCCCAACATCTGATAAAGCCAATGCCAGACGGCTCCAAGATGGACCCGCCACTGGCCAAGGCTGAGCCCATCAGCAATGAAGGTAGTGCCTCTGGGATAACATATTTAAGAAGGGAAAAAAAACCCTGCAGCACAACAGCAGGGAGAAAGGGGTGAGAATATGTAAGGGAAACAACTATGTAGACACCAAGGTCAGTGAAGGAGGGGGAGGAGGTGCTCCAGGTGCTGGAGCAAAGATTACCTGCAGCCTGTGTTGAAGACCATGGTGAGGCAGGCTGTCCCCCTGCAGCCCGTGGAGGTTAACAGTGTATCAGATATCCACCTGCAGCCTGAAAGGACTCCACATCAGAACAGGTGGATGCACCTGAAGAAGGCTGTGACCCTGTGGGAAGCCCGTGCTGGAGCAGGTTTGCTGGCAGGACTTGTGACCCCATGGGGAATAGCATATATACTCAAGAAAGGACACAAACTGATGTTTTCTGCTATGTCCCTCACACTCCTTGGCACAACTGGAAAGAAGAGGAAGCTTATGTGGGATCTACAGAATCTGTGTCCCAGAATGACAAAACTGAGCTTGCACAAAAACTTCAATTATGAAAACACCACATCTACAGAGTGTTTTCTTTTGTATCTTTGTCAACTTGCATAGATTTTATTCTGAGGAAAATGGAAATTCATTTACTATAAAAATTAACTGACAGCAGAAATAGGAAAATAAGACAAAGTATCTGACATTTCGTCAAATAATCCAGTACAACAGATGTGGCTCTTTCCCTCCTGTACTATATGAAATAGTACATAACCAAAAGGAACTCCACACTTCTTAGTAATAAATTAAATCTTTTTTCAGTTGATGTGCTGACATGTTCCACTGGACTTCATGGTACCAAACCAATTACAATATCTTGTTGAATCTCCAGAAGTGTATATTTGAATTTGGCCCTGAAGCAGTCATGCAGTTGGACTGGCGTAGGTCCCTACCAACTGAAATTTTTCTATTCCATTCTATTCTATTCTATTCTATTCTATTCTATTCTATTCTATTCTATTCTATTCTATTCTATTCTATTCTATTCTATTCTATTCTATTCCGTTCCACTCCATTTTTCATTCCATTCCATGCCAGCTCTTGATGTACAACACTCATGATGACCATGTAGTAACAGCTGGTTGGATCACGGAATCAAATGTATCTGTAAGTAATGTTTGCTATAAAACTCCCCTGCATGTCTTGGGTATGCAACTATGTCTTCAAACACATGGATTAACCCACTCTTGAACTTGAGAAAGTGGTTTAAATCCACACAGGCACTCTAATTAGACTGAAATTTGAAAGTAGAACTTCAGGCCTGGACTTGTAGGAATACTGGTAACAGAGATGAAGACGCCTGACCTGGCACTCTTTCATGCTGTGAAAAATAATCAGGATCTATGTACAAAGCAGAAATGTTTTCTGTACAGTGATCATGTGAAAGTCTGTCCAAATGGTAAATTTTCAGGACAATGACTCCACCAGATGTCCAATCCACCTTATTCATTGTTAAAAGTGACCCAAATATAATTTTCTAAGATATTATTAAATATTCCCACATGTAATTTTCCATCTACTGACAGCTCGTTTCTCCTCATCTGCATATTAAAAACAGGACAAAGAAATAAAAAGGTAAGCCATTACTAAAACTTTCTTCATACGCACAGTGCTAGATGTCTCATGACAATCTTTAGCTAGTCATTCGTTCTCACTACACATAAAAAAATTCACGAAGGTTGTTCAGTGAAAACAGAAACTTGTTGCCTCCATAAACTTTCCAGAACATCTACTGCGTGTTTTGTTTCTTCTCAGAGTTGTTCAGTAACCTTAGAGGACAACTGAATATAAATAACAAAGACAAGGAAGCATGTCTTTTGTGCGTATTGAGTCAAAAGATAAACACAGCATTAAGGGGCTGGACTTTGCATGAACTGTATATGTCTACTAGATACAAAATTGTCAGGTTTAGGAAATCAAGTGCTACTTGGCTGGATTTACAGGGGAATATCTTGGGCATATTCAAATTTTAGACTTCTAGCCTTTCCAAATCACCAGCTCCTTTTCTTAAGCTTCTCTCCAGCCTGCTCTCCAGAACTGCTCCCTAAACACAACCAACCCCGTTTGTTAAAACATTTTCTCATCATTTGTTCTGCATCTGTGAAATAACTGTATCTCCTAGTAGATAGCTGTTTATTCATCTGAAATAAGCAGACATGATCTCTGAAACTGCAAACAGGTGGATTTTTAATAGGCTGCAACAGGGAGTGACTTATGTAAGTGAAAAAACAGGACAAGACCCGTCTTTGAAAATTACATGTACTGCAGATCCCTTAATGTTCTTTGACAAATCTAGGTACTTTAAGCTTCTAGGAAGCAACAGAGGCTTTTCTTTTCTTTTTCTCTTTCTTTTTTAACACAGATATCACTCACACACTTTAATTAGATTGTGAGCAAAATGTAGTCATCCTCTGAATAAGAAAATGTACACTTAAACCTCCAGGGAAAGAGCACGTGATTCTTCAAAATAAGTGAAAGAGGCCTTGGTTAAGGAAAATAAAAGAAAGAGAGAGAGAGAGATGAAATGTGAATATACTGAAAAAGGGATTTCAACGAGCAGTCAATAAGGCATGGAATGTGGGACCTCAGTGAAATATCCTTCACCCAAGTGGATGGCTTTGTAGGAAGAAGAAACTATTGTTCACCAGACCTAAAAAAAAACAGAAAAAAAAAGAAAAATGCAGAGAAAATAAGCACACTGCTGCTCTGAAACACATCTCTGCTGGCTAGCATGACAGGTTAGATCTAAGTTACTTGTTTATACTCTGTCATTTCAAACAGCACGGTAGTGTTAACTGCAGTAAAAATAGGTCTTGGCATTGACTCTGAGGCATTACATGTGTTGAAGAGGTGCCCATGGTTTCATTTTGCAGCCATAGGGGTCTAGTCTTTTGTCAATGTGTGTGCACAACTTCTTTAACATTAAGAGGAATATCTGTGTTCATCCACGGGCAAAGAGGCCCAAAGAGCTTGGCTTAGTATTCAGATAACAATTAAAATCAGGCTAAATCCTTCTCATTCTGTAGATAAAAAGTCTAGCATAATTTTACAAAAGCTTTCATTTCAGTCATGTATAGGAGATAGAAATTATTAATTAAGATTATAGTCAGTGTTCCACAAGGTAGAAGTACATTCTGTAACGTGAAACAAACAGCACTTAAAACTCTCTTTGTTACAATTAAAAAAAATCTATGCAGAGTACATCTTCAATAGATCTTGAAATACAAAGACCTTTTCGAAGCAGACAGGTACAGAAACCACATTAACTTATGTCATAGAGAAGAGGCCTGTTCAACTACAGTTTTGGCATTTCCTTGAATATTTTGGTGTCCTTGAGAGAAAATGGATATAGTCAAATGCTAAAACACTTGGCTGTGATACTAAAATCACAAAATCACTGAATGGCAGGGGTTGGAAGGGACCTCTGGAGATCATCATGTCCAACCCCCCTGCTTGAGCAGGCACACCCAGAGCAGGGGGCACAGGAACGTGTCCAGGCGGGTTTTGAATGTCTCCAGGGAAGGAGACCCCGCAGCCTCCCTGGGCAGCCTGTTCCACTGCTCTGGCACCCTCACAGGAATGAAGTTTTTTCCCATACTGAAGTGGAACTTCCTGTATTCCTACTTGTGCCCATTGCCCCTTGTCCTGTCATTGGGCACTATTGAAAAGAGTCCAGCTTCATCCTCTTGACAACTGCCCTGCAGATATTTATAAGCACTGATAAGAACCCTGCTCAGTCTTCTCTTCTCCAGGCTGAACAAACCCAGTTCTCTCAGCCTTTCCTCATAAGGGAAATGCTCCGGTCCCCTGATCATCTTGGTAGCTCTCTGCTGGACTTGCTCAAGCAGTTCCCTGTCCTTCTGGAACTGGGGCGTCTAAAACTCGACACAGTACTCCAAATGTGGTCTCACTAGGGCAGAGTAGAAGGGGAGGATAAGCTCAATAAGTGTCGACTTCCCCAATTATATTCTTGTATAACACAGAGACGCAAAATTCAAACTTACACAGATCCCTTTAGAAAGCTTCTAGAAGCTTGAAAAATAGATGGGATACAGAGGAAGGATTGAAGGAAGAGTTAACAGCAGTTGGGGCAGTGACACCAAAGTTTTCTTGACATCATTGGCAAAACTCCCACTCACTTGAACTGGACTGTGGCTTCACCTGAATCTTTCAGAAATGGAACACTAAACAAATGAAATAAAACTTGGATAGATTTGAGAATGTTGGATGTAGTCAGATGGAAAGAAAGTATGAAAACACTTTGTATACAGAAGTCAGAACAAAATTTTGCTAAATTTAAGAGTGAAAGTAACAAACACCAATAACAAAAAGTCCGAGTCAATATCAGTGAGGGAGAGGAGAAAAAGACACAGGGATAAGTGCAGGGTCTAAGTACTAAGTCACACAGAATAGAAATAGGATTTTGGATATCATGGAAGAAAAGTGGCACTGGCTGGGATGACTGTTCTATCTTGGACAAATTATAAAGTAAGCAAACAGAGAAACAGGAGAGGAGGATATCAACAGTAGCAAAGATGAAGGTTGATAAGGACAAAGGTTATGGCTTTGGTGGTGGTTGGAAACAAAGAAATTACAAGCCTCATTGACAAAGCAAACAGTATGGAGGGAAGAGCAGAGACATTTCCAACTTGGAAATCTGGCAGTCTTGATGGAGTTATGTGATCTTTGTAGACCAATAAAATTTTATGCAGTGTGATGGCTCAAAGGGATAAAAGGTGATGTGTTCTGGAGGAAGCTGCTTCAGACAGTACCATAATTTGCATTGTATGTGTAGGACTTATTCTAAAGCATCCTTTCAGTAGATCAGCTCTTAAGGAAAACATATGGTGCAAACAATTCCCTTACAGAGACTATTTCAAAAGCAGTTTTGGGCTTTGGGACCAATTTCTGTATCATGCCACATTGGTTTGCCTGTGTCTTTTTGATGACTAGATTAGGAGATAGATGCTTTGCCTGCTGTGAGCTCTTCTGCTATACCTCACTCAATTACAAGTGCTAGCTTACTAGAAAAGGCATTTGCAAAATGTCATGTGCTCCTCAGCTTCAGAGCTAAAAATCTTGTCCTATATTTGCTGTTGAGCACTGTCTTTTAAGTAGTTTCCCGCTTCTCTTCTAATCGTCTGACCTTGTTCTTTTGTAATCGGGAAATGTTGTGCAGTACCTTTTTGAATGGCATTCACAGTACCTGTGAATACCTGCTGTTTTTCCATCTGAGTTCAGTGGAGTTAAAAAAAGGACAATCAAGTTCTGTGCCTTTCTTCTCTTTATTGTTCAGCTATTCTTACTGTACTGTGGTAAAGAGGAGAACATTTTCTGTAAAAGAAAAAATCAGATTTATGTGGTGCTGTGTCATCAGTTCTATCAATGAGCCTGGTAACATCACATTAATCTCATCCATACATTTCAAAATATCAGGCAAACATGACCTCGATAATCACCATGAAAACAATCATTTGATCGTTCTACTAGGGTCCTGTTTCTGGTAAACTGACTGATTATGAAATCACTCTCAAGTCTGGAAAGCAGCATTTCAGGAAGAGAAAAATTCAAACTGCTTGTAAATACTGAACATTCATGTCTAAATTTAAGAGGATATTTCATAATTAATTGGTTTTTAGCTGGATTACTAGACAAAAAAGATAACATTTTGCTACTGTTAAATTCTGCCCCTCCTAGCTTAGCTCATATTGATCTCTCAATTGTCATTTTATCCCTTGTTAAGAAGATTCACTGTAAACTGAAGGAAAGACAGTCATTCAAAAAAATAGATGTATATGACCAATTGAAGTCTTTGTTTTGTAGAACGTGATCATATATGATTGAAATCACTCTTTTTGCTGGGTCTTTTAAACTAATTATTCTGGTTTCACACAAGAAGCAGCTTACAGTAATGTGAAATTGTACACAAATGCTTACATACATATTCAGTGTTAAGTCTAATTAAAGATTTATTCCCATAACAGATTTAGTTTTGCTTTTTAAGAGTAAGCATAAAGCTAACTAGTCTGTCTGAAATCAAACTTCCATCATTTTCTGGTTCCTGGTATTTCTGTCTTTACAAGATATGAATTGAACATTCACTGTCCCCTACATTAAATTTTAGACTTTTATTGTATTTATCAAATCTGTTATGAATTTTACTGGGCTTATATGTAATTAAATTTCTGGCCTGGACCTTGTATTTTTATTGGATGTCCAACTCATTGACATATTCTCAGCTACACAAGCTATGACAATTCTTAAACAACAGAATGGTCACAAGGTGCTGAAACACACATCAACTTACTATGCTTCACATAACTAACACTTCAGTTGAGTCACCATAATTGCCTTTTAAATTGTTACTTGTCTAAAGGAAATACAGGATAATGTGGCTTTGATTAGGTACTGATCACAAATTAAGTTCCAGATGTGGTATGAGTTTGTACATGTGTTGTTATTAAGGCTCACCCTATGCATGGCAATTCACCAGTCCACAGCATTTTATCATATTTGCAAGATGAAAATCTTGAGAGTGTTATGAAACCTATGCAAACCTGGAATTAGTGTAGTAGGAGGTAAGAAAGATGAGAAGCTGAATATCTACTCAAATCTAAGCTAAATGCCATTTTAATTTTTCTTCTGTATTTCATACGTGTGCTTACTTGATTTCCGTAAGGTAAAAGCACTGTTAAAGCTACAACAAAGGCTATTTTTGTACTCCTTCCAACCTGACAGGAGTTAGCAAGTACAAGAACTCTCACAAGACCATCCCAAAGAGTTCTAACCCATTTTTTAAAGTGTGTTCTATCCAAAGATTTTCTATTTTTCTTAACAGGAGTAAAAGCGTAAAATTAACTTTCTATTACCGATAGATACATTTTTCCCAGTATGTGGGTTTAACATATCATTCTTAACTGACAAAAAAATTCCCTCTCCCTGCATATTTACCTTAATTATGTTAATTAATTATTAATCCATTATAATAACAATTAATTATATTAATTAATACCTTAATTATAGATGTAATTACAACCTTATATCACAACACAAACACCCAGATTGATATGAAGAATGAACAGCTGGATCCCACTGGGATTCAGATAGGTGTAAAACAGGGTGATCCAATGTCCCCAGTATTATTTAACTTATCTATGGACACCCTGCTGTATAAATTGGAGGAAGAAAGAAGCGGTTCCAACATTCGAAGAATATAACAACTCTGGCTTTCACAGACAACTTGGTTCTGTTAAGCGAATTGTGGGAGGGGATACAGAAAAATATTGAAATATTGGAGGTCTGTGATCTTACTGGCCTCAAGACACAAGGGGAGAAGTGCCACAGCTTTTACATCCAGCTGACAAAAGATTCCTATACCATTACTCTCCTACATGGATGATTAATGGCAACTCCCTCAATGAGATTGAATCCAGAAGTTCTGAAAGGTACCTGGGCTTATATGGACAGGAATATTAAAACCAGAACTACTAGAGAAAGTGAAGGATTGGTTACAATGGATTGGGAAGGCTGCACTAAAGCCATTTCAGAAGGTTGATGTCTTGAAAGGATGTGTTATCCTGCAATTGATCTACCTGGCAGACCAAGCTGATGTGAAAGCCACATACCTAGAAACCCTTGAACTGGCAATTCAAGTGGCCATCAAGGAGTGGTTACATCTTCCAGTAAGTATGTGTGATGCCCTCATATATTCCAGCACCCAGGATGGAGGCTTAGGTATTACCATGCTCTTGGGACTGATTCCCAGTGTACAGGATTGTACAGTCTTCGGATGAGATCATAAGAGCAATGGTTCAGCAGGAGGGAATTGAGAAAGAATTTGAAAAATTGAAGAATGCAGCAGGAGGGGACAAGCTAAACACTCCATCCATCTGGGATCCAAGAGTGGTTATGGTGGTATCTGAGGAGCTTGGTGGTGAGGAACCTGCCTCAGAATGGGATATACCCACTCCAAAAGTCATCTTTCTGAGACGCTGTAACTCGAGGAAACAGGAATTTGAGAATTGGACCAAGTTGGTGGAATTTCCAACTTTGAGAAGGATAAGATCAATAGCACCTGCTTAGAGTTTTATAGGGGCATTCCCCACAGAAAGCTCATCACTGCATTACAGCTAAGAGCCAATGTCTACCCAACAAGAGTGTTTCTAGTAAGGGGGAGACAGGAGAGTCAAATTAAGTCATCAGCTTTGTCAGGGCAAGAGTGAGTCCTGTGAGCACATTATTGGACACTGCCCAGCAGTACAGGAGGCTAGGATCGAAGGGCACAGTCACTTACGTGAAATGTTGGTAGAGGAGGCTAAAGAGAAGGACTGGACAATATTCCAAGAGCCACTACCAAAAGATGAACGGAATGAACCTCATATAAATACGAGGTTTTCATTCACAGAATGAATAAACATAAACCTTGAGTAACCGTTATATAAACCAGACCTGGTATTCATTAAAGGAGACCAAGCCCTGGTTGTCAACATCACAGTCAGATACGAGAGTAAATCAACATCTTTGGCAGATGCAGCAGTGGAAAAATTTAAGAAATATCAACACCTAGAAGACCAAGTACGGGAACTGGCGAATGCAAATACTATTAAATTTATGTGATTTCCATTAGGTGCACACAGTAAAAGGTATCAAGGCAACTATGAACTGTTGAGAGAACTAGGACATTCTAGTTCCCAATAGGAGAGGTTAATACATTGTTTATCGAATCAAGCATTGTTCTCCTCAGTGGACATTACATATATGTTCGTTAGTCAAGTAAGAACTATTGTAAGATCTTAATGTGTTAATGTATTGTAAATGTGTTATCTAATGATTTGTAAATAAATTGACTTTTCTATCTGTCCAAGGTGGGAGCCAAACCCCCCTGGAAAAGCTGACAGAGACAAAAGTTTAGATAGGAGGGCGATAGCATGTAGGGATGAATCATAGAATCATAGAATGTATTGGTCTGGAAGGGACCTTTAGAGGTCACCTAGTGAGCAGGGACATCTTCAACTAGACCATTGCTCAGAGGCCTGTCCAACCTGACCTTGAATGTTCCTAGGGATGGGGCATCTACCACCTGTCTGTGCAACCTGCTCCAGTGTTTCACCACCCTCATTGTAAAAAATTTGTTTCTTATAGCTAATCTGAATATACCCTCCTTTAGTTTAAAACCATTAACCCTTGTCCTGTCACAACAGGCCTTGCTAAAGAGATTGCCCCCGTCCTTCCTATAGTCCCCCTTTAAGTACTGGAAGGTTGCAATAAGGTCTCCCTGCAGCCTTGTCTTCTCCTGGCTGAGAAGAACTGATGAACTGGGGCTCGGAATCATGACGTATCACCTATCCTGCCAAAGACAGAAAACAGCGGCCTTTACCAAGGTGATAGGCCAGATATTCTTAATCCAGAAAAGGAACATGTATAATTTTATATATGTTTGATATATAACTGAAAAAATAAATCCGTCTCCCTGTATATTTACAAACATATTCAATTCCATTTTTCAGTAAGATATTTTCTTGAAGATATTTTCTATACAGTTTGTGCTTTTACTTGTTTTGCTTATCCAAATTAAATGAGTCATTCCCATGCCCTGGGAACCTAAGAATTTATAAAGTGCAAGTCAATTCATTGTTTTGAAGTGATGATTGAAAGAAATGGAGTCTTGTCAGGCCACAGGGCAGCACTGGAGCTACTCAGTGAAAGATTCATTGGTCAGTAATACATCAGACTTCTCTGGTCTCAATCTGAGACCAGATTTCAGTCTGAAATGAGTTTGTAGGCACATATAATTCTGTGAGGATGAGTTTTTTATTAGGCACCCAAGTCCAAAAATTGCTATGTATCCCTTAGTTTTGACTATAGAATAATGGACTGTATTGAATACAAAACAAGATGCAGGAGCTGTATTTGTCTCAATCATTGTTTTTTTTATCAGGTCCCACAATGCAACACTTTATGTGTATCCCTTGAATCCCCAAATCTATTCTTCTTGCATACAGAGAGGCTTGTAATTGGTCAAAAGAAATATGCTTGCTTTTAATGAACTGTTAAACTGTCTGTGGTCCTCTTTAGATGCAATGTGGCTGGGCACCAGTTGTCAGTGTCTGACAATCAGCGCATGAAGCAGCTGAGAGCATGATTAAACTGCAAGTTGTATTATCTGCTTTTTCTTTTTATTCAAAACCATCAGTGACTTCGATGCTGTCCTGTGCATAATGATGACATAGAGGTCTCCATCTCATGGTTACACTTGTAGATGAAACACAACTGTGGCAGTTCATAGCATCTTAATATGAGAAAGCAATCTTTTTCTTACTGTGCAAAGATCATCTAGTAAAACTGGAAGGATTTCTCTGTAACTGCACTTGTTGAAGACAATAAGATTTTTGTCACTGAACAAATCACAGACAGAAAATCAACAATTTTGTGAGGTGAATCTGATTTCTCGAAATACAGTACATAAGGCATAAATTTTTTTCCAGACTATCTCTGTGAAACATTTGTGATCTTTCACAAACTGTTCTCTGTGATTACTAGTTATTCTTTTCTAAATTAGACAAAGACGACGGTTATTTAGCTATCTGCGTTTCACTAAATTGTTTCTACTTCTCAATTAGAATTAAGTACTTCTCACAGAATCCAGCAAGTAGCCAAAAAGGTTTATTAAAATTCTTTGGCAAGTGTTCATTCTTCATATACCTGTTACCAACTCCCTGACATTCCCCAGGATGGAGTAGGAAGCAGATTACAGGCAAATTTAATTTTTCTGGCAGCTCTTTCCTGTCTTTGGGAAAAAAGCTATCATTCATCATGGGGCCAGAAGCAAACATGTCAGACAAGCTAAACACTGGTGTTTTCCATTATGTGACAGGTGCACATCTCTTCAATGTACACAACTAGGTACGCCAGCTCAATGCTCATACTGGAGCAGGTATGCAACCATGCAGAAAAGAACACAGTATACAACCTTCAGGTGCACATGAGCGTCTCACTGAACTGAAAAAGATGGCTTTATATTTTATTAAATAATCCACTTCGTTCATAGAGAGGCTGGCATTTTCTCTCTTCTTGATACCTTCTAATAACCTTGTACATAATTTAAATGCTAGTGACTTAATTAATATTAAACAGAGACATTAAATTACAAACTAAAGACTCTAGACATATCTTAAAACAATAAAGTTGAGTCTTTAAAATTACTTATGCATTAGCTTTGCGCAAAGTCCTTCATTCAGCAAGAACACTTGATGAAACTTAGGTACGCACTATGCTTAATAACAAAAAATCTAAACAGGAGCTAGAATTTTAAAAAGTAGCTGCATTCATCCCTCCACATGATTTTGTTGTGTGCGTAGCACAGTCTGAAAGAAACCTTCCCCATAGTTTTCATACACTTTTAGCAGGCAGGTCACAACTGCATGTTATGAGCCAGCAGAAGCAGAGGGACCTTTTTTCTTCAGTTCAAGGGGGGTTTCAGAAAACCTTTGCAGATATATTTCACCTCAAAACAACTTGAAATAACTTGGGAGCTTTGCATCTTTTTCCTCTAATCATTCACTTCTGGAACAAAGCAGCTAAATAAGGGAGCAGATGACTATCCCGCAATGAATGCTATGACCTTAAATTATCAAAATGAGCCTGAATAGCATCTAAGTGAACAGAGCTCAGGATATCTTCCTGCATATAAGAGATTGACTTGGCTGACTACAGTAATCCCTTCTGATTTCTTAGTTAATCTAATGCAGTTTAGATAATTACACTATAGTACAGTTTAATTTCTAAGAAAGTTGGTACTCATCCTAAAAGTGGTCAGAAATATTTTGATAAATGTTTCTTTAAATGCAAGTCTGGGGGTGCAGTTAACAGTCAGTTCAGACATTTTCCACTTTAAGATAGTGGGAACAGTTTAAAAGTCATGAAATTATCCTATTTCAATTTCAAAACTTCTCTGCTTCCAAAATTAATTTTAAACTCAAAACGAGAGAAAATGCTGAAAATGGAAAAAAAAAAAAGCTTTCTAAATGCCCACAATATTTTAAATGACCCAGCCCAACATTTTTGTCTCAGTTATTAACTAATAAACTTTTTCCATTATTTTCACTTGTGATTCTAGTGGGAACAGGGCAGCTTTCCTAAGAAACAACTTGTCAAATGGGTTCCCACAAAGCGACTTTTGAAAGGAAAGAGGTTTACTATATTTAACTGGTTTCTCATTAGGAGTACTTTTTAAGGAGCAATTTATGCAGCCAAGCCAGAGAAGTATGACTACTCCTCTGTCCTCTTGCACCAGCTCGTGGAAGGCTGGGTAGGGAAGAGAAGCTTTGTAGGGCTGCTGCAGCCTTAATATTTTTTCAGCCAATGGGTGGACCCAGAAATGCCCATGACCTGCACTGCACTGAATATCTTCACCAGCTGGAAGGAAACATGCTGTCTCAAGGATAGGCAAGGAGCAAGGTGCTTCCCACACAGACGGAAAGAGAGAAGAGGAAGATTGAGCAATAAATTTTAACTCAGTTGTACTCTTATTCACATCTGTTTTCCCCACTCTGCTTTTACAGCAGAACAACAAAGTCCTAATTTCTGCTGAGGATTAGGTCACAACTCCTAGTGAATTATCAAATCTAGAAATAATTTACCTCATGAAATACTTACATTTGGAAAAACATGAAATGATAAAACATTACAAAAAGCTTCTCCTTTCTTAACATACACTTTCCAGTGAGGGGCAGGGATATTTCTATCAGACAATCTGGTGAATTTTATCTCATTTTCAATGTTGCAAAACATGCAAAAATTCAATTACTGGTAGTTTTGTTTTAATCCTGCAGGTTCTCCCATATTTTAAACATCCTTTAAAAATCAGCAATAACACAGGAATTGAATTTTTGAACAATGATAAGCTGTGGAAAGTATCACTTCATCAGACTTCTAAGTTTGGATCTGTCAATAATAAATAATTAAAAACTGTTCCAAATATCCCTCAGATTAATCCTCATACTATGCACCGTATTGGTACTAAAGAATCTGTTTCAAGCAAGCCGAAGATTTTTCATATAAAATGAAAGAAATACGAACAAGGTAGGTTGTCTTTCTTTACTTTTTCCTGTGATGTACTGCATGTACTACTTGCAGAGCTAAATCTCTGAATATGATCAGATTTAGAAGAGAATTCTTTGAGGTGAAGAAATGTCTCAGTGCAGTCTGCTTCATCAACATTGTCTGAGGCTTCATTAGGATGCTTTATTTTCTTACAAGTCACAGGAACACATTTAGCCAAGAATTCACAACATAAACGCACACACAAAAAAGATGATTTGTGTAAAATTTGTAGAAATGTGGGAGAAGTAAGGGGTCTCTACCTGAATCATCACTAATAGGTTTTTGAGGGTTTTTTTTTAAGCTAAAGAACATATTTTACTAGACTGATGGAACTACCTCTCCCTCCCACTAAGAACTGAGTAACTTCCTCTTGACAACTACAACAGTAGCTTACAAGTCAAAATATTATCGAGGTACTCTTGGAAGTGTTTCTAGCTTCTTTTACTAACAGCTGGATATACGCATAAGATCCACATCATCAGCAAATCCAGGATGAAAACAGATGGAATAGTAAGATCATAAGGATAATAATTTATGGGAAGATTTCTACCATACTTTACAACTTGTTTTGCCTTAACTGCAGTTTTGAAAAGAGAGATACTTGTCAGGATAATTGGAAAATATGTTAAAATTTATCTGCCTTGTTAGATTACACCTCATAATTGCTTCTGATGGGAGGAGAAGGAAGAAATTTTTCAGCATTTTCTATGGTTCTCTTTCCTAGGCAGAAAGTGAAACCTCCATTCTTTCACAGTATGGGAAACAGGTATTCATCTTCTCATTCAAAACAGAGAATTTCCAGGTTAATATAATAAATGATGTCCTTATTATCTGTGAATGAACATGATTCCTCCACCTGTCAAAACCAGTAAAAGGAAGGAATTTTTTAAAGTTCAGTTTGTCTAATAGGGATGTACTTTAGACAGCCATCTATCCTCAGCTGGTTTTTGTGCAGTCTGCCACTGTAACTTAATTTTACCCAGAGCTTCACAGAACATCTGTTTTAATCACTAAGCTAATTTCGCTATTTTTTTCTGTGGCATTCCAGTCAGCATGATATTTTAGACATCTCTATTCCAGATGATTCCAGTACCTTCTGTGTTTTGCTATGTACACATGCATGACATAGATGAAGGCTATATTCATAGAATGTTTTCTCACAGAATTTCTTTCCTTTTCCTCACTGATATTTATGCAAGTGCTAGAAAATTTGTATTTTATGTCTTAGAGTTATAATTTTCATTCAGTTCAATGACGCACTGGAATAATTTAATTATTTCTAGTGGGTTTCTTTCGTAAAGCAGCAGCTGTCAAAACAGGCTTGATCACGAATGGACAAAACCATGAATTAGACAAAAAAAAAATCACACAGGACTTAAAATCAATGCTCTTATTGTTCTCCGCAGAACATCTGTAGAAATTACAATCTAAAAATGGCATGTTTAATAGCACAGGGGTTTTATATTCTACTGCTTGAGATTAAGGACAAACAATAAACATGAATCTCCATAAAGGCCTCCAAGCTCGGGTTATGCAAAGATATTTTGGATTGGCATTTTAATATTTTGTTAATTGATCATGGAGATATATATTATTTTTAATTTCTTGAATATTTATAGTAGTTTTCTCAATTTTGTTTTAGTTTTAAACTTATACATAAACTGAGATAATATATACGAGTAGAAAGTGCATCTGCTCTAAAGGGCTGTTAAAAATGTTGCTAATGTCAAGACTATAAATTAACATACTCCCACTGAGTCTTCTCAAGTTACCTTAACTTTTACTGTGTTTTCTTTTATGGATGTATCACACCATGCAAATTCAGGCATTTAACTCACTGTGTTAACCAACTAGAGACCAAAGGTTCCTCACATGCATAGTGGAGAAAGATGAGTTTCCCATCCTGTGCTTCACAGCAAGAATATATGAGTAAGATTCACAGTCTCTCTGCAGAAGTGTATTTATGCTTATTTACATGGCCTTTATCATGCATATTTGAAGTTTGATGGACACCAATACTCAATTTATGCACTTGCGCCAAATGTACAAGTTTATACTCCTCTAGTTTCTATACAGAATCTTTTAGCAAATTTACAATTTTGGGAATTAATCCCAAGGCCACTAAATGTAAAGGTAACCTTTCTGTGATGATCTATGTGTTTTGGCCATAGACACGTGGTTTATAATGAATGCTATGCTAAATTTTATTACTGTCAACATTTCAAAAAAGGACCCATTGTTTTTAAATAGTACTTTAAGTTCCCCAGGTTATTGCTCTGTTCTCTCTGAACAAACTGAATTCATAAAAAAAAAATAATTCCAGGATTCTAAAATCAGCTGCAAAGTGAGTAAGCACCTAACAGAAGTCTAAGTTTATCTTCTCTTTCATTTCTTTCATTTTATTCATCCTCAAAAAGATCATAATACCACATTTCACATAAGATACTCTATAAAGGATTAGTTTGTTTTAAAAATGTTTCTTTTGGTGTTATGCATTAACTGAGAAACCCACAAGCAACTTTGAGTTTATTCAGACAATGTATGTATACGTGTACTAAGATATCACATTTTTGTCCTACTCAGACAAGCAATTTAATTGTATGAACTACTATGATTATGTCCATAAGACTCTGCATGGAAGCGTGTTTTTATTTGCAGCAAAAAGTAGAAGCACCGTGAAAAGGCTTATTTGAATTATAGAGCTACTGTATTAGCATATTAATTTGGGGGTTTTTCCTCCTGAAAGTTGTTATCTGAAGAATAACAAATGATTTAGAAAAAAAGGCAACTGACAAGTGAAATTTAGTGTTAGAAGCTGTGTGATTTAGTAAAATTTGTGTGTTCAGTCTTGGCTTTCATGAAAGAAATGCAAAAAAGGTGTTTATTAATCTCATCTTTAGAGGTCAAAACCAAATCATCCTTTACTACAAGCTAAGGTGAACCAATGGTGTAAATCAAAACTCACTGTAGACTTGACAGCCAAGTAATATTTTCTGTATTTCAACACTCAGAAATAAATTTCTTTTGTTATAGGTACTTGCCATAAAACTGACTGGCCCAAGCTATTAAGAAGTAACACTCATTTATATAACAAGTATTTTTCTGACTTAAACCTACACATACAAAAAAGTCCTAATTTAAATATGTTTCACCTAAACATGTTTTTCTACATCAAAGAGGATTTTTTATCTTTACTTACTGTATCTATGATATGCCATTACCTTGGCATTCACTTCCCCACCACTTAATACAAAAGGCCATGAAAATCAAACGTGATCCAAATCAGCAAGACTAGTTACTTCAATTTTTAGCAAGGAAAATGTTTTTCTTCCAGTTTCTCCCCTAAAAAAAATTTCTGCTTGAATTAGCAGGTATTTTATCAAGCAATGCAGACCTATTCTTTAATTCTGCAGACAAGAGTGCCCCCTAAACCAGAGACATGTCAAACCTTCGCACAATTATAAGCGGACACATGTTGACTTTTCCAATCAAATTAATTAAATAAAAATGTATTTTTAAAAAAAATTATAAAAATGGCCTGCTAGAAGAAATGGGGAAAGACTTTATGTAAGACTGTTTACTTTAATTTCTTATTTTTAAGAATTTCCAAATCTCGCAGATTTGCAGTTTTGAAAACTGATGCTTGTATTATTGCTCTTTCCAACCTAACTTGTCATTTTTGCCACTATCAGCTGGATAAAAACTCACACAGCTGACTTTTACCTCTGCCTTCCCATTAGAACTGAGAGGAGAGTTAATGTCTGATATGTCTGATGTGTTTTGTACTGCTCACTATGATTGGTATCAGAAAAGATCCATGCCAACTGAACAGGGAATAACAGATATCCAAGTATGCAACACCTAATTTATCAGTAAAAGATCAGGAAAATATTTTCTTTTTGCTCTGAGATAATAATTAGTGAAATATGTTTTGTATGATTTTACATACACTTCATTCACTCCTCTTATTCTTTCTTTTTTTTTTTTAAGTTATATGTGTCTACCAGAGAGAAAAGTAATTCTTTTCATTCTGCCCAGGCATTCTTCTTCATTATTTTTGACAAATGTAAGTTGGTCTTCTTAGGCTTTTGAAATGCAACCACTTCTATCAGATCTGTAGATAACAAAGATTTATAGTGCTTCATGTAACAGGCTAGAGCATCACTGAAGGGTAATAATAAATGTTAGAAGAAACAGTCATTTAAGGATATATATAGAAAATTTCAACATTATTATGCCAGCCACACCACAATCACATTCAGTTTCTTGTGTTAAAATATAGGACGCCTACCTTTTGAATCGTATATTTTATTATCTGTGAATTCTGAGAGTTTGTTTCCAATTAACGTTCAGAACTACTCATTTGTAAGAGCGAAGATATTGTAGTGTTACAAGTATTGCGAGATGAAAACGAAAGAAGAGTAGTATTTAATTTGTAAACTTATGATCACTTACCTTCTCTGCTGATTGGGCCGTACCAAAAAAGATTGGAATAAAAGCTAACCAAATTATGCAGGTTGTGTACATAGTAAATCCAATGGGTTTTGCTTCGTTGAAGGTCTCTGGAACCCCTCTTGTTTTAATAGCATAAACAGTGCACGTGACCATCAAGAGAATACTGTATCCAAGGGAACAAATGAGAGAAAGATCTGAAATGTCACATTTGAGAACTCCCCTGGCATTTTCTGGTTCAAGTGTCCTCTGCTCTCCGTAGTCTACGACGATATGTGGTGGATCGATAGCAAACCAGATGAAGACTCCAATAAGCTGCATGGATATGAGGCTGAAAGTGATCACCAGCTGGGAAGCTGGACTAATAAATTTTGGAGCTGTGACAGATTTTTTACCTTGTTCAAATATTCTGTGAATCCTGTTTGTTTTGGTAAGCAACGCAGCATAGCTGAAACACATGCCGAGTCCTAAAAAGATCCTTCGAAACGAGCAGATCACTGTATCGGGAGTCGCAATCATTAAAAAAGTAATGGAGTAACAGAGAAAAATCCCAGTCAAGAGCACATAACTGAGCTCCCGTCCAGAGGCCCTGACAATTGGTGTATCATTGTACCGGACAAATGTCACAATCACAAAGGTGGTGGCTATTATACCAAGAATAGCTATGAAGACAGGCACGATGGCCCAAGGAGAATGCCACTCCAGTTTGATTATAGGTATAAGTTGGCAATCCGTACGGTTGGCATTTGGTCTCTTATTAATGGGGCACAGTTCACAGTTGAATTCGTCCACCTGGTAATGGTACCCCTCACAGCGCTCACAGTGCCAGCAGCAGGGCACTCCCTTCACGGTTTTCTTTCTTTCCCCAGCTTTACAGGGCAGGCTGCAGACAGATGCTGGGTGAGTGCGTTCTCTATTAGCCCACTGCATGTCTTCTACCTGTGGGTATAAAAAATTAATGAGCCTTCTATTTTTTGCCATTTATAATATCCTAATCCTGGCCCACAGGTTTGTCATAAATCACTGCATGCTGACAGTACAAATACAGTTTACCATAATAAGAAACCTGTTTCTTTCCCTTGTATTGACTTTATGAAAGTGTTAAATGATTGTGTCCAATAAATCATTCATGCCACAGGCTTGATGAGTGTCATTAGTTTCTATTTACCTCTTTACTGCTGACCAAATTGACGTCTGTAAAGATATTTATTGACTCCAGGCTAGCTTAAAAGCAAAAAGCCCTGTACACAGTGCTTTAAAAGTTAATCACATGCAAACATAAATACTAGTAGTTCTCAAACATCTAATTACAAAATAAGGTTATGTGAGTTTCAGATAAGTTTCTGGTACAGTAGGGAAATAGATTAAAATCTCCTTGCATCAGCTCTGGTAGAACAAAGAGTGACAGAAAAAAGATCTGTGATGACACCTCTTCCATATCGATATTTTATACTTTTCCACTTTGTAAGTCTTGAAATGTACAAAAGTGTTGTATTTACATTTCTAGAAGACAAAAATGAGTATATACTACTTTCTGAATAATAATGGAAAAAGATGCATGGCTACTACCCTAGTCCTCTTGATTTAAAAAGTCCAAGCATCTTTTTGTAGGTCAGAACAGATGCACACAATGAGGTCTTGTTTTGGAAATCCCAGATTTCTCCACAGCAGCGCATTAACAAAATATACTTTTTTTTATCCACTTATATACTCTTCCTGTATGTCCCACCAGAGAGAATCTGGATAGGAAATTAATGGATTTAAAGCATCTTCTTCTCAAAATTATCGCTCAGTTTGGTCCCAGTTCTCCTTAGCCCACTCTCAGTAAAACTGTATTCTGCAAGAGGTCACACTGAGTGAACCAGAGCAGTGCATGGAGCAAAGAGCTACTTTTGGGCACCAGAATCACTCTGTGTTGCTCCCATGCTCCACCTTTCATTCATTTGTTAGGTGGTAAGCACTCAGGAGTTCTTGCCTATTAAGTGGTTGCCTATTAAGTGCTTAGCACTTTTAATTTGGAAGCTTTATTTATAAGTTAAACAGCAGTAACAAAACTTCACGTGTTAGGAATGTTTTCAGTTCCTTCTGGAGGAGGACAGAATGAGGACAGCTTATCAAGAGGGATAATTTTGGCCTTAATGGTTTAATTTTCCAGCAATTTTTCCACAGATTTGAGAGAAATTTGCAATGTAACATTGCCAGCCTTGCCTTCCTCAGAGAGCCAGAGCACTGGTAACAGCACGATAAGGGACGAAAGAAGCCACAGAAGCACCTAGGCTCTTAGTCTCCTTTGTCCACTCTTCTGCACAGTGTAGGACTTTGCTGTTATTCACCACTCAGAGGGGCAAGCAAGGGACCACACAGTAACGAGGAGACAAGAAACTCACTCATACAGCCAGGACTCTGAATCCCCAGAGTCACTCAAGGACTTCAGTGGGGTTTGGACTGGTCCTGAACCTAGAGAAGTTAACCATATTTTATATCAAGGACTGTGCTAATTACACAAAATGCAGCATCTGGTGACTATCAAAAGGGAAATCTTTTAAGTAATTATCTTCCTAAAAACCATAAGAATAATCCAGTTGCACGAAACAGCTTTGATAGAGCCCTAGCAGAACACTTGATCTCTAAGAAAATATTCACCTCAGTTACAATTTCCTGGTTTTAATCACTGAAATTCTCCAAGCCTGTATAACCCCTATTGTTTCATCTACTAGACAAGAGAAGAAACATGTTATGATGAAATCAGTGTGATAGCAAAAACATATTCTCCTTCACAGTGTTGTTAGGAGAATAAATACGTCAAAGCTTGTGATTTAGTCAGTTGCTATGATAATGGGGGCAACAGGAGGCCATGGTCATTAATCCAGATCTGTGGGTAAGTTTGGGATGACTCAAAAAAGAACAGTACTGTGTATTTGCCAGATTATAGCATACAATGCAAAATCGCCAGGAGAATACACAACACCTGATCCAGCATAAACTTCGAATGGCATGGCCAGGCAATATCTAATCTGGCAGAAAGCCTGGCAGGATAAAGCTAAGGTGTCCAATTTTTTTAACACATTTGAACCAGCAAAGTGAGTTTATACCAGATCAGCGTTTAATACCATGAGGCTACAGTGTTTCTTATCTGGCATTAAGCATCCTAAAGCCACATTTACTATATTGTGAATCCATGGCTTAGATTGATACACAGAATTCCTTTGTGTCTTTCAGAGTTTCTACCTTAGCAAAAGAAAAAATATTTTTTATTGTACAGCTACTCCTGATTTCACATACTTTCATCTTGATGGTGCTTTAATTGACTAAAAACATGCTTAAAAACTCTTTCTAGTTGGCAATACATTAGAGTGCGTTGGGTTACTTGAGTCTTTTTATTTTTTTTAATTTATTATGAATATACGCACTATTAGCAGTTAGCGATGGAACAATTCAAAATAGAATGGACTCTTAAAGCATAAAAAATTCTAAATCAATGTAGAGAACACCCAGAATGAATGGCCACTGCAGGTGCCTTTTACAAGGTGTACAACTTATGTCTTGCAATCTCTCTTGTCTGAACTACTTTTTAAGGCAAAACCTACAGTTACATTTAGGTTGACCTACATTTCTGAAAAAGCTCTTAACAAAAATATTATGAGTTGTTGCTCATGAGTTTTTAATTTAATTTTCTATCTACAAGAAAGAGAAGATATATTCCCAAGAAACTTTGGCCAGTGTTTGAAATTAGAGATCCCCTTTAAGATAGTTGCACATCTGAGATTCTGGCATCGTAGGTTTTTGACTCTGGAGGTGGGTGCAAAGATTGCCATTGTCCCATGAACCCAACCATCCTGACAGCTCAGTTTATAGCTACATTAACAAGTAATGTGGCACAATCAGAGCTGTTCTGTGGAACAAAGGTGCTGGTGGCTCTGAGGATTTGATGTTCATATTGGTCTGTATTTGAAATTAGAGTCTGGGAAGGAAGGTTACATTGAACTAATTTTGACGTAGTTCATTGGACTGAACACCCATTAATGATTAAAGAAGATTAGATGTCCTTTGGAAAGCATCTTCTGTTTTCATTTCAGCCAAAAGCAATCCAGTTCACATAGCCTGAGACTCGCTCCACAATGAGCAAGTGTGCTAAGAGGGAATAATTAACAGATTAATTTCAAAAGCAGATTCTTGATTGAAACCAAAATGAGTGCACACCCTCAGACTGCTACTTAGACACTACTGTAATAGAGGCAGAGTAAAGGGCAGGGGAATCTATATTTCAGAGTGAGCACAGCTTGCTTTTATTACATCTGAACAGGTCTGCTAAGGGTTTCTGTATATGCAGCAATTAAAGACTAAAAAGACATGCTACTTCTGGTCGTCTGGTTCATTCCCAGCTATTCCCAACCTGCAGCACTCTTTGCCTGTAATGCATTTTTGAGCTATTATTTTGCATAATATGAATGTAATAAGGAAATCCAGTACAAAACATAATTACAGGAAAGGTCTTAAAGCTCTATCAGTTTTTTCAGTCACTGAATATACCAAAGGACCTGGCTTCTCAAACCCATGCAAAAGATTCACCCGTGTCATTACTTTTCTATCCTTAGGTTATAGTACTATTGATCCCACTTCTTCTCTGAGATTAACTTTAGACAATAAATGATAGTAGAACCTGTTAAGAAACAAGAAAGTGAAGGAGGATCATTTGGGAACATAGAGCCAGGGATACTGTATAATTTTCAGAACTGCTGAAAACCTGTAATAGCCATAAACTTTAAAGGGAGCTGCTGGATGCTCAGCCTCTTTTGAAAATAATTTTTTTTTCATGTAGACATAAACACTTATCAGTAGAACTTTCAAAAGTGCCAAAGGGAACTTGTCCAATCCAGCTAATTAATTTAAATGGGAGCTAAGAGACTTATCTGTTTAAGTGCTTTTGAAAATCCCACTATGCTTCCATCTGCAAATTTCACAATCTAAATGCTTTGGAAAACCTGCCCCAAAGTGATCTAGAAGTTCAAATATTACAAAACTAACTTCAGGGGAGCTTAACTTTAGGCACACATTTTTAAACAAAATTCTAAGAGGGAAAGAAACTGCCAAAGCCAAAGCCAGACAAAAGAAAGACAGAAAAGAAGGGGGGTTTGACATTGAAAAAGCATGAAAAAGTTCTGCAGCGTTTTAGCACTTACTGATCAAAACATCTGGGTCTGCAACGCTCTTTATATTGCTCAGACCCTGCTGAGACTGGGTGAGTCTCAGGTTATTAAGTAGCCTTAGGTAAATTTGGTTTCTAGAAGACTTATTTTGTCATCTTCATTTTCATGTGATATCTTCTATCTACTGTTCACCACAGTATGTTACATGACAAGACAAAGTTCATTGTTAAATATATCTGAATTCATCACCTAGGTCAGATGGACTGGAATAGCCTAGCTCTCTGTGTATTATTAATAATAGTTTAAATATTATTATTAACTTGGTTTGAGTAACTTCTCTGAATTTGGAAAGCGTCTGATAGATTGATGTGCTATCATGAAGTACCTCACATTCCCCAAAGATGAGGTTCCATTTTCTGCTATTCCAATACTTACCAGAGTGAAAACATCAGAAGGAGTATGACAGCATGTCTGTAAGACATGTACTCATTTTCTATGAAATGCATCACGATACAAAAAGAGAATGGCTTCACTGCTATTTAAATAGACATGAAAATCATCTCTATATGAGATATCTGCCTGACAGAGCTGCAATTTGCTTTAATTTGCAGCACTAAATTCACAGTTCGCTAAACCATTAAAATACAGACAAAATGCCATTTCATATCAAAACTGAGTAAACACCTTTATCCTTCACGAACATTACAAATAAAATTTCCTCTAATATCTAATAATAAAACTAAAAATTAATGATGTGAGAACTGGGCTAAAACAAGGTGAGATTTACATGGAACAGTACAAGTAGCACATTCACATTCCTGGCATCTATGTTCTTCCAATAACCAGGCAACTCATTTATTTAGCAACACCCTCAGCAACAGGAGGATACTGATAAAAAATGCTGTTAATGGGTCACGTATAATTTCTGAACCATTTATGTACACAAAAGCACTCTGTTTTCCGTTCTTAATGATCATGAAAAAATTTGTCACATAATTCAGCAACTGGTGACCACTTGGACAGGCTTCAGAGAGTTTATGTCAAGGGCATTGGTGTATACTATTTTAATGTTTCTGATTACATTATATTGGCACTTGCAGGAATTTTCATTTTTGAAATCTTATCTCAGAGCTAGATATCTATTTAGAATAACGAAATATATGTTTTTTAGAATATTATTGTAATGAATTGAATTATACAGGATCTGGACAGAGGAATGCAAGTAGTGCATTCTACCAGAGTTATGAGAGCAGGCAAATATCTTATTTTGTAGTCAGTTAGCCAAGACTTCCAGAAGCATCAAGGCTCTCACATATAACTTCATATGGCTTTTAATAGGTATTCAAATTCTTAGTTATTAAAATGACAAAGAACTGAAATATCACCCTCAGCTCTCACTAAGAGTTGCTCTTATTTTTGTCTCAAGTTCCTGAAAGTATTTCTCTTCTGACAAGAAGGTTCATCAGAGGAGCACAGCAAGTGAGTGAATTAAGGCAATTTAGCCTAATATTTAGCTTTTTTAATTGTCTAATGCATCTGTTCTCACAGTAAAAGTTCAAGTCGCTAATGTACTTTGTCCAATCAAGTTATCTGAACCATCAAAAACCAAAATTAAACTGAAACTTGTTCAGCTAAACTGAATTCATTATGAGTCTAAATATAATGATCATTGCATTCAGTTTGTCAGACAGATTTTACCTCTTTAGAGAAAAGGTGGGTATACTTACTGTCGTGGTTTTGGCTGGGATAGAGTTAATTTTCTTCACTATAGGTGGTATAGTGCTATGTTTTAGATTTAGTATGAGAATACTGTTGATAACACAATGATATTTTAGCTGTTGCTAAGCAGTGTTTACACTAAGTCAAGGACTTTTCCAGCTCCCCATGCTCTGCCGGGTGCACAAGAAGCCGGGAGGGGAGGCAGCACAGTCAGGACAGATGACCCAAACTGGCCAAAGGGATATTCTATACCATATGATGTCATGCTCAGTATATAAACTGGGGGAAGTTGACCGGGACAGCAGCGATTGTGGCTCAGGGACTGCCAGCATTGATTGGCAGGTGGTAAGTGGTTTCATCACCTGCCTTTTTTTTTTTCTTGGGTTTCATATCTCTCTCGTTGTTCAGATTTTCATTTTATTATTATTATTGTTGTTGTTGTTACTATTAAACTGTTCTTATCTCAAATCACAAGTTTTCTTACTTTTGCTCTTCTGATTCTCTCCCCCATCCCACTGGGGTGTGGAGGGAGACTGTGAGCGGCTGTGTGGTGCTTAGATGCTGACTGGGGCTAAACCATGACACTTACAGACTAAGCTTACAAATATTTAGGAGGTATGTGGCAAAGGGAAATAAGTCAAGAACAACAACAACAAAAAAACAGTTTTAAATTACAAAACAAAACCCAGAATGAATCCAGATTGTCAATGGCAGTATAGAAACACTATCATTACCAAATTTGCCACAATTGCTGTAAATTATTTACCTCATTCAACCCATACGGATGTTTTCCTAACAACTGGGATGTCATGTTCTGAAATTTCAGGCATAGATATTCCCAGAGGTTTGCAAAGAACATGGGATCATATCTCTGGTTTTACCACATACTGGTTGAAAATTAATGCAGTTGAATATCCCTTTGAAAAGGAGTGTGAGAAGCTTGATTAAATGCAATGACCATTAAAGGACCAGTCTGAAATACTACAAAGAAAATAATTCTTTTCCTTTTTCTTTAGGAGGAGAAGCAGAGGTTGTTGTTACAGCATTTATGGAAGCTTATTTCTCAAAACTGTGAATCCACCTGCCTGAAGCTCTTCCTAGGTATACCACTTACTGTCTCTATCTCACAGCTTCCCTAAAGGAAAAACTAAGACAATTAAAATTATTGTAATTTAAATTTGAATATCTATTTGCATGCATGTATGCATAATTATTTATATGCATGTATGATTTAAAATATCCTGAATTACAGGAAGGAAGTTGGTATTTATATTATGTGAAAGGAGTGCTACAGGTAAGTTAAACAACTTTGGTGTCTGTGCTTCGAGTTAGCATAGACGACTCTGATACAGTCTGACTTTCTTGGTGACCTTGGGCAAATTATTTAACCTGCTTGAATCTCAACTTTGCAATTGGCTGGAGGGAATCTGTCATGCAGGCAGGAACAGCGGAGACACTTAAGCAAGTTTAAAATGTGGGTAAGAAGTTTAAGTAGGCATATAACTGATCTCCATCTCTCAGGTCTGCAAGGGTTTTTTGCCCAACAAGTACTTAAACTTTAGAAAGCTTGATTAAAACAATCTTTCGTTTTAAAACTGAGCAATATTTTTTCAAAAAATTAACACCAGAACCATCATAATAATTCTGTGTTTCCTCAGCATGTCAAAAACTTTCTTGTCATACCCAGTTTCCCAGAACTGCTATACCACCAACCTCTGGAATTTCTAAAGCTAAGAGAATGTATTTTTAATGTTCTGGCAACGTTAACAAGTCATTCTCAGCTAAGGCAAAATAATTAAAGGGAAGTATGCTCTGAGGTAATACATACAAACAGAAAAGAAAGGTGTAAAGAAAAGTAAGTTTTCTTACGCTTATAAAGAGAAAAGGTTAAATACTAGCCTTGCTTTATCAATGGAAGTGTTATCTAGTGTGCTGAGAGTGTAATTTTACCTCAAAGCAACCAACCTCACTAGTTAAGTCATTTAATTCATGGTTGCTGAATACTTACACAGAGGAGCACACTGTGGAAACCTTAAACAGGGAATAATCATACCATTGTATCATAATCTACAGAGAGTGTTTGTTAGTCCTATACAGACTTTGAACCCAGCCTTCGAATGGTTTGGAATATGCTTATTTTACTTCTATTGTTTTTACTTTTACCTTTCTTTACGTGTGGTTTTGTCGGTACTGATGGGCTACAGAAGTGCTGACCCTCACAGACTCTTGGTAAGAGGGTATGAGGGTAAGAGGAGATGCAATATATTCATTTCTTCAATTTATCAAACAACAAACTTAATAATGTGCATGGAATACCTGGAAAACAACATTTTATTCTCTGATGCCATGGGGAGATGACTAGCACAAAGTGCAGTGATTAGCAGGTCACCAAGTAAACAGCTACTGTTACTGCACTGTGTAACTATCGGATGGAAATTTACAGCAGCCTAGTAGGCACTCCTATCCAATATAAGCAAGATATTTTTTTTCTGTGTTGGAAGCATGAATCACAACTAATTTTTAAGCACCTGTTTCTGGAGATAGTCTCTATTTACAAATGAGACCAAAAAAACCAATCCGAAACAAAAAATCCCCCACCACAATTATTTCCCTAAAAATTTTATGACACAGAAATATCCTATTAAAGATTACATCAGCAGACTTCAGATCTTTTTGGAAGTGCATTGCATGAACTATTGCCTATATTTTGAAAATATACAATTGCTATCAAAGGATCAGGCTGCAAATCAGGATCCCAAAGTTATTCTTTACACAGACCATTTTCACATAGAAAATCTCTATCGCATATTCTTACCTAGAGGTTCTCACTACCCTTGCAAGTACCTGATATGCACTTG
Source organism: Phalacrocorax carbo (assembly GCF_963921805.1). Classification (NCBI taxonomy): domain Eukaryota; kingdom Metazoa; phylum Chordata; class Aves; order Suliformes; family Phalacrocoracidae; genus Phalacrocorax; species Phalacrocorax carbo. Next base: position 23,717,920 of record NC_087513.1, on the reverse strand, counting down.
GACAGATTTTAAGGAGCACTTATATATATAACTTATGATGTACACGCAGGTATTGAAGTCATTATATCCCACCAAAAGCAGACTGTATCATAATTTTGCTTATAATTAACCATTTTTTTAAAAAAATCAAATTAAAAAAATAACTTGTCAGATTTAGATTTTTCTTTAAGAAAATTCTGGTTTTGAGAGGAAAACTTTGACCATCACCCTTTTTTGTCAAGTGATAGTTTTTGACCAGCTCTAGTACTAAAGCCATTTGAACCATAAGGCTTGGAAGCACCTTTTTCTTCCTACAGTAGATCATGCAGAAATAGCCTGCAAGCATACTTCAAAAAATTTAGTGCTTGGAGAAAAGAAAAGGAGCCTACTTCTGGCAAAGAGCTTTTAACATAATTTTCCTTGTGCCTGGGGAATCTTCTTAGTTCTGCCCAAGGTCCATTCCATCACTAGTTTAATGGACTAGTTGCATTTCTTGGTGAAGCTTTTAATATCCATGACAAACATGCTCCCTCCCAGATCTGTTGCTTTTATTTATGGTTACCTAAGTTAAAGTTTGAGTCAGGCCTATCTCAAGTCCACTGCTCAATAGCTACTATATTTCCCTTCAACCTGTGTCAGATGCCTTTTGCTCCCAATGGTGCTCAGATTCTCCCCCACTTCACAGCTCAGAGTAAACACAAGGAACAAGGGGTTAAGCACAGATGTCATTTGACTTTAAAAGAATTTTATATAGATTTTTTTTACTTTTAAGACTAATCCATTTAATAAATCCCATTGATTAAAAAAAATAGTCACTATTACATGCTTTTAAACATTCTGTTGTTTTAAAGGTGATTTTCTTTATCAAAACAAGAAGCTGCATTCCCCAAACGCCCTCATGATGGCCTGCAAAAAAAAAAGTACTGGCTAAACCTTGAGCAGATTTAGATCAGTTCAGTAACTTCAATAGAGTTATGCTAACAAGGGCATGACCCAGACACATATTTAATATTACCTAAGGAGAAGACCTGTCACCATTTTGTTTTCTTTAATATTTCATTATTTTTAAACTAGAAATTAGCCAATTATAAAAAGCCTCAGTTCAGTATGAAAAAGATACACTGGTGGGCTTTAGTTTTAAGCCTGCCTCATTATTTTTTGAATGGTTTAATCTATTTCCTATTTCTTGATCAGTTGAAAAGATGCTGTGTACATCAAACTGAAGAATTAATGCCTCTAAATTCTAACCTACAAAAACCCTTCCTACAAAACAATCCCAACTCACAAATAATATATTCTTTTTATTCCTACACTGCTCACAGACCAAGACCTCAATTGCACTAAGGGTTATACAAATACGCAAGAAAAAATGATGGTCTCAATCCTAAAGAATTCACAGTCAAACCATAAGATAAAGGCAAGTAGAGTATCAGCAGAATAGAGAAAATGACATCCTAAAAACAGTAAGGCAGCACTGGTCAGCATGGTCAGCAGGCATAGCATACCTCCAAACAGATGCTTTTTAAGGAAATTGTAGCAAAAAGATTTTAATGAGGGAACTGAAAGAAAAGAGCAGGGCAACTTTGCATCTATTTCCTGAGCTTTCCATCCAAGCATAAGTGGCAGAAAGACAGAAAGCACAAAGGCAATAACTTCATCACTGCCCCCTCAAACAATAACAGAAAACAGAGCTGGAATGCCCTGTGATCCTGTGCTTCTCAGTTTCTAGTGTTTCAGCAAAGTGAAGCACTTGAAGTTTTGAGCAAAGTTCCCCTCACCTCAGCAACCCTGTACCTTAATTGACTGTGACAGAGGACCAGACAAGCTCGGCTGAAATGTAAGGATCAAGTTTACTTCCCTGTCTCAAGAAAAGAGACACTACACCTAAACCATTCCTGACATATTTGTCCAACCTATTTTAAGGAAAAAAAGCCTTTAATACATGTAGTATGTTCTATCCTGAAGCACTGCGAAATCCTAAACACTGAGACGTACATTTTGACATTACTTTAAGGTGGTTTTCCACTATAATAGCTCACATATTTGCCAGCTCCTTTTAGTAAACAGTCAGATCTTTCCACAATAATAATTTTGAATTTTCAGCACTACATAAAGAGAAGAAAATCATTCTGGCCCTTTAAACACAGTTCCACCCAGGTAACAAAATCACATATAAAAAGTCTGAAAATCTGAACAATTTCAGAGCTGGCAGAAAACAGACTGTTTTATACTGAGATTTTCAGCAGCAGGGGAAGAGCTCTCTGCCAAGTCTATGCTGCTGCTTAGAATGAAGAGTCAATAATTAAATTGAAAATTCTGTGGAGAGTCTTAGCGATCTGGCAGGCACAGAACAAGCATGTGGAAGAAGTTTAAGCTAGAGAAAATACCACACAGCACATTTAGTCAGAAAAAAAAAAAAAAGGAAAAATCATCCTTGTTACTAAGGAAAGAAAGATGAACACGTTCAAAATGAGAGTACTTCAAGAACTCAGGGGTTTTCATATGGACTGAACATATTGAGATTTATTCTGCAATACTTAAAGAACTGACTGATGAGATAGAAAACTCTTGAGACTTTATGGGGAAGTATGGAGAACTTTCAAACAGAAAACCTAGTACTTATGCCTAGAAAAGGGGGGAAAAGCAGCAGCCAGGGAATTATCAGTCATTCACTTTAACTTGAATTCCCAGAAAAATCCTGAAAGAAACAAACACATTTCAAAAACACAGAGAAAACAAACAAGACAAATAACAGCCAAAAGGGATCTGTCAGCAATGAGCTGTCACATTTCCTTCAGTGAGAGGGTAACAGGCATTGTGGATGAGAGGCAAGCAGCTAGGTGTCATTCATCTTAACATTAGAAAGATTTTTGACACCATCTCAAATTACACTCTCAGTCATAAACAACCTGTTGAAACAGATCTAGCCCCTAAGGGCTAGGTGCAAATTGTATCAGAAAGCTGTGGGAAGATAAAATTTGTCGTTGATTCACTGTCAGAATGGCAGGGATGGTACAGGGTGGGGCCTGGAAAGGTCTATTCTTAGTCTGCTATTATTCAATACTTGTAATAACCACTCAATGGTTGATTTGGATGATATATTTGGATGATAAAATAGAGTAGATGGTGATCAAATTTGGGCAATAACACTGGAAAAGGTTGAAGCTATGCTGAAGGTCAGGGCACTTATTCCAAATGATACTGCAAAGAGTCTAAGAAAATAAAAAAGGAGTGTGCAGTTTAACAGAGACAATTAATAGGTAGCACATTGTGGGTCAGGAAGACAGAAAGAAAGTGGCTCTTCAGAAAAAAAAAAAGAGAGATCACAGGGCTTTAGCGGATTATAATATGTTGAACCAATGTCATACTGCTGTAAAAGGCACAAATGCCATCCTGAGAAACACAGACAGATAAAATAATCTTTCCCCTCAACTCTGCACTCATGAATACATGGAATAATGTTTCTCCTGTGCTCTGCACTAGTGAGACTTCAGCCAGAGCACTTTGTGAAGGCTGGATCATTATGTTTTAGTGATGTGAAGGAGAATCAAAGGGGAAGTCCAGAGGAAATCAACAATGATCAGAAGTGTGTCTAGGAAACATGATCTACATGACTAGATTGAAAGAATTCAGGTTGTATAGCCTGAAGAAATAACACAGCTTGGGGGGTAAAACAAGTCTTCAAATACATGAAAAGGATGAGGATGTGCTCAATGTATACTGGATAAAGTAAGACGTAACAAATTATTTTTTTTTGCTAAATTATAGCAATGAGGAGTAAAGTCAAGTATTTATAAGACACTTCAAAATGATAAGGGTAGTCAAAAAATTGAAGATAATACCTTCAGAGGCTGTAAAGTCTTCACCCTTGGAGTAACATAAGTATAGAAGGTACTAACTTTATGCAAAGGCTAGGTAGTCTCATGAGATCCTTTTAGCCATCTTTTATGGTGCTAGGCAGATATCAATTATAAATACATATTTAATAATATATATAAAAATATAAATATTTTGAGTACAAATAAAAAGCTAAATCATAAATAAACCAGATAGAAGAATTTAAATGTTCTCACGATAGCTAAATTCTTCAGACTGCCTTTTGTGGCTTTATAGAATATGTATTTAAGAAACTAGTTTTTTATATTTATAAGAATAAAGTAAACAAGAAATGCTGCTGATGATACTTTTCCTACTTCTTGGCTAATTAATGATGCATTTCAAATATTGTTACAGGTAGAGCTGCTGTACTGCTTTTGGTTACAGGGAAAATGCTTCTCTGGGAAAGGGAAAGTAAGTCTAAGAAAAAGGAATGACCACTGTCAAAATAGTGAACTGTTTTCCACATAAACACAAAGGAACATAAATCAGTTTGCAGAGTATTAAGCAGCTCTCACATAAAAATGTCCAGTCTGGGGTCCATTATGTGAATGGAAATCTTTCCAAGTATTCATAGAAAAGCTGTCCTTACCTACTAAGTAGTGCACCTCCTGAAGTAAAAAATGATCCTAAATAAGTAACCAAATTTATAAACTAATAAATCTGTCACAGCATTCTTCTAAAGCTCTTGCTAAAGATATACACTCTCTTGTGTTCACTCAGGAAACTTAGTGTAGGAGTCCAGTTGCTTGTATCACACCCAGCATTTGCTCAAGGCGTACAGGAAATCTACCTTTGAGGAGATTACTAGAAAATCAAACAGAACATACTAATAAAAGCCAGAAACCTTAAGAAATGATGGCTGAAAGAGATCTTGGGAGTACTCGTCTGGCCCCACCTCTGAATCAACTATACAAAATCGGTCTGTACAGCTCACCTGCTCTAACCAGCACTAGAGATGGCCCAGCCTCCCAGGCAATGCAGCCCAGTGCTTAATTGTTGTCATCACTAGAATCTTCCAACATGTCTGCATTAAATCTTTCTTACTGTAATTCAAATCCACTATTTCTCCTAATAGCTAAATTAACTCTGACTAACAGTTTGGTTTTTTCCTGAATAATCTTTTCTGCTGTGAGAGAGATTAACGCAACTCCCCTCAGTTCAGTCTTCTCCACAGGAAACAATCCTAGTTTGCTAAACCTTTCCCTACAGGCATACTTTTAGATGGCTGGTCATTATCATTGCTTGCAGCTGGAGTCTCTCCAGCTATTCTAATTTTCAAAGTGAAGTCACAGTTCTGCTAAGGAGGTCACAGCACTGGGGAAGAGAACAGATGGATTACATCACAAGCCTAAGAGTTCCTTGCTGCAATGGCCTCTGGTGATGCAAATCTCAGTTAACCATTCCAAAGGCATTGCTTAGCTTTATGTCTATGCCTTCCATAAAGAGGGGTTCACTTCAATTCATGGAGTTACTGGAAATATCACTGCAATCCTCCCTGTTTGATCCAGTGATTCCCAGCACATCTGATTTTCCCACTCAACACTAATTCTATTTACTCTGAGCTGAAGTTACAATGAGATTAGCTATGCGTTCTTCATTTCCTGCCTTAAGCTGTGCTATCACAATGTCAACACTAAAACCAGTGATACCACTCTGGAAATGCAGAAAATAATTCACTTCATCTTTAAATAATTTAAAAAAAAAGTCTTTGGGGATCTATCAGGATGAAAAGTCCTGGATAAATATTAGATTACTATCCTAAAGAAATGAAATTAATACTACTGCAAGATGAAGAGAAATTGCAGCAAAGCAAACAGAAAAAATAATCATACAGTAATGTTCTGCTAACTGCTAGTTATTCTCTTGCATCATATCATAACCACTGAATGTCTCTTTCATTTTCCATTTAATGATTTTTAATTTAGTAGTAGACTTCCATTATGTAACACAAATGAACAATAATTAAAGTAATTTGATCTACCATTTTTGCTTTTAAGCATGAACATTTTGCTGCTAGGTTTAAAGGTCACCTCAATCTTCAAATTATAATACATATATAAATTTCTGTGGGGGAGAGGAGAAGGATGGAAGATGCTGGGGAAGAAACCTGCTAATACTCCATGTTTCACACTGGTACCTCACAAAGTACCTCATTGCAGACTTTCTGCCAGCCATGCATAATCCAAACTACCTGCTATCCCCAGAAGCTGTTTGTCTATGCTAAAAGTCATAACATTTTCTGTTACCAGGGGAGCAGCTAACCCTGCTCTGAAGTCCCATATATCGAATGCAGAAATCTCCAGGAATACATGTAAAAGCTCCTGATTTTTCCTTATTCTATTACTGCATGCTTGTTTTTATTGTGAAAGAGAAAATAATATTTTAAAATACGAGTGATTTATTTTATTTGTCATGCATGGCAGAGCCTCCTTTCTGTTTTTTTTCAAAAAACCAAGAAAACTCTGTGGTCCTGTTGGCTATGGCTATTTAAAGAACAGTTCATTCTAATCATAACACTTCTTGCAAAGGATGATCACAAAAAACCTATAAAATACCTACCATCCACTCAAGAATCCTGTGACAAATTCACAGCCAAGCGTGCAGCTGCAACCCCATGCTTCATTTGAGAAACCTGACTTTCACTCACCCTGACAAGGTGGGAAAAAATCCCTATTCATCCTAACTCTCAAGCAGAGGCTGTTTCATTGGCAATCTGGTATCATTCTAATGAAAAACAAATGGTTATCCAAGTTCAGGATATTTTCTTAGCAGCTCTCTTTTTTTCCATTTTCTTCTTTTCTCTAAAGAATCAGTCAAGATGTCTTTCATTGAGGGGACAAAAAAAAAAGAAACAAAAAAAAACCCCCAAAGACTACTAAGACCAACAAAGCAAAAAGCTTCAGAAAGAAGACAAGTTGTCATTCTTCTTGGATTCTTCTAAGGTCATTGGTTCTTGAATCCAAGTTCTGTTTTTATTTTCAATCATGTCTGAAATAGCATTTGTTCTACTACAGGAACACGTCAAAATCATTTAATACTTTTTCAACATCTGTATTCACCTTATTTCCCCCCATCCAAGAGTAATTTTTTAATGAATAATACAATATTCAACCTTTCAAAATCATAAAATCCCAATTTTATTCTACATTTCATGTATTTTGTTGGCTTGTCCACAATTTGCATCCTTTGTAGCCTACTGTTGACTATCTCTTCATTGTAGCATTGGTCCTTAGTGACCACATGTCTTACATCGACCTCAGATGCTGACAGTAAAGAAGAATAAATCCTGAGTCATACTTATTGAGCAGTGCTAAGATCAGGACTAGCTTTGTAAAACCTAAGTAGTCTTCTAAAAACCATAATAGTGACTTTCTACTTTCAGCCCTGTGTAAAAAAGAGGAAGACAGCAGTATAACTTTGAGAAGAAAGTAAAACATTTTTGCTTTTCTCATTGAGTTTTATTTTTAACCCAGCATCAACAACTTTCAGGCAGATAACATGGATGGAGTGTAAGTTTGAAATCTAGTGCCCTATTACATATGGGCAGAAGAACAACCTGGAGGCCTTATTATTGTCATATTTGTTTATAGGCATAATCATATACAGTACTAAGTGCTCCTGTTGTGTATTTGACTATAGTGTGTTCTCTTGTTAAACACAGGGCTGAGGTTCAGCAGTTTGAAAATGTCTATCAATTATATAACAGCTACCACAGAAAAAAAGAATCTCTCTGGCTTATTTAATGAAATATAGCGGCCTACAGCAAATTTTGAAACTTATTTGCTGCAGTTAGAGAAAACATCAGAAGCTGCTTGAATAATTTTCTTCGACCATGTCACAAGAAAAGGAACTAATACATTTTGAATCTGTTACTTCCAAAAAGAATTGACTAATGTCGGTGTTCATAGTTTCCTTCAGGATTAGATACATAATTTACAAGAGTCTTAGAAAAGAACTGAAATCAAATAATGATTCAAAATTTTTGTGATATGGCTGCCTGAAGGGAGGCTCATTGTTGATGTGGGGTTCCCAGTTTTTACTAGTTCACCAAATACTGTGCTTAGGGCTGATGGTGATTACAGCTGTCTCTCTGACAGTTCATCAAATCAGTGTAGTTTTAATGTATGGTTTTCTTACTTATAAATCAAGAAAATTACAGAAAAAAATGGATGCCCCTGAGTTATTTATATCCTCAGTGCATACACTCCATAAATCTGAAAACTTATACAACCTATTATTTCTAAGAGAATGATAAAAATCTCTTATTGTAGAATTTCTCTTGTGTTTCAATAGAACTCTGGTGCTCTGGTGAAGAGAGAGAAAAAAAAAACCAACCCAAAAGTGAATTCTGTCTTAAAAATTCCATTGTTTTCTCTTAAAGCATACAGTGTTTTGATATGCTTTGTTTTTATCTTAAGGAATGATATCACTTAAATTGATATCCACTCAAGCATTTTAACTGCATCAGCTAAATACGTGATTCTGAAAGCACCAGTAATTTTGTCTGCCTAAAGTCCCATCAGTGAAAATTACTATCTTGGAAGAATATGGATTTGGAGCTATATATTTTTTCGGATTAGGAACTTTAAACACAGATTTTGGTAGACCAAAAAATGTGTATAAGCTTGAAATGAAATTCAGGAATGCTTTAAACTGCATTAAAATGGACTTTTTAAGAAGTCAAAATATTAGATTTTAAAATTCTTAACAATTTCAACTTTTCTTTTTCCAACTGGCAATTAGGTTTCAAAATAGAATATTTTTAAGCGGGGGGGGGGGGGGGGGGGGAAGTCCCTCAGAAATGAACCAGAACAAAATGAATGGGTTCCTAAGAAAAGGAAATGGAGAGAGTTGTTCTTAAGACTTTAGGCTGGGACTATTTCCATTTACTGCCACTGACAAAAGCCACCAGTCAACATCTTGATTTAGCCCTTACTGTAACGCTTGCAATACAAAACCCAGGTTCTAAGAGTGAATTGACTATTAATCATAAAAGGAAGTTGATTTCAAATCATAAGTGCCAGGAAAAGCCAGTTTGTTTTTAACAACTTTCCTCCTACAGAGATTACATGGTTGAGAGCTCAAATTTTCTAAACCCACACATTTGTAGGGAACTTTTACGTGTGACCTGGTATGCAAAATACTGTTGCAATATGAATAAAGCATAACTTTTGCAGAAAAAGCTACCTTTTCCTAGACTTTTTTTCATTATGAAAACCAGAATAGTTTTTGGAAATAGGGGTTTTAACTATCAGAGTTTCCTGAAAAATAAGTTATGTTCTTCTACCAATAAAGAAAAGGAGGAAAGCAAACAACAGAAACCCCTGACAGTTAAAATGCAGTCAATGATCAGAAGTTCCAAGACAATTATTTTTTCCTTAAAAGTGACATTAAAAATTTTTAAGGTCTGGTTATTTCCAGTACATTAAGATCATTTAAAGTCAGGCAACCTTAGAGAGTAAAAGGTCTTTTAAAAGGGTGTAAATTTACATTGTCAGAGGCATGTAAAGTGATAATTGCATAAAAGACAATCAAGTTCTTTAAGATTATGGTTTGATGTTTCTAAATATCTGCTTTCAGAATTTTCTTGTATCTGTCAAAGATTAAGATACCTTATTCAACCTCAAGAATCAAAGAAAAATTTAGATTTCTAAGATCATGATTCTTTTTTAATTTACCTTCTATACTGTATCTCTCAGCATTGCCAGACATGTGGGGTTTTTGTAAGAATTGCAAGAGCAGTACTGATTAGTAATAATGACATTCCTTATCTGGAAGCTATAGCTGCTTCAGAGGAAATCCAAAAGGTCAGTCTGCCTAAAGGAGAGCATTAATGTTACTGAGGACTACAGGGAGAAACCAACATCGCAGCTAGAAAGGTCTCTGCAGCTGGTGACGCCTGCTGACAAAGAGCCCCTTAGGGAGCACGATATAGTCTTTCTCCAGCCAGAGTCAGCGCTTTCTGCCAAAAGGGAAAGCCAGCACCGCACCAGGAAAGGAACAAGTCTGAAGCTTGACTACAAGGACCCTGAAGACTCAGCAAATACTTTGAGGAACCAGAGACCCTGCAGAGGAATCCTGAATCCTGAGGGTCCAGGTCAGAGACAGGGCCAGGGCTGGCCACTGGGTGTTTAGCCATAACTCACACAACAGAGGCCCACAGCCAAAACCTGCCAGAGAAAATACCAAAGATCATCCTAAGGAAATGGAAAACAAAAAGGAAAAAAAAAAAATCAGAGCAGAAAAAAGGAAACTCTTTGATTCAATTATTTAAATGCAAGACATGTTCTAATCTTACTTACATTAATTGCTCCAAAGGTTGAACTGTACTACAAGCTTGGTACCTTCATGATTTATTTTTCTAGCATAGAAAATAAATAAATGAATAAAAGCTATACATTTTATGAAGCGCAATATCAGCTGTAGAGATGAATGAAATCATAAACGCAGTCATAGCTATAACATGCTACCACACAATTTGAAGCAGAAATATCTGTAAAAACATGAGCAGAACTATCTATAGAGAATATCTAGCTAACAGATTCATTAAAAATTATAGTTATATGTGTCTTCATTAAGAGGAAGCTGCAGGACAATGAAGGATACAGTGGGAAAAGTATTATATTTTAAAAGCATCTCCTTAATAGAAAGAACAGCAGGGTAAAATGTGCTCTGGCATCTTAATAGTGCTTTGCCTTCAATAAATATAGATGTTTTCACTGAAACTGATGAAAACATCCACTGTGTTCCCTCTGATCCATTGGCAATCAAAAGTACTACCTAATTTGCAAGATGATGATTTGGAGTATTGACAATCATTCACAAATATTACTTGGTTTTAGTACATTTTGTCTAGCAAGAGGAGGCAAAGGCTTTGCCACAGCAGATCATCATGTGGCATTAACTACTGTCGACACATGCTATATAAGTTTAGTGAATACAGAAACAGATGGAAACAAACCGTACACACCTATTACGACTTCCTCCTTCATTGTTACTATACCAGTGCCTGCAGACACCAACAGAGACTTGCGTCCAGCATCTCAAGCCCTGACAAAGTTTAAGAAATAAAGCCCAGTAATCCCATTAGAAATCTTCCAGACTTCAGATAAAAATGAATAGGTTGAGAAACAGGAGTGAAAAGTAGGGAAAGAAACATCTCCCTGCTGAATCAATCCATTTGCACCATGTACAGGGGAACAGAGCCCTGTGTGCCTGTTCACACACCCTGGGCCGTGGCAGGGACCATGGCACGAGGGTGGAGGCAGAAACACCCACCACAGAGCAGTGTGCTGGCCCATTTACATCTCCACATCTCCACTCGCTAGACAGAGCTCGCCCGCGAATTTGGACAACCAGTTGCATCCAGCACGTAAGCTCATGGAGATGAAAAAGAAGTGGCGAAAACCATCCTACCACATCCATTCTTATTGAATGTTAACAAGGGGTGTCCTTAGATAAATCCTTTCCTGTTAGTTTTGTGGTCAATGTGGTTAGCATGGTGTGGTTTCAGTAGTCTGAGTAGCAGCCAATCTAACCATATTTCAGACAACTCCCTGGAGTACACATACAACAGGCAGAAATAATGGGACTGAAAAGCTACAGGCTTAATGAAAAATTTGGCAGTCTAGGCGGGGATACAAAAAGGCAGATTGGAATAGAATTGAAATTGAAGCAAATTCTAAGGTAGCTTTTAGCTACTACTACGTAACTGCTATGTTAGTACTAGCATCTGTGCAAAATGTATCATTTTTTCAGCTCACTTAGTATACACTAACTTTTCATAAAACTGTAGCAATTATGAAGATCTGGACTGTATGCCATAATAGTTATGATAAGGGTCTAACTCTAGTGTTTTCCATAAATTACTATTTAGTATCAATCTTTAAACTTGTTTAACCATTTTGTTTCCTTTAATGCCTTTCAACAGACAGATACAAGGTTAGTGGAGGGAGACAACACTGACACACAATCTGCTACACACAGTTTCTGTTGGTAGGGTTTTTACTATTTGTGCAGAATAATTAAATAAATGAGTCCCTGCCAAGTAGTTATAGAAATTAAATGGTAGATATGGTAAAGTGATTTAACAGCTGTGGCTGAAAATGTGGAACCTTCATATGTATTACTCTGGGTAGCACTCAGAAAATTATTGTAAAGTAGTCTCAACAGGAGGATTATCTGTAAATATTTACTACGCTGTCTTTGTTACTCTACTTCAGGAACCTCTCACATGGAAAACCAGAGATGTTTGAAACCTGCTTTTTGTGATTTGAATAAAGTCATTGAATAAACTCCCTTTCTTGAATCTAGTCATTAATTCACACTGCTGTCCTTCTCATGAGCCCTTAGCAAAACAACATTTGATATTTCACATTTGCAGAGATACCAAAATGGCTAACATACCTCAAGTAAACCCTGTAAATATTGCACAGCTAACAAGGAAAAAGGTTAACTTCATTTTGCTTTTCTCATGACTGTGACTCTCCTCCCATGAAGCCATCTTCCAACAGAAAGAAGTGCTTCTTAAGTTACAGCTGTGGCTTGATGCTTAGCTGTCATACAAATATTGCATATTATATTATCTGAATCTTATTGGGATGGTGATTTTCAGAAAAAATATTATTCCATACACAGCTGGGGCTTAACTACCACAAAACTTGCAGAACATATTAACAAAGCAATTAGAAACACCTCCTAAGGATGAGTAATTTGCTGTGTCTTTGTTTCTTCTGCTATTATGTAATAAGGGACTATATTAATCCTAGTTAACTATATAGAAAAACTCCAAATTCTCCCTTTATATTCAATAAATATTTTTACTGCAGTAGTTCATCATCCCAGTGTATCAACTAAATCAAAAGTGGTTAAAGTGCAAACTTCCTGTTTCTAAATACATTTCCATCCCTTTATATTGTTTGAAATACCTGGGCAATATATATGTACCCATCATTTTGTCTGACACCCTCTTTTGAAGGATGAGTTAGTATTTCCCTGCCTAACTTCATAATCAGTCTAAGGAATATCAGATATTTAATGACTCTAAAATATCATTTAAAGGAGCGGGTAAATACACAAACCAACTTTAAAATACAAAAAATTTGGCTTAGGTTATTGTGTTATCTTTTACTGTCTTCTCAAGAAGAGAATGGAAGAGCTTTCTTCTGCCAATTGACAGAGAAGAAATCACCAATATTTTTGAAGTGTTTCAAAATAAGGTAGTACTCAAATGAGTATTCTCCAATATCAGCATTATAATCAGTCCAGTACTTACATTTAGATGAAGTTGGTTAGTCCACTGACCAATTACTTTGTATTCTGTACTCTTGTTGGTGATTTGATACTGAAAAATATCATAGCGTCCAGGAGCATCTCCATTTTCATTGAAGATAACAGGTGTTCCAGCACTCCCTGAAAAAAAATTAAAAAGCAGTTAGGATAAATAACTTTAGAGCAATTTTCCAGAAAATATATTTTGGAGGAAAAGTACTAAATAGAGATTGAGTAGGTTCTTTGTAATGCAAGGCTAATATGGTAATAAATCCAAAAACCTCACAAAGAGAAAACGTGTGTTATTATCATCATCACAAAATCTACCCTATCTATGGTTAATGAAAACAATTTGAAAAGCCAATCTTTTGCTATTGTTTTTTGTTGGTTTGTTGGTTGGTTAGGTTTTTTTGTGTGTGTATTACAGAATATCAGGAAATTCTGAAATAAAACAGAAGTGAAGAAACTCCTTTTGACTTGCAGAAGGGTACGGTTTCACTTTAGGATGTGAATACAGTGCAATAAGCAAAAAATAGCAATCTTGTAATGAACTTCATAAAGAATTTCCCTGTTATGTATAAAAATAAAATGAATATCATCAACTTAGGATCCAATGCTCATAAAAGACTTTGAGATGTAGATGTCTAATTCTGGTCACAGTTAATGTGATCAGTTTCTAGCACTGACCACCTGTGTAAAAGTGTTTTATCAAAATAAATTAAGGATAGCAGCTGTGCTTGTTGCTCTCTCCTCTATACATGACACTGCCTGACAGAAAGGGCCATTGCTGAAGCTGTCAAAAGTTATAAATCAACACTCTGTTCTTACTTCGATCAACAAAATGTTCAAAGATTGAAAACTACATGTCTACCTTGGCAACTAGGCCAGCCAAATGAGAACACATTTTGATGAATTCCCCAAGGTGACATCAAGGATTTACACTGCTACAGAAACTTTTCAAAAACTACACAAAGAATCTCATTTTCACCCACCCCCCAAATTCATAAGTTTAGGTGAATCGTATTTATAGTTGAGGTCCACTAAAGGCAAATTCAAGTATGTTAAAGTTCTATTTCAGTGACTGGAGAATGAAATCTGTCATTACTGGGGAAACAAAGCAAACCACCACAAAACCCACCCCCCAATGTTTTAACTTTTCTCCATATGAACAACCAAGAAAAGGTGAATATCCAGTTCACAGTAAATTCCTACAGTATAAGACTTGCTCATGTAGCACCCACAGCACTAAGTCCACTGTGAGTGGTTTCCAGAGAATGCCAAAAACCACTTGAAATTCTGGATTTATAACAAGCAGAAGCTAGCTAGTAGAAGCGGGGACAGCAATCTACATACCGCATAATTTCAGCATAAATACTTCTTCTTCTAAGTCTGTCTGTCTCCCATAAAGTTTTTTGTTCTCTTGTTTTGTATAGCAGCTTTCATACAAAACTGAAATCCAGTGAAATAAACAGTGCTTTCAGAGTGACAAGTAGCACATTAACTACTGTGCCAATTTCACAGTTCTGCCAGCAAAACTCTGGCTGCAAAAATTAGATGTGAGCAACCACGGAAGAAGAGTATCAAAAAATTATTTGTGATAAAGACTTAAACGCCATGAAGATACAAGAGACTCAACATAAAATTTTGGAAAGCGCTTTCTGCTTTGCTCCCAATTTCTTTGACAAAATGGAGGGCAAGAAAAATGCCAGTCTACAATTTTCCAAGCAATGAAATTATTCTTCACTGCTCAAATAGCAGGTTGAGCCAATAAATTTCTTTCACCCAATAAACACATACTTGACCGTTGTTGGTATGGAGGTATGGAGGTAACCTTCAAAATATCACTGTCAAGTAATGATGGAATTCATCTTTCCACTCAACACCATTTAAAGAGCTCATGGAAAGAAGAGATATATTTTACCAACAGATAGAAAATGCCCTTTGTATCCCTTAAGACCAATGGGAACTTCAGACACTCTTATGTTCAGCAATAAGAGCATGAGTTTATAATCTATTGCTGTTTTTAGAAATATCATGTACAAAGAGACAGAGTATAGTACAGGCCAGAACCATCTTTCTCTTTGATATAGTGGTGTTCTCAGCTAGAGTGTAACAGCATCTCATGCTGTGCACCTCAGTCACCAGGGATGAAGCATCCTGCTGAATTGAGCTGCCACTCAACTTGTCCGACAAGATCTTTCTCATATAGCTGAAATTAAAACAACCTTTGCCAAGTTAATAAAGTTAAGCTTGTTAAAACTTGGAATTAGCTACAGAAGATTCAGACTCCTGAACAATGGGAAGAACACACTATCCCTCTGTTGAATAACAGATTTTTAGAAAGTACAATAACTGTCACAGTACCTGATGTAAAGTAAATTTGATAATCTACTAGCAGTGCTGCCATATCTAGGAGACACTGTGAGCAAGCAGTACTAGATCATTATTTTCATCTATGTCTTATGACTTATATATAACCTTCCCTTTATTGTTGCTTTGTGGAATGAAACATTTAATGAACCTAAACAAGGAGGTATACATGACTGGATAGTGCTAATAAACCATTAGCTACACAACCAGGAAAGCAAAGCTTAAAGGCATTTGAAGAAAAACTGGGGATTTTGGCAAGGGATCCCAAAATTATGAATGCAAGGTGGTAGCAGAAGCCTTGGAAGTGTAAGGACAGAATAAAAATAGAGACCTCAAGATAAACAAATCACCAATGTTTAGCCAGTGTTCTTAAAAGAATGTTCATCTCATCTGAAGAAAAGTATAGCCTGATGGATGATCCAGATGAACGGTTCGTCTGAGAACGGATAGTCCTCAAAATGAAAAGGTTTTCTAAGAAAATATACCTTGTTGGATAGTCTATAAAATGAAAGTGAATACTTCTGTGGAAAAGCTGATTAAGACTGTATAGAAATCAGATAACCAAACCATGTGGAGAAACACTGTAGCTGACCATAACTAATAGCACTGGTGGAGGCACATCTAGATAAATAACACTGTAACATATGCCACTGAGTTGTACAAATGCCTTTTTTTTTTGACAGCCAGAAATGCAAAATTGAGCACTTGATATCCTGTACAGTAGTGTCACTTATGCTTATACTGTACCATTACCATTACAGGGAATTGCATCTTAGAACTAGTTTAGGACACTGAGTGTTTAATTGTTCCACTTAATGGTCATTGAGGACTGGATGCTAAATCTAAATGCAACACACTGTGGAGAGAAAGAAATGCTGAATACATCACTGACCTGAGGTAGTGAGCCAAGATTATATAAGTTCCAGCTTACATAAAAAGATTTTGGGAAACCACACTGGATAGTTCTTGGATAGGTTATTTATCTTAGAGAATGAACTTGGATGTCCTCATCCAGGAACCACATTTATTGGGCACCATCATATCAAAATGTTACTTTTGCTTATGAAAAATGTCCTTGTAACGTTAGTATAGACCACTTCAGAGAATATAAAGTAGCCCATATTTTTTAAAATAATTTCATTGATTTCATAATCTTTTTTTTTTTTTTTTTTATAATTTGTCAGCAACCATTTAACAAGGTAGTTAAAGTGCAGTGAGGGAACTGTGTCTTTGGACTGTTTCACATTTTATTCTCTGTGTGGTTATATTGCCAAATATAATTTTAACCCATGATTGACTCAGGTAATTGTATTCAATCTGTCACCATCTTAACTAATTTTTTAATATATTCTGAATGCCTAAAACAGAAGTACATGGCAGGAATTTCAAGAACACATAATAAGCTTGGTTAACATGGAAAATCCGGTGTGAACCTTCATCTCCTTCATCTTTCCTTTGCGCCAGCCCTCTTTTTTTCTAATATATAAACATAGTTACTAACCTATTTTGAGATCTGTTTCTGAGGTCTCTATTTGCTGAGCAATTCCAGCATACTTTTAAAGTCTTTTTTTTTTCTGATATCTGTAGACTGATAAGTAGAAGGAAATTTTCAAGTTTCACAATGAAGCATTGTTAAAAAGGTTTACTGCTTTGTTTTGAAATCCCACTCTTTTGCAGTTTAAAAGGTAAAACAAAATAGGAAAATGTAGCTCATTCAATGTCCTTAGTCTGTAAAGGAAAGTCTAGCAGTTCAATCTCACAGTTCGCATAGAGAAGGTGTTCATTTCCCTTTACGGGAACTACTTAACCAAAAGGAACAAAAGGGATGAGATACAGTGGGAGGCACGTGGAGACAGAGCTCCATCCATTCTTATACTCCTTTGAAGACACCACAGCACAAAGCAATTACACTGCCCTGATAGCAGAGCTGTGGCTACATCCAAAGATGGTCAAAATACAGACAAAGAAATACTGGGTTGTGCACCTGAACTGGTGTCCTGAGTTTTTCAAGTCATAAACCTAACTATTTGCCTACTACTGGACTTCCTTTTAACATCCATATATACTGAAAGTATTATGTGATCATGTAAAAGCTTCAGAGTCTTTGATCTATTACAAACCAGATCCCTTTGATTTTTTGAAACACTGAGGGGCTGATAAATAAATCCTGCTTCAAATCACTCCAAAATCAGACTAAATAAGTAATCTTCTATAAAGTCTATAGAAGGTTGCTTTGTAGAATAGTTCTATTACCATTCAGTTAAAGGAAATCCATACCCACAGTGTAAATGAATAACTGATATTTTATTAAGCCTAAGGACACATTTACTCATTGCAGATATAAAGTAACAATCTGATACTGAAAGAAATTCTCCCTCCTCCTTCCAGTTTACAGCCAGAAGCATTAAACAACTCTGGGTGTTAAACTAGCACATTAGCTAAACGTTACCGAAGAAATGTGTCTGTGACCTCAGCTGTTTATGAGCCTTTCAAAATGCAGCTTAAATTAACCAGAAATGTTAGTGAGAGGAGAAGAAAAAGCATGAGGTTTTTAATTCAGAAACAAGGATGTAATGGAACCTTTTAAATTTTTAATGCCTTACACTGATGTCAAGGAGGACACTTTCTGATAAACAACTGTTTTATTATAGTTCCTTTGTGCACTGAACTTGAAAATTCATATTCTTCTGAAGGAATCCTTTAGCATGCACCTTGATATTCTTAAGATGCTGCTCAGCTACTACCTTATCCTGTATGTGCCTACTTTATCAAGTTACATATCACATGAATCTAAAACATCCCTGCTAATGCAAACTGTAATCTTAGTTCCCTGTGAGGTTACAAAGTAGACTTGCTCAGATGCCTTCCAGTTAAGTTGTTCTCTTTATATCTCAGGTAGTGGAAAAGAAGTGGTAAGACTGGAAAACCACATGTTCAGATGTAGTAGTGGCCAACTGCATATTAAAGTGCTTAATCTGTAACAGATCCTAAATTAAGAATAGTGGTGAGCCTTATTTAAAAAAAAAAAGTTAAATTAAATCAACAGATTTGGCTTTTTGTTATATGAAAACCTTAATAAAAATTTACTTGTTACAAGGCCCTGTTACTTCAGTGCCTTGACAAAAGCATAGAAACGTGGTTGTGCTGATAAGTCTTACAACTGCCATTTACAGAATATTCCAACTCTACTGGAGCTGATTCCATTACAAAGCTTGATACGAAATACACATCTGGTATTTCACCAGATTTCAGTGGCTTGATATTAATTTCATTTTTCAAACTGAAATGAAAATTACTTAAGCTGAGTCTTCATCCTATGAGCTGCTCCACATAGGCTGTTTCTTCTGTTATGAATCCTAATGCAGTCAGCACGGATTCAAGGGTATGCTTAGGTACACACAGGTCAAGCACTTTATTGTACGCTACAAAACAGTTAACTGTTGTTTATCAAAAACTTCAGAACGCACCATCTGTTAGAATTTGGCTTTACTGGAAGATTCCTCAGATTTATAGGATCAGTCCTTATTTCATTAATTTATACAACTAGTTTCAATTGTTACAGTTGGGACTTCAGATGTTTTTTAATTATCATTTCATTTTAATCAGCTGTTAAAAGGAAAAAGATACTACAGAGATGTACATGAATTAAATTGTTCTCAGTAAAGTAGAAAGAGGGAGAGTAACCCTTTGAACTTTCAGTACTCCGAGTTCTCAGAGAGGAAGAATGTGTCTGTAACATAAAACAAGAAATTTGTCACTGTTAAGTATTTCAATGAAACAAATGAAATAGAACATTGAAATGGAATCTATTGAAAGAGTGAATACAAGCTGTTGAAACATTTAATATTTAAAAAAAAGCAACAGATAATTATAATTTACTAATTAGAACTAACAAAAGTTAATTTGTGAATGTTAGGCTGGCAGACAGAGAAGGAATACACACTGTATCAAACTATGTAAAGTTTGTAATAAATGAAGCCATTATCTGCTCTAATCTCCATACAGCGGACATTTTCAAACAATGAGCAATGTGGTTACTAAAATAACAAATTATTTCCTACACCTATTCAAAATCTGAAAACTACTCTCTTTATGTTTACCCTAAATGTCTCAATTAAATATTGGAACAATAGAACAGGTTTTCATCCAGTTGCTGTAAACGTAGGTGCTTACTAATGTGTTAAATATCCTAAAACGCTGGAGATATCCACCAAGATATGCAGAATCTGTGCTTTTCTGAGGCAGCATCTGGAGGCCAGATGGATACCCTGGGGTATATGAAATGGCATTCGATGCCCATGTTTAGGCAATTTATCTTACTTACCACGGGGCAGATTCTGGCTGTTCATGTATGAATGAACAAAATAGAACCAAAAGGAAACAGTGAGTGCTACAGGAAATTAATTGTATACAGATTTAGGACATATGTGATATAAATTATGGTGGCACACACTACAAGGCTTATAAAGTAAAAAATTTGGTATTAAAATAAACTGATACAAATAAATTCCAGGTCAGGCAGTACAACTTTATATTGTTGAAGCTGATGGACAAGAACTTTAGCTGTGGTTCTAAAGAGATGGGTATAATTTATTTAATGTCTTGGTCCTCAGCACAGTGAATAATTAGAAATGTGTACTTCTGTTCAAGGAACAGTTCATTCCACCTCTGCATGAGAACATCAGTCAGGGCAGGTATCATGAGCACATGGTATTTAAAATAACAAATAACAAGTAGTATATTTTTCCTTCCAGAATGCATTAGAACTTCTTGCCACAAGAAGCACAGAACATGATGTCTCATAAAAATTTCCCTAAAATGAACCAAATTTGAAGATGAGACTAAGCTGTTGCAGCCAACAATATAGGTATATTAAAAAGTAATTTGTCCCATCATTCATTAGTATATCTATCAGTGGTTATTAAGAACAGTGATCTAGATGCAACTCTGGTTCATGCAGTCCTTCAGCTAATTGCAAGAAAATACACTAGAAAAATTCTTTTTTTTTCTTCATTTTCTTTGTTCCCTACATTCTCTCCCCAAGCATCTGCTATTGGCCACTCTCAGAAAACTTACTATACTGGTGAAATTTTTTGTTCATATCCTCTAACAAGTAATACTCACTCCAGAATATAAAAGGACAGAACTCTAGGTCGTGTTCTTATAGTACCTTGAGTCTATTAACAAACAATAAGTATATACATAATACAAACATATAATGGATTAAAATTCATATTTTGCCACATAAAAAATTAAAATTGCTAGACACCAGTCCTGTTACAGTGACACAGTAATGTGAAGGCAGTTTTATATTTCCCAGCCTGGGCTGACCCCCTTCTCTGCACAGCAAGGCTATGCCTCTACTTTCACCTCTCCTCCCAGAGGTGGGGCAATGCTATGTGAATGACTTTCCTTACTTCAGGACTAACTGGGAAGGGTAGGAGATGTAGATGAGCTTCTTCACCCATAGGTGCTAAAGCAAAGCAGGCATTAGCACTGTGTCATTGACTGTGACATCCATCAGTCCTGGGAAAGAAGTCTGAAGGAGGTTCTGATAGGGTAGGCACAAGTGAGGAACAGGAAATGATCCCCTTTGGACTCCCCTGCCACCTTAGATTAGTTCTTTCCACCTCTGGAAAAGAGACAGCCCCATCCACACAACCTCATCACAGTAGATAAGGAGGAGGATTTGGGGGGAAGAGAGGAGACAGAGTCAAAGAGCTTGCCATTCCCTACATGTAGCCAAAAAATTCAACACTACCCATATACTTGAAAGAATCCAGACTATTTCTATTCTGTGTTCAGAAAAACCATAGAGACAGGTTTAGTCTAAAAATCTATGGCATACGTGGTGTGCCAGAGACAATTGGTTCAGTTCTGCAGCTGAAGAACCCAGTAAGTCAAAAAAAGCCTACAGGCTCTGAGAACAGACATTGTATGCAGTGGGGACAAATAACTCATTCACTTTAAATA
Organism: Phalacrocorax carbo; assembly: GCF_963921805.1. NCBI lineage: Eukaryota > Metazoa > Chordata > Aves > Suliformes > Phalacrocoracidae > Phalacrocorax > Phalacrocorax carbo. The sequence continues at coordinate 23,696,449 of NC_087513.1, read as the reverse complement.
CGACACATAATATAAAATTGAACTGCAATATAAATATTACTCTAATAACATACTAAATAGTAGCAAGGTGTTATGACATTATCTAGTAAGTGCCAACAGCTTGTACTGGAAGTGGAAGTTATAAGAGGATGATCATAGAATCATAGAATCATAGAATTGTTAAGGTTGGAAAAGACCCTTAAGATCATCAAGTCCAACCGCTAACCTATCACTGCCAAGTCCACCACTGAACCATTTGCTCAAGCACCACATCTACCCTTCTTTTAAATACTTCCAGGGATGGAGACTCCACCACCTCCCTGGGCAGCCTGTTCCAATGCCTGACAACCCTTTCAGTGAAGAAGCTTTTCCTAATAGCCAACCTAAACTTCCCCTGGCGCAGCTTAAGGCCATTTCCTCTCGTCCTATCACTTGTTACTAGGAAGAAGAGACCGACCCCTGCCTCACTACAACCTCCTTTCAGGTGTTTGTAGAGAGCAATACGGTCTCCCCTCAGCCTCCTCTTCTTCAGGCTAAACAACCCAAGCTCCCTCAGCTGCTCCTCATGAGACTTGTTTTCTAAACCCTTCACCAGCTTTGTTGCCCTTCTTTGGACACATTCCAGCACCTCAATGTCCTTCTTGTAGTGAGGGTCCCAAACCTGAACACAGTACTCGAGGTGCGGCCTCACTAGTGCCGAGTACAGGAGCAGGATCACCTCCCTGGTCCTGCTGGCCACACTATTCCTGACTCAGGGCAGGATGCTGTTGGCCTTCTTGGCCACCTGAGCACACTGCTGGCTCATGTTCAGCAGCTGTCAGCCAACACCCCCAGGTCCTTCTCCTCCAGGCAGCTCTCCAGCCACTCCTCCCCAAGCCCGTAGCGTTGCATGGGGTTGTTGTGACCCAAGTGCAGGACCCGGCAGTTGGCCTTGTTGAATCTCACACTGTTGGCTCCGGCCCATCAATCCAGCCTGTCCAGGTCCCTCTGTAGGGCCTTCCTGCCCTCCAGCAGATTGACACTTCCACTCAGCCTGGTGCCCCCTGTAAACTTACTGAGGGTGCACTCAATCCCCTCATCCAGATCATCAATGATAATATTGAACAGGACCGGCCCCACCACTGAGCCCTGGGGAACCCCGCTCGTGACTGGCCGCCAACTGGATTTGACTCCATTCACCACCACTCTCTGGCCTCGGCCATCCAGCCAGTTTTTAACCCAGTGCAGAGTGCACTTGTCCAAGCCGTGAGCAGCCAGCTTCTCCAGGAGAATGCTGTGGGAGACAGTGTCAAACGCCTTACTAAAGTCCAAGTAGACAATGTCTACAGCCTTTCCCTCATCTGCTAAGCAGGTCACCTTACCATAGAAGGAGACCAGGTTAGTGAGGTAGGACCTCCCTTTCATAAACCCATGCTGGCTGAGCTCGATCCCCTGGGTGTCCTGCATGTGCTGCATAATGGTATTCAAGGTAACCTGTTCCATGACCTTTCCCAGCACCGTGGTCAGGCTGAGAAGCCTGTAGCTCCCTGGATCCTTCTTCCAACCCTTCTCGTAGAGCAGCGTCACATTCTCTAGTTTCCAGTCATCTGGGACCGCCCTGGTTGACCAGGACTGCTGATAAATGATGGACATTTGCTCGGCGAGCTCCTCTGCCAGCTCAGTATCCTCATCCTCACATCCTCAGTATCCTTGGGTGGATCCCAACCAGCCCCATGGACTTGTGAACATCCAGGTGAAGGAGGCAGGTCAGTGACTGCCACCTCTTCAACAAGTGGGACTTCATTCTGCATACTATCTCCATCTCCCAGCACAGGGGCCTGACAACCCTGAGGATGACCAGTCTGACTATTAAAGACTGAGGCAAAGAAAGCATTAAGTACCTCAGCCTTCTCCTCAACTTTCATGGCAAGGTTACCTTCCACATCCAACAAAGGAGGGAGATTCTCCCTGGCCCTCCTTTTATAACTGATGTATTTATAAAAACATGTTTTTGTTATCTTTAATGGTGGTGGCCAGTTTAAGTTCCAGCTGGGCCTTCGCCTTTCTAATCTTTTCCCTGCATAACCCCACAACATCCTTGTAGTTCTCCTGAGTCACCTGCCCCTTCTTCCCAAGGCAGTAAGCTCTCCTTTTTTTCTTGAGTTCCAGCCAAAGTCCCTATTCAGCCAAGCTGGTCTTCTCCCCCACCTGCTCGATTTACGGCACATGGGGACAGCCTGTTCCTGCGCCTTTGAGACTTCCTTCTTTAATAACATCCAGCCTTCCTGGACTCCTTTGCCCTTCAGGACTGCTTCCCAAGGGACTCTGTTAACCAGACTCCTTAACAATCCAAAGTCTGCCCTCCTGAAGTCCAGGGTAGTGGTTTTGCTGACCCTCTTCCTTACTTCTCCAAGAATCGAAAACTGTCAGTCATGGTCACTGAGCCCAAGACATTCTCCGACCACCACATCACCCACCAGACCTTTTGACTTTTGGGAGTAATAACTATACAAATACAATACAAATATGTAAATAAATGCATAAAGTTTTGTTTGCATGATATTATAGACTGGAGAGTATCAAATGTTCTTGGGTGGAAAATGTTAATTTCAGTGTTATGAGGTATATGTTTATATTTTTTAAAAGTGTTGTTGTTGGGTATTTTTTCTTTTTAAATATATTTTTCAGCACCAGTCATAGCAAGCACATTTCTTGTAATCCTTCTGAGAAGAGTTCATGGTTATGATTTTCCACAAGAAAAAAAAAGAAAATAAGGTAGTTCTCTATCTTACACATATGCTAGGAAGTAAGTGGGAGTGAAAGTGTGAGGAATCTCTAACACACATACAACTGCAACTCATTTGTTTCAGTATCGCCAAAATGAATACATTCCAAGTAAATGTGCATTTCTCTACAGAATCACAATCACCTCCAGTCCCCAGCAACACAACCACACAGTAGATGTCCCATACTTCCACTGGGGTCATCTGCCATGTTCAGCAAGTCCTATCTAGGTAGGTCCTACCTAGGACACTGAATTATAGGGGAAAATAACCCATATTCCCGTCCTGGATTAATGTTCATACATCATTCTACTAGAGCGGTCATGTTCAAATAGATACAAGTATAAATATTCCTTTCTCTCCCTCTTTATTATCTGAATCTTTCAAAAAGTTCTGGCTAAGGTTTTGTGTGACATTCTGGTTTTATAAGGCGCCTCCTTTTCTGCTTTGGTAATCAGCTTATTCCCTCTGGAATAAGCACCTCTGCTCAGTTCTTCACACAGATATGCTTGCAGCATTGTTTCTACCCTGCATATTCTGTCCCAGCTCCAGCAGAGCTTCTATTTGTGGTTCTGCTCCTCTGTCTCCAGGATCTTCTCATCTCCACCTGAGGTGAACACCTGTGTTCAGCAAAGTAGGGCTTTACACTGAGTTACTCTGCCCTAAGATCACTAACTGTACTGAACTTGGTGGCTGGTCTTTGGAACAGCTTCTGTCATCAGCTTCTTTTTCACCATAATATTTTTAAATATAAAGTTTGGAATAAGAGGGGAAGGGTAACAGTCACTCCCTTAGCTAACCTAGCCCATGTTCACAGTTCTCAGATACCAAAATGTGATTCATCATGTTCATACTGACATGTAATGATTGTGGTATTTCTTATCTAAGTCTTCATTCTTTTTCCAGAAAACAAACAAAAAAGAAACACTTTGTCATATAATCATAGTTAAAATAATGGATTACAAAGAATATTAAGAAACTAAAAAGTTTCCCATCTAAGGCTTATACAAAGTGCAGTTGATTAAAAAAAACCAACACTCCAACATACAAACCCACAGCCAAAAGCCATGAACTATGAGGATGTTCTGAAAGCACACAGATATTTTAAGATTTCTCAAACAAGGCACATCTGCATCCTTAATTCTGTCCCATTGGGATGTCATTATGACACAGATATTAGCCATTAATATTTAGTTAAAAGACATCTGAAACATAAATGCAATTTGCTTCTCGTCTAACCCAACTCCACTTAATATTTTCCTTCACATGCAGCATAATATGAGCAATGTACTATCAGGCATTCATGAGGCTAATTCACCTTGCTGAACAAGGTCTTACTTGACACTAAGCTATTTCCTGTTGTTTCCTGAGTGCAATAAGCTGTGTCATAATTAAGATCATTAAGCAGGTTAAAAGTATATCAGGGAATTTTCTAATACTGATTTCTACCAGTTGACAGGGATCACAAAAGGCCTTCCTTCTAGTGCTTCAGCTGGAGCTTAAACACTGATGTTTAGAGAGGGGACAGCTCCAAAGAGGAACTGTTAAATATCCATAACTCTTTTTGTAGCTAGATTTCTTTTGTAGAGTCTAGACCAAAAAGGAACTAACTCACACAACCATGCACACATACACACACACAGAGCTTCAGGTCACGCTTCAATTATCATAAAAAATTTGGAGAGAGGCATCATGCAGAGACGTCCCTGTCTGAATCACAGCTTTAGATTTTCCAAAGTGTCCAAAGTAATGTTATTTCAGCCTCATGACTTTGTCATGTGTCCTGGTTTTGTCTAGGATAGAGTTCATTTTCTTCACAGTAGCCAGTATGGGGCTGTGTTCTGGATTTGTGCTGAAAACAGTGGTGATAATGTGGAGATGTTTCAGTTGTTGCTAAGCAGTGTTTACCCTAGTCAAGGACTTTTCAGCTCCCCGTGCTCTGCTGGTGCACAGGAAGCTGGGAGGGGACACAGCCGGGACAGCTGACCCCAACTGACCAAAGGGATGTCCCACACCATATGGCATCATGTGCAGCTGGGGGAAGAGGGAAGGGGGGGACGTTTGGGGTGATGGTGTTTGTCTTCCCAAGTAACTGTTACGTGTGATGGAGCCCTGCTTTCCTGGAGATGGCTGAGCACCTGCCTGCCCATGGGAAGGAGCAAATGAATTCCTTGTTTTCCTTTGCTCACATGCAGCTTTTGCTTTACCTATTAAACTGTCTTCATCTCAATCTGCAAGTCTTGTCACTTTTACTCTTCTGATTCTCTCCCTCATCCCACCTGGGGGGAGTGAGTGAGCAGCTCTGTAGTCCTTAGTTGCCAGCTGGGATTAAACCATGACATCATGTCTTACTGTTTGATGTTTCTAGGATGCAAAGCAGTCTAATACAATTCACAACAAACACTATGTTGTTCATTAAAGTATTACCTTGTGCTGAAAAGAGGTGGCAGACTACAGAGCAGTTACTGAGAAGTCTGATATGCTGCAGCAAGGAAAAAAATGCTTGAAATTCCTGAGTCCTTCAAATCTGCGTGGCAATATTTAATGTACTGAAGTCAAAGGATAAGAAATAATTTCTGGGGTTTTATTATCTGGTTTCTTTGTAATTAGAGCAACCAGTAGTGAGTTACTAGTGCCCAGTGAAAATTTACTCTGTCACCATGGTTATTTCAGGTAATTGTAGAGCTATTAATCTCCAAAGACATAAAACAATATTAATGCTATATCTATAAAACATTTAAGAAGTAGTTTCAATTTACAATGTTTTACAAGCAATTTATGGGTCACAGCCTTACTGAAGAACTGACTTAAATTTAGAAGCGAGGTCACTTAATATCTTGGATACTCCCTCCCAAGCTTCCGACTTTTTAAAGACCCTACTTTAGAGATCATACTGACCTTCCAGGAGGTCAGTCCACGGAATCTTTCAGTACTATTCAGAAACTTATATAGCAATGTCTATACTAATTTTCTACATTTATGGTTGTTGTGAAAGAGTATAACTGAATTATTTTTCACTGACTCTTGGGTAAAAGATTATTCACCTGTTTACATGGAGCATATTAGAAGCTGTTGATATACAGGGAAGCAATTTATTTTGTTGAAGACAAATGAACACAATTTTTTTTAACAGCTTAATCTGTATGAGAGAAACAACATATTCTCTGAATGGCTAATCTCTCGATTCAAGGAGTGTACTGATGATGAGTATACTTCATTAACACATTTTTACAGGTACAATTCTATATTAATATTAGTGAATAACACAGGCCATATTGCTAATGCAGTAAAACTTGAGACTCTAGATCTCAATCTTGTCTACTGCTATGATAAATTCACTTTCCAAAAAATACAAGTAGAAATAGTGACTGCTAACATTTTTACTTCTACAGACATTTTATGGCTAATCTTACAAAACAACTTTTTGGATCCCAGATACTAGGTTCATGTAAACATGCAAGAATCTTTTCAGCTTTCTTAAAAAAGTTCTGAATCCTCAGGGCTGCAGAGAAAAGTTTTCATATGCAGCCAAACTGCTATTCAAAAAACAGATGGTGCAAAAGAATTGCTCCAAGAGCAATTCTAATCTTAGAATTTAAAGGCTTCACTGAGGGCCTGACTCAAAACATCTGAGCTCGTGGTATCGAACTACTTATAGTAAGTGATATAATGAAAGATGTTAACATTAAACATCCTTCAAATCTTGGCATTATCTTCCCTACATACTAAAATGCATATTGACTAAAAGATATTCATCAAACTTCCTACAGTATCATAAGGAAGACATAAACTCTGTTTAACTAGTTACTTAACTCAGGTTTGCAACTGATTTGTATTGTGAAAACAATATATAATTTTTAAAACTTGCAAAAAAAAAGATAGATCTTTATAAATGTTTTTGGCTCAAAACTTCTAAACTATGTCTTTGTGGTTTATCACTGTACAATGAGAGTCATGTAAAAACATAAATCCACATTTTTTTCTTTTGTCAGAATTATCAAGGCTTTTAACATTTAATATGCTGGCTTGGGTTTAAATCCTAAAAAAGATACTGTTTTCACAGTTGGCAACCAAAACAGATAGTATTCTTCTCTCAACTCATACTCCAGAATAGTAATGAAACGGTCCTGATTAACTGCTTATTACAAAGGCCATTTTTTATCTGATTTAAATGTCAGTAGGCCTATCAGAAGCTCGTGGAGTGCAGGGACCTGTTGAATTGCCTAGAGATTAAGTCATACATCTTGAGCTGGCAAAAGGCATACCTGGCAAGAGAGCTGAACCCAGCAGTAAAAAAGACACACACAAACACAAAACAAAACAATGAAACAAAATCAAACAAACAAACAAAAAAAACCAAAACCAAATCAAACCAAACCAAACCAAAACAGACAAAAATAAGACCTTCTTGCTCCTGGAACTATTCAGCATGTGTGAAAATAAGCTTTTATGACTGACTTGGAGAAAGTGTTGATTGAGTTATCAAACTCATCTGGTTATGCCCAGATGTCCAAAATCTAAGATCAGTGTACAAATTTAAAAATAATTCATAATAGAAAGTTTAGTACCTAAATTCAATGCAGTTATTGGAAATCATATATCCATATGTTATCTCAGGTATTTAACGTAAGCAAAGTCTTCCCAGTTATTTGAACTCTTGCAAAATCTCTAAAAATAGGCATAGCTTACAGCATGTTTGCTTACCTATCATCATGTCCAAGTTTGCTTTTTTAAATATGTCAGTAAATCTAGTGGTTTCACTGATAGCTATGATGCAATATGAAGATTTAACTGCTACCATGCAACATTACAAAGACTACATAAAAAATCTAAATTACTAACTGTAGATCTTCCTGCTTAAAAAAACTTGATCATTCTTGCAGGTGGTTAGAGGAAATGTACTATTTTGTTACGGCGCTATGTATGTGGCAGACATAAACTTGAAAAGGTTTTGTATAAATTCTCATTTCCTTTTGCTATTTCCCTGTGAGAAAGTTGGACTTCTGTGCCCTGTAAGGGTGAATATCAATATCTGCCTCTGCAGACTTCAGAGCAGACCAAATCCCCTTACAAAAAAGAGGTGGGGGTTTTTTGGTCCAAATTTTAGTGTGATTTAAAAGACAATAAATCCAAAACATGATAGTGGGCATCTCTGCTTACCATAATCTGAGCAAGTGCAATGGGACACAGCCTGTGCTAATTATTACAACTTACACAAGCTTCAGTCATTTGCATCCATGGACCTAGAGGTAGTGTTCAGTCCAAAAAGCTGAAGATTTAGGATTTGTTGATCCCATTATGTAAACTTCAGCTAACAGTATACATGACCAGTATTTGAGGCTTTTAATCACATTGACCAATTTCATAAAATGATGATTTACAAACTAATTCCCTCCCAAATCCTTACAAGGACAAGATTCTAGAAGCTGATCTTGCAGAAACTGCCAGAGAGTTACAAAAAATGCTTCAAGGAAGACTCCTACCTCAGAGAAAGAATACTGTGCCGTTACCACAGCCTGTCAGACTTCAGCTGCTTTCTCTTACAATAAAAACTCTATCAGTTCAGCCCAGTCAAATACTGCTGCTTTCCATGGCCATACCACATACCTTTAGAACATTCACTTTATCACTCATCAAAATCCCAAGAAAATAAGAGAAACAGCAGGTGATTTCCTGTTCAGGAAAATATTACAAAGCTTTTTTCAGATTCTTAAACTAATATTACCACTGCAGTTATCTGGAGCCCTTTCAGATTTGTTCCTTGTAAGGATAAACTTGATTATATGAGGCATGTAGTTGCAATCCTAGTAAGTTAAACAAATAAGTACATAAAATCCTGTTTTCTTCTGGCCTTTTTTCTATTTCTACAGCCCAAGGAAATCTTAGGTCATACTTATAGCTGATTCTCCCAACACATCCAGGCAGGAAAGACTGTAGGAAGGTATCCCCTGAGCTGCTTCCAAGAAGTCAGCACACCCACATAGTAGAGTGCATTGTACATTAACCACCACAACAAACACAGCTTTGTTAGTGCCATGCAGGTTCAGCAAGCCCCATCTTGCAGCACTGGTGTAGTTTTGGTGCCTGAAGCTGTCACAGTGAACTAAAACATCCCCTAATCACAGCCTTCCTCTGTTCAGCCTGTGATACATCTTTAGTGCCTTTTTACTCTTTCCTTTTTTTACCAACCACCTACACAACTTCTTTTCCACCTTGTGAAGCCTGAGAGTGCAAGCCAGGACCTCCACCGTGCACTGTGTATCATCTGACCTGCTATGGCTCTGTAGCTCATTACTTGGATCTATGTCTCTCAGTATCTGCAGAAATTTCACTCTAAAGGTGTGTCGCTGACACTTGCATTTGTTTAAGAAGAAACAGGTCTAGTAAAACAGTTTCAACCAGTTCTAGCCTGGCTGATCTGATTGAAAACATCACATAATAATAATCCATGCTGTTATAAAAACTGCTGGCTTCTTTTCTACTCTCAAATCCCTGGATGAAAATATACATCACAGCCCATCATTATCTCTCATTAAAGGAATTAATTGTAGAAGAGAGGCCAAAGGAAATAAAAGAGTGCATATATATATATATATATATATATGTATATATATATATGTATGGGGTTTTTTTCCCAAAAAGTCAAATATGCAGTCTCTTCACTATTTCCCCAACTCTTCAAAACAAGTACCTGAACCTAGGTTGGAAGGGCAGGCAGATTTGACCCCTAAAAAGGATACCTTTGAAAAGTTGTCTATACGAGGATGTCCAGGAGCCCTGACAGGCCTCTTCAGGACAGGAATTAACCTCAGCAGAGCCGCACATGACCCCTTGCTAATTGTTCATGACTGCCTTTTGACTTGCATATCGAAGAGATTACTTGTCTTATTTGCAAATTGTATATCTAGCCTTAGCAAGGATTAAACTTTCTATGTAGAATGTTGTTTGGTTAGTCATAGCTCTGCACTGTCATGCTTTGATATTCAACAGGTAGTATGCAGAATGTACAGCATAGCAGAATAAGACAGGCTGTTCACTTTCCTCCTGTGGCTTGCTCCCAGCACTGTTACTTTCACAGCATCCTTACCACCCCTGACTCTGAGCCTGCTAAAATTTCCTGTTTGGTTACCTGAAAGACTTTAAAGTAGTTGGGCCCCTTCCGGCTCTGTCAAATTTTTGCAATACAGCTCGAAGGCAAAAATTAATCATCCAGTGAGATCTTTGGCTATAGTACCATGATCATAGTTGCTCCCAGTAAATAAACAAACACTGGTACCCGGTGCCAATAGGGAAGGGAATTCTGTGCATCCCATACAAATTAACCAGATAGTTAGTCTCTCTGCTCCTGTAACTGATAATACCACAGATATTGCTACTTACCTCCAACTATCTGCCAGTTTGTATACAACAAAATTCTAAAGCTCGTGGTGCATTCTCACCTGCACTTTAAAACATTATATGCAATTCTACAGGGTTTACAGGTTTTCTTGCAATCATTGTGAATTCTCCAGGTGTACAGGTGCCAGACTGAGAATTTTCACCTCTCTTCCTGCAATCAGAGTATATGCATTCACTTGCCAAGGTTCAGCTGGAGTGGTCTCACCTGATGGTTATGCAAGATTGTCCCTCATACCTACAAGGTGATATTTCACATTTTGCTTTCTGTTGCTCTTTTTTCACTTTCTCACTGTGACTTTTTGTATCTCAAGTTTATAAAATCCTATTCTAATAATTCCATTCCTTTTATGTTCTGCTTTAATTTCTTCTTGCTTTTTTCTTTAGGGTGGCTCTCTATCAGAAGAACAAAATCACGTCACAGGGTAGAGTTCAGCTTCATAATTCTTTAATAACTACAGGTGTAAATATGGGTAATCACCAAAATCATGAGCTGGTTTAAATGAGAAACATTCTCCTGAAATTCATGTACCTAAACTGATTTAAACGAATGAAGAACTGTTTCATTGTTTCACTGTTCATGGTTTCACTGTTTCACTGAGGAATGAATGAGGAGTATTTCTTTGAGCAAAGCAAAGCTAATAATTTCTGACAGCTCACTCATGACCTTTTCAAAAACCTATCCACAAAACAGTTTGTTCACAGTATCATATTTACAACTTCTGTCCAGGTGTTATACTATTAAAGCAAAGTTAAAAACAAAAACAAACTCAAAACCCCTCTTCTGTATTTTGCAAAAAGACGCTTTTATTTGCCAGGTCATTGAGAAGATTTTCTTTACAGATACAATCCAATGTACTAAAAAGGCTCCAGATTTTTTTATACAGCTCCCTACAGCTACAATAAGTTCTATAAAAGAAGAGCCAGATTTGCTCCACTCAAGCTATGCATGGGAGCTGACATCCACCTGTACACAATCTGTTCCAGGATTGAGAATGTGAAGTAATGAAAAACACCTAGAAAAACAGGATAATGATTCAAAGCACCACAGAGAGAGCATCACACTTTCCAAGTCTATAATGATCATTTCCTAATACAGTGACCTAAATCTAATCAGTGATGCATGGTAATATATGAAAACACATACTTTACCACCTGCAGCAATGCATCTCACCTGTGATATGTTGCATGTATTAGACTCCAAGTGCTATATAATTAATCACATTCTGCTTATCTAAATATTCCCCCAGTGTGCGTATAGACTGTTTCTTTCTTCTAGGTCAAAAACTTCCCTGACAGCTAAGGAATTTTTGTCATGTACTTCTGCTGACAAATTTCATCCTTTGTTTTTAAATTGTTATGGGATGGACCTGTTTATGTAAAAAATTAAAGGCTCTTCTTCAGAATTGTTTAATATCATGGTAAGAAAATAATATTTTTTAACTGTAAAGCTCTCTGAGTCTCACAGCATGATATAAATAATGTTACCAGATTTGAACTTAGGATATGTTATTGCTAAGTTCACCTTTTCTAATATTTCTTACATATTTTTAAAAAACCTTAGAGTAACAATTTTAAAGATAATAAAATATCTATCAAATTGCTCTTCATGCCATACTTAAAAATAGAGCTAAACAAAAATATTTTTATTATGAAAGGTATCAGCCAAAGATCTTTTTCAATGAAAATATTTTTGTGGCCTTTTATTGAAAATTTTCCTAGATTTTTTTCAGTGAAAATCTAAAAGACTTCTGAATTTTTAATAAATGTGTTATATTAAGATAACATAAATTAATATAAAGCTGTATACATTTAAAGACAAAGAAGTCAAACTGAGTTAAGGCTGGATGCACTGCACTAAAAACAAAAAAAAAAAAAAAAAAAAGAAGAACTGCCACAGCAAGATATTTCATTGTAAGGCTTTGTTCACAAAGCAGAAATGATGAAAACCTCAGAAAATAAGCAAACAAATCACATACTCTTTAGATTTCTAGACCAAACCACAGTGTAAAATGTTGAGCTAACCTTGGGGGAAGCAGAATAACCTTTGGAAGGTTTCTTGAACTACACACAGCATCTAAACCTTCAGCTACTTATTTATTACCAATTTTAGCACCACTAGGCACTTTGTGTGAAATTTTATCAGAATATTAGTACATGCCTTTGGTGTTCAAAGGCATGAAACTCCATTTTTCTGGCCTCTTAACTGCACCCAAGTAATGTATTAATGAACCGTTAAAGCTGCTTGTTATGACCTATTACATTAACCCACTTCATACTAATAAGTATGTCACTTGTACCTTATTTCTGCAAGAACTAAAAGGAAATGAAGCAATTTTTACTCTCCTGATGTTGTGCAAGATATTAGAAGTGGCTCAAACAAATCCTGTTTCAGCTTAAGAAAGCCATAAATTCGTAATTTTATTCTTAATTGACAAATACAAGACTCTGAATTTCCAAGTCCAAGCATCTGGTATTTTAGTGTCTGGTTTATATGCAGTGAAATATCAAATGCATAAAAAATATAATCAACAAAATACACAAATACAAGACATCATCAATTTCAGATATAGTTTTTCATATACAAACAAAATCATCTCTGATATCATGTTTTAATATTAGCATATTTAATACTAAATTGCAGAAATAAGCACATAAAAATGTGTGTAATACTCACAGAAAGACCAATCAAATAAATCCTACTTAGACAGGCTTCAAAATTCAGAATTATGGTTTGTTACATTTTACTGCATATTTCCTCTTTGCAAAGGGATTCTGCAGGCGTAGCCATACAAAGACACAGAAAGACATCCTGGTTATTGAGTAGTTTCAAAGACATCCTGTGGACTTTATCTGTGGGTGTAATAAGGGACACACTGACTTTCCTTAGGCTGTGCTTTCCAGGGCTTACCAAATAAGCTAATGATTTTTTTCTTGTGATGTCAATAGCTGGGGAAAGAACAAACACACTTGCCTGGACCTTTGAAAGACACATAGTTTTATACTGAGTCTAGGATGAACTTCAGTTTCAATGCAGAGAAAGGAAAGTGAATCCATATAGATATGCACAGGGAAACTGCTGAGACGTTCGGGCAGCCTATACCGTGATGACTAACATCCCTGTTCATTGATCTGCACATATTTTGGCAGATAAAATAATGCTCCAGACCACAACTGAACCAAATGCATTGAAAAGAATAACACAAAGACTAGACAGACTATCAAAAATTTTATCATGATACAACATATACTCTAGATTTTGGAATAGTTGTAATTTCCCAATTATTATTATAATGGATAAATGAAACCAATAAAGCCATTATCTTCCATCAGAAGTTTGTCTGAATACAGAAACTGTGATAAATCGGTTTCTAATAAGGAACTTTTGTTCATTTGGCAGTGTAGGCTCTATCACAGAACAGCCAAACATCATTGTTGTACACCAGCTCCAATCTGTGGGCAGTCCCAAGTTCACTGAAATAGGAAAGTCAAATACAGCTAGTTTTTTCACATTTAGCAGTCCATACCAAATCTGCCATCAGAAGAATCTTATCTAGGCAAAAAGATTGTTCATTTTGTTACCAGCATTTTTTCTCTAGGAACAGTCAAATGACTGCAATTTAAAAGTGAAAGCCATGATATTGTGTGAGCATTTTTTGCATGATTTCAGGGGAAGGCAAAGAAAAAACGAATATTTGTTACAGCTTGAATAACAACAAGTTCATAAAGACTATCTGTTGTACCATAAAACTTGAAGCAACTATAAAAAGAAAACAAGGAGAAAGGTAGAAAATTTCACTATGGGCTTAGGGTAATATTAATTCCAGGGAAAAAGGCTTAAAAATCAAGCACTTCAAATTATATTGGACATTGACACAGGTTTTTGTAGTCATTTTGGATTCAAATTGATTGTTGACCCACACAAACCAATAGCCTCAATTCTTAAATGAGAAGTTACAGAGAAGAGGACAGAATGATCTAACATCTTTTTCCATCCTTAATGCCTTCTTTACAGGTATTTATGTTGTAAATGACAAATCATGGGCCTAAACCCAAAAGACTTTGAGTAAGAGGGAAGTGAGAAGAGAAGGTTGCAGTAAAGAATACTGTCAAGAAAATTATTCTGGTAGTCTTATAAAGTCTTTCATTATTTTATTTTCTCTCTCCTTTTGAATTTTAGCCTGACATCTGGATGTCTACACATCTATAATATCAAAATTTTTACTTCAGTGTAGTTAATTAATGAGGGGGTTTTTTAGTTAATTTTTTTCCTTCCAGAAACAGGAAAGTTGCCGTTTCATCACCACATAAAAATATGCAGAAGTTATATGTTTTAACAATAAATTATAAGAACTAAGTTATTTATAATGGAAAAATGGGAAGAGTTATTCAAATGTTCTCTCTCTTGTACATAAGATTAGCTAAAACTGTTTAAAATTTAGCTAATATATTGAAAAAATTCTCCTATACATGGGTCAGATAGAAGATGCAGTTGTTCGTGAAGGACTCTTGCTCAACATCAGGCAGTTCAGGATGACAAGTGTCATGATTTTATTTTTATTTATAAACCGTAAATCTATGACATCTTTAAGGTTAAGGAATTTCTTTAAGTCCCAAGTTTCTCCTCTGTATCCACAATGCATATTTATCATATGAATCATCTTATTAACCCTAACAGCTTTCAGTAATTTTGAAGTCAACACAACCTGATTGTCTTTCTATTTGTTATATATATTTTAGAGACAGTCAACTGTCTTGGCCATAAATAAATTTTACATTTAGAACAGAGTGTAATCTGCTGTACAAAACTGTTGTTGACATAATCCAAAGTATACATCAGACACTAACCTGACAAATCACTAACATATGAAACATTAACTATTAAATTCATTTTAAGGCTTCCTCCTGTTAGCCCCCAGAATGAATATCCATCATTTGGTGGTTTTCTTATTGATGCTTACATGGTAAGTATCATAATTTCAAAAGTACAAGATATGTAACTGTAGTGCTTTAAAATAATATTGAAAATTATTTTTTCCCCAGAAAATACCTATAAATCAGGCAGAGAGAAAATGGCAGGAAAGATACTAATATAAACTTTTCCTTGCTCTTGCTGAACATGTATATCTCAGTCATATCATGGTGGGGTAGTTTGATTTCATTTTATGTATTGTATTAAAACAGATGGCTGACAAGTTTTACCATGAAAACTACTAAATTGTCAACATACCTAGATTTCTACCCAAGGAAATCAGGTAATCTCCCACTTCCCACATTTCTGCCATCCCTCTGACCATGCTGCACGTACAGAATGTATGCCATGGAGAAAGTAACACTAAGGGATTATACCTATCATCTCTGGCTGAATATTTCTGAGTCTGAAATATCATTTTCAGAAAGGATTCAGGTGACAAAATGTAAGCCTACTGAAAGGAGGGATTGGGTTTGCTTAACCTATTTCAAACAGTAAAGAATCCTTAAATTACACTCTCTGATATCTCAAGGCAAGGTACAAGAAGACAGTTCATTGTGCTCACATTTTTTGCTACATGGAAGTAACTTCCAAGCTCAAACTTTGATTTGCTTTTGTTTGCCTTAAAAAAAACAAATGGGATTGAAGAACAAATGAGTAAAATGTTAATTCATTTACCTTATACACAGCAAATGTCCTGTGGACTTATGTCAACTGCTGATGAATGGAAATGAACAAATGGATGGTTAAACTTTTCTTAATCTGCTATTAAGTGATTTAATCTAGTTAAGTTAATTCACTTTTAGTTTATAACAGTGGAAGCATATCTTCCTAGCCACATTGCATCTATTGAAATGATGTACTGTGCATGAGATGTGATGTCACAGGATGCACTCCATTCTTCTCTGTTAGCTAAAGACATCCTGCTGAAAACAAAAGCAGTGAAATCCTACCAATTTAGAATATCATTGTCTCTCACTAGAACAACTTTCTGCTGAAAGTATAAACCACTGGGGAACATTCTGTAAGCATGTGAAACAAAAATTCCTTAAGAAATGCATAACAAAATAGAACTCATTAAGACCTATAAGCATCCATTCAGCATATTAAGGTAGTGCAGAAAACTCAGATATTGTGGCAGTGGCCCTGGGAATACCAAGTATCAAAAGAAGGGTGATGTCCTGCCTGACAAATACCAGAGTATTTGATCATGTGTCTCCTGCCTGAAATCTATAATTATGGATTGGAGCACATCCCTTAGTTAGAGGCCTGGTCTTGGTTAAGGAATTCAAGTGGTGGGGAAATGCACTAGTTCTCCCAGCCTTGTCCAACCAAGCACAAGCAAGCTACACCTTCTCTCCCACTGAGCAGGCAAGTCCTTTGTAGTTCATGCATTCTGTCTTCAGGTCTTATCTACCAGTTTCTGGCAAACTGCTGATGTCTCCTGAAGATCATCTCCTCTCCACATTTGCTTACCCATGGAGACGTTCTCTTTTCCTTTTTTGTTCTTTTGACTTTGACAGGTTTGAGGTGTGGACATGAAGGCAAGTGCAAGGTCCTGCACCTGTATCAGGGAAATCCCCAATATCAGGGAGACAAATTAATTGAGAACAGACCTGTAGAGAAGGACTTGGGGATACTGGTGGATGGAAAATCAGATATGAGTCAGCAATGTGTGCTTGTGGCCCTGAAAGCCAACCATATCCTGGGCTGCAGAAAAAGAAGTATGGCCAGCAGGTCAAGGGAGGTGATTCTTCCCCTCTTCTCCACTTTCATGACACTCTACCTGGAGTACTGCATCCAGCTCTGGGGTCCCCAGTACAAGACATGGACCTGTTGGATTTTATCCAGAGGAGGACCATGAAAATGGTCAGAGGGCTGGAACACTTCTGCTGTGAAGAAAGGCTGAGGCAGTTGGGGTTGTTCAGCCTGGACAAGTGAAGGCTCCGGGGAGACCTTATTGTGGCTTTTCAATATATAAAGGGATCTTACAATACAAAGAAAGAAAGGAATTTTACCAAGGCTTGTAGTGACAGCACAAGAGGCATCAGTTTTAAACTGAAGACAGTAGATTTAGTTTGGCTATAAGGAAGAAATCTTTTACAATGAGGGTGGTGAGACACTAGGACATGTCACCCAGAGAAGTTCTGGATGCCGCAGCCCTGTAAGTGTTCAACGTCACATTGGGTGGATCTTTGAGCTACCTGAGTGAAAGATGTCCCTACCTGTGTCGGGGGGGTGGACAAGATGATCTTTAAAGGTCCCTTCCAACCCAAACCATTCTGTGATTCTATGATTCCCTGCAGACCACATTTTCAGCTTCTACCTGATTTCTTCCCAAGTTAAGTACTCTCTTGCCATGAGGGACATATAAGCAACCTCACACTCTCAAAGTATTACAATATTTCTAGTTTCAGTTTTTCTAGCTTCAGCTTTCAAACCATGCCATGTTTGCAAAATTAAAATAAAATTCTCTTTTATTAGAGTATATTCCTTCATGAAAAAAGAAGGAAATCAGAAGACATCTTAACCTTTATTAGATAAAGATTATCAAGTTTCTCAGTGGAAAAAAAATGTTTGCTAAAGTCTTATAACACTTTTTTTAGTCTCTTTGCAATATGCAAACACCATATTTAAGCAATGAATACTGGAAATCAATAACGACTTCCAGTGATAATATCACAAATGCTGAAGACAGTCATTTTAATTACACTTTTCATTTTGTAATTTATATACTCAGAATCACATATGTTTCCTTACCAAAATTATCCCCAGGAACTAGGGTTCAGCTGATCTACCCTGAGAATTATTTTACTGGTCCCCACTTGTTAGGATGCAATTCAATGTCCTTTAAGCTTATGATATTTTGTTAAAAACAAACAAAAAGAGTATGTAGGGCTCAGAATATAAGTTTACAGGCTGAGACATCAGTGGGTTTCAGGTCATTTGCTTATCTTTTTAAAATTTTTTCTTAAGCCTATAAAAGATGATAAATCATTAAACATTATTAGCATTTAAGTAAAACTACTAATTAATTAATCTTCTGGTAAAGTGAGAAAAATGGGGTTTCTTATACCAAAGGATGTAGAGGAAGCATGCTGCAAAAATGCTGATAGAGTCATTAGTTTGACAAGTACTATTAACAATACCAACATGCAGTGTAATGATTCCATTGATGCATAATACAAGAGCAACAACTGAAAGGGAGCAAATACAGCTATGTCTCTTCAGTTCCCAAAGTGACTGCTTACATACTTTTGATTCTGTTAGAGCATAACCAGAAATTCCCTCAGACATGATTAGATTTGCCCTCAGTTTTGGATTTTCCTGTGAAATATAAACTAACTGGGCTTTACATGCGTTATCTGTACTTGCAATAGGGAAGTGTCAATATAATAAAACATTTTCTTTAACCAGATAATATAATGTTTGTAGCATTCAAAGTCCCATTTTTAGATCCTTAACTATATACTGTACCGTATACCCATATTATTAGGCTATTAGTATTTCATGATAAGTTCAGAAGTCAGCTCATTAAAAAGTTTTGTAGGTTTCCAAGCCCAGGGCAAGTTAATTAAAGTCAGTGAAGAATTTTAAATTGAAAGAAAATTAAAGTAGTAGGAAACATAAAAAATAATCTACTGATTCATTTGAAAGCTGTCCAGAAAAAGCGAACAGGATCACTTGTTAATGATCATTGATTAAAAGGGTCACGTACATTACAGCTTAGATTAGAAATAGCAAAGAAAAGCCCACTTTGAAGAAATCTGCCTCACATATCTATCGGTTGGGCTCTAGAAGAGGCATTTTTAATTGTATGGTATGTGATGAATTAGTTAAGAGAGCGTGGACTCAGTCAGCATGGGTAGGATTCATCACATTTCACTTAACTATTTTAAATTACTATATATAATAAGTGGAAAGAGATAGCATGATTCATCTTATTCTACAGTTGTTTTTTAATACAAGTGGCTGAATCACCCCTCTGAAGATTTCTAGATTTTTGATAAACTATGGAAGGAGGCTAAATGGCTAAATTAAACTAAATGCCTGTTTTTGCTCACTTAAAGTTAGGTGAAACAAAACTGACACCTGAAATGTTTAGGATATGTAATGAAAAGTAAAAAAAAAAAAAGCTCTTTAGACCTACATCATGGCAATCTTTCTCTAGACAAAACAAAACAAAACAAACTGAAAATGATAAAAATTAATCATACATTACTTTTGAAATAAACACCTAATTTTAATTATTCCGATTGTTTTTCGTTTCTGCAGATAAAGAAAAGATCTTCCATTCAGCAAGATAAGGTTCAAATTTATTATGATATCTTCTGATTTCTTTTTAGAGGGTTTAATTTCAAGAGTGTATTTTGAATTGAACAAATCTTCCTTACCAGTTAAAGACTTTCCTTCATCATCTATAGCAGTCGCTATTGCAATGTGAAAAATTCAAGTCTTGATAATCATTAATGGAAAATCCCAATGTCATGGTTCCTACCCATTTTTCATTTTCAGTTTAGTGAATTCCCCTCAGATATTTACTTTGCCTCTGAAAACCAAAGCTATTTTTCAAGATAAGAAGGGACTTTATGGGCCCAAGAACATATTTTTGTATCAAAAGGCAAACTTTCTTGATGACAAAGCTAATAGTAACTGAAAACACTTGGTACTGCATTTTTCAGTTTGCATACGCAAAAGTTGCAGATGCTAAAAGGAAAAGGGACAGGCTGTTCAAATGAATATAGCGCTGTATGTCCAGACTTTCTTACGTTATTTCATTTTGTATGGGACACATATTATCTGGGCAATGCAGCCTTTCCAGCAAATCACCTGGCGGTTGTTATTACCAATATAATCGACAGCTGAAGTTACGTCTGAGAGCAGCTGCTTCACTCAACTTTCCTAGTTTTGTTTCATCCAACTGGACCAGTATTCACAGGTGCCTTGTTCAACGCTCATGTACTTCTACTGAACACATTTGTAGATTAAAGTCAGGTGTCACTTTGAGATTATTTATACATGTGCAAGTTCTGGTTTAGCCCATCATTAATTAAAATGCCAAGGTGCTCTTCACTCTTTTTGTTTTTTTCCTATAGTGTTTCTTACTGTTTTAAGAATTACAGCTTTCCTGGATAAGAAGTGGTGATAAATACAAAAGTCAGACCCACTGAACATGAAAGTCAGGACTGCAAAGTTGCTCTAATGGAATCTCACTTTATCTGCTTTCTCCAGATGGACTGAAAATGTTTCCCCTAAGAAGGCAATAGCTTAAACATTTGTAATAACTTATTAAGAAGGCACAGCATTCTAATTCCTTTAGGATCCAAGCAAAGTTTCATTCCCAGGCTGCTTTTAAACAAGCTTACCTCACAGTATTTCAGGAGTGCATGTTTTCTGATCTGTTTTAACAGAAAATAGCTATCCCAACCTCAGAGCTGCCAGTCAGCAAACTGCCAGGTCTTTTTTATGTCTTGCATGTGTAAGAAAAAAGACTTGGGTAATATTCTCACAAAATTTCAAAACTTGAAAAAATAAAGGTAAGAATTTCAAGGCTAATTAATGGGATTCAGATTCCCAATCTGTGGAAGAAATTAAAAAAAAAAATTATTTGCAACAGCTTTGAAATCGCAAACTGGTGAACTACCATAATATATATACACATAATAAATTATTATACAAATTATTATAAATATATGTGTTTTTAAAATACGGTGGGTGGGAGTGTACACACAAAAAAGCTGTCTGAAACATAGGCTAAGCACAAGTGAGTAAGGCAAGTATGTTCCATTAATTGCTGTAAGAGATATTACACCAACCAGCCAACTGACATTGATTTAGCTGGGCAGTGTGATTGTCAAAGAATTTTATGAGATATTTCCACATTGCAAGTCATCTTTATAAAAAAGGGCTATGAAATTAATCACCTTATTGAACTGTGATTGTAGAACTACATAATTAGGTCTTAAATCATTACAGCATCCTAGAGGAACACGTATTTTACACCAACCATTTAGCAGACCTGGAAAAAAAAACCCAAATACAACATAATAATATATATTTCTTAAACAGGATCAGGTACCAAACTTAATTGTATAATAAACCCAAGTGTTTAAGAAAGCAGTTAAATAATGTCAAAAGAACTATACACCATCGCTCCCTCTGTTTCCCCAGAGGCTTATCTCACTGTTTTTTTACCCCATCCAATTCTGTAAATGGACGTGAGGGCCCTGGCTAAAGCAGGAGAGAGACCCAGAGCATGGGCACAGCAGTCTCTTAGGATGGGGTTCCATTACCTTTGACATGAGCTTTCTGGAAGGGAGCCAGTGAAGCTTTAAAAGCAGTACTGTGGTTTTGGTACCTCCTCAATCAGTCTATCAGAACTTATATTTACTTCTGTTTGATCTTTTTTCACCTGGGATTTTTATTTATTTAATTTTGTAAGGCTGGTGGCACATAACACAATGTTTTCATGTTTAAAGTCTTAACTGAATTTTTAGTGTTAAGTATAACACAACAAAACGTGAATCCAGCAGAGAAGGAATGCTACAGTTTTACCTTCTGACCTCACTTAACTAGACTTACATATAACAAGGTTAATTTTCTGTCCTACATAAAAATCTCAGTGCATGTCACTGACATGTTGCACTGACTTAATTAAGAAGATTAATCTAGACCTCCCAAAGTTAAGTTAAAAATTTCAGTTGCCAATTCTTGATCCTTCCTTAATTTTTTTTTCCCTTTACATTCATTCGGATTAGTACTTTTATATTCAAACATATCTCATAGTTTCTCTGCTTAGGCTAATAGGAAACTAATTCTGGCTCAAGCAGAATTTTCCATGCAAAAGCAAAATTTTAAGGCTCTGTATTAAGCATGCCTCTAACATACTTCTTATGGCTGGTAGTGATCAAATGTTAAACATTCAAATGACAGTAATGCCATAGTGGGCATGTGAAACAAAGCCAAAGAGTTAAAAATTCAATAATAGGATATTGCCAGAGTTTTCAGGGGAAGTAACTTAAACATGTGTATCAAAAGAACATGATCTAATTCCGGCAAAAGTAATACCTGGGTTTCAGCTATTAGTTCATCGCATTTGACTAGTAAAATCCTGTAAATATAGTCTTAGAGAAAAGAGAGGAATGGTTTATGAACATGTTGTGACATTGGTAAATTAAAAAATTAACTGCTTGGGAAAGGTTTTGGAATTCCCAGATTCTTAAACACATTTTCCCTGCTCAGTAGTAGAAGAATGGACTAAACAACCACTTGAGGTTTCGCCTCACAGTATTTTCTGACACCAGTATTTGAACATGATAAAGGAAAAAGTCATTCATAGCAGCATAGACATTATCCAGAAGTTTACCACTTCAATTTTAGTTCCCATTTAGATCATATGGGCAAATAATCACTGCTTAGATACACCATCTGCATACTGATTTGTTTTCATAACACTCAAAATTTCAGTCTTCTCTATTTGATACTGCGCTGGATAACAGTAGATGAATGAGCCAAAGCAGAATGGCAACACATAAAGAAACTCTATCACAAATGCCAGTGTAAATACCACATGTATTAACCTGACATTCTCCAAAAATTTCCAGGATGTCTTATTTTCAACATCAAGGAAAGCAGAGTAACCCAAAGTACACATTAGTTTATTAGTGGGAGATAAAATTCAGATAAAGAGACCGTGACCTTAGAAGACAGGAAGAAAACACAACTGCAAGTATTGATACTGATTTTAATGTCATTTAAGGTATTATTTGGGTAAGGAAGCAACTTTCAGAAAACAGGAGTCTATTAGGTGTCAGGAGGAAACAGGAGAATTGAAATAAAAGGACTCTATCCTCTTATTGCCATAGTTTGAAACTCACTGTGATACCCAGAGAAGTATATAAAATGTCTCATTTTCAGGGGAATTGTCATAACTTCAAAAGAACTAAGTATGGTTTGTAAGTAATTTTCCACATCATCACCAAGTCTACAAAACAGTGAAAGAAATCAATTTTTTCCAAAGGACTTCCAAAATTTAAACCAATATAAATTCCTTGGGTTGGTGTCTAAAAGATGATCTTAAGTCATTAAAATGGCTATCACTATGAGTAAAAAAATGCATCTATCAAAACTGTCATTAATTTGCGTATCCATGACCACAGCTAACTTACAGTGATTGCATAACAATTTGGACATCTCTGTTTCTAAGCTGTTAATTACTATGAAAAAGATATTTATCCAGTTCTTTTGTGAGCTTTGCTAATATCACATAGATGAGGAAAGTAAATTAATTATCATAACACCTTTCCCCATAGAAGTGCGTATCTTGGAGAACTTGGCAGTCTTTGCTAAAATGTAACCACATAAACAGTATATAAATAGATCAGGCAGAAAAGTAGTAAATTAGGTCTGATTCTACACTGTGCAGGCATCGTTCTCACTGAAATCACAGGCAGAAATAGGACAAGGTTAGGCTTTACAGTCTTGTAACAAGCAACAACACTGACAAAATGTTGGTATAACCATATTGATTTCAATAACTATATTTTTGATTTATGCTGGTGTCAGCTCAGAAGCAAGCCTACACACATTTTCGTGTCTGCCTCAGTTTAAACAGAGCCCACTGACAGAGTTGTCAGCACCAGCAGCTATTTCACACTTCTGCTGTGGACTGCTCACTGCAAGAGCAACCTCACTAAGCCACCAGCAAGACTTTGTACTAGCATACTATCATACCAACATATGTTAGTAAAAAGTGGGTGTAACTTTTCAACAAGTGGCTGCTGAGATAAAAGACAGTTTCATGCCTGAGAAAAATTCAAGTAAAATGTGCAATGGCTGCATTTTCTTCAGAGATTTCTAATTGGAAGAATTTAAACCCTGGTCCCGGATGGTGAATCATTCATAAAATTATCTTCATTGACATCCTTAACATCAGTTTATCATAATATCCCTTTCTTCATTACTTATGTTATCTATGCAATCAATGGCTATTACAGCTTTCAGTTTGGTTTTTAAAAAACTTAGTAATTACTCTAGTGACATCCGCTTTCCTATCTGTGACACTGGCCTTTTACTTTCTGTGTGGTGAATTAATGACATTAATTAGCTCTATGCCTTGACAGCACACAATTTCTGCCCAAGGGCTTCCTCAAACAAGAAGGAGAATAAATGCAATGAAATTAATATCTCATGAAGACAAATGGGCAGATGTAATACATATGGCATCCTGAAGATCTAGCTCCCACTCATGCTTGAATAAGATCACTTCAGGTTTAGACTCACATGATCTGAATTAGGCCAGTTACACACTTTTCAGGCCCAGGGCAAAATTTGTGTGAAATGTACCTATTTAGTTTGGAAACAGATCAGTTAAATGAATAATAAAAACTTCATTTCTTCACTACTGAATCTACTAATCCTCACAATCCATTACAATTATGGGGAAAATCTCTTTATTTTCTTGATTCTTGAACTTTGGAGGTGCAGTTACTCATCTGTTGATAAATGCCTCTGAAGACAAAGATCAAAAAACAGTCGCTATGTTTAAGAAC
Organism: Phalacrocorax carbo; assembly: GCF_963921805.1. NCBI lineage: Eukaryota > Metazoa > Chordata > Aves > Suliformes > Phalacrocoracidae > Phalacrocorax > Phalacrocorax carbo. Next base: position 23,671,790 of record NC_087513.1, on the reverse strand, counting down.
ACAGATCTTGTGGGATGCACATATGCAAACTTCAAGTATTTATAAGCACCTGCAAACATGAGTGTGTGTCATTCCCCCTGAGCAACACACATCAATTCTCAAGTGTGAATTCTGCAAATGCAAAAAAGATATGCGTTTCTAAGCAGGAAGAGGCAGTTTTAGAGAACCAAAGTAAAGAGAGAGCCCATGAAAATCAAGCCCCAAAGACCACGCAACACAAGAAATATTTGTATAAGTTACTCCCAAAGATGGATTTTCTGTTTGATCTGCAAATACCAATTTCACCCTGAGAAGCAAAATTTTGCTCCCAAGTATTAATATCATTGCACAAATAAAAATTTCTAGTATACAAACTGTTCACAAATGCACAACCCTGTGTGGCTGGATGAGAATTTGGGTCTAAATGTTCAAAGAGACAACAGAATAGATTATAAATATGTTACGAGAAGTACAGATTTATGATAACATCAGTTATATAAAAGCATTAAAAAGTTAATGGAGTGCTTGGGCAATGCAGTGAGCCTGCTTTCTAAGTAGGAGCAAAATAATTGATTCCACCCCACCCCAAGATTATTTTAGACATTTCCTGTCATGTTGAATTTCTGAACTGAAGACAATGATGATACCCATTTATATCATTGTCATTCTTTTATGAAGTGTGACATAAATTATATGAGGCATCTCAACAAGATACAGCATGCCAGAAAACTGTACCAGGGGCTTCGCATGAACTCAGTCTGAGCTCCCCATCACAAAATATATTTTGTGCTTTCCTTCAAATTTTTTATGCAATGAAGAATTACATTATTGTTTCCTCAAATATTGTTCCTCAAACACAATTAAGTGTAGCAGATCTTTAGTAATTGATATTTCATTAGAACCTGATTTTCTATAAAACTCAGAAGGTAAACAAGTACATTATCCATTTACTAATTTAGATTGGGTCGAGTGGGGGGGGGGGAAGATTCACCACACCAGTGTGAACATTAGCACTGTTCGAAGTGCACATGTAGAGCTTTGCTCACCTTCAAAATCATATTAGGCCTTCTAATATAAAATTAATTTAATGCCACAGTATTTTGAGGAGTAAAAATGGTTGTTGTTACAGAGTACACCCTTCTATCAAATACTGTGTATATGGCTAATTAAATCAAGTTTGTTCTGATGCTGCAGTGACCTGAGCATAGTCTTTACTATAGCATTGAGGATTAACACCTTGGACAGTAGACCTGGCCAAAACAAGACAAATTTTATGAAAGTATCTTAGATTCCAGCATTATATCAATCACAAAATGGAAACAATTTTAAGGGCTTGTGGATTTTTTTTGAAAAAGTAAAACAGACAGCCCAAATGTTAGGGGATCCCAATACATCACCAGTTCAAGTCCTTTCCCTGAACCAGGGTCTCACACATTCCAGTCAAAGAGTTACTATCTGTTCATCATGGTTTTTCCCACCCTATCCCCTTCTCTTATTTTTATCGATCTCCATTCCCTAGGAATCGTTCACATGAAGGTTTGATGATGAAGGTGTGGTTAAAAGAGCTGCACTTCTGCAAGAGTTTAAGTTTCCAGAAATTGGTATTTTGAAGCTGAAAAGGGTTTTGTCAATGTTGCCTCAGCCTCCCTTCAATATCCCACTGGAGAACCATGACTACCCCAAAAAATCCTGGAGAAATGGAACTTATGTTTTCATAGTAAGGTTAGGCAACGGCTGCCATTGCATCCCTAAAAACTGAAAGGTCTTGTAAATGGAAGAAAAACCCTCTTCTAAGACAGGAGCCTTAGGGTTCTTATTCATGTCTCTCTCTTTGAGACTTTGTATTGAACCAGTCACATCTAATTAATGAGTCATTTTTAAAAGATGTAAGCTACAATGATAGCTTAATACCCTAACAGCTTTGGTTTCTATAAGCACACCACATCCCATTAGTCTCAGGGTAACAGTACAGCTAGACTGGAAGTTTTTAGGTTGTTTATTCGTCAAATAAAATACTACTCAGGAGATAAAGAAAAGGGATCAGCAGAAATGTTGTGGTATCAATACAGCCTTATTTATGTGGTGCATAATTCCTGTATTAGGGTTTATGAATTAAATTTTTTCCTCTCAAAAGACCCAGCTGAATCAGATAGCTCTGAAACCGTTCAAAGGACAGAATTTTTTTTTGACTAGCCAGAAAGAAAGAAAAAAGAGACAATACTGTTTTGGTGAAGAGGCATAAGGCAGACCAGAAAATATACTGAGAAGCAGTTTTCATGACAATGAAAGAACATGACATATATCAGTGTGAGCACACTGAAATTGTCTTTTAAAAACAGGTCTGATGCTGACTCAGTGTTGAGGGAGCGCTTTTTCTATGTTTATATTTACATGAGCCTGCCATTTAGTATGAATTAGGTAAAAAAAAAAAAAACTTCACTCCATGGCTGGCAAGGGTGAGTCTGACAGTGGCTGCACTAGAATTACGAACCTCCTGCACTGGAGTCTCAGCTATGCTCAAACATATTGATGTTAACCCCTCCTCACCTCCAGAAGCCTGGTAGTAATTTTCATATTAGTATGTAAAGCCAATAGATATTGGAAAAATTGGGTTATTCCTCCTCTTGAAAGTGTGGATGTACTCATTCATTTGTTAGCTTTAGCAGAAAATGGATTTGTTTTGTATCACTGTTCTTTAAATATTTAGGGAGATTAAGCCCCAGCATATGTACTGACCACATGTTCCTAATCCCCCCAAAACATCTTTTTTTTCAGACCATTTTTATATGTGGTATGTAGAAAGGAATCAAATAAAATTTAAACCCTTAACAGTAAATGATTGTTCTTTTTTCCATAACACGTGTAAGAAACCAGCAGGCCTACCTCTCACACCTGTGATTTTGGTGATGGGTAAAGGTATATGCAAAAGCTGGCATTATAATTTTTGATTGAGACACAAGTCTTAAAAATCTCTTCTATGTATATTTTCACCAAACTAGCATTTGTAGGAGTACAAATGCAGTAAATCCTGTGAAAATGCAGAGCATAAAAATGCAGTTAAGAAAATTATTAATGGTGATAACAAGCCAACAGTAAAAGTTTACCTGTTCTAAACTGTTTCCTACAGAAATCCAATATGTTACTTCATTTTAATAAGTTCTGCCAAAATAAGTCTGAAAATATACAAGTAAACTCTCTTAAAACATCCACCTAAGAATAATTTGCTGCTCCGAAAACAATCTGAAGCAATTTTCAGCCCTGCAATTAAACCAGGTTTCATTTCCTTTTTGTTTTCTTTTTAATCCTCCCTTTGCAGAGATAGAGGGTTTATAACTTTTAGAGAAAACTGCCAGAATGAAAATGAGATACAGAAATACAGAGTATTTAAAGTCAATCTATTGCAGATTGCAGAAGTCCTGAATTGTAGTTGCTAGTGCATCAGTAATATGAGGGTGACAGCTTAGCAAACATTTAACATGGATGGTTTCACAAAGAACTCAGTCATAATAATTCACATTGCAAACTCTCCAAAAGATCAGCTGTTATAGGCTTACAGGAAATGCTAGTCAAACACAATCTAGATAAATAGAAATGCCACTATGAACAGAATCATTTACCTCTCTTCAGTTATCATGAATTTTGTTAAAATGATGGATTAAAGTCACTTCACCTCCACCCCCTTCTCACACAGGTACATGCACATTTAGAGTTTGGTCTTCTGCATTAAAATTCCCATTCCAGAGAAGTTCTGAATATGTAATGTAAAGTGGTTCTGACAAGTGTTTTGATTTTAATGATTTTAATCTCACCAGGTGATTATAACAACGAATAGTATAATCCTTTTTTTTTCTTTTCCCATTTCATTTTCTCTTTTCCAATCACATGAAACACAAAAAGTGTTAGAAATTACCAACACATGACTTAAAATAGTGAAGAGCAACCAATAAGAAAATTTAGAATAAAATGAGATTTAGAATAAACAGATGTTAATATGTTTGTTTGAGGTTTTTTTTTAATAAACTAGACAGATTTGTAATAGAATGCATTCATATCATCATTTAGCACTATCAATTTACTTCAAAATGTCATTCAACATTACAGTTGAAAAGGAGTTATATTCCACAGCAAGGAAAGAAAATGGTGGTTGAAATTCCATTTTTCATTTCAACCGACTTCCAATTGAAAGACTGCAGTGAACATGTTTTTAAGAGTTACCTGAGGAGAGCTGACACTGTAGAGGTGCAGTAAGACAGCCCTGGACAGATGTCAATCATTTCACCCATTTGCTAAGTCACTGTGCTTCCAGAATGACTGTTATTAAACTTGCCTGTTTTTTCTATTTTAACTACTGATTAATATATTTAATATTTTCAGTTTGTTCTCTTAATGCTATCAAAAGTTTAAATTTTAGAGACCACTTCCTCCATAAAAATACTACAGTTTATTCAAGAAATAGTCACTTTTTCATTAAATGCCATAAAAAATATGAGTTCACAGGGACCAGCTGGTCATTGATGGACCTATGATTGTCCTGTGTAATCCACTTATCAGCTCTGAATATGAATACTCTGGAAGTTATGCCACTTGCTCCTCCTCTTCTCATGATGACCCTGCTTCAGAGTAGCCTGCCTCATCCACTCCTGCCTCCTTCCCCTTCTTAGTAGGAGTTTCTTCCCTTACTAAGTGAGTTGAGTTTCACATCCAACATTTCTCCTCGTGTACAGTGGCGACTCACACCAGCATGGGTTGGTCCTCTGGTTCAGCTGCAGTGCCTGTCACAAGGGGTGGAGTAGCTGCGGTGCCTGATATTTTGTTGTCAGATCCAGAGACCTTCTCTTCCCCTTGAGGGTTCTGAATAGCGTTGAACAGGGCTCAGTAGGCACAGGCCTGGCCCCAGAATGGGGGCCTTTATGTCTCTCTGGAATTGCCCGGGTGAAAACGTACTTCTTCCAAATACTTTATTAGTTTTTCAGGATTCTGCACTTGTTCAGGGATGAAGTTCTAAAACACTGGAGGTGTCCACTGTCTTAGGTACTTGCCTATAGTATCCTACACAACCTGCCACTCACAACTACCGAGCCTCAGGGCAGATCTCTGGATGATATTCTTAAACAGTTGTTTAACCTTAAACAAGACCTGAAACATATTCAGGAGACATAGCAATAGGACTATGCTGGTTTGAACATGCCAAGGATATCCAAAATTCTCAAGAGCTGTTATAACTAGCCTGGAGGAGAAGGGGAAGGTGAAGGAGTAGGGAAAGTGTCCCCCCTTGTCTCCTATGTAGATTGGCTCACCAAGGAGAAAAGTTAAAGGGTGTCATTATTAATAGTTTCCGAGAAATGGTTCCTGAAGTACAGAGATGACGGCAATGCTGAGTAGAAATACCAGATTACTCTCATGACCAGTAATTTTATCATATCATGAGTGAGTGTTGCACAGTATAACAAACTGATAACCTTAATCCAGCCCTCAGAGGTGATAACACAATAGGGAACATAAATGCAAGTAAGGTGGTACATAACACTACTCAGAGAACAAGCACAACATTAAATCAACATTGCAACTAGTAACCTAATAATGAATGTTTATAACACATTCATTTTGACACACTCTGGTCAGATCTATCATTATTTCGACCCTTCAAGCTCCACGTTGGGTGCCAAAAAAGGACTGTCATGGTTTAAACTGGCAGGCAGCTAAACACCACCCAGCATTTTGCTCACTCCCCCACAGTGGGATGTGGGAGAGAATTGGAAAAAAGGTGAAATTCATGGGTGGAGACAAAGACAATTTAAAAGGACAGAAAAGGAAGGGGAAATAATAACAATGATAAAAGAATATACAAACCAAGTGATGCATGATTCAATTGCTCACACACACTGATCAATGCCCAGCCAGTTCCCAAGCAGCAATCCCACCCCCTGTCCCTGGCCAACCTCCCTAGTTTTTAGTTCAGCATGATGTCATGTGGTAGGGAATATCCCTTTGGCCAGTTTGGGTCAGCTTTCCTGGCTGTCCCTTCTCTCAGTTTCTTGTGCACTCCAGCCTCCTGGCTGTCCAGGCAGTACGAGAAGCTGAAAAGTCCCTGACTTTGCATAACTGCTCAACAGCAATTAGAATATCAGTGTGTTACCAACATTATTTTCACCCTAAACCCAAAGCACAGCACTATTCCAGCTACTAGGAAGAAAATTAGCTCTATCCCAGCCGAAACCAGGACACAGTGACAGTGGATTCATCTAGTCATGTCAAAATAATATAATATTTTTGCATGATAGTGGAACAGGCCGTTTGGATAGAGGAAAAGCAGTCACTTTGTCATCTAGCTTCACTTTAGAAAGCCTTCTGATGCTCTCTCACATGACATTTTGATAAGCAAGCTAGGGAAACACTGTCTGGATGTAGTTACTACCAAGTGCCGTTATTACCAGTTCACTGTCAGGCTGGACAAGAGTTTGAAGTATTGTTCCACAGGCATCTGAGTGTATTCATTACTTTCTTTAGCAGTTTAGATAAAGAAATTTAAAGTATTGTTATTACGTCTGGAAGACAACACCATGCTGAGAGAGCTGCAAATACATTGGATCAAAATTATCTCAACAAATTGAAGAAGCCTGAAGAAAATTCAGTACAAATAAAGGCAAGACCTGCATTTCACGGTAGAAAAATTAACCACATCTTTGCAGAATGGGAATGACTGGTAGAGAGCAAAAGTATCCCATTAGTACCAGTGGCTCTGTCACAAGCTGAACACGACAATATTTTATGCAAAAATGACATTTTGAGGTGTATAAAGAGATTATTTTTAAACAGTCTTCTGTCCCATTCAACACCACCAAGACTTGAACTGGAATATTATATCCAATTTTGAGAACAGCACTTTAGGAAGGATATGGAACAGCAAGAAAAGCTTCAGAGGAGAGATTAAGAAAACAAAACCTACAGTAAGTGGTTAAAGGATCCAGGTCTGTTCAGTCCAGACTGTGGGACAATATGGTAATATGAAAAGTGTAAAAAGGTAGGAATAACAAGAAAGTAAAAAAAGCTTGTATTCTTGTCCACTGTGAATGTGAGTTTAAAATAAACTGAAAATTTAGAATCATTATTCCAAGACATGGAATACCAACTTTCATTTGCAAGAATGAATACTTAAGTCAAACCTAAGGAAGAACTCTTTAGCACAAGGTAGTGAAGCAAAGGATTGCCTGCAAGATCTGTGAAATCTAACATTTTTTTCAAGAACAGGCTGGACAAGCATCTGTCAGCAGTCAAAACTGTACAGTTAATCCTGGCTTTGGCAGCAGGATAGAACCAATAACTTTTCAAAATCACTTCCAAATTTATTTTATATTATTTTTGTGATCTACAGTCATCGCTAATTATCTGTCACTCACAAGTAGAAACTTATGGACTAGGTTACAGTGTACAATATATAGTAACATACTTCTAAGAACTATCTGTAAAACTAACATGTATGGTTGACTTTTGGTGGAACTTGACCAGAGCATTCACTCAAGGTCTGAAACTATGAATTTTAAATATAGTCATGAGGGGTAACAATGTGAATGAATGGGGAACCAGTGTGCATTAGAACTTAAGGCTAAAAAGCGTACATCTGAGATCAATAGGAATTTTGATTTAAATTATCTCCATTTTTTCCTCCCATCTTTCTTTTTTTTTAGTGGGTTTTAAGTGGCTTCTCCATTAACATTGTTATTAAGTATTTATATAGCCAGAGCAAATATTGAGTATTATGGAGAAGATATCAGTTTGACGTTCTCCCATCCAACAACAGAGCCCATGTCCTTCTCTTTCAGAAGGTGAACTCCTCAAGCCTGCAGAAAATGGTGACTGACAAAATATCCAAGAACTTCTGAAACTGTGATATCCTCACTGCATTGCTAGTGCCAGATTTGCGGTAGGTAAGGAGCCGTAAGACAGGCTGCTCAAAGCAGAGGCGCTGATTTACAGCTGCCGTTATTCTCCTCCCTTCTTGCATTGGGGTCTCTGTTCATGTCCCATCCTTTCTGACATAGTCAGAACCTCACTGTCCTTTAACAGTAAATGAGTACAATTCTGTTTAGTGACCAGCACCTGTCGTTTCAGAACATAATTGATTCAAACAAGTTAATAAAAGGGCATATCTTTAACTCTGTATAAAGTCCTTCCATTATAAATATGAAACAGATAACACTTTTTTTTTTTAACAATAAAAATATTATTTTATGCGTTTGTCAACTAAAATCTTATAATGATGTCTAGCACTTATATCTCATCGTAATTGTTTATACATACACCTTTTATTACTTAAATCTTCCTGAAACAAAAGATATTCAGATCATTACTTCCAGGAAGCTTCTCATATTGGCAAAATTATTTCTATTTGTTTGCAAGACTAGTTATTATTATGCTTAAAATGCATATTTATTACATTTCTGCCAGCTGAGTGCTACTTATAATTCCATTAAGGTGACCACTAACAAAACAGTTAGGCACATGCATAACTTTACACGGACAGTGTCACTAAATTCAGCAAGTTAATAGATGACTTGCTTGTTAACTGCAATTTTATGCCTTAAGGAGATTCTTAAAAGCTTCCCTAAATGAAAGGTTATAACCTTGATTTTTAAATCTGACTTAATATTATTTGATATTCCATAAGAAAAGCTTGAAATTCACTTTCCTCCAAGACCACTAAAAGATTTACCAGGTGAAATAAATTATTATGATAACACTGTAACACTCAAGGAGTGCACACCAATAATACTGTATACTGGCATCACTGTGTCTCAACATTTCCATCAGGAACATATCATAGGTAAAAATCTAAATATGTTTATGTATATTACATGATTGTTCCTGTAGAATAAGACCTCTAGCCTTGTCAATAAAGGTACTACTGATCATGAAGAAGGATGAACTAGTTTTGTTCCATGTTACTAAAAAGTCCATTTAACAATGTCCTGCAGTTTCTAGCTGCAACAGTTACCAGGTCCTCTTTGTATGCATGCAAAACTCCAATAAATATTGCAGCAGCATAGAAGAACCTTAAACCACATAGAAAATTGAATGTAAATATTTTTTCTTTCACCTATTCTTGGAGTAAAAGAAAAGCCAAGGGAACAGGAGGGATGTGCTGCTGAGGGAAGTGTTCATGTGCTCAGCAGTGCTGGTGGTGTGCTACAGTGCATCCCCAGTACACACCTGAGCAACTACCCCAGTACATCAGAGATTCAGACCAAGCTCCCAAGGGAGGCTGCATCTCTATAGGCCTCTTACTGAGGCTAGGCCTGGGGAATGATGGGCTCCCTGCCTGTAGGACATGTGTGCTGGGGACCATCCACACCACCAAGTAGAGGAGCTGTGCCAAAGAAGGGGCAGGAAGAGTCCGTGCTTACTGGGTTCAGAAATTGACACTTGCAGGATGTTGAAGCCTGAGACTTACAATAGCAGGAGAAAAGCTCCTTCTCTGAACAGCAAACTACAGAACAGGGTCAGCGTGCTTGTAGCAGGTGAGATGCTGAGTCTGAGCAGGAGGTTGAAGGGGTGATCCTTCCCCTCTCCTGAGTACTGGTCAGACCACAGCTGGAATGCTCTGTCCAGTCCTTGGTTCCCCAGTGAAAAATACATAGACATACTGGAATGAGTCCAGCAAAGGGCCACAAAGATGGTTAAGGGCTTGGAGCATCTGTCTTACAAGGAGAAGCTGAGAGAACTGGGACTTTTCAGCTTGGAGAACGGAAGGCTTGAGGGGAATCTTATCAGTGCATATAAATATCTTATGGGGGGAAGTAAAGAAGACAGAGCTAGACTTTTCTCAGTCGTGTCCAGTGACAGAACAAGACATGATGGGCACATACCAAATCGCAGAAAATTCTGTTTAAGCCTAAAATAAATCTTTTTTAGTGCACAAGCAGACAAACAGTGGAATAGGTTGACCTGAGAGGTTGTGGAGTCTCCATCCCTGGAGATATTCAACATTTAACTGGATGCAGAACTGAGTAACCTGTTGCTGTAGCTCAGTCTACTCTGAGCAGAGTGGTTTGCACTAGATATCTCCAGAGGTCCAGCCTCAACCATTCTGTGATTCTGTGAGCAGCAGCTGTTTCTGCAGTCTAGAGATCCCAGACTTTAAGAAAGTTGCAAATGATCAATGACAATGACATGAATATTTGCAGCCATTTGGCTGTACCACCAAGCCAGGACAGGTGTAAAACAGCCACAGAGAGCCATCTTTGCCGCCTCATTTCGCACTGTTAAATCCCAAGTGAGGAATATCTGAAAAATCAGCCTAATATATTTTATGAGCCTCATTTCTAAATGCAAAGGGTTATTATAATTCTATGCATATATTGTCTGTGTGAATCTATGCAATGCAGACTACACAATCCTGAATGAGAAAGGAGGATGACCCATGAAACACCCACGCTATTAATTGCTGTCAGCCCAGTGGAAAGGCTTCAGGAGCTCAGCCCTCAATAGCTTTTTGTTGAAGGAGCTAACAAAGGCTCAGGCATTTAAGAAATTATACCTGTAATCAAGGCACTCTTATGATATGCGTAATTCTTATGCTTATTCTGGCATGGAAATGTATAATGCTTTCTCTTTACAAGTAAGTAAGATTGAATAACTAAATAGCTGAAGATATGTGAAAATAGGAACAAATCTTTTCATCTCTCTGTAAAAATGTGGCTCTAGATTATAATTAGAAACTAATAGGTAATTTTCTTCTAATTTTTTAAAGCATACAAAAGGTAGATATTATCACAGCCAAATGAAGTTTACAATGTCACTTGCAATTTCAGCTGAGGCAACAGGAAAAGAAGCAGACAATATGATACATGTAACAGATCCAATGAAACGGTGAAAAAAATGCATATCACATGGGGAGAGTGAAAACCTTTATTCCAATTCCACAGATCTTGTCTGTTAGGTAATTCTTGACAATGCAATGAATATTTCAAGAAAGGAATATGAATAATTTTAGTTAAAAACAGACAATTTTTTGGATGTGTTACTTTTTAGAAGATCTGTTTCCAGGAATGACTGGACAGGTCAGTGTAGAAAATTGCATACAAAATGATATAACCTTAGGATATACACAATGGAATGGGCTGTAAAATTCTTCTGTTACAGTCATTTTTCTCATTCCCATGAACTGGTCTTTTAGGATTCATTTAGCAATTAATTGCAGTCCTCACTAGATGATAATGCTGCAACAGAAATCTACAAAATAAATTGTGCCAGTGCAAAAGAGGCAGTGATTGGCAGGCCTTTCTTAATTACAGCATTAGGTTTAGCACTTGTGTTAATCTGAAATTCATTAACACGTCTCCAGATACCACTAGTTAAATCCAGTTTGCCAACAGGCAGAGTCAGCTCTGAAACTAGTGCTTCAGAAAACCTTGTTTACTGCCTTCTGTCCTCTGAAAAAAAACATCCACTGAGGTCAGGTTTCCTGACATATTGTTTGACTGGATTCCTAAAACAATTCCGTGATATTCTCATGGGCCAACTCTGAACACACAAAAGCTAGAATGAGGTTTGTGCCAGAATCACTTATCTACAAGTAAATCTCTCATTTCTGCAAAGAGATTCTTAAATCCTCTTTTTATACTTCATTGATACAGTCTTTCATGCTGCATTTTCACAATCAATAGTTATTCTACTGATACAGAAATCTCTGTAGATGATACAGACAGAAATGCAAATGAGAATAAAATCTACATAATTTTTTCAGAAATGGATCATGCCAATGATCCCGGTGTCTTTCTTTGACAGATAAGTTATTTACTTTACAAGGAAAGCATGACAGATATACTCTCTCTGGATTTCAGAATTTTATCCATGGGAAATGACTGATTAAAATTGAAAAGATGGGGATCAGAATCTGGACTGTAAAGTGGATAAGGATCAAACAGATTGTTCAGAAAGTGTCTGGGTATTGGTAGGTTCCTTGTGCAGTTTTTCACAGCCTATTTTGGAAAACTTTAGTGTTTTCACCAGTGACTACACCTCCAAAGGGCAAAAACATGTCCTTTGAGGGCACAGAATGTGCTAATGAAATGTATCAATAGTGTGAAGATGGGATGCATCAGTAATATGGAATGAGATCAAAAATCGTGGTAGAATCTGGGTAACATTAGGGACTGAGGCAATAGAAAATAAGATACTTATATTCTGATGCATTTACGGTCTAATAACAGAACCTTTGCTAAGAGTACAGAGTGCATGTGTTTCCAGATAGCAGAGAAGAGAAAATGTGTAGCAGTCTGGAGAAATCTCACGCTAGATTCCTGTCTTTCTCTGCAGGCTCTTTCTTCAGGCACCTTAAGGATGTATTATCTACCTTCATAATGCTGTAAAATAAATTTTATTTCATATTTTGATCTCTAATATAATTTCACTGGGATTGTCTATATTATCCAAACTTTTTACCCAATCTTATTTTGTAGACCTTCCTTATTATAATCTCAGAGCAGTAAATCTTGCAAGGATTTGATATAGATCTTCTCAGATACCTAAATAGTCCATCATACAAAGTTATGAAAGACAACCTGTTATTAAACTTTCAAATTCATCTCTTCTTAATCTAGCTTCCTGCTTTCTGTCTACATTTTCATTCTTATTTCTTTTTACATAAATTTCTTAGAACACACTGTATTCCTTCTTGGAAGTGCTTGGTCATTTTGCATGGATGGACAGATGCCATAATGATGGATTGGGTGAACGCTATAGAACAATGAATTATATAACATTTTTCCTCATCTCATTTCTATAGCCAGAATTGTCAAAATTCCTCCCTTTCTTAGCAGCGTTCACAAATGACAAGTGAAAAATAGCATTATCTCATTGGGCTCCCTAAAGCCTCCAGAATTAAACAGAATACTCTTCTACCACATCTAATTCTTTTTCCCACGTAACTTCTCTAGTTTGCCTGAGTTCTAAATAATAAATAGTCTTGTATTGTTGCTTGCTCCCATGCACATATATTTTTTGTTTAATGTTATGTTCCTTAGTCTTGTCAACCCATCATTTATTGTCAGAATTAATTGTCTAACTGTTGTACAGACATACAATATGTTATATTCTGCATTTACATGTTTCCATCCACCAATTTTTCCTAGTGGTTTTGGTAGGCTCTTTGAGACAAATTTTACTTTTCTTTTTCCTGACCTTCTTCCTTACAGGTATTTCCTCTCCTCTTCCCATTGTCAGCTTTGCAACCTGCAGCTTTTTTTTTTTTCAGTTTTAAAGGTGCTTTCATATTGGTGTAACTGAAATCTTGTTTGACAAGATGCATTTTAATTACCTTCTTCAATGTTAACAGTTTTGTAAGATTTTATCATTCGGATGTGTCTTAATTAGTCTATACAAGCTCTGTGTATATGAGGAAGAACTCTATACAGATTATTTCTCCTTTCACTGCTTTTAAGGCAGACATGAAATAGTAGTCTAATTTTATTAACTAATTTATGGTTACTGTTACTGGTATTGCTAGTGGTAATCAGATTAACATCTCTCTGCAAAGTAGTGTTATCATATGGCTTTTGCAACTACCCTAAGCTTCTGCCATTCTTCTTTCATTTGGTAGACAACTTTCAGGTGATTTACAAGAATAACTCTTATCACTTTATTCCTAGCTTCCCTCCTCAAGCTCATTTTTTCACCAAAAAAAGTAATATTGGAGTCATCTCACTTGTCTTTGGAAATCTGCAGCATGGACATCTAAAGCTGCTATAGTTTTACAGATTTGCTCTGCTCTCAGTGGGGGCATCTCTACAGTACAATTCATCGGCTTACTTTAGACAAGTAAATGATGAGGTGAACCATGCCCCACTAAGTGACTTTCTCTCCATTCACTATAAAAGCAGTGTAATCCACTAGTTCATGTGTAGACATCTGTAATGTACATATCTAACATGAAAAAAATCGAATTGCATTCCTATAATGTTATTCTTTATAAACAGCTAAAATCCCTGTGTCCCTATATTATTCCATTTTTATATTTGTCTGCTCTTCCACTTTATCTAGTTGCATGACACAGACAAAACAAGGTGAACCTAACACATCGTAGTTTTTCTATCTGTTACAATGCCAGAAAAAACTGCATCTTTTATCACCTACATCACCATGTGTCTGTATTTTTTGCTGTTAATGCTTGTGGCGAAAAAAAGGAAAAAAAGGAGCAGTACCATTATAAATAGCCCTTGTCTTTAATCTATCTACTGTTCAATATTTGCAGCATGTCAAACTGCTGAAGTTATAAGCCCTTCTGTTTTTCTGTGCCTAACCTTATTACATTCCATTTCCTCGTAACAAATCATATGGTTCAGGCATCGGCTTGTGACCCTGTTCTATGGGAGTCATGCTCATTTGTTCTCACCCTCAGTGCTTTGTCCACAGCTTTCTCTTATTGCCAGGTTTCATTATCCCTCTACACTTCTCTACTCAGAACTCCTCTTGTTACATATCTGTCTGGTAATTCATATCAAGGTCTGTCCTCATTCCTGTTAAACACCCCACTAGAAATCATTAGCAAGCCAGGACCATGAAGATGAAAGATTTACATTTTCAGAAATATTCTTCCATTGATCTGGATGTTATTGATTCTGGCAGAGGGACCTCTGAGGGAGGACAAAGAAGCAATTGTAGCAGTAGCAAGGGAGAAAAATTAAGCATATTAATAATCATCTTTACAACATGTTACAAGTAACAGAAGCACATACCAAATCAAGAAAATAAAGGCGAAAATTTGTAACAATGCATCTGTATTAATTTTTCATACATAAGCCTCAATAAAAGATCTGAATCCCATGAGAATTATTCCCTTTCTTGACCACCTCCCATATAACCACAATACAACTATATTTACAAGGTCTGTGTTACCACAGAGTCCAAGGACCTCACCATCTGAAAATCACCCATATGAAATAGAAAGACTTTCTACAGGAAAAGGACTATCAGGAAGGTCAAATTTTCAACAGGCTATTTTGGTGACCATGACCTGAGTTAAATCTAGTTATCCAAGAATGGTCGTCCAAGTGGCACCGATTTGCAACCCCAACCTTCTGAAAGACCAGCATTTACACTCCCATTTTCAGAATCTCCTTATTCCAACCAGTGAGGCACACAGCTGCTTCTTCACCCACCTCGCAGCTCAGGCCCAAGAGGGAGAAGCATCCCATTTTTTTTTGCCTATGCCTCTTTTCTGAGTTTTGCTTTCTGGAGATAATTAAAGAAAAAGCAGCTACAAACTCATGGGGATCCTGGATGCTGAGGGAGGCAACTCTCAGCTTGCTGACATGGCACTACCTCTGCACAAGGGAGCCCTGCCCAAAATTCAGATGGACCTCCCTTGAAGTTTAGCAACATTGGAAGCTAAGAGAATCCATTCCTGGAACTGATTTCCCAGAGGTTTGCAGTCAAGGACCAGAGACAAAAAAAACCAGTTCCTTGCAATTGCTCAATAAAATCAGTATCTTTGTCAGGAATGTGAGTTAATTGCTGGTTTTCATTAGTATTTTAAATGATAAGAACATCACTCACCAATACAGCTTTAGAGCCTGCAGAGATTCTGATTCTTCATCAAATTAATTTTAGTTTTATTCAGACCAAAATCAAACAATTAAACGAGACAGAAGAAAAAATAATCCTTAAAATAAACCTGGTTTTGGTTTGGTTTTTTTTTTTTTCAGGTGACACAGGATAAACTAGGTAAACAAATTTCTTTCTAAAGGCCATTTATGCTTTATAATACTATTTCAATCCAGTGTAAGAATTGAACGATTTTATTAGGGGTTTGGTTTTCTGGATCTTTTCAGCATTTAATGATTTCAGAATTAGAATATACTATACTATTCAATGAACAACTGAAAAAATAAACTAAACCCATACATTAGGAAAATGCTTTTGAAGAGTTTGATGCTGAAAAACCTGACTTCAGTATGCTTTATTAGGAGTGCATAATAACTTCTTGGCTGCACGGTCTTGTAGACATCTATTCACATGGCATGGCATGAACTCAGATATTAGACCCTGGCCATGGAGCTCACATGATATGTGTTTATAGGCTTTAGTGGGCCACTTCTGTAAAAACGAATTGCCACCTGTTCTCCATACATGGAAAAAAACAGTCTGTACTTCTCAAGTGACACTGATGCTATTCACTGCTGGGCAAGGATAGTCAATATCTATTATCAGTTTATCTTTGTACGAAATCTTTAATCTGATTATACATGAACATAGGACACACAAAAATCTCCTTGTGTGTATTTGGAGGAATCAAAGAAGGTGAATTTCTCAGCTGCCATTTGCTACCTTCCTTCTCTCCCCATCTTCACCTTACTCCTTTTCAGCAGCTACAACATCTTATCTTCATAGGAGGGGCAGGTTCCTGCTATTCAAACCAAAATAAGTTAGCTTAAATCACCTCTGAACACAAGTTCAGAGTCTTTAAATAAAGAGAATGTTTCATGTCTTTATTTCAAAAATTTGGTGGACGAGATAACAAGCCAGTTATATCTGCTACATACCATGAAATAATTCATTAAAACACTGTAGTTAAAACGCATTCATACATATGCCTTCACTTGTGTTGTGTAAATTGGTAAAAGCACTAAGAACATGAATGCCTAAGTAACAGAGATTGTAGGTGCATATTGCAGATGGGTATGGCTGCTACAGGATAGCTGGCAGAAAGCATATATCTTTGCTCTGACCCTTCACATGTTACAACGAACTTTAGCAGGCCTGACAGTTCAGTCCCCAGCACTTGTGGACTTAAGAAACTTACTAAAAATATTTACATTGTCTAAAAGTGCCTTGAAAAGCTAAAGTGTTGTCCCAGGACTACCTAAGCAAAGAAAAAGGTAAACAAATAAATAAAACAACATTTGTAGGTACTTTTTGTCTTAATAATGCAGTAACCCTGACTCACCAGGTGTCAGGCAAACAACAGAGAAACATGAGAAATCTTCAAAAGGTTAAATTAGGTCGAGGGCAAATCAGCTGAAATAAGGAATAACCTTAATATTCAGCTGTAACTGGACCTAAAAATCAACAGCTTTCTCACATTTGGGAACACCTGCTTGAACACTACTTTCATTTTATTTTATACATTCCTCAGGATTTTCTGATTCGCTATACAAGGCTCAGGACAGCTCACTTACTACAATAAGAACAAAACCATGTGCATTTTATGCTCAGGTAAGCAAGAAATGCTGCCTAAGCACTTTGTGCATGAATGATATCCCTTGCTGGTAAGAAACCGTGAATGTGCAAAACAGATGAAAAATTATCAGTGCTTGAGCCACAGTTAGAGCATGCATAGGGGAGGATCAATACAACAATTTGTAACTATCAAGAGCTGGAGCCTTTAAATGCTAGCTGGCTTAGCAGAAACCTTCCCGCAGAGGCTGTATGTCAATAAGAGGGTAATTTTCAAGCACCTTTAGTTGTTTTTCTCCAACATGATAAGCAATGGACTCTAATATCCGGAGGCTTTCTCTTCAGATCTCTGGGTAGGAACTTGGAAGAACCACAGCAGACACTGCACTAAATAAGCCTTTCAAGTCTGCAGAGTCTGACATGTGCTGAGGAGTCCGACTGCTCTGTAGCTGCACACCCTGACCACAGATGATAACTTGAAGTTCCATATATCATTTTCTCTTCCCTTTAAAATGCATAATAATTACCTCCAAAAAGTGGGACACAGCTACTGTAAATGGCCTTATTATGAGTTGTGACTTAATGCTATCTAAGGATATATTTATAAAATGTGGTTATGTGTGGCACAGGAGCAGTGCCAAAACATTTTTGTCTCTCAACTCGGGGTCAACCTGTATTGGAACAAAGCCAGGGTAGTCCTAGAGTGACTGCAGGGCAAAACAGGAAAACCAGACATTGATCCAGCTAGAGCTCAGAGTGAGCAATAATGTGTCTTCCATTATTTTATCTGTTTGCTTGGCCTTACAGTCAAAGGAAAGCAATATGCTATTGAAGTGTCTATAAGATGCAACATACAGAATTGCGGATTTCTTGTTGTTTTAAAAAGTTTGATGAGTATGTGTATGGAAAACCTTGAAAGAAAAGAAAATCTAAGGAGGCAGCAAGATACAGTGCATGGGAGATATATAGCTGCTTCCTTTCCACTGAGTCTATACAAACTGCCACCTTTGCCTGCCACAAGCAAACACAAACTCCCTCGCCTCTCCACTGAAAAATATACAGCTCCCATACATTCACTTAGTAAATGTCAAGGTCTGCCTCTAACTGTGCTGCTCTTCTATTCCTGAAAAGAAACATATGTGACAGACAGCGCATCTGTAAACTCAGGATGTTCTGAGTTCTCCAGGCACGTCGGCTAACTGCTATGTTACTACAATGTTTTCCAAACCCTTAGGAACTGTCTTCCCGTACAGAGCAAGCACAACACCTAAACTTGAGGCCACACCTAAGTAATTAGATGATACTCATAACAAAAATATGTAATTGTAATTGCAAACCTTTTCGTTATCTGTTTGCTTGCCAACTGACCTTGCTTTTGTTTTAACTTATTTTTTCCACTAGTTCTTTAAAATTGTTATGGTGTCTTACTTTTTTACAGTTGGTTTCCAGTACAATTGATCAACACCAGTATTCCAGACCCACTAAAATAAACAGAAAATGATCTATTGACTACATTACAGTTGGAACTTTATAAACCTAGTGTTGCTAAACAAAATTGTCTCCATTTTCCTAGTCAGCTAATGGATTTTCCTTTTTCAGCTTATTAATGAACAGGTACTATATATCACCTACTTTTCAATAAATATTTCAGCCAAGTGAATGACATAGTTCTATTTCAGAATGTGAAATAAAAAGGGTGAGCTAAATTAACAAAGCAGCTAACTACTCATAATCTCAGAGCATTCAGATTGACTCAGTGGTTTTTAATGCTTCCAGGCACTGGCAACATCTGGACAATAATAATCAATACAAATTTCTATGTGTTGTGATATTTGCATGTTATTGTATTTTTAGGACAAGATCACAGATTAAAGATGAAAAATGTATTGCAATCATCTTTTAAGAACCTTTTTTCCTTAATTAATTAATTAAACAGTTGAATAGATCAAAATTTCTACTTCTTTACTGCCAGTTATAGTGTTAAATTCTAACTACAAATGCCTTTAGCAGTTTTGAATCTTTATTTGTCTTAAGTTAAAACAAGTGGAAGAAGCTACAAGGAGATGTGTAGATTACATAGACCTAGAATTGCAAATGCAAAAAAGTACTGCAGGAACAGAGAAATTACAAAACTATTGCTTGAAAAACTGTGCAAAACTTTGGGGTTTTGCAAGAATGGACTTAACTAGTCACTCCCATTTATGTGAAAATTCTTTTAATCAGTGTGCTACCTAATCAAGCTGTATTTGACACATTGCAAGGATGCTATAAGGAACTTGAAAGATATTCATTTCATGATAGCATAACATCTAACTTTTCATTGCTCATTGAAAGAAAATAAAAGTGATTGATGGAATAATCAACCATCATTATTACACGAAAACTCTAATTTTTAAAAAAATTTTTTTTCTAAACCTAGATTTTCTCCTTTATATTAAATCTCTGTCAATATGTTGATAGTTTCTTCCTCTAACTAAAGTTGGTTGGTTTTGGTTTGTCTTGTTTTGTTTTCTTTTTAGACAATGATAAAAAATGTTTATTTGCAAAAAATGTTTTAAAATGATGCTAACTTCTCTAACTCTTTGGAGATAATACAGATTTATTGCTCTAATCCCTAAGGGTATCTTGGAATTCATCTTCTGAATGAAAATAAAAATAATCCAGATGTTAGTGTCTGCCTTTGTGTATGGTCAACAATAAAAAAAACTCTAACAAATCCACAAAATTTATCCTGTACTGCACTAAGGTTTCCTGTTTCAGTGCTGGCTGGGTAGAAATATGGAGTTGTACATTTATAGCTGCTTCGATTCTGCTTTCACTAGAATAAAAATACAATAAAACTATGGCTTTATGTAAATTAATAGCCACTTAGTGTTACTAAGATAAGATATTGAGAGTCTATTTGGAAAGGACTTCTAGGAAGTGTTGCATTTTTAGCTGCACAGTGACCCAAATACAACAAGACTAAAGAATATCCTCCCAGTCATGCCCTATACTTGTTTAAGGCATGCTTCAGGGACATGGCTTCAGTCTCCTTTGGATTAAAGACTTAAGAGTCAATTATTTTATTTCTTTAGTGAACATCTGGATCCCAGACTAATATGAAAAGTTTGGGGAAAGGACCAAGCGCCAGTGTTCTACCATTTTCATCTCAAAGCGGAGTTAACACAGCTGTATTAAATATTTCTAATTCCCTTCCAGAACTGTGCAAAGGCATAAAACTCTTCTCTTTGACTCAACACAGTAGGGTTGTACCACACCTTTTTACATTTCAGCTGAACTCCTAAAATTTAGGCAAATCACCATCAAAGTTAATCATACTGGGTAATAAGCCTCACTCATTGTAATTGGTGGGTCTAAGGACGAAACTGTGGTGTGTAAATTTTGATACAGTTTTTACAGTACTGTTTTTAACAGTAGTTAAAAACACATTCAAATTTTCATACTCTGAAATGTAGCTGAGTATCCTCTAATAACCTTACTTTTACATAAATGGCTCAACTACCAGCAAATAAAACTCTATTCAAGTAGAGTACCAGTCAAGCTGATAATTTTTTAATAGAGCTGTAAGTAATAGAGAGAAGTACCATTTTCAAATCTATCTGACACTGTAGCTTCTATGGCTTGACTTAAAAGAGTTTAGGTTTCCAAGTGTAACTAATAATAAAGAGTATCCTGTATTTCCTATATTCCAAACTATGTTTCTTTATTAAATGCTAATGTAATTATAAAAGTTAATAACCTAAAGAAATTCGCACAAATTGAAAAATGTTAATATGGAAACCTCACTAATCCATCATCATTTTGTAAGTGTGCTATGCACAGAATCCACAGAATTGCAACTAAAATCTTTACTGCAAATTATTTTACCTTTAATTACCAAATGTTCAATTTTGATGACAGAGATAACAGGAGAATTGAGAGAAACAACCCCTCTATTTAAAACAGAACGCCTCAGGAATTTGTGCATCAAATCCATTTTATTTCAGGCTTAGAAGTGAGATTTGGCTAGGACTATGGGGAGCAACATTTTGGGCCCAATCTGTTCAGCATAGAACATAACCTCCTGTGTGGGGAAAATGATTGGATACCTTAATCTTCAGGAATAACAGCAAATGCTTCTTTTGCTGGAGTAAATTAGGGAAGCTTCTAAGATAAACTATCTTGAACATATTTAATATTTCATAGTATTAGAAATGCTTTAACCAGCCTTTGAGAAAATCTCTCTGACTCATAGCTCCTTGCAGAAAAATATACAGAAGTAGATGAGTTGCTATGGTGCCTAAATGCTAATGGACAGGCTTGTTCTTGCCTTTAGAGGTATCAGCCTTTCCCATCAGCTATGTGGAGAACTAGACACTTTAAACTTCACCAGCTACTGAAACTGAGAGAAACTTATTTGCCTGTGAGGGATGAACTGAATCCCATCACTTTCCTCTTGGATGTCTTGTTTAGTTTGCTTGGATTCTCCCTGGTTTTGCTTAAGATCACATCTGGTGGCAAGTTCTAACATGTCTAACTTGCTCTTGAATGCAGTACTGCTTTGACTACAGATCTGAACTTGGTTGGTTACCGCTGAATCCATCTCCCTAGAGTAGAAGAACTAAATTGGGTGGTGTGATGAAGTCAGCAATGTCTGATAACTATAAATTTATTCTCTCCTCACTGTAATTCCTGCCTTACAGTATTAAGTCTACCTGATTTCACTGTCATTCCCTTTCACATAGAGAAATGGTTATTTTCCTCCTTATAAGAGAATCTAAGATTTGTCAAGATAATTTCACTGACAGTGACCTTCCTGAAAAAATGCTCTATTTTTTGAGTTTGTCACTTATCAGCCATTACCAGTTAGATAACTTTTTACATGAATGACCCTTAATAAAATCCTTGTTGCTTTTTTTCCCTTGATATTCTCTCTAACGTGTCTATTTAACTTTGTAAGCAAAAGTTGTAGGAAAATGAAAAAGGTTCATATTAATCCATTACAGAGGTACTAAAAACCAGTTCATTTCCTCTCATGACTGTCCTGCTGGCATGCAGAATTGTTGTCTTACCAAATGGATCGTAAATTGACACATGGAAAAATTAATAAATTGTACAAACTTTTTTAAATGATTTGAGAGATTTAAATGGAGACTTTAAATTTAAACATTTAAGTTAGGAAGCTTATCAAGGTATTCTTTTCTTCCAAATATGTGGCACACCTTCTTCCTGTTAATAAAGGAAATAAGGATATCTGAAGGGCTCAATAACACCGCAGAATTGCTTTACAAATTATTTATTAAAATACCTTATGAATGTTCCTCAAAACAGAGAATTGACCTCAATCATGTTCTACATCATGAGTTTTCTATGTGAAGCATATATACTGCTCAATTAATCAGTACTTAGGATCTGTACATAAGAAAGAGCACAGCTATAAATTGCACTTACTTTTAGACTCTACCTTCTAATTTCACACCCAGCATTTTCATAATCTCTAGTTTTAATGACATGGATTCATGAGGTACCTAAGAATAACAGCAGTTCCAAGCTTTGCCTGCTCGTGTACACATTATAACCATACATTACTTAAACCCATTACGAGTGATTCAGACCACTGTGCAGTTTCAGTTTCCTGTATAGCCACCTGGATTAATTCCATTAAAATAATCAGCATGGAAAGCAAAACTTATTTTAAATCATTCCCAGCTCATCCTCAATAATAAATTAGTAAAGGTAACCACCCCTTTCTTAATTTAACATAAAGGTACAGGAAACTAGCCATTAGGATTCTTTATTACAAATGGTCTGCCATAGCCCCAGTGAATTCACAAGCCAAATTAGACACCTCTGAAGCCACAACAAAAGTACATGAAAAGAATGAACTCTTTTGAATTCTGTGTTTTTATAAGTTCAGGTCTATGTTACTTTAAGCTTTAGCCATGTTTTCAAACATTCCTCTGTACCACCAAGATTTTAAAAGAAATTACATGGAATTATGTCATGTGATTAACTATGACAGAACAAACATCACAGATCTTAATGAAAGGGCAGCAGACACTCCCCCTTCCACTCCCACTTCTGCAGCTGAAAGCAGTATCTTTATTTCTTCAGCAGAGTACAGATTAGTGAAACCAGAGTAGCCCATCTCAACTCATTGTTAATCTTGTTTGTCCCTATCTGATCTACTCATTTGCTGTTATCTCCCATTACACTTAGATAGTTTTTAACCCTAACAGAATAAGGTACCAGTGACATCATATGATGTTAAGTGTTTCTGACAGTACAAACTCCTAAATTATGAACTGACAATAAGGACTCATAACTTTAAAAATCACAGATGTGCCCAACTTCAACTATTTCAAAAAGTTTTTTTTTTCTCTATTGGTAGTTATAGACTTGAGAGTTGGATTTTAAAAATCTGAGTTGGGAGCAAAACTCCAATACGTTTTAAGTGGGACATTTAGTTCTATTGTGCTTAATGCCTTAAAAAATGTCAAAACTTATCAGCCTCAAAGGACACGCTTTTAAAGCTTCTGTTTTAATGATAAATAATGATTTGAGAATGCAAATTTTGTATTCAGTGGAAGAATAGAGAGGTGTCAGCTTTCTTCAAGAAAACATTTAAAACAGTCTGAGCTGAATATTAAGTCAGCAGAGTTTTGCACAGATTGTTGTCTTAGCAACTTCAAAAGATAGCAGAAGAAGATTTTTGTAAACTGCTGATTCCACAATAATGATTCTCTGGAGGGTTCAAAATTCTCTGCAAGAAGCCCCATTCTTCATTTTTTTAAAAACTGGCCTCTATAGATACTGCTTTCTCAGAAAAAAATATTACAATGTAGAGTGATCATTAATTTCTAGTTTACAAGTGTAGACACCTTATTTTGAATTTGCCTACTCATTTCTGGTTTTATGTTCTCATTCTCTAGTATCATTCTGCCCTTTCAGGATGAAATTTTGTATACTTGTTTTTTAAATGGGGTTAATGCAGCATGCCTGTGTGTCTATGTGTGTGTAGCCAAAATTAATCTTTACTCAAAGGCGTTTAATTAACATATCTAAAAAACAAATAACAGCAAAGCTTACTAGTCCACTCAGAGTATGAAATTAGTTCCAGAATAGAGTAAAGGTAACATATGTTCATTTAATATTGTAAAGTGAGGGTAAGTGATAATACTTTTTTTCGAGTCCAGCTAGGGCTGAGGTTGGAAGAGACCTCTGGAGATCACCTACTCCAACCCCTCTGCTTAGAGCAGGCTCAGCTAGAGCAGGTTGCCCATGTCCAGCCGTGTTTTTAATATCTCCAAAGACAGACAGTCCACAACCTTTCCAGGTAACGTGTTCCAGTGTTATTGTAGATTTGTCATAAATTCCCAGCAAGCAACATACTTGCTTTACTTTGTCCCAGAGAAGACCAGAGAAAAGGTTGCACAGAGAGACTCAGAATTTATTTCCTGAGTCTACTTTTCACCAGGAGGGGGAATTGATGTTGCAGTGACCTCTGGCAGAAGCAGACATTTATCTAAGCATTGACAGCCGAAGGGAGTCAGTGCTTCCACCTATTCTCTGCTCCCTTCTCACTTACCTAGGCTCACCTAAAAATATGTCAAAGTAGCAAGTATCCCTGTTCACCCATAGGATAAGTAGCCCATCAGAATAAATACAATGTCTGTTTGCATGTATGAGAGTACAGGTCAAGTTCTGCCTTTACGTTTAACATTAAGTGAAAGACTTATATTGTAATACCGGTAAACATATTGTGTTACAATATGTGATGTTTTCTCGATATTTATCACTGGAACTACTACAGTGTGTTAAAGTAAATATAAATACAAATATATGACTAAAGATGGACAAAAAACCAGCTACCTTATCCTAGCTATACATCTATATATATATAGAAAGAGTGAACTTTCTCCTATATGAAATGTTTTATGTACAATATAAGCAATGATCTTTATCCTTGGAATTTAACTATAAATTTTGATCTTCATTCTTGTTGTGGGACAACTGGGGATGGCGGCACTGATCAGTCCTATCACCTTGTGTTTTATTCCCACCCAAGAAATAGCACTTTATCCACGTTGTCATCATTTCTTGCTTTGTCCAGAAGGAAGTACAAAGATAAATCTTTTCCATAAAAACAAACCCAAAACAAAACCACATTTGAAACACCTCCGTCCACCACAAATGCATGTTCAAGTTCTGTTTGTGTTCAATGATGTGTACTTATGTTGAATTCAGCAGAGCATGTCTCATAAAAAGCTCAGCACATGCCAGGGTAAAAACTCTTAGAAAACATCTGCTTATTTTGTAGAAAGAATAAGGAAGTTAAATCGAATGAGAACACTAGAGCAATGTGTTGGGACAACATACTGAATCATGCCACAATTACGCTATTGCGCATATCACCATTTATACACCTAATTAACCGAAAAACTGCGCTTTACATAACTTTAAATATGAAACAGCAGTTTCACATAAATACCTCATTTTCTTTGGATACAAAAACCGGAAAATCTTTCAAATGTGGCACCTTTGTTGAAATAAGAACACCATAGAGTGACAACAACATACACTTTTTGCCTGGGAAAAAGAAAGATAAGCAGGACCATTAAAATTCTGAAAGCTCTAAGTATTCTTTGATCAAATAGCCAGAAAAAGCCGGGTATGGTCTACTAGCTGTGACCACCAAGAACATAGGGAACTGAATATGCCACATCTCAGCACACTGGCTTTATATTTTCCTGTTGTTTAAAAACTCTTTCCATATACACAGCAATAGGCTATACCAGCTACCTGTTAGAGGTATCTTTTCCTATGAAATTAAATTAATGATCAAACTGCCCATTGTAAATGAAAAGCATTTGTTTTTAGACACCATACTTTGCTAGCTATCCTAAGAAAAACACAGGCAATAGTAAAAGAGGAGGCTACACTCAGCTGTAACTCAACTCTCATGTACAAATAAATTTCTTCATTCCTATCAAAAAATGAATACATTCTATCCCCTTTAAAATCATGCTGAACTGTGAGGTTTTCTGCATGTAGCATACAACTGGTAGAAAAATATCTAAGCAGAAACAAATGTCGTATCAATTACATCAGTATGTTGTGTGCTGGTGGTTATGATCACCCTTCAGTCACGAAGGGGTCATGGAATATTACACAAAAGAATCCCTCAGGGGAACACATATTCTTCATAGTTTGTAAATGAAAATAAACAGAGTAAACAAAAATAAACACATTTCAAAGTGATTATTGCAATCAAAAGCAAAAACTTATTCTAATAAACTATGGTCCAAGAAATATGTATGTGTTCTTCCCTTTGTAAATACCCTCCATAAGGCAGACAGGTGTCCTTCATAATACAGGGCATCCTTTGTGAGGTGAAACCTACTAAGTTGAGTGTCACAGTATATTAACTGGACTTGTACCCACTCACTATTACCTTGGTTAAGAAGGATATACTGAATTAAGAGAGGTGAGAAGTTGGTTTAATATGTGTAAGGGGAGAATCATGTTAGGAAACTGATATTGAATAAAAAGAAAAACTGCCTGCCTCAAAAATACCAGTTACTTCTTTATATTAGAAATTGTCATCTTGAAGAAAGGAGGCTTAATTCTAAAACACAGGAAAAGTTGTTTAAGCATAAGAGAAAACTTTTACTGAAGATGATCAAATATTGAAACTGATTGCTCAGAAAGAATTTTGGAGGAATTTTCATCCTTGTATATATTTAAAACCTGGCTGGACGTGGTCCTAAGTAACCTGATTTGGCTGACTGATCTAAGCAGGAGGTTGGAGTAGGTGATCTCCAGAGGTCCCTGCCAATTTCAGCAATGCTGTGATCCTGTGGTTGTCAGGACAGAAAAATGCTATCCTGAATGGCTGTGAAAGCCAG
The DNA here is from genome assembly GCF_963921805.1 of Phalacrocorax carbo. NCBI lineage: Eukaryota > Metazoa > Chordata > Aves > Suliformes > Phalacrocoracidae > Phalacrocorax > Phalacrocorax carbo. The sequence continues at coordinate 23,644,749 of NC_087513.1, read as the reverse complement.
GGTTTCTTTTTCATGTATCAGTTCACTTCTAATATACTACATTATTAATGATTGAACCTAGGATGCACAACAAAACCAACACACAGCACTATTGTCAACTCCCAGCAGAGGAGGTCTAGCAATCTATGTAAATATTCACCTCTGTAAACCAAGTCAGACAGAGTGGCAGTGCTGCCCTGAGGAACAGAAACTTGAGATTAATAGGAAAAGGCAAAGGGTTAAAGACTGTACTTTGCTTATGCCTCCCAATGCATGACAAAAAAAAGAGGAAATATTTGGGCATATAACACACCCAAAAGATTGGTACACCGCTACATAATGTGGACTAGCCTAGTGCAGGGAAGAGTTAACATATCCCATGGGACAAAAGTTAATCTCACAGAATTTTTTTTTCTTTTTTCCTCTCTGTAAATCACTAGTTCAAAAACAGATACTTTTTCATTAGTGTCCAGAGTGCTTTATTGCACTCTTTCATCTCCCCTTGTTGCAATACTTAGTCAGGCAGAGAAGTCATGACAGGTATTGATGAAATACAACAATCTAGGGAGAGAAAGGTTTCATATAAAATGTACAGCTTATCTTTTTACACTAAACTTTCATGCTCACCAAATGAAAATAGATCACTTTCTTTGTGCTTTAACAACACAGACCCAGAAGAATATCTATTAGAAATGTAAATAATTATTGCTGCAAACCTTACAATATGCTGCCTACCTTTGTCATCATAATATTTCCCATTTGCCAGCAAAATATTTTGCTTCGGGTTTTCTTTAAATCACTAAAGAATCATTTAAACTCCTTCTATCTTTATATTCCTGGAGACAGGGATTCCCTTTTCATGAAAATTGCATCTGAAGAAAAGAGTTCTAGAAGAGGAAAAAACTGTGAACTACAGCCAACATTCATATCAACCAAATGGTCTGGTATATTACCTAAAGCAAAAAAAAAGCTTCCACTCGGAAGCTAAATTCAAAATGACCTTGTGCTTTTTTCAAAAAGGCTGGCAGCTGAGGTCATTGGAATAAATTGTGATAGACAGTGCTTCCCTCTGCATAGTTAGAAGGCATGTCTAGTACGTGAATTATCACCAAGTAGGGAAAAAAATGAACCAAACACAGCAAAGAACACGGTTTAATTTCTTTGTAAAATAATGGTAATATAGTCTGCAATTATTATGAATTTAATGAAGTAATGTAGGTTTTCAGCAACTTTATTTCACCATCAATTATGTTCTAGCCTTTTCAATTCTATGTTCATAAATTAACCCTGTTCTTTATTGGCTTCTGCCGTTAACAGCATAAGCACTTGTAACTACATATCCCCAGCAGGCAGTTCCCAGCTGCACAGAATAGTATGTAGTGTTGTTTAAAAATATATATTGTAGTTGTGTTAAAGCTTACTAAATCACTGAGTCAAAAACAATGAAATGAAAAAGAAGCTGGAACTGCTAGTGAGTGTTTTAACTGAGATTTAAATATGCAAATTGAAAGCAAACTCCTCACTATTCACTTTTGTAAGGAAACTGTTAACAGTAATTTCAGAATAAGGCAATTTTCAGAAGGGTATTTTTTTCAGTTCGTTCCCTTGCAAACACATAAGCAACCTCTGTCAAAAGATTTTAATCTGTCAATAGGACTGCATGAGTTCTCAACTTGTTTCTATAATAGCAGCTTTTCACTGGAATATTTTGTTCGACAGATTCTTATTTTAAACATCTGCCTCTTTTGGGAGCAGCTTAATGTTAAGATGAAAAATACACTTGGGGTTTGAAAGCAGGTGGAAAAACTCACAGTTCTGATTAAATGAGAACTGCTTCTAATCCAGTTTTCCACTGTGCCTTAAAGCACCCTAGCTAAAGAAGAAAACACATCTTGTCACTTCTGAAACATTTAAATAAGAAAAAGGTGGGGAAAAGGAGCACATGTAACTTACCATTAAAGTTTACTGCCCGGATATAGCTAAGTAGTTCTTTACCATCAATTGTGCTCATCCTCGGGCATAGACCAATATATCCAGGACACAGATCTTTATGCATGTTGTGTAGTGCATAAGCCATGGAATACACTGCATCAATTACAAACTGAACTTTTCCTTCTTGCTCATAGGCTGAATCTCTGGCAATTCTTTCTAAGCCTAAGGAAGAAAGAGAAAGAGTCACTTTTTATTTCCATCGCGTGTAGGTGTATGTGCATGAGTATGTGCGTGCAAAAATTCACAGCAGAACATAAAAAATTACAGTCAGATTGATAGGTAAAGTTAGGACTCGCCTAACTGTCACCTAAATAAACAAGACACAGAAAATACGGCCATCTGGTTTTGCCTCTAATCATTGTACACTGTGCCAGGTATATAAACAGTATGTTGAGTTCTCAGCTGGGAAAAAGGACAGCACATTTCATTACAAGAAAAAGAAATATAGATATATGCATTTCTACACCAGTAGAAAAACTCTCTTTCTACCTTATTGACTTCCGTTCAACAGCTGTTTATTGTTATTTATAGGACACTTCTACAGCAGCCTGCCATTCTCTTTTAGATAAATTTAAGGCTATCTTGGTTTTTATCCCTGTCTATTGTTTGATAAACATTATTTAAACACATCAGGGAAAAAAGCTGAATGCTTGCCAAGTGATGTGGCCATCTGTCTCCATATTGAAAAGTGCTTATTTTGAGACTTTTTTTCCTGTATTTACTAGTGAATTATGCTTCACACGACAACTGTATACTGTCTGCTATTTCGTACATGGACATTTTTCCTTCAGAGGGAATACAGAGCAAGTCAATACGCTTTGAAATTTTGATTCTGTGGGAACTACCCATGTTAATTATCTATGTCCAGATCCAAAGAACCTTTTACATTCATAGGTAATAGTACTAAGGGGAAAAGTTAAAAAATAAGGGTCAGGAAAATTATATTTGAAGTAGCAACCAACACGAAATCACTTGTCCTATATAGGAATTCAGCCACTGATTTCAAATGCTCAAAATCTTCATTTACAAGGTGAAAGAGGGCTCTGCAGATCTCAGCATGAAATCTGCCCTGCTGGAATCTGCAGTCAAGTTCCCATCGTCCCAGTGAACCCAAGTTTAAATACCTAGGTCGTCTACCAGGTTAACAACTCATTCAGTTTGAAAATAATCCATTCACATTATCATAGACTATTTAGAAATTAACCAAAATTTTATGCCCCATATTTTTTATTTTAACATTCTACATCTTGTTTTTAATGTTTCTTTCTTATCTCTAAACACAGGGTTTCATCAGTTCAATATCAGTTTTGTTGTATCCCACTTTTTAAAAATTATTTTTTAATGCCTGAAAATATACTGTATGCAAGATGTAGACAATGTATGCAAGCCCATATGACATTAAAAAAAAAACCCAAACCCAGAGTCTACTCAGAAGCCCTTCTTCTATTTACCTGCTGCACTTCAGTGCCACCGTCTCACATTACAATGATAACATATGAACAACTTTGTAATCTGACAATCAGTAGTGTTTTGTGCTTTAAACATCCCTGAGCACTGGGAGCAATAGATAGCCTTGAAAAATCATGATGTGATTTTATTTCTCTTCACGGATTAGTTAAAAAAAGGTAAAATCACTACCTCTTGAAAAGGTACTAACCATGTGGAGAGGACAGCATTTAACTCTTCTTTGTGATTTGTTACAAGTAACTTGATAGACACTTTTCAAGACATGCTATCTCATAATTAACAAATAATTAATAAATACTGCAAATTAACAAACTGAAAAACTTTTCCTTGCCCATGCTGAAAATTACCCAATTAGTTGCAAAGCATTTCCCAGACATAAAAGAAAATATGAAGGATGAGAGAGATGTGGCTTCATTAGATTGTAACTTTATTAACTTACTTCACTTGGGAACTACCTTCCAACAGTAAGTGATGGGTAGAGCTCAGGATCCCTGCTTTAATTGTTCCTGCCTTGTTAAGGACTGCTGGACAGCAAGTGAAGGACAGGGTTTACAGAACTCCTGCAGGCACACAACAGCCAATAACCTGTATGTGCCAGCAAAAGCTTCCTCATCCTCTAAACAGGGTGGTCAGGACAGGAGGAGTTTGAAGGACATGTATCTGTTTTCATTGCTAAGCAAAAGGTAATTCCCCTCAGACATCAGGTGGATGGATGTGTATGTTGAAAGGTGGGGGACTGGTTAAAGGCAGAAGGGAATAATTTTCTATAATAAATGCTAAGTCATAAAACACTAAAAAAGTTGCAAACACTTATGAGAGTGCATTGTACTAAGTGGTACAGATTTTTAAAGGAAAAAAAAAATCAGTCTTGCACTCCCCTATCTTATACTGTATTTAAACACACGTAGGATTTCAACAAGTTTCTTCCACAGCATAACATTTTACCTTTACTCTTCACAGATATGTGATCATAAAATACTTCATCATATAAATTACAGAGAAAAAAAATTATTAGGACTGAATGTGTTTCCTTACAGATAATTCTATGGAATTATCAGTTTTAAACCTCTCAAACCCAGAAGGCAATAGACAAGAATGATCTTTGTGCTTTGCATAACTAAAGCAACCCAATAAATTGGTTTATGTGGTCTTTCTATTTGAGGTTTCTCTTCATCTTCTCTTTCTAGAATTCTCAAAAATCAAACCCAATATTTTATAAAGATTACAAGAACTCATCAAGTGTAATTTACATTACACTGCCCTAAATAAATTTTAATGTGTAGCAGTAAAATGATGCACATTGTCTAAGCCATAAATATGGTCAGCTACTACAGAGATAATATTACATGTTTGGAAGACATGATTATAATTTTTCTTCACACTTGTATATCAAGTAACAACAGTTTCATTTATAGGTTGAGCTCTACAAGGCATGTTTCTACACACAATGGAGACTTGAAAGAGTATATGCTTTGTATATCATAATAGAAATGTTTTAATGCTTTCTTAATGATCACTTCAATTTTTCATCCTACAGTCTTTCCTCTGTAAAAAAATTACTTAGGCTGTGTCATTATCAAAAAGAGTGAGAAGATGTTCCCAACTCTTGAACCAGGGCCCTTGATATCAGTATTGTCTGAGTGTGGTGCGTCAAGAACTGAGACAAGAACTGGGCTCACGTTGTCCCTCCCTGTTCTGATCTCCAAACAAAAGAAACTCAGGGAAATGTGCTATGATGCTTTCCAGCAGGTCTTCCAACCCAGCTGTTTTGAAGTGCAAGCTTGTGGGGAATTTCAGCAAGATGTCAAGATTTTCCCCAACCAATGGAGAAAATACATAGGGACATGTACCAATGTTATCATCTTGGGCTAGAGAAGAGCTATGAGAGGTGTAACACTCATCCAGGAAAAGTGTCAGCTGTTCCTGGCTTCTTCCATTTGAAATCTCTTTTGGGAACCCTAGAGTGAGAAGAGGGATGATCCTGTAAGAGCCTGTACATGTGAAAGAGTTGCTACAGCTACCCTTGCACTTCCTGAGCAAGAGTGACAGGCTGGTCTGTTGCAGGACCGATTGCCTCCATACCTTCTAATCATTTCCCCCTTTGTTCCTGTAGTTCCTGTGCTGCAGGAAAAATTGGGCATCCTGCTCAGGATAGTGGAAGTTACCTATGACAGGGAAAGATAAGGGGCATAACAATAGTAAGGTAGGATATGGATTAGGTGGATAAGGTATATGGCTGGGACTACCCAGGCTGGGTAGGGAGGGAAGGGAGGGAGGGAAGAGGAAGCAGGTAACATTGTCAGTTCCCAAGGTATGAACTGGGAATCAGGAGAATTCAGGGATCATAATCAAGATACAACAATAAATTAAAATGTATCTTAATTAAAAACTTAATAACAGCATACAGTAAGTAAATAAAGATTAATGTAATATAGCTAAGATAATGAATTCACACATGGGTGATGATATCACCTGTGGGATACAAACAACTATCAATCAAAACTTAATTTGCTGATCTCACCATCAGGGGACTAATCTGCTAGGTGATAAATGCGGCAAAATTCACCTGAGTTTTAGAAACCATGTTCTTAATGATGATCTTAAAGCATATGTAGAAGTAATTTCTGCACACATTTAAGTCCATGGCAATAGGAAAACTTCAGAGCAGAGTTGCTATTTATTATTCTCTTAAGAATATAAAAGATCCTAAATAAGGCAAATGGATATACCTGTTTTGTAATTTGTAATATAGGGAAAAAATACCCATTTATTTAACTGCCCTGTTTCTGGAAACTGCTGGTTCACCTAACATTTCTCAGCAATCCCATTCCTACTGTTTCACAAGTCTTTCTCTTCCCATTTAGCGTTATTGAAAGCAATTTATGTAAATGTGCAGCCTATATTATTTCTCATGGCTATTTCTATAGTTTCAAGAATCCATCCCATATATCTAGTTAAAATCTTAATTTATGGTACTTCAAGACCAAAGGCTGAAGTCAGGGACCTTGTATACAACAGTTGGTTAGACTTTCAGATTGGAACAATGTTGTGAGGGTGCACAGTTTGAGAAAGGTTTTGGGCACTAGATAGCTTTGGGACACAGGAGTGAGGGTACACAGTTTAGAAGAATAGAGATATCTGATATGGGGATGCAGTGTGCATGGGAATAGGATCCTAATTTTGGCAGAATACTCATAAGCTCATGTTCCAAGCTTAGAAAGATAGTGCAGTCAGAGACAAGTAGAAATACATAACTAGATCTCCATGTAGATCTCTTATGGCTGGTAATTTTGGCCAAAATCAGTATTTACCGGGGAAAAAAACAGCTTAAAAAAAAACACCCAAGAATTGCAAGTCTTGTCCTTCAGCTGGGGAACAGCAACGTGAACCATTGGCTTAGCAGTGACAGAAGTCTGACTGCAGGAGGGCCAGGAATCTCCTAACCATGGATTTGTCAACAGCAAGGAAAGATTCCTTTCTGAGAGCTTGTATTCCTCCCTCCTTTCCACATCTCCATCCACTCTTCTGTCTCTCTGTCCCCTCTCTTATGCGCTGAGTGACAAATCAGCTCTTTTATGGACTGTGCTCTAAATAAGGGGGAAAATCTTTCTGGGGTAATGGTGGGAGGATAAGAAACACGAAGTAGGGGAGAAAAATTACAATAAAAAGTATTGTGAAAATTATAACAGGCAAAATGGTTACTCATGAAGAACTATTTTATTTGTTTTCCTTTACCTGCCTTTGTTATATAAATGTTTCTGCATAATTACTGCTTAAAGACAGTTGGTGCATCTGTGTAAATCTTTGGGGTTCTTTTCCCAAAATTCTGTTTTGACAAGTCTGGATCTTGGGTATCTAGTAACATTTTTTCAGTTCACAGTTATAATTCACATTTTTTTACTCATTGCTAAATTATTTATCCCCATTATGTGGCTCACAAAACAGTTTTACTTAAACTGCACTTATTTGATATCTTTATAAGTGGTCTGGATAACAGGACCAAGTGTAGCCTGATGAAGTTTGCTGATGACACCAAGTTCAGGGGGGAAGTAGACACTCCAGAAGGGAGAGCTGCTCTGCAGGAAGATCTGGATAGGCTGGAAGAGTGGGCCAACAAGAACCTTATGAAGTTCAACAAGGAGAAGTGTAAGGTCATGCACCTGGGAAAACATAATCTGGGAGTGCAGCACAGACTGGGATGCACCCAGCTGGAGGGCAGCTCTGTGGAAAGGGACCTGGGGGTCCTGGTGGACAGGAAGCTCAGTATGAGTGAACAGTGTGCTGCTGCGGCCAAGAAGGCCAACAGGATGCTGGGTTGCATCAAAACGGGCATCACCAGCAGAGAGAAAGAAGTCATCATCCCACTCTACTCAGCACTTGTCAGGCCACACCTGGAGTACTGTGTACAGTTCTGGTCCCCGCTATGCAAAAAGGATGTGGACAGGCTGGAAGGGGTCCAGAGAAGGGCCACCAAGATGATCAAAGGACTGGGAAGCTGCCATATGAGGATGGGCTGAGAGAACTGGGTTTGTTCTGCCTTGAGAAAAGGAGGCTCAGAGGGGATCTCATCACCATGCACCAGTACTTAAGGGGTAGCTACAAAGAAGATGGAGACTCTCTTTTTACAAGGAGTCACATGGAGAGGACAAGGGGGAATGGACACAAGTTGCTCTTGGGGAGATTCCAATTGGACACGAGAGGAAAATTTTTCTACTGAGAGGACAGTCAACCATTGGAATAATCTCCCCAGGGAAGCAGTTGACTCAGCCACGTTGGACACCTTCAAGAGTCATCTGGACAGGGTGCTGGGCCATCTTGTCTAGACCGCGCTCTTCCTAGAACGGTTGGGCTAGATGATCCCTGAGGTCCCTTCCAACCTGTGATTCTGTGATAAATATTTTGGTGTTGAGATTGATCACTCTGTGCACGACAATCACAATCACAACTAAATCACAATAATTTTTAAGCAGGCTCCCACTACTCTTCAGCCCAGGCATGATAATCCTCTATTTGTCAGAATTGGTTAGAACTTCCTATCTTTGCAGCAACAGTTTTTTCCTCAGAAAGTTGGCATCTGTAACTGTAAGCCGTTTCGGCAGTCTCAGCAGGAAGCACCAGGAGCATATGTTGCTCCCATTGAAGTCTTCCCGATTATTCAGCTGTTCTCCTCACACATTATAGGGTTTGCTCTGTCTGAACAAATAATGCAGTAGAGATCATCATCTTCTGTTACTCAAACTTAACGGGATGATATACTTTTATGGTGGGGGAGTTGAGTTTTCTAATAGCTGCATGGTAACTATGATGCTTGTTTTGTGCATGAGTGACTTCACAGAGAGCATCACAAAATCTGTGGCTTCTCTATAATAGTATGGTGTCAGTTTAGGAAGCAATTCAGAGGGAAAGTTAAGGATTATATCAATTTTCTCTGCCATTCCAAAAAGAAAATAGAGAATATAGAAGCAATGATAGTGAAATGAAGCAGTCTGATTGTCTACTCTTCTCCAACAACTGACAGATGTAGTTTTGTGGTTTAACGAACTGGCACTTGAGGTAATTTTTCTGGGGTTATGCCTCTTTACACTAACTTACAAAAAAAAAAAAAAAGAAAAGAAAACAAGACAGCAAGACCAATTAGCAAAAGTCTGAGAAAGAAACAGTTTTTCAATGCCTAGAAAAATGAGGAGATTTTAAAACACTTCCTACCCAGGACTGGGCTGAAACCTCACATTTTTAAAACACTTTTCAAACAGAAATCAGCAAGAATAACATATCACATAAGTGAATATGTTTCAATAATTTTCACTTTAACATCACCATAAATGAGAAAGTAGCTTTTTTGATTGCCTGGCTCTTTAAATGAAATACCTTAAAAATTCCATCTCTACTCACAAATATTTTTCATTGGAAATACCACAACATTTCTCCTGACCTTCACAGTAAATCAGATATTTGTTTCAGCAAAACACTTCTAACAAACACACAATAGTATATATCAAAGTGGAATTAAACCATTATTCTAGTCATATTGAGGGGTTTTGTTCCTACTACTATATGTGACATTTACTAGAGTGTTTTCTCTCAGATAAACAAACTGAAGTTGCATTGCTAATAGAATACTTTTCTTTTCCTTATTCCTGGCTTTGAGAGAGACCCTAACAACAGTTTGAATGTTGTTATCAGAGGGCAAAACTTTCCCTTTTCTAGTTAATATCTTCACATTGTTTAATTATAGCTCCTTGAAGCAGGGGATAGAGTTGGAGAATACGGGTATTCAGAACTCTCAAACATTTTAAACCTGAGACTACTGCATCTAACAGCAGCAGTATTGTTGAGGCAAGATTTGCTGTGGTGTGTATGTTAGGCTAAACAGTAACGACTGCATTCATATAACAAGGAGACACCGTTTCATAAGGTTTCTGCCAACCACACTAAGAACCACACCTTGCATTTAAAAGAAAAGGTGTATCAAAAATAGAGTGGAATAAGCAATATTTCTTTCAGGCATATCCCTTGTCAATATCAGTAGAATTGTCTGTGTAGGAATATATTAGTTAGTATGGACAAAACTTGAAGCTGGGTATAACATTTTAAAACGTTATATGTCCTTGTTATCCACAGGTTGCAGCTTTGAAACTGCAGACAGAGCATTACCAGTGTTACTGCCAGAAGATTCTTGCCCTCTAAATATCGTGCTGTGGCAGATATCTGTTCACCTATACTGGTTTGCTTGCTAGCTACGATACATCTGACAACCTGAGAGCACATACCCACTCCAGAAATAGCTGCAGAGAAAAAGACAACACTGTAGGAGTTTAAAGAAGTGGGAGATTATTGCATTACTAAGCAAGGATACACGGCAATTAATAAATCTGACATCATAACAGGTTTTTGTTAGATTTTCTCCAGGTTTGATGCCAGAGACCAAACCACAAATTTTACAAAGCTTTCTTCATAATTCATTCCATGCATTTTGCATGTTTCCTAAGTATTTATATAGTAATTTAAGTATCACTCAAGTCCCCCCTTGCTGCTTCTGTTTTTGTTTTAGAAAAGACTTTGAAGTCAGAGATTCACATCTCACTTTAGCTTGAGTCTTATACTTCTGCAAGTCTGGTATCATCTAGAAGTTGGTGATCCAGTGTCCCTTGCATTGCTCTGTATTCCTCTGTATTTCTAGTTTTAGTATGTACTAAAGGAATGCAGTTGATTTGATTCTATCTTACTAAGGTTTTCTAATTAGATCTGTGCTGTTTTACTTATAAAAATAAAAATCTAATGCAGAAGTAATTTCAATTTTCATATTTGTCAGATTTAAGATTTTAATCTATATATATCAGTATATAGTAACAAACAAAATTCAGTGTCAGATGTAAAAACATGAGGTTTGTCATTAATTACCATCCCCTAAATTCTACAAAAATAGGGAATTTCAGCTTCAGAAGTGGTCAGCTTGATTTGTGTATGAGGAATGATTTTTAATGATTTTTGACCAAATCAAAATGGTACAGGAAAAATTGTCTTAACTACGTTATAAAAAGAGGTATGTTTGTCATAATTAAACTGTGTCAAAAGTTTTATTTGAGCTTTCTGAACAAAATAACATGAAGATAAAAGAACATTTGTTTACTGTTCGTTAACACAGAGATCTAAGAACTACTTGATCAAACACATTTTAAATGTTCTTCAAACTTTAACTCTCAAAGTTAGGTCAGCCTTTTTGACTCTACCTTGAATTTCTGTACCAATAAATACAAATGTTTTTATTAATAATAGCAGATAAAAGAACGCAATAACATAGAAGCATTCACCAGTCTCCATCCCACTTCAACTTCTATAAAGTCTGTGAAAATTTGCCACAGCTGTATATCCTGTTCATTTCATAACTGGGATCCACAGACACGCTAAGCAATTCAGTCCTGCACCCTGGTAGCCTAGCGCACTCCTTTAGGTACGTATAATAAGCAAGAACGCAAAATTTTTGAGAAATCCCATGTTTCTTTATGTCTCAGAATAGTGTCAATATACAGGGGAGTGTTAGCATGAATTGACAACCAAATATTTTGCTAAATTTCTCAATTTTAAAACCAATCAAGAAGAGAGGCATCTTTTTCAGAGCTCAGGGTGGGTACATAGACAGAACCTACATTTTCTAACAGATTACCCTTGGGAAATGTCTAACTATGGGAAGAAATCGCTAGTGTACTGGTCCAGTCACATAGGTGGAAAGAACTGATATCACTCTCAGACCCCACAGGCTGCAAGTACTTCTAATGCAGACTTCAGTGTATAACTACAAAGCCTATAGGAATGGCTATGAGCAAGAGGAAAGATTCAGTACAGGAACTGAATTTATTCATTGTCTGTTAGCATTTAATCTCTGAGGACCTTCAACGCATAGCAACAGTATGTATAAAAATCCTTTCCTCTGCTTATTGGTTGAGAGAGCTTTTAGTTTAAGATTCAGATCAGAAACTCAAGGGACTTTTGTCCTCAGAAGTATTATTTTTAGTTAAAAACTTGACTGAGATCCTGCTTAAGAAATACCTTTCTTCTAATTGGAGAGCATTTGTTGGAAGTATACACAGACATAGAGGTATCCAAGCACATCACTTCCTTAAGAATTTGTGGTCACTATTTGGTATGAGTCTATCTGGAGACTAAAGAATTAAGGTACAGCAAGACTTTACCAAAAATATTGCAACAACTGAACAGTTATATTAATGACTACCTATCAGCAGTTTAAGCATTTTCCTCTAGTTTGATGAGAAGCTCCACAAAAGCAGACTAATTTAGGATGCAAAGAGTTCATAGCTATTTACCAAAGAAAAGATAAGTATCAGTTTGAGATTTTATTATGCCCCTTTCATCGCCTGTTACTAATCCTTCTGTAGGAATTTAAGGCCTCTTCAGCTGAGCTGATGGAAAGAGCTTTACGTAGGGACCCCTTCTCTGATATCAGAGAGCTGGGTTGAATTATCTGCTCCTGCATCAAATGAGGACCATGTGTGATGGACGTTTGGTCTGGCTTGGCTTGAAGTCTGCAAAGCTACAGGGCAGCAACATCCCATCAGGGTCATTTTTGCAATGAATATTTGGTAGCTTTTTTATGCAGAGAATTTAAATATAGATTTGGAATGTACTCTGAATTCCCAATCAGACTGTTTTGATGTCATGATTTCACATCAAGTATTGAATAATTTTGGTTGCTCCTGAAAGGGGTCTTTCTTCAGCTTGTGGTATTTCCTTGCAGCTAGTTGCTTAGGCAGGATGCATCTCATGCAGCTTTAGTGATCTAACAGTTAATTGTCTAACCTAAAGAAAGCTTCTTCTGTTTCTGAGGAGAACACTCACTCACCCTCTCTGAAAATAAGCATTTAAGAAAATGGGCTACATTTGTCTTCTGAGCAGACTTTCTTGTGTGACTAGCTCCGACTACATAGCTAACTCCTAGAGAACTAGTATTATGCAAGATACATCCCAACAAAAAAAAAAAAAAGGATGATTCTTTTGCTAATCTTGAATGTAAACAGAGTCCAATGAACAAAATATCCCTTTTGTCAAGCCTTGGATAAACTCATTGCAGTGTCCAGCATTTCCAGTGGAGATCCCCACGTACTCCTCTCACTCCCAGGTGTTGCTCCCTTAACCCTGAGACTCCCTCAGCCAACGGCTCACTCATGCCACCCTTCCTGCACACCCTCAGTGGTCTGCATTATTTTCGTTTGCTTACTCTGTCATCACCCCAGTGATCTTTCATCACATTTTGCTGCAGGTCTATGTGACAACTTTGCAGTCCTCAGATGACGCCTATTGCTAGTATAAAACAGTATCTCTCATACTGTCTACTGTTTAGTCAGCTACTATGGGGATAGAGACTCAGATTCAGCAGAACAAAAATTCAGTTACGTTTTCTTACAGTGGTTGCAAGGACTGACTATAGCTATGAGAATATAGTTTATATTTGGATTCACAGGGCTGCCATGTTACTGCTAAGGAGACAATTATGCAAAAAGATTTCAAGACAAATGCAATGAAAACCAATGTGAAATGAAAATAAATGTAGTAATAAATCTTAAAATAATTTCACGCTTAGTTACTTCTAGGTCTGTATTCACAGTATCAGACTTCCAAGAGGAAGTTTTTGGAGCTGGACAATATAAAGTACTCATGACAGAGTTCATATGTGGAAATAAAGTGGGTTTTTTCAGGGAGAAACAGTGGGAGGATTTTTTTCATCTGCAAAAAAAAAAAAAGGAAGGGAAAGAAAGAATGCTTTTAGCGGGAAAGGGACAACTACCAATTTAGACATATAAAAGATGCAATAGTAACTTTTTACAATATTAAAAGCTGAAGAAAAAGTTGCATTAACTTTTCCATTTGTCCTATCCACTGTCTTTTCTTCCTGTGTCCCATTATAATGGTCCCATCACACTGCAAGAAGTAGGGCATGATGAGGAAAGAAATAGCTGATTTCACTTGGTGTAACCAGTAGGAAAAAACACTAGAGTGTCATAGAAAATTAAATACTTCTCTTGTTTTCATTTTTCAATTTTCTCTAAGGCAAAAGGCAATTTTTCGATGGTCAGAATGGAAAATATGGGTTCAAGACCTTTGAATTTCTATAGGCTATAATTTTATAATGCACTACTATCAAAGTAAACCTATGTGATTTTCTGGAGGTGGTGAAATACCATAGAATCATAGAATCATTAAGGTTGGAAGGGTCCTCTAAGATCATCAAGTCCAACCATCAACCCAATACCACCATGCTTCCTAAACCATGCCCTGAGGTGCCATGTCTACACATTTTTTAACTCCTCTAGGGATGGTGACTCTACAGCTTCCCTTGGCAGCCTGTTCCAATGCCTGAACACTCTTTCCGTAAAGAAATTTCTCCTAATAGCCAATCTAAACCTTCCCTGCCACAACTTGAGGCCATTTCCTCTCTTCCTATTGCCAGTAACTTGGGAGAAGAGACCAACACCTGCCTCACTACAACCTCCTTCCAGGTTTCCCCTCAGTCTCCTCTTCTCCAGGCTAAACAACCCCAGCTCCCTCAGTCACTCCTCATAAGACTTCCTCTCCAGACCCCTCACCAGCTTCGTTGCCCTTCTCTGGAAATGCTCCAGCAACTCAGTGTTCTTGTACTGAGTGGCCCAAAACTGAACAAGGTGCGGCCTCACCAATGCTGAGTACAGGGGCACGATCACCTCCCTGCTCCTGCTGGCCACACTATTCCTGATACAAGCCAGGATGCCATTGGCCTTCTTGGCCACCTGGGCACGCTGCTGGCTCATGTTCAACTGGCTGTCAGCCAACACCCCCAGGTCCTTTTCCTCCAGGAAACTTTCCAGCCACTCTTCCCCAAGCCTGTAGTGTTGCATGGGGTTGTTGTGACCCAAGTGCAGGACCCGGCACTTGGCCTTGTTAAACCTCATACCATTGGCCTCAGCCCATCAATCCAGCCTGTCCAGATCCCTCTGCAAAGCCTTCTTACCCTCAAGCAGATTGACACTCTCACCCAACTTGGTGTTGTTTGCAAACTTACTGAGAGTGCACTCAATCCACTTATACAGATCATTGATAAAGAAATTAAGCAAGACCTGCCCCAACACTGAGCCCTGGGGAACACCGCTCGTGACTGGCCACCAGCTGGATTTAGCCCCATTCACCACAACCCTCTGGGCTTGGCCATACAGCCAGTTTTTTACCCAGTGAAGAGTGTACCTGTCCAAGCCATGAGCTGCCAGCTTCTCTAGAAGGGTGCTGTGGGAGAGAGTGCCAAAGGCTTTGCTAAAGTAGACAACAGCAGAAACACTGATTTTCAACAGGTGAAAATGTGTAATTTCCCCACTACGATAATTAAAGCTTCTTCTTTAGAGCTGATTAAAATAAGAGCACCATAAATGAGAACTAAGCAGCTAGTTAATGGACTGTTTGATGCTATGATCAGGACAGGGACCATTGGCTTCTGGAAGGCGATTTCAATCTAAAACAGGAAGACAGTTTACCCAAAAACACTACTCTTTCCACAACCTAGAAGATAGCTAGTTCTTTAATCACAAACCAATTAGAACTGATTGGCTTCATTGCTAAATTAGGGACATTAAGGGGTTTTGCTCCTTTAGCAGGTTTGCTGCACATGCTCCAATTGCAGCGCTCTTACAACTTCATACATCCCATCCCCATCAGGGCAAAACGGTGACAATCACAGTCTTGAAGAAAAGTTCCCTCATTGGCAGTGCTGCCCCTTCCAGATACAGATAATCAATTTGCTCTGCTTGCTCCCTCTGCACGAATCAAGACAATTATCTAAAAGGAGTGGAGGGGAGAGGAGGAAGAGACTTGTCTGGAGATGGTATTTTGGAGGTGGGGGTTAGAAGATATGCTGTCAGAGCTTTTGCAACATATTTGAGAATTGCTTGGCTGAGACATGCTAAATTAGATAGTGCTGAAGAAGATGCTCGTGACTAAGCAACAAAACAACACCCAGAAAAGTATAAAGGTCCCTACAGTACAATTAGGCATCTAATATTAAAAGGTAGTCAAAAACATCCTTAACTGCATAAACACCTTTAAATCTCAAAACTTTACCAAAGTGTCTGAAGTTCTCTTATTTCACACAGCTAAAGACAGAGCCATCATGAGGATATGAGGGCCTCTTCCCCTCTACCAAGGACTATCCAGAACTCACAGTACAAACAAACTTAATTCCTCACAGGGGATGAATCCAACAAATACATCCAAGTACACCAAATTTACACTGAGTTTAACACAAAATATAGACATATGATACTCATCTTTTCCTTAAAAGTCTTAGTGATTAAGCACTTTTTCAGGAATCAAATATCTCCTTTAGGAGCTAGTACACTAGTAATAATAACATAATAAATATGCAAAGTACTGTTAAAGCACAGACTTTCTCTTGATAAGAGATAGTCACATTGTCATATTTTACATACCTATATCAGCAAAGCCCCTAGCATGAATTGTTATGAGCACAGTGAGGCTTCAGATTTGCAATTCACTGTACAATCTTATAACAGTGTTCTGAGCCTGAAGTTTTGTTTTGTTTTCATTAGTGATTTCCACTGGCAATATGTACCCCCTAAAAAGCAAATCTTTAGTAGCTTGTACCTATCACTGTAACACTGAGACAGTGAGTGCCTGTTTGGTTGTTCTCATGCATTCTGAAATCAAATGAAAAAGGATATAACATTTTATGTATTCTCATTCTTGCATTGAAAGAAAAGACCACCTGTGATAACCATTACATTATCATAAGCCTATTATAGTAACCTAAGGCTGGTCAAAAGTCATTTTTCACCTGATCTTGAACAAAATTGAAATGCTCCCATCTACCGTCTTACAACACATTTTACAGTTATAGATACACTTTTGGAGAAATCAAAACTCCTCCACAGAATGCCAGTCTTATGCAGTTCATGTTCCAATTTACCGAGTGCAGTTTGATCTCATTTTACCAAGGCTGTTTCATTTCTCCTTATTATTATAGCTTGTATCATAACCTTTAGCGAACAGATTGATGGTTAAAGCCTCAAAATCATTTAACTGTTTCACTACTACACTAATGTGTAACCGTGTTTTGAGCCCCTCCATATAAAGAAGTGAATCAATAAACTGGGCTAGTTCAGAAGAGAGCCACCAAGACATCGAGGGGGTTGGAGCGCATTCCCTGTGAGGAAAAGCTAAGGGATGGGTTTCTTAAGCCAGAAATGGCTTTGGCGTCAAGTGTCCCAAACATGCCTACAGGGAGATGGAGCCAGGCTTTTCACAATGGTATATGATGCAAGGACAGGACATAATGGACATGACTTGAAATGAGATGTTTAGACTGGTAAAAGATTTTTTTCCAGTGAGGATGCTCAGGCAGCAGAACAGGCTGCCCAGAGAAGATATGCAGCCTCTCTCCATCCTTGGAGGTTTTCAAAGCCTGACTCGATAAAGTTCTGAGTCCCTGAATCCAACCTCCAACTGACCCTGTATTGAGCAGGAGGTTGGACTCAAGACCTCCTGAGGTCCCTTCCTACCTGAAATATACCGTGATCCAATATTCAGATGCCACTGCACCAAAAATGGCTTAGCCAATGCTACTGAACAATCTCATATGCATATATACAGGTGCAGACAAGCATGTGGAAATCCACAACAGTCTCAATTGAGTTCATTTGGGAGGGAGGTCTAGGGGCACCCCAGGTGAAGAACTGCTCCCCTCTCACATCTTTAAGGACATGTGACATAGTTGGATGCTTTTAATTGCAACTGCTGTATCACTTATTGCGAGAACCATATAACTAAGACTTTTTCACTCATTCCCATGATGCTGGAGTTCTGTGACACTGGGAGGAAAACAAGAAGTTTACTGACGGATAGTGGTGGTGAGAACCTTGGTCCCTTTTTAAATACGTTTCAAACATTTTAATCAGTAGAGAGCTCACTCACTGTGACCTCAGTGGATACCAAAGTTTTAAAAAACAGAAAGAAAACCCAAAATGTACTTTGGTAAGATCATTTTTAAGCCAACCTAATGATCTGTGAGTGACCTGTTTCATGACTGAGAGCATTCAGAGCTCTCAGCACTGACCTCTTCTGCTGGCCTAGATCAGCTCAATTCCAATGGAAGGCAGTTGAGTAAGGGTGATTTACAGCCTCTACAATTTTGTCTCAAAATCTGGTGTAATATGAGAATGCTAGAAGGGTAAGGACAAGAATTTTAATTTTTTAAGACAAATAGCATTATTTTCTGTTACATTAGGCTGATTGCTTCCATACAGTGGACCAATTCTGGCTTTCTCTATTTTAATTTAATCAAAATGAGGCTACCTGAAGGGTCAGAAATTCAAAAAACAACCTAGATCATGTAGCTCAGGAAAGCTGTGGTCAGCCTTTCATTTTAATGTTCTCCAGTCTCACGGGCACAAGCACTTAGTTACACTAAGTTAGTTAGTAATATATAATAGCTGATATATAATTCACAAGATGACCACCATTGTAAACAATGTAAACAATATTTTGTAATTTATGTTTCCCAAAAGCTATGTTAAAACTGAAAATAGATCTGATAACAGTCAGAAAAAGCAAAAGAAAAGGATGGGAGTGAAACACAGTAACACAGTAATTACTATTCGTGATAGAGAACGACAGAGACTTTTTTTCTAGCTGTAATCAGTGTGTAATTATGGCCCCACAAACAAGGCAACACATAAAGAAACAGCTAGAAACTAATGCCTTGCTCTATGCCATAAATTTGTGGTCTCTTCAGGCTTTTTACCTCCATTGTCCTTATAGACAATTTTTAGGCTGCACTTCTCTTCATCAGTAGCACCATCCAGAGGTACATGGTAATGCTCTGGAGAAGCCAGTTTACTAAAAAAAAGTGCCATGGAGAATGACAAATACAAACTTTTTTAATTATCTATTTATTACCTATTTATTTATTTTAAATAAGGCAAGGTATGAGGACAAAGTGATTGTTTTATGCATGAGAAATAATTCAATAGCAAACCAAAAATAAAAGATACTTTCACAAAATTAAATAATAAACATACATCACAGCTTCTTAATAATGAAAAAGGCATCCAGTTATCTTCTGTATGATTCCAGTCTCTTAATGCCTTGACTTCAGGAAAGCCTTGTCAAACCAAGAGAGACAGGAACTTTATCAACAGATTCCTCAGACTGAAAGAACATTTTCAGAATTCTATTTTCTCCATTGATTTTTACATATTTTTTGTTTAAGACACTGAAGGAAAACAAGTGGAATCTGAGTGATGCCATTCCACATTGATCAGTGGAAGATTTGGCCAATAACAGTTGCAGAAAGAGGTGATAGATGAAAGATTTGCTTCTCTTGATAAATAGACCTATTAATTTATCCCTATTAGTGATCATTATTATTCAATGTAAAACTAAAAAGCAAACAAAATGTACTCTACATAAGGAGTATTAAAACTGGATATTTTGGTGATTGGTTAAACAGGGTGAGATTGGCTTTATTACACATTTTTCTGTTGCTGTAAAAAATCCTAGTCTTAGAAATGCAAAGATATAAAGATACAAATGGCACCATCATCTATGGTAGACTGATTCCTTCTCAAAAGTAAACACAAAATATATAAATTTAATGTACATGATATATACACATACACAGTGAATCATACAAACTTAATTACTTGTTTACTTCCTTCTCTTTTTCTTGCTTGAAAGAAATATACACTTTATTAAAGCTTCAGAGTCTGTGACCAATACCTTTACTATGTATTTTTGGTAGGAATCATTTAATAAAACAGATTAACCCATAATAAATCTCTCACAAATCGATGAAGCAGCTTTGCATGGGGAGTAATGGAAGAATCTGACCTGTATTTATTTTACAATCTTTGTCCTAAAGCCTTCTGAAAATAATTCTTGAGATGTTATTTGCTCATAAGAAATGAACGTATAGCTAGCTGTAATAAGAACCATGATAAGAATTATCAGTAAGGAGGGGTCAGTTCATACTCAAAATTCATGTCTACCAGTGTGACACGGAAAATGTATGTGAGTGTCAGGCTGTGCTTATACTATATGGTTACCATTACAAAATGACTAAACAGGTCCAGCAGTGCTCTGAAGAAGTAGGCTGCAGTTATCAGTGCAATCTAGGAGACAAGACAGTCATGACTGAATGCTTACTACATTTGAAGAAAAATCTTTGAATAGCTGTGCTAGGACCTGTGACATGCCAGTGTGAAAAGCTAGGTCAAGACAGCTAACCAAGAGAAACCAAAATACTCTTCCCAACTCTGTACGCAAAAATGAATTTCTGCTGCCCCAGGATGGGCTGCTCTTGCCACAGAAAGAGAAGTTGGAAAGGGAGAGAAATCTTGTAGAGCACTGAAAAACTAGGCTTGCTCTTAACACCGCCACCGAAATATGAAAAGGATGGAAACAGCATTTGCCATAACCACAAGTGACTTCACCCGCTTGTCAGTTGAAGCCACTGTTTCTCGTAACTCTCAGGGGAGCTGGCAGCAACCAGCCTGACTCTCCAGGCTACTTGGTGGGGAGGACATGGCAAAATTTCAAAACAATGGCTGATTTTGCCAAAGTCAAGTTTGGTCCTCTCCTGCCCTTGTTTCATTTAGAAAGCTTTCAGGCTGAAATGCACAGAACCATTTAAGGAAGGCAGCTAAATAGGAACAATGGGACCACTGTGGTTTAAATCCCTGCATTTAAAATACATTCCTACTATAACCTGGAATAACTACAAGTGAACTTGTAAAATTGGTCTGGTTTCAGTGAAACAGAAACAAAGATCTTACAAAGCGATACACAAAATAAGTATTATGCAAGGACTTGCACTTAGGTAAAACTCTCCCTGAGTGCTATCAATACCTTGCTAATCCTTTTTCAAGATTTGACCTCCAGTATTGTTTTCTGAACAACCAGCCTGCAGAAAAGCCAAAAACAAAGGCTACATGTGAATAACATGCCAGTAAAAGAGAGCTATGGCTGAGGACGCCCTCTTGGAAACACAGACTTGATGTATAGATGACAGCTATGACAAAAAGATCAATGACACTTCTTAATAATCCCATCAGTCCACTCATGCTCCTATTAGTAAAAAACTGTTTTAGTATACTCATTGGCATCACTTCTGCCTTCATGGGACTGAGGTAAGGGTAACTTTTTTTTATCCAGGCCAGAGTTCTCAATTGTTAACTCAAAAGTAATTACTTTTATCAGTAGATGGACCTGATGGTCCTCATGTCACCAGAATGTTGGTAGCATTTAATTTCTACACCACTCAGAATGTCCTTTAGCAGCATTACATACACAATGAATAAAATGAATGGCAAGATTCACCTTTTATTTTAAGACCTCAGAGCTGATAGCTGTTGCTGAAAGGACTCAATATTTAATAGAGGGAATATGATGAGGGATGAGGATTTTTAATACTAGTGTCCCTATTGGTAGAATCAAAGCATCTTACCGTTTTATTTCTCTTTGTTTTAGACTACTCCTAAAGAAAAACTGTAGTCTTTAAGGAGCTTAACCTTTTATTCTTTTATGTAAAATTCTGTTCCAAATTAAAACCACAGATTCATCTTGGCATACCAGCACAAAAACAAAAGCTACTGTGGATATCATTATTAACATTGAGAATCATATAAATTGTAAATTTGTTGTGTATTGTCCCACTGATGCTAGGAAAGCAGTACATTAAGCAAAGTTACTAGTTCTGCTACCAGAAGACACAAACCCTTCATCCGGAAATAGTTTCAGAACATCCCTCTGCTGTTTAACTGCATTAAGTTGACAGGCAAGCACTGTTTTGACTTGAGCCGTTATAATTCACCAGAGCACAGACTCTCAAAAGAGAAAGCCTGTTTTGTCTATCTCTATCATCATAATGACACTGGAAACACAAAATAGCCTGTGGCTCTGGCTGAGTTAATTATCTACTTTTTTTTTTTCCTAGGACACTGTCTTGAAGTACTAACACATTAACCTTGCAAACTGTTCTCTTAGACCTTCTGCACAGCATGAGATTACTGCTAGTCTCAACTGGTTAGTGTCAAGTTCTGGGCTCTCCAGGGTTACTCAGGTCACTCCTCGTTGCCTGGAAGATTAATTTCCCTCTTAGGGACAGGGAAAGTTTAAGCATACAAACACTTGAATTAAGTGATGGAGCATATTCTGAATAGAGAAAAACTAAGTGAAACAAATCTACTGTTTGCCCTGATGAAACTGAAATACTATCAGCAAACAAGATTTTTTTTCACTAAAATATTTATTCATACCTACTATATAACTATATCCAAAATATCTATTTTAATAGAAAGGACTAGGACTCTCCAATGATATACTTTGGTTTGCCAATACCATAAATGTCATAAAGATTCATTTATGTATAAACACAATATATTTATATACACTGCAAGGGGTGAATCTTCATCCACTGTAAGTAGCCTGTATTTATTATTTCCTTACAATCCATTATATAACTATCCTACTTGTAGAATAACAATCCACCAAGCTGTATCAAACGCAAATGCAGTAAATATTTAGCAGAATATTTTAAGCATGATACAAAGATGAAAAAAATAAATATATCATTTGACAGCTCTGACTACATATTTTCATTTAAATGTTTTCATTTTAATTTTCATTGACTGTGGACAATAGAAATTGATTCAACAAATTTACATTATAGTTCTTGGCTTAAACACTACACTATTGAAAGAAATATTGATTCATTTAACTGGAAGCATTGCTGTGTAGCTTCACTGGAACAGCACATCTCTTTTATTCTTTCATTTCTGAAGGACTGCCTGGGTTTGCCTTTTAGTAGATATTTGCTAATAATACTCTTGTTAATTAAATTGTGATAACACTCTAGTTAATTAAATTGTAACTTTTGGAAAACAGATATAACATATTGCTATCAAAAAAATTAGTATCTTTTCTAAGCAGGACAGATAAAGCTTGCATTCAGCTTCATTTCAGATTCCTCATCTTTTTTGAGCCTGTTTCTTGATACCAATGTGGAAATCATTGATAACTGGTAAGCATGTGAGCCAAAAGCTTTTAGATCACTATACAGTCTACAGAATACTGCCCGTCATCAGAAGCCATCATTTTTGTCAGCCTGTCACAGAAAAATTTCTTCAAGACATCTGACCTTAAGACTCAAAAGAAGAAAGTGATAAACTACCAAAAGATATGGACAGTGGACATTATGCCCTAATAAAGATGTCTGCAAATTTTAGACATTCTATTTCCAAGCTCTCACAGCACACCTCTGTCATACATTTTCTGGGAAATACAATAAAACCAGAATCACCTTTCAGTAAAATTTAAGGTTTTCAAGTTACCCAGAGAAATGTCTGGTTATGAATAGCCACATAAAGCCAAATAATCTTACAGGACTAGCTGAAAATTTGATCCCAAAGTAGTCTAGTGTTGGAAATAGCAAAAACTGGTCTTTACTAGGAAGAATTTGTGAAAATCAAACTATGCAAGTCTCAGTCATATCTAAGTACTGCATGGCATCTACAGTGACTTAAACTCTATGAAGATCACAGCCAAGCTAGTATAGTTGTTCTGTAATGATTTAGGTGACATAGCTGGAAGTCCCACAGAACCACAGAAGATACACAAAACAGTGCCCACTAAACATTTGCTTCAGGTAATCACTGTGTGCAGTAGAATCATCAGCTTTTAAGAAGTATTCTATTAAAAATATTCACTTCCCAAGGAGCTCAGACTATTGCTTTAGGTGAGTTTCTTCTCACTTTTGTTAATACATTTCACAAATCTTAGCATCCAAGTTAATGCTGCTTTTAGGAGAAGACCTATTCAGGTATGTGTTTTTAGTCTTAGACAGAATTGAAAGGTTTAGCAGGTGAAACAGAAAAGTCTGCTTCATTGTACATAGCTCCATAACCCTAATACCTTGATAATACAATCATCAAATTTGAATACATGCATTTGATTGTCTTTACAGTATACAGAAGGCTAAGACATATGAGTGCTAGGGTAAGTTTACACAGATCTGTATAGCTGGACAGACAGGTAGATATGCACTCACAAAACTAGAGTTTCAAAGCAAAGTAGATTTAATTTATTTGAAAGCACTTAAAAACACCTCAATTTTTTTAACTGCTAGCTGAAGTTTCTCAAAAGGATTTCTTTAAGGAAAATCATACTTATCTGAAGTTTTCCTTAAATAAACCAATGCTCAACACTGATCAGAAATTTCATCTGAAGGAATGAATTCAACACTTAAGAACTACACTGGATTTTTCTTGTCTACAAAGGCATATTGTTAAGATGTTTAATTTCTTTCTACAGGATTCCAGGCTCAGATGCTGATTTCAGTTGCACACCATTTGAATCTACTGAGGTAGATTTATCCTGGCATGGTTGGCCACATTTATATTAGTAAATGAAAAAGGGCTAGTTTTCTAGCCAAAGCATTAGTGTGGACTCTTCACTACTATTAAATTTTAGCCTGGGCTGATAATGTGTGGTCCTGGGGGGTACCATATCCTGTTGGGATGCAGCCATGCTCTCTTAGGAGTGTAAGAATGTTAAGCCATATCCATGCAAGTCACCTCACAGCAGATCTTGACCTGTTGCTAGTCTGCTTTATCTATTTGTAACTGCTGCTGTCAGGACCTGACCGGCCTTCCCTGGGTCCCCCTCATCCCACTCCAAGGGCTCAGAAGACCCATTTTGACTCAGTCCTCCCCAGCCCCAGCGGTGTTGCAGATGTGCTTGGCCCACATTTGGTGACTGCACTTCCAGGATCGACCTCAGACAAGGCACCTGTGCCTGATGATTGCTGGATGTATGGAACCTGCTGCTGCAACCCCTGGCTCTGCTTACCCTGCACTGGGGCTGCAGGACGGTGGCAGCATCAGGGCTGCTCCTGCTGCTTCCCAGCAGCTGATCCCAGATATGTCCCCAGCAGTTTTCTGAAAAAAATACAGTTCTCATCTACAGGTGGCATAGAAAGAAAAAAAGTTACCTCCATGATACTTGGTTTACACCTTCTAAATAACTCTTCAGCAGAAATTGACTCTCAGAGACTGAGCAGTGATATGATTTCACCTCTTAACTCTTCCTGTTCTGAAAGATTTAATTTTAAAGTACATTTCAGAAGGGGTGACTGCATCAGTACTAGAATTCCTGGGTTTGGTTGATTTACTAGCTGTACATTAGCTAGCCTTTGTTGGACACTTCTAAAAACTTCAGTAAAGTAAACAGCAAGCTCAGCCATTTACACACTTTATTGTCAATAACCCATTCAATCATCAGGTAGTTCAGCTATTATTGAACTAATGCCAAAATGTCTTTAGCTTTAATTC
This sequence comes from Phalacrocorax carbo, assembly GCF_963921805.1. Taxonomy (NCBI): domain Eukaryota; kingdom Metazoa; phylum Chordata; class Aves; order Suliformes; family Phalacrocoracidae; genus Phalacrocorax; species Phalacrocorax carbo. Next base: position 23,619,430 of record NC_087513.1, on the reverse strand, counting down.
CTACAAATCTTTCAATGATATTTTGGGGGAATATTATTTCTCTAGTCCAAAAAGAAAAAGATAAAAAGAAACATGAAATGTTTCTCTTGGAGAAATTTCTAATTATTAAGTTCTAAGGGTAACATTATTAAAATATATTGATAGGACTCTGTCATCCTTCACTCAATTCTGACACAATTTTTATCACTCATTAAAACCCAAGAAGTGCTCTATTAGATCTTCTAAATCAACTTATCGGTCATAAAATAAGTTAAGTTTAAAAATAATGAGCTACTGATGTAGGATTAATGCTTGATTATCTTTGTGAAGTTGATAATAGTGACTCTTACACAGACTTGCCAAAATTAATGGGCCATACAGAAATGACACAGAAAGGGCAGGCATTGCTCAATTATTTTCATTAGAATTTATTTAATGACGGAGTGTCATGTGAAGCATGTTATGCTTCACTTTCACTTGAGATTTGGAAAATATGCTTGTCAAAAACAAAGTATCATGGTTCTTTCTCATTTGTACTAAAATGCTAGCTTGTTTTGCCTTTTTTAATGTAGCACATGTTTGAGACATTGTGATGTGTACAGGGAAACAAAAGAATTTGCAATTAAGAGATAAAAACTGAAACAAAAATACAAACTGTACACAGATGTATACATTTCTCTGCATTTCCTTCTGAACTGATAAAGAATCAACATTAAAACACAAACAAACCAGTGTTTGGTTTTGTAAGACCAGAATGAGCCAAAAATGCACTACAGACGTGAATGATACAGGGCTAAGTGCATCCCCTCTATCCAATCAGGAGACATACACAGGCTGTTCTTCAGGTATGAGTTCTTTAAATTCACCTGTCTTTACTCAACATGGCTATTATACATATTTTTGGTTTTGATTCATCTCAAGTTCACAGTGAAGATGAGACACTTAAGAAAAGTAATTGTACCCTCCCTACTTCATTACTTCTGTAGACTTAGATAGACTTAAAGGTAATATGAAAACGCAGTGAAGACCAGAAAAAACAGAGAGTATTCTGAATTACAGTTGCAGCAGTCATCATAAATCCTCCACGGTATCTGAAATAACCTCAAAATAATCGCCCTCCCTCCCTCAGTAAGAAATTTCTTTCAGATTCAGTGGTCTACATTAATTCAGCAAAGGTACTCTGAAGGCTGTAATAAATATACAAATATATATATACACACACATTTGAATTCTGTTTCTCTCTGAATTCTCCCAGAGGAATAAGGACTTTTACTCGAAGGACAGTATCATTAACCTGCCTTTTTACAATAGGATTCTGTGTAAAGATTCCAGACCTGTAAAAGCCAACGTAGTTGTAACAGACAGAAACAAGGTGAGTGATAAGTGCATGGCTTTTAAGTGCATTGAAATGCTGAATTTTTTCATTCCTTCCCTCTCTACATAGTATTCCCATCCTGCATAGCTTATTCAGACTGACACAAACTACAACAGAAAAAAGGCAATTAAAAATACAGGGCTTAGATCCCCAGAGGCTGAGGTACTCTCATAAATCCCTATGGCTGTCCTGGTCTTCCAGAAGCACTGGTCTGCTGTGATTAGGAAGTTGCTGTTGTTTTCCTGATGTTTTGATACTCAGAGAATCAGGAGTAACCCGGTTACACTTCCTCTTCCTCAAGTGTTCCTCCAGTGTAAAGTACTGTTAGCAGAGTAGTATCCTAAGGATTCTGTAGGATTAACCCATAAGCAGCCAGCTGAGCTGAATTTATGGCTGCTTTCTATTGTGGAGCAGTGATGGAGCCTAAGGAAGACAAAAGTTCTTGCAAAAATCTCTAGTGCCACCTATTTAGCTTTGACAGAGGAAGAAAGAAGCTCAGCCACACTTAACTAAATTACATTGAACACTGATACGTGCATATGGTGTCAAAGTTAAATGAAGTGCTATGTGGAGATAATAATCTATTTCATTGCAAAGACCCAGAGCTAATCAAAACAATTAACTAAGCTATTAACCATACTGAACATACTGACTAGTATTGTTTATTACTCTTCTCAAAAGTATTTCTCATTTTTCTCTGATGATGGAAGAAGAAAATACATTATCTTAAGTGTGGCAAGTGAAAATTATGATGATCCTAGAACTATCTCTAAAGAGTGTGTAGGAGAGCTAATAGTAAAGGAATTACAGAGAGTAGACATGTTGGCACCAAATGTGTCAGCCTTACACTATTCACGTAGTGAATTCTGAAGAGGAGCTCTAGAATTAATCCTTTTTAACATAAAATAATGCAATTTTTCAGCCTACTTCTTTAATAAAATGCTAAGCAATAGTGCTTTTCTCACTTATTTTCTGTCTTTGATTAATACATAGCAAATACAACGTGGTAGCTCTTGTCCTGACTCACTCTAAGAAGCTTAGTTAGAGGACTCTATTTCTACCAAATGGCATTGATTATCATCAGTTCCTTACCTATTACAGTTCTGTATGGACCTTCAGATTCTTTAATAAACATGCAGCAATCAGGTTTGTAAATTACAGACCCACCTGGATGTCAAGGCTTTTATTTTGAAATTATCTTCAGCATATGCATGATTTGGTGGGGCTGTATGGATTTCAGCTACCATGTCATTTGAATGGAAAAAGACAGAACCAGTCAGCTTGTTCACATCTCTGCCAAATCAGGGCTGCACCTGAAACTAGTATCTGAAGAGGAGGCTGTTTGCATGTTTACTATGTACCTTTTCTTGATCTAATGCAAGACTGTTTTTTTAAGTGAGTACCTCTACTTAAGGGATGATTCCATTTCAGTTTTATTATTGCTGTTGTTGTGGTACAATGCTGTAACACGACCTTGTGCTGATTCAAAAGCTGAAGTTATTTCGGACACAAAATGTAGTATAATGAAAAATACTTTGGCAACACATCAGTGTAATTCTAGGTAACTTCCGAGCAGCCCCAAGTTAGCAACCCCAGTCCTCTCTACCTTTTCTTGTCTTTTTAATCAGAGAAAGTAAATATCAAAGGAAGATGTTTCAGAAACCAAAATGACATACAGTCCTTCTCCATCAATCATCTCCCTAAACTGTCCGAAGCTATGGATTAAAGGAAAAATATGAAATCAACCCCACTGTGCCGTCTCTGTTCAAGATCCATCAACCTGCTCTGAAACTTGAGTGTGATAACTGAGTTTTCTCACTCATATAGCCTGGTATCTGTAACACTAGAGGTAGTTTTACAGAAGCCTCATGACCAGTCATTCTCTTGGGAACCGGATATTCAGATCTCAAAGACAGTTCCAAAAATTTCAGCCGTCAGCTACAAAGCTATCAAGTGAGATTTGAAATGTGTCTGTTCTGCCTTCATGAAGAATGAAAATTGTAGGTTCTGCAACAATGGATGGAAATAAATGTTGAAAAGACTGAGTCACAACAAAGGAGTTGAATTACTGGGTATGGGGGTTTTTTTATAAATATGACAAAAGGAAAAGAATCTTGATAACTTACATCATCAATCCAGCCTGCTCCTCTAAGCATTAGTCTCTACCTGTCATTTTAGTGATAGAGGCACTGTAAGCAATTCAGTGGCACTTTAAGATTAGTATGTAAGATCATAAGTTCAATCATCAAAGGAACAAAGAAAATTCAAGGTCCAGGAAATTATGGTAATTAGCAGAAAAAAAAATCTAAAGAAAAAAATGTCTTTGGTTAAATCCTGAAAGTTGCAGTATCTGAAGGTCAAACTAGTAATACTGTCACGGGTACTGTTGGCAATGGGTAACAGTAGCACTAACACCAAAGTACTTCATGTTTAGGAAAGCAAAATGAGAAGACCCAAACTTTAAAAAAAAAAAAGTGGTCTCTTTCTACATCACTGAGTGTGCTGCAACTTTCTGTTTAATGTGACGCTCTATGGCCCAAAAAAGGTAACAGTTTCATAAACTTCTGGATGAAGAAGGAGTAACTGTCATCAAACCAAATCCAGAAGGCATTCTGCTAATATTTAAGACTCAGTGAAACTGGCAGACCTTTGACAATCCTTTGCCTTTTCTGTTCTCTCATCTATATAGAACATAAAACAAAACGGTATTTTTTGCACAGATTATACATTGGCACCCAGCATGTGGTACTTGAGAACATACTGATGATAGCTGGCTGTGCGGAATAGATCAGTCTGGAGCATTTAGGGAAAAAATCTGCAGTCAGTAGAGAGACTGCTGGAATGAAGAGAGGCATTAGCAGAGTGGGGAAAAAGGGAAAGAGAAAAGGAGAAAAGAGGCTGTGAGAGATGGACTGCAGCAAGTAGTGGAAGAAGAAACACAACTGTACCATGAGGCTGAAGAGCAAATAGAATAGCACAAGGGTAAAGCTGAGAGAAGGAGAAACTCATAAATACCATGGTTCCAGATATTGTTTTGGATTTCTGTGCTACTTAAATTTGAAATTATTGCTTATAAATCTGCATGAGAGTTCAAATGATATGAATGCTGCCATTCTGATTCATAAGCCTAATTAGAACTGGGGAAAAATACGATGTCCTCCATTAAGAGTTACTCTTCATATCTTAAAACCTTATTTCTACTGTTAATTTGTTATCTTTCAGACTACAATATTATTTTAAAGTTCCAGGCAACATCAGAACTTAAAACCATGCCAAAATACATAGGGTCAAGTTAAAATTTAAAAAAATAAATTACTTAAAAAAAAAAAACAACCAACCAAACAAAAAAACCCCACATATTTAGGAATCTCATAAAGTGAGATATCCCTTGCAAAACCTTAGCTGCCCAGCAGAACACTGACCCTCCCTTATATGCCCACATTCATGCCTAGGAAGAGGAATCCACATGATCTTGAGCTTTTAAAAACAATTCACTTACAAATCCACTGTAGCTATAAACAGAGTCAGCTGCCATAAGGACCAGTAGCCAAATAAGAAAGGGTGAGTGCAAGAATGAGACAGAGCTGCCCGTTGGCATCTTCTTCCATTTTGGTTCATCCTAGCTTCACCCCCAAGGTTGAATCTTCTAAAACTGTTCTTTTCTTTCAACACCTGCTGGTGGTGCTGTTGCTCCTTTCTATACAGTAGCTTAATCTTCCCAGGTCTTACCTGGGATGTGAACAACCCTGAGTTTATTATCTAGCACACAGTGCTAGAGTAATGTTGCTATACACTCCCAACCTCTCCATGGGCTGTTAGCTCAGGTGTCCCTGCACTTCATAGCTATGCGCTGAACAGTTTAAAAATCCACTGGAAAAGGACAGTCCTAGATTTTTGGAAAAAGTACAGCTTAAATAAGGAAAAAAAAAAAAACAGTAGGATGAGGGCAGAAAGAGTGAATTGACCACAAGAGTTGGAATTGGAAAAAGAAACTAACCCTCCTGGATTTGGGACAGTATCATATCTACTTGTTCAGGCAGTTTTTCAGAGAGAGGAATTCCACATACATTACTAGTCCTATATAGTTCAGAGGTCTAAACATGCTCATTTAGGTGACTGTAGAGATCATAAAAATGTAGACCTGCAAATATCCCCCAACATGCTGTGTGTGTTTATAAACAGCAATTATCATTAAGAAGACAAGTGGTTGCTAAATCTGAAAGAGTCTTACCAGTGATAAGCACAGCATAGCTTCTGTGTAACTTTACTGATGAGATTTTCCAGCATTTTAGAAGACAATCAAATTCTAAGGGAAGAAATCTATTCCTTTGATTTATTGTTTATGATTAGGATCAAGTACACATCACAGTAGATGAAAAGCTTGCTTCAAATGTAAAAATAAATGGTGCAGGCTGAAAAAAAAAAAGTCAAGCCACAGCAACAAGAAAGTTCAAAATGAAAAAATAGCAGAACTATGTAAAATTGTCAAAATCCCGCTAATTATTTACTCTTATTAAAAAAAAAAAAAAACCAAACCCACAAACCAAACAAACTAAGCCAACAACAAAGTTCTGATAAGGCAACTCTCATTCAAAAGTTCTCATATTTATGTGCTGAAGGATAGATAATTAAAATGTATGAACAAAAATGAATTAAGCACTAGTGAGGGCTTTTTCATGGTTTGCAAATCACCTAAATGTCAAAATAGAGTTATCCCATTAAAGTAAAAGACAAACACAAAAGACAAAACCATGACTAACTCAAGCAGGACCAGATTAACACTTATGCACTATAGGTCTGAGATTAGGGCACCATCTTTTGGAATAATATAATGAGATCGGAATCCCAACTTGCATTAAGAAAGCACGTTTCTCATCCCTGCAGTGGGCAGGAGAAAGAAATAAAGAAAGGGGAGAGCTTAAAAACAGAAATGAGGGGTAATTAATGTCCATGTCTGCAGATAACTCCAATGGATTTAAACCGTAGCACTGAAATAAGTCACCACAGAAAGAGCAGAATCACACTCAAGACAAAGGAAGCAAGCAAAGGTGAAGATGTATTTTGGTGTTGTCCTATATTATCTAACTCCCTGAATTCTGTTCTTCGGTTATTGCTGACTTGGGTACCATACAGCGCATCACATCTCCCTTCTTTCCATTTCTGAATTAGAAAAGTACTTAGAAATGCTATAAAGAGTGATCTTGTTTCTGAAATACATTTTTCCCCCTCTGCTCTTTTCCTTTGCTGGTGCACATTTACTGTCTTCAGAACCTAGATCGTCCTTAAGACTATCTAAGAGAAAGTTCAAGCAGGGTGAAGGAAAAACAAAAACTTTAGGGACTAGGGACAGAAAAAAATGCCCATGGAGCTAAAGGAAATAAAACCAGAAGAAAAATTACTAGTAAGAAGAGAAAGTTGTAATTATCACAGTTTTCAAAACATTCAATGTTGAGAGAAAAGAGCAAGCAGCAAATGTGAGAGCATCATGAGCTAGACACAGCGGTGATGTGAATGGAATGGCTACATATCTGCACAATTGCATCTATATCACCTGAGCATGAATTTAAGCTTTGCATGTGGCCGTGTTAATTTGAAGAAAGGAACTGCACCCTTCTCTATTAGTCACACTCATAAACCCATGCTTGTGCAGCGACATCCTTCCTTATTCTGAACATCAAGCACAGAAGAACATTTCATCTGACATCCCAGCAATTATAAGTCTATGCCAGGGCAATTCATTCCTAAACTGAACTGGACCGAGACATCCCTTCTCTGCTACTGCAATTGCACAATTTGCACTATCATTTCATGATTTTTTTTCTTTTTCACCTAGATAAAGTACTTAAAAATAATAAGAAAATATAAATAGAATTTTAATAGTCATTGATGTCTTTCCAAGCACTTTCTCATTTGTCACCAAAATAAATATTGCATCTATAATGGCAAAAAACTCACAGGCAACCTGCTCCTGAATTTCAGACAAATGAAAAAAGAAATGAACGTTGTTCATTCCCAAAGGCTGTGATTCTTTTGATTTCACTCATTTGAATGTGATTACAGTATGGTTCCCCTCTAGATGCAGATATCTAAATGCCTTGAACAAAATTGTATCCATGCACATAAGATTTCTTACTCCCCTTGAGGTCACAGGAGATCCAGTCAGAGTCTAAAAAACTTCCTAGATCACCATAAAAGACACATTTGCATTTGGCAAGCTGAACAGACCTCCAGATTTTTGATTAGTTCTGTTGACTATGAAGAACATTTAAATTTAGGTGTCTGAATCTGCAACTGAATTCCACTTCTGGGGCCCAACTCGGTTGTCCCACATAAGAATAGTGTCTCCAGCTGCCACTCCAGAATGGCACGTCACTCCACCCAGCCACATACAGACTTCTTGGATACCGAGCACCTCAAATGACCTATGTGTGAAAAACTTCATTAGTTTACTCAAGTGCCAAAACCAGATGCTTTTTCTATCTGTTTTTGCAAGGATTTCTGAAGCATGTGGATTTGGCTCCATAAGTTCGTTTAAAGATTTCAAACCTATCCATACTTCCTAGGCTTTATTCAGGTTGTTGGATAAATATAAATCCTGATCTCACTGACCTCATCCTGATATCACCTGAAAAGTTATGCAGGGTTGTCAGAAAAGCTCTCTCTGCAATATATATGGGATGTGAAGAAACCACTGTGTGAATATATTTCTCTCAGTCTACCTAGTGTCCTTTTACTGTCTGGAGAGTTGCGAACATTAGGGATTATTCAATTTTCTATCAAAAATACTTTAGCTGAAATTTTCTGGGATTGAATTGGCCTTTTTCAAAGACCCGTCACATTAGTAATTCTCAACCATTCTTTGACAGAGTACTAAATCCAGACTTCCATCTTTGTTTCTTCCATGTAATGAATTCTCACTCTACTGTATATATTCTTGTTAGCTTTTTATTAACAGTCCCCATTAATTCTCATTCCAGCCCTATTTCTCTATTCCTCAGGAACGTTTGTTTTTTTTTTGTATCGGTGCCAATCTTCCTACAGACTGGTAATGCCTCACAGCTGTGTTTCACCAGATGATTTCCTTGATAAAAATCTTCATTTCTGTGCCCTGGTCACTGATAAAATAGGATGGGTCATAGGGCAACTGTTTGAGAAATCCTGTTAGCCATCTACCTACACTTTCCTTTGAATACAACAATGCCTCCCTCTCCATTAACCAGTCATATTAGTCTTATATCATAGTATCATAGTATCTTGATAGTTACAAGATTTACAGCTCTTACTAATACCAACATTCTCCATTCAAACTCATGATTTCTCCTCTAGCATTGAGTTAAAACCTAAGATGATAACTGTAGAGATTAGATCAGCTACGTTTTCTTGATTTAGGGGAAAAAGAAAACCACTAAGTCCTAACTTTATTCTCAGATGTTTAGGTAAAACAAATACCCGTATGAAAATACACCTCCTTCCCCCAAAACTTCAGTTTACCTGTAGTCTAACTTAATCCCAGACAACTATATTTGAGTATAATATTCTAAAGCATTTTCTGCTACTGGTTGTGCCTATCACCCTAGAGTTCAACTAGCATTACTTTGCGCAGCACTCTGTTCACACCAAAGCCCCACACAATCCACACAAGGTGTTTTCTGATTATGTCACAATCAGGACCCAATCTCACAATCACAGTCAAAATTCATCACTGGCCTTAATATATGACCTAACCAGGAATATGGTGACATTCCTCTAAATCCAGCAGCCAATCACTTAAAGCATTTACTCATTTCTCTCAGGATATTTATGGATGTGAATGGTGATTCTGTGTTTTTCCTTTGAGAAATACTGCGATAGGCAGGGAGGAGGAAGGGGTCATTGCAAATACCTGTTGACATGATACTGACAGTACCTGTTGAGAGTTTTGACCTCTCAGTGCATCTTGCTGAAACTCTTCCATCATCTTTAATAACCAAATGTAATCTAAGCAAGAGACAGCCAATGACTTCACCATAATTATTCACTGGACACTTCATTTGCTTTCTGTGAGCCCTGGTTTTATGCATTGTTCTCCTCCTTTCCAGTATTTACCTAGAGTCGCTAGGTCTGGCCAAAGAAGGTATTTTATACAAGTGTTAAAACATCTTAAAATAATCTATAAAATACTGTGTATAGATCTAGGTCAATGGGGCCGTGCTAACAGATTACAAAGAAGTCATATAACAGAGAAGACTAGAAATTTATGTCACACTGATTTCAGAATTTTTGTTGGGCTTAACAACTGGCAAACATTTCACAGACTGTGTGATATCTTTTTTTCTTGTTCAAACAGCAGCATATCAAATCTTTGAAGTTAAGGATGTGACAATGATATTTCTCCTTGAGAATATTAGTTTTAAGACAAGAAGTGATATATTAAGCAAATGAGTATTATTAGAAATTTTCTTGGCTCAAAGTTTTGCATCTTTCTTTTTCCCTTCTCCTCGGTCAAAATACAAGAAGCAGAACTTGAGAAGGAAAAAAACTTTTAGAAGTTAGTTGGCAAAAATAGAAGATTTGTGATGAATCCTGAAACAACTGAAGCAAAATCAGCTCTTTTCAGATGATATTTCTGCTAATTTCTAGTTTTACATGCCAGAGAAAAATAAAAAATGCAATTTTGAAGGATAGATGCTTTGTTTATTTGCAAAGCTGTCTTTTGGAGAAAACATACTTCAGTCTATCAGGCTGGTTCCTCTGCCAAGCATTCCTCAGACAACTCAGACTAATGAATGAAACCTTATGATATGGGACTAACCTAAAGTAATGATACAACTACAGAAAAAGTCCAAAGGAGAAATAATCTTTAAGCTGTTACCAAACAATGTGTTATGATTACAACTGCATTCATCTTTCAGGACTTGATTCACAAAGGGGTAGTCATATTTGACCAACATGATAACCTTCTATCATGAAACGAATGACAAGGGGAGAACAGTGACTGTCGTCTGCTTTGGCTTCAGTAGGGCTTTCAACCTTGTCTGCTGTTAGATCCTCCTAGAGAAGCTGTTCATGTATGGGCTGGATGAGCATACAGTGAGGTGGATTGAAAATTGCCTGAACAGCTGAGCTCAGAGGGTGGTGATTAGCAGTATGAGGTATAGTTGGAGGCCAGTAACTAGCGGTGTACCCCAGAGGTGAATACTGGATCCATCACTGTTCAATAAGTTAATTAACGATCTGCATGATGGGGCAGAGAGTACCCACAGCAAGTCTGCTAGTAACACAAAACTGGGAGGAGCAGCTAATACAACCAGGGGCTCATGCTGTCATCCAGAGAGACCTTGACAGGCTGTGGAGAAGGGCTGGCAGGAATGCCATGAAGTTCAACACAGGGAAGTGCAAAGTCTTGCAGCTGGGGGAAACACTCCCATGCATGAAAAAGGGTTTTCTTTGTCCAGAGGAGATGGATTTGGAGCACTCCTACATCCCCTTCCCCCAAATCAGGCAAAAGAGAGTGATGGAGACAACTTTATAGTTGAAAACAAATAATATAAATTAGATTCTGTGATCTAAGACCTTGCGTTTACAGGGAACATAAATCAGTGACCCATGAGACCTCTTCTAGAGCTTTTCTCTTACATAGAGATTTTTTCTGATTGTTATGAGTGATTGAGGACTGATGCCATACCACAGAACAGGAATTACCATAATGCAATGTCATTGCTTTTGATGTATATTTTTCTATTTCAACATAGTAAAAACACAATGGTTTTTAAGAAGAAAGAAATTGTGATTAAAAATACCTTTGTGATAATTACCATAAAGCTTCCAACTTATAAAACCAGAAAAAGTTCAACATCAGGCCTCAATCCACAAGAAAGCGCATGGAACAGCCTATTTAAGGTATCATTTTCTATCAGTGTGCTTTTCTTATTCTTTTGTTTTAGCTAGGCTTGCCAAGCCAATAAAAACATTTTTTTCCCCATGGATTATTCACTGCATGAAATAGGTGTCCGCTTTCCAAAGAAAATTATGAACAACATCATGCAAAAGTAATAAGACAATCATATTTTTATATTTTTGTTAAGGTACCTCAATAGAATTTCAGTTTGATTACCTCATTCTCTTGTAATTGTGTATGAGCTGAATTCTATAGGCTGCTTCTCTCTCTTATGATGTGTTGTGGCCCTAAAACTGACATGATATACAGACTGCTTATTCAGATAAGAAGATTATGATACTGTCCCATTAGGAACCATATCAGTCTTGGTATTGAGTAAGATACACAGTTCTGTCTGTAGGAAAGGATGGTAGCAACAGGCAACTAGAAATGCATTCCCCTGGACAGCTGTGATAGCAACCGCAAAGCAAATTTCTGGATTTTCTTAAATTCCATCCCTTCCTCACACACTCCTGTCTGAAGCCCCTCTGGATATTTTGGTGACTGGAACAACACTAATCCACATTACCCATTCACCTCTGCCTGCCCTCTCCCTCTCTTTATAGGCAGGCACTTGAAAGAGCTGAGACCCTGGTCGCAAGCAGAATTGGAAGCTGGCAGCAGACTGATGTAGTGTCTGGAGCCAGGAAAATGCTCCCAGCTACACTCTCTGTTTGCAAATGGACACACATATATGATTCATGTGGTCCAGGGAACATGGACGTAATGGTTTGGGAAACTTCTTATCTAGAAAAATGAAAGTCTTAAGGAGACTTCACAGCACTCATTCACAGTGTTGTGCCCAAAATTGCACCAAAGTCCTATTTCCCTCCTGACCTGAGACATAACAACAGATTTACCACACAAGGATTGATAAGCTATGAAGGCTTCCTCATCATCTTGTGATGGCAGGGACATGTTTAAATCCTTACCAAAGAGCAAATTCAGTCATCAGTAGTAACTCACAACAGCTGAAGAACAGACTTCTTCGAAACCTCAACAAGGCCAAAACTGCAGAGATCAGCAGCATTCGTCATGAATTCATCCACAATGGAGCTAGTTTTTTTCCCACAGAAAACTTTGTGACACGGTTAGATTTGCCCCTTCCAGTACAAGTTGCCGTTCTGACTAGTGTCGACTCTTCTATCAGAAAAGGCAAGTAATCTCATTCTACGAAAGACAATTGTTTCAAGTTTGTTGCTAAATAATTTCTGGTAAAACCAAGGTGATGAACTATTGAACACTCAGTTCATTAGCTGTCATCTAGCTTGACATTTCCATCTCTCAAGCAGTATTGCAGAACATCAAAGATACACAGGGCTGCACTTCCAAAGCTGCAGAGGTAGCCATACTATCTTCAAGAAAAGGGACCATGAAGGCTATCGCTAATGGAATGTGGAAAATTACAGCAACCCCTAAGCAGATAAAAGTGTTTGAAAATAATTACCTCATGTGCCCTTTAGATACACAGTTCTAAAAGGAACAAATATTAATAAAACAGAATAAGAACATAATAACAGAACCTAATAACAGAATAAAAACATAATATTCTGGAGAAGAATAAGAAAAAAATCTTATCACAAATGGCTGGTATGCTGTGGCACTTTTTAAAGTCATCCTACATAAATATTGCACTCTATATCTTTGTGAAAGACAGGTACTATGTATCGAAAATAGGTGAAATTGAAAAGTGCTTATTAACTGAACACTTTATGGCAAAATTCTCATACCAATACATGTCCAAAGGAAATAATTACTATTCTAGAATATATTCTATATGTCAAGTTACAATTATTCTTTAATTACTGTTTGCTTTACCTACTTTATTCTTTAAGCCATCCGATATTTGAATCACCTTCTGCAAGGGCTTATAAACTGGATTCCTAGTTTAGGTAGCCTCTTTGAAAACTGAAGAGAGTTTTCTGTTTTTCTTGTGTCATTTCAGTTGAACAAGATAAATATAAAGAAATCTTCCTCCTCTTTTCTTTTTCTATTATTACTCGTTTTGAGACTCCTTTCCTTTCTACACTCCCACTTTTCATTCACGGATTTTAAAATTAACACTTTCTTGGCCAATTTAGAAAACACAAAACCTGCTCTAAAATGCCCTAAAATCTACATGTTCTTTAAAACTTTTCCAGTTTTCTTCCAGAAGTACATAGTGTTTGTCAGTATCTGCTTAAGAGTACCTGCTTAAGTGTTAAATGCATCTATTGCTTCTGGTCATCCTGTCTACCTCAGTTCTTTTGAAGTCCATTCACCGTCTACATGTGACATGACAGAGACGATGCAGGCAGCAGTTGAAAGAAATGTATGATGTCAGTGATTTACTCCCTGGATCAGAAATTGTATTCTTGTGTGTGCTGTTTATACTGATTCGCTGAGGGCAACTCCTCTCAATTGGCATTATTAGACTTCAAACTGACTCCCACAGCTTGGTCAGAAAATAAACTCCAGCTCCTGGGACTCCTCAGAAACCATATCTGCACACTGCTGCTCTCCGAAACTTGTGCTGTTCCTTGAGCAGGAAAATACTCAGTGTTAAAGATCATTTCTATAAGTAGCTATGGCTAAGCTTTCATTTAGCAAAGCAAAATGTTAGATACTTGACTAAGAATAGGAAATCACATTTTTAAAATAGTAAATATGAAATATTTAAAATATTCCCAGGACTTCATAGTCAACTGACTCAGTTTTGCTCCCACTTATTAACTCGTGCATCCCTCTCAGTGATGGGAGTTTCGGAACAATTCTACCACCTACTCCTGAAATTCTGCTTCCCTGAGCTAATCTCATTCCTTGACCACTGTACAACTTTAGTGTCTTATTGAGGAAGTTCAACCTGCCGCCTTCAGCCCGGGCCTGCTCAGAACTGGCCTTTACCAAGCTAACCATCTTGGCAGAAATACTCTCCTTTCTTTGTCTTCCAACCCTCTCAGTTTGTTTATTAGCAGAACCAACAGTGAAAATTTATATAAAAAATAGTTGTGAGAAACAAGGCTTGATGAAATCTCCCCACCCTACATTGAGTATCTGACTGCTACCTTCAGCTTATGTGAACCAACCCTCCTACAACTACCATCTGAGCTACTTATATTCCTCACAGTGGAAAGGGGCTGGATGATTATAAGATCTCAGGTGTAAGAACTGCTTGTTAAGTTTAGGTATCAAAGTTATATTCACAGAATCTTCAAATGCAAATATCCTTGTCATTAAAAGAATAAGGAACTTCGGCACTTACTTAAAGACTAATTTGCTAGGCATTTAATATTTCTGTACAGTAAACTGCATATATCAAGCAGAGATAATTCCAATCTCATTTTCTCTCCTCCTTCCCTTTGGAGTTGGATTACAAAAATGGTGATTCGATAAACACAACATTCCTCTTCGATAGACATGACATTCCTCTCACTTGCATTGCGGATGAGGTTTCTGCTTCCTTTTTGTAAACAACTTTGAATTTTTCTATCTACTACATAAGTTTGAACATACTGCTTGTTTCAGACTTCTCTGCAAGAAGGATCATTTTCAGTATAGTGGGACCAAGTGACATGCCTGTTATTAGATTCATACATTTGAATTCACTGCGATATCTTCAAAGAGTCTGCACATGAAACGCTAGCAGCACAAATGACAGATTCAGGACCCAACATTTTCTTCTCCTCCTCAAATTCTGTGAGCATTGTAGGTCTTGGGCTGGGATTTCAGGAGCTGATAAGATTATTTTTTTTCTTATTCTAAAGTAATTGACTCTTAAATATCATCATTGTTGATGGATCTGTGATCTAAAACATTTTTGTAGGTTTTTTACAGGGATGACAGGTCAGTGATTTCCTCCGGCACTAAAAGGTAGCCATTATCTTTTACTGTTTAGTCATTTTCAAGATTCAGAATCTGCATTCATCTAATTCAAAGAACAGGCACATATCAATGAGAATCTCTACACAGTTCTGCATTCCTTCTAAGATCTCTTTATGTGACTTTGCATACAGTTAAGTTTATTTCTATCTATATAAAAGCCTGATGGTTATATTTCTGCACAGTAAAACCCAAATAAATACTGAGAGTCATAAAGACTTCCTTTATTTCTTTAGGCAGTGCACTAAAGCAGTGCAGAAGAAGCTAATAGGTTCTGCAAAGCCATTGCTTTTTGCCCTTGTGCAAGTGAGCAGGACAGGATAGATAGTGACTGAAAAATTATTGTGACAGGCTCTCAGCTGGCAATAACTCTGAAGTTGGAACCGCTGTACTCTTTGCTTAAAAGTGACCAGCCTAAGACACTAAAATGGCTTGCAGCATCAATGATTTATTAAAACACACAATAAAACAAGTGACTTTTACATGTCCAGTTAAGTGTAATATGGTGAGGCAGAGTAAAATAAAAGGGTTTGCAAACAAAACTTCTGCTTATTTACTGTACCTCGCAGAGTAAGTCCTTCCATTCTTGTTTTCTAGGTCAGCAATTTTTAGCAGCTTCCTGGACTCCAACAAATTCACTGTGGTCTGCTCAGGATCCCCAGCAAGATCCTTTTTCCTGCAGGGAGGTTTCCACAAGTTCCCCTGCAGGTTTTCTGCCAGCTCCGAGCTCCCTCAGGAGTTTCCCAGCTTGCACTTGTGCAACAGCATCCCTGCTCATGGCATTCATCGCTCCCCATCTGTCCTACCTCACACACCAGAACCCTCTCTCCCATAACCATGCTTAGTTGTCCCCAGGGAAAGAGCAATTTCCCCTCCTTCCTGCTGGTCCCACAATACCAGTACTGTAGCAGCCTGAGCATTGCCAACAGGCAGCCTTCCTGCCTGCTGCTCAGCCATATTCTTTTTTTTTTTTGTAACAATTGGTGCATGTACACATATAATAAAGTAAGTGGTAAGTGGTACAGCAGGTGCCACTTATCACAGTTATTTATAGTGACTGATCTGGCCTATGTGCAATTAGTACACAGTTGCATGACAAGCCATCATACTTATTTTGAAAATCGACATGCCATTGACTTCTTCAGGAGTGGAGGGAAGGGACAGCCACATTAAGACTGACTACAGAAACCCAGCCACAGCAGTCTTGTCCAAAGAGCAATCACCTGTTCTTTTTAACTTTCCAAGGACACTGCAGGGCAAAACAGGTTGGAAATCCGTGTCTCTCTGAGGCAAGGACATTGCTGTTCACATGATTTGATGAACACTTTCCACTGCAAGAGAATGACTTCGGGCAGCCTCAGAGCTGGAGTCCAGTAGGGACAGAAGCTCCTCTTTGCAAAGACATACGAATCTCATTTACCTTATGCCAATATTAGTGCCTTGTTTGCAAGCACCAGGAAATGCGCTCTCACAAAGAAGCAAGGTGCTATCTGTCACTCGTATCTTCATTCTCAGAGAAGCAGGGTTTCTTTTGAGACAGAAGCATATGAAGGTACTGGGGGAGATGGGGGCTGTCACTTGAATCATTGCTTGTATCAGCACACTGGAGATGCCATGAGAAATTTAACCCAGCTGCATGTTATGTTTTTCCAAAATAGCAAAAAGAGAGCGACAAAGAACCTGACCTACAACACCTCTGTCTCTCCCTCACTGCATCAGAGCAGTCCAAGAACATGTCATTCATTACTGCTGGCTACCCTGCAAACGAGGTGAGGACGACAACTGCACTATTGGAATGTGCTAGGCTGATACAAAAAATTAGTTGTACTTATTCTCCTCTTAAACCAATTTGTATTTTGTGCTGAGGGTTATTTTGCTGGATATTATTTTAAGGAGCTGCTGGCTTCTTAAAATTGCTTTGAATGTAAATATTTATTTTATGATGAGAACCTTTATAATTTAAAAAAAAAAAAAAAGCTTTATTTTCTTTTTTAAGCCCAGTTTCATTTTTTCCCCTGAAGCTGCTTGGCTCTTTTGTGCTCCTATATGACTAAAAAGAGGAGTATGTTATTATTTTTGGAAAGGTTGCTTTTTATAATCTTTCTTTATTACTTACCCTAGTCTCTTAATCTTTTTTGGATATGTTTGGGTGTTCTTTTCATCTGGAGGTTTATTTTTTTTTTTCCCCGTACAATATGTTCTGTACTTCCAGACCTGCTAGATACTAATTTTACTTAATTATCTCTCCTTAAAAGTTCACCCTCTTAAAATTACCCCTCCTTAAAATTTGCTACTGTGTGTTGCAGACTCTGGACTTTTCACAAAATGCATTAAAAATATTCATCACAGTCTCCCTTTCTCTCTAAATTCAAATTACCCTTAAAAAAAAAAGAGCAAAAAGAAGACTTAATATTTCATTCATAAATGGAAGGGAACAAAAGACATTTAATAATGTGCTAATAGATAGCACATATTTTTAATTAAATTGTAATAATGGGAAAAAAGCACATTATTTTCATATTATAGATGGAATTGCAAATCTTATTTGTGTATCAGTTGCCAGATTAACTAAGCAATTTCAGAAAAAGCTTAAAATTTTAATATAGAGGGTATATTTCATTTTAGTGAATATTTGTGTATGAGAAGATTAAGAAGACTGATATAGCATGGAAATGAAGCTTTGTGTTTGCAGTCCAGAGATTGTCATCATAGCTGAAATTTGCACAAGTAGAGATGTCCCACATAAAGGCCCCTATACCTTTTCGCTATTTACCGTCTGAATTTCCATGGAGCTATAAAGGTGGTGTGCAAGCACCACTTTAGTTCTGTACTGCAGCCTGGTATTCTGGCTGCACCTGGGGGGTTCCACCCTGGACAGCCAGATGTCTACAAAAGGAGCAGGTATGAGACACAGGCGGACGCAGCATCCTGACCTATTTTGTTCCTGACATAAATTGACACTCAGCAAGTGAGCAACAGTAATTTTTCCCCCGAGAAAATGAGATAGAAATGTATCTGCAATCTTATCCTTGGTCTCCGTCCTTGCAACAGTTTGTTCCATAAAGATGGATTACGCCTACATTTTTACTGGGACTCATAAGTTGCATCCATCCTGAGCATGTATTCCTTGTTTGACAGCTGCGTAAAGCATCTCCAGACAATGATTTTGTTAGATTTCTGGAGGTATTTGTCTGACTTTATAGGACAAAAAAAGCATCTAGACAGAATGATTCTGCCCACCTTGAGCAGAACGCTAGCAGTTTCCTTTCACTTCAGACCCATTCACACCATCATTATGTTCATTTTGAGTCACTCAGAGGTTTACGTCCTTAAAGTCCACCTAAAGAAACTGCTTAGGAGGTCCTGCTCGCGGTCCCTAATATTTCATGAAAATCAAGGTTGTTAAAATTCTCCACCTTCTTTCTTGTTATTCACAATTGTCATTATTCCTAACAGCTTTTAAACTGAACCCAGAATGAACCATGGACTTTCCAAATACCAAAACATATAGTCTCTATTCCAAAGGTAATACATTTTATTTCTTTAAGGTCTCCAGCCCAAAATATTTCCTATCAATAGCATTTAGTTCAACCTGGAATTGAAATTATCAATTCCATTCATGGGTCGTGGTTCATAACTATCTTCTCTCTCTCAGATCTTATTCATCAGACAAACCAGCTATAGCAGACTTCACAAAAGGCTTTATTTTTCCTAGTTTCGCACATAAATACTGTGTTTGTATTTACTTCAGATACAAAATGGTGCCACCTGCTCCTCTTAGTACCCTGACATTTGGTGCTAATTAGATGGACTTGCATTATCAACAGCAAAGTAATACTGCTCTGCAGCAGGCACGGTTACCATGGATCCTAATGCACTCGGCATTCCACAGGAAATTTAGCAGAGCATAAGAAATAAATCTATTCCTGTGTGAACCTGCACCAGTTCTGTGACACTATTAAGGTACATCTTCAAAGTCTGCTAAATCCAAGGGTAAATACCATTATTATTTCTAAACTTTTATTAATATATTTTACCATTGAGTCACCATGTAGGTGAAACAAAATTGCAAGCCGATTTTAAACACCCTGACAGTGCTAATGGAAACCAGTCATGCATTCAAGCTGCAAAGGAGAATGAGTCTCAACTGGGGATCAGTTGCCACAAAAAAGACTACTGGCATCTGTAAGTGAGAACAGTTAAAATAATTCATACTTGTAGGACTGTCACACTGAATAGTTGCTGTGAAAACTCATGCTATTCTTTTTTGAGCCTACCTGAATGTACCTAATTATTATACTCTGATTATAAGACCTAACAAACACAGGCTAATCCAAAAGTTGCTTCTACAGAGTGATTTGACATAGTTCAATAAACTCTACAGATCAAAATAAATGAGAAGGAGGAGGAATGGATTATGGTGTGAGCAGAAGGTGAAGAAAGGAAGCTAATAACAGAGAAATAAAACCATTAAATAAGAAGGCAATATAAAAATAAAATTCTTTCCTTTCTTCCTTACAGAGAAATGCATATAACACTACAGTTCTTCCCATCTGTTCTAGGGTCCAACCACTCCATATTTTACAGTTCAGATAAATTAGCATTTTCTACTTGAGGCATCAGCCTCAGCCACTGTTTGGGGTTCCTCCTTCGCTGTCAGAATTATCTGCATTTCTCTCCTGTACACATCTTCAGGTATCACAGGGCCAAACTTCTATGCGCTTTCAGGCTTGTACCCAACCTTTCATCTCAGAAAGGAAAAGTTCAGCACCTGACCTATAAATTGCCCATCCTGTGTTCTCTGAATGGGCTTTTACAACAAACTACCAAAGGCAAGTTTGAAACATAGAGTTGTAGAATCACAGAATCATTAAGGATGGAAAAGACCTTTAAGATCATCAAGTCCAACCACCAACCCAATACCACCATGCTTCCTAAACCATGCCCTGAAGTGCCATGCCTACATATTTTTAAAATACCTCCAGGAATGGTGACTCCACCACTTCCCTGGGCTGCCTGTTCCAAGGCCTGACCACTCTTTCCGTAAAGAAATTTTTCCTAATAGCTGGTCTAAACCTCCCCTGATCCAGCTTGAGGTCATTTCTTCTCATCCTATTACTTGTTACTTGGGAGAAGGGACTGACACCCACCTCACTGCGACCTCCTTCCAGATAGTTGTAGAGAGCAACAGTGTGTCCCTTAGCCTGGAGAAGAGGAGACTGAAACAACCCCAATTGCCTCAGCCGCTCCTCATAACTCTTGCTCTCCAGACCCCTCACCAGCTTCGTTGCTCTTCTTTGGACACGCTCCAGCACCCCAATGTCCTTCTTGTAGTGAGGGGCCCAAAACTGAACGCAGTACTCAAGGTGAGGCCTCACCAGTGCCGAGTACAGGGGCACGATCACCTCCCTGCTCCTGCTGGCCACACTATTCCTGATACAAGCCAGGATGCTGTTGGCCGCCTTGGCCACCTGGGCACGCTGCCGGCTCATGTTCAGCCGTCTGTCAACCAACACCCCCAGGTCCTTTTCCACCAGGCAGCTCTCCAGCCTGTAGTGTTGCCTGGGGTTGTTGTGACCCAAGTGCAGGACCCGGCACTTGGCCTTGTTAAACCTCTTACAGTTGACCTTGGCCCATTGATCCAGCCTGTCCAGATCCCTCTGCAGAGCCTTCCTACCCTCGAGCAGGTCGACACTCCTGCCCAATTTGGTGTCATCCACAGACTTCCAGAGGGCACAATTATCATTATCACATTATCATTATCACATTATCACCTTCCCCTTGCAATTAGAATGATTTGCTGTAGTATGGAGCAACACACTGCAATCAAGGGAAAATCAGGGAGAGATCCACTCTCCAAAGCTGAAAGCATCATTGCACAATGCTAGAAAGCACGCAGTATGATACACAACCTCACCAGGCTCAGGTTGCTACCTCCATGTGAGTCCTCTAGGTTTCCTCACAATTCAATTATAATTAAAATACTTAACCTTTAAAATAAAAAATTCATTTGAGAATAACCTTATTAAGCTCAGTTTATGTAAGATATCCCAAGGGAAGTGGAAGAAGCCAAGCCAGAAAGCATCTGCAGGTGTAAAAGCTTTTTATGGGATAGCAGAGATCTACTGACCAAGAAGTTATAATTAATATACCACTGCATGCAACAGATAAGTAATCAAGTAGGTAGGCAAGCACAGGTAGACAACACATGATTTGGGGCAGGATAGAAGAAATATTTCCTCTTTTTTTAATCTCTCTTTTTTGACAGGTACAAATGGAGAATGGACCTAGGTTTGTATAGCATAGTTGAATTTACGAACAATCACATTAAGAATCAAAATCACATCCTAAAATGTTACTAATCTCTCTATATTTTAATTAGCAATCAGTTTCTAATTGTGGGGAAATTTCTGTATCTAACCTGTCAATAACTGAAGCGGCAGTGAAACCACAGCGTATGAATACAGTGCACACTTTTGAAACCGGAAATCTCAAAGTTTTAACACGGCCTAACAAAAAGTAAAATATTCACTGATTTGTCTGGAGACTTTGCTTTGCTTGGAGCCCTGAAGACTGTTCAGCCTTCACAGTGACTAGACGCTTCCCCTCCAACAGAGCCTGCCAGCTGACATAATTTCACAGCTGGGATGAAATCTGTGTCCACATAGCTAAGTGCATTATTACCCTGGGCAGCTCATGAATAATCAAGAATCTTTCTGTTGTACGGCATGAATACCGAAGAGGAAAGAGAGAGCTGCTCTAACGCTTGGCCAAGAAGAGTTTATCCATCAGCAAGAGGGGCTTGGTTTTTCTAAGTGTCAGAACAATACAACAGTCCCCACAAATAAGGAACATCATTAAGGGATTTTCTGAACAAGAAAAGATTGTGTTAAATATAAGTTTTCCACAATTATCGATGTACTTTGAATTAAAAACAAACAAATAAAACCACAGCATTCCTGAAAAATAACTCATCATGAACAAGATCTACTTCATTTCTAATGTCATGATACTGCCAAAACGTAGTCTTTCAAGTAAGCTGAGTAACATGTCCCTGTGATACATGTGCAGTAACTTGTTAAAGTTTTCATCCTAATTTTTTCAGGGGGACGTAGGCCAGGATAAGAGACATGAATGCTGTAATTTTTGGAAATAAGTTTAAAATAGAAAAGGTTCTATGAAAGCATCAGAAAGCATCATTCTCCAGGGAGCTTCAACCTCTTGTAGTTGTTGACATATCTGGTTTTCAGGAAATATATAAAGGTTAAGTGGTGAGTATACCCAGATCCTGCCTGACATTCTACTTCTACAATCACATCTTTGGTTCTGAGGAAGAGATGAAATGCATAAGTTAGGTATTCTCTTCTAAAAAATAGCCTCAGAGAA
The DNA here is from genome assembly GCF_963921805.1 of Phalacrocorax carbo. Lineage (NCBI taxonomy): Eukaryota > Metazoa > Chordata > Aves > Suliformes > Phalacrocoracidae > Phalacrocorax > Phalacrocorax carbo. Next base: position 23,596,916 of record NC_087513.1, on the reverse strand, counting down.
AGATAAATCCATTGTCCAGAGACATGGAAAATTACTAGACATCAATGTCAACATTTTTATCTGTGTGGTTCATCATAATCAGCATGTCATTAATACACAGTCATTACTGTCTCATCAGCTATGTGCTAAATAAACATTTGCACAGGTAGCTGTTCACATACATACTGTATACAATAAATTATTATACACTGCTCTGAATAATTATTTTGCCTGGGTCCCAAACCATACATTTTTTCTCATGTTAAACTACAGATTTATGGGGAGGCTTTGTAACAGAGTTACATTTCATTAAAGAATGTATTTCCACCACAACAGAATTACTTTCTAAAAAAAATTACCAACATTTTGGTTTCTAGGCAAGACAAAACAGAAAATTGGCACCATATTGAAAATATGATTGTTGCATTTTAGAATCGAGCCAGTTTGAAACTTTTGGTTACATGCATTTGATTTTCTTGTTAGATAACTCACTATAGTATTTTCATTGAAGTGGAATAAGTTTTCATGATTTTTTGCTTTGAATTTTAAAATTCACTGTACACCGTAGTAACATTTAAAAATGGACCACCCCAGCAAGTAGATCAGCATGGATGTCAAAAACCAAGGAATAGAGTTATATCTTCATCCTTTGATCAGAAAATGAATCATATACAAAGCTGAAGAACAGAAAATATGACCACTGAAAAGTATTAATAATGCAGTTTTTCAAATAACCACCTACTCTCTAGGGAAGTATCATAAGAAGGCAAAGTACAGGCACTTAAAACTACTACTTCTTTGTGGAACTGGCTATGGAATATTTTTACATGGCTAGAAAATATATTTAAGACATGCTGCATGTTGCCATAATCATTCTTAAGTCCTTTCAGTTGTGAAATGTTATTGAGTTCAGTGCAGTCCTGTACAGATGAATAAGTGGGCCCCATACAACCTACCTTGCAGGATTGGAGCTATATTTCTAAATATTGCACAGCAAATTGTTTGAAGGCATAATTACACCTGAAATGCTTGATCATAATGTAATTAAGTTCCTCACCCTCAAATGAAAACTAATTTAAACTAGGATTCAAAACTCCATTTAAAAAATGAGGACTTTGGAAAATAAAAAACCTAGTCAAAAACACATTAATAAAGGAATTAATGTACTGAACTATAACAAAATGTACATGGTCTTATAAAAGACTTAATAAGGACTTGAACACCATGAACCAACTGTCTAGGAATGACAAATTATATCAGACCAGGTGCAGAATTAACACTATATTTAAGAACAGATGGGGCAACAAGTTAAAATTTAACCTTATCAATGAGTGTCACAGAGTTGAACTACTTGAGTGATCAGAAAGAGTGAGAGGATGATGGTTTTTGGCCACTCAGCCACAACAGCAGCAAGGGAAATGAAATGCTGCAGAAAGTTATAGAGACTGAAGAAGCAGAAAACACGATCATTTGAAATTTCGAATAGACACATTTCAGGCAGGTAAATATCATAAAGAAGCATCAGCCAGAGATGCTGTAAATGACCAACATGAACAACAAGCAGACAGCCCCAAGAAGAGAAAGGTTGTTGGGTTTTATCTAGAAGAGTACACCAGACCCAATTCCAGATAAGACTATAAATGAGCGCCTTTGTAATCATGACCAAAATATGCTCAGATACACCTTTCTAAAAAAGAAGAAAAATAAATAAACCAATAAAAAATGAATATAGAAAATTTGATTTTTTTTAAAGGAGCAATATAAAAAGGCAAGGAGGGTAGTAAAAGCACCATCCAAATTCTAAAAGCATTCTTTCATTTTTTAATGTCACATGTATAACTGAAAGTAACCATATAGCCCTGATCTTAAAGGGTCTAAAAGCAAAAGCCAACATGATTCAATATCACAGTGAAGGAGGCTGCAAGAAATTTTAATTCTTTTTTTCAGAACAGTGATTCATGATAAAATAAGAAAAACAAAAAGGATAAACTGTGGAAAATAGGACCATGTAACAGCAGACCAAAAGAGATTTCAAGGAGGTATACACAGTGCAGTTTCCTCCCACATACAATTTTCCTTTCATTGGTACTAGAGAATTTCAGAATTTAGTATCACTGAGGCCAAATTCTTGGCTGGTTACCCCTTTCATAGGTTGTTGAAACTTCTTGTCTCTATTGCAAGGTTCTGTGTAACCTGTCTCTGCTTATTTTCATCCTACTTCTAAGATCTAAAACTCTTGTACTCTCAAGTGAAAAGTGATGTAGCTTCCCCTTGGATGATTCCTTTAAAGCTTTTCTTATCCTACGCAGCCTTTGATTACTTTGATTAGTGACCTCTCTGTGATTTCCACACAAAAAATCATTTGTAGGGCCATATCCTCTCAAGTCTCATACCTCTTCATATCAATAAAGCAACACTCATGTACCCATGTACAACATTGGAGATTTGGCCATTATACATCCTTTGTATTTTACCTCTGTGCAGCTAAGTTGCAAAATCTTTGGCCTCGTGTTCCAAACCCCATTTCCTTTATTATCATCATAACTTACATGAAAGACAATTTCACAGAGGAATTAATGAAAACAGTTCAGATAAAATGGAAAGTGACCTTAATACTCATCCAAAATTCAACTCAAATCTTATGCAGACCTGAAATTCTCATACTGCAGCTTGCAAAGGTACGGGTCAATCAGAGCCTGTGTAAAGGAACATTGTTTAACAGAGAGTGCCAGGAAAGTTTTATCATGAAGGCTGATATCCAGGTCATAGGTAGTTCTGCTCAAAAAACTGCAGAAGCTACAGCATAATATGTAGATTTATTTGCCCTTTTCCCTGCAGGCTGTCAGGTAACAATCTTTACATTCCATGCTATCCCACTGCACACAGAAATTGCAAATGTAAAAGACCTTTGCATATTCACTTCCAGTTAGATGACATGAAGACTTGCACGATCTAATACAGCAAATTAATTCTTCTTACTTTAATTATTTTTCCCCTCTCCATTTTAAAACACTGGTGCAACTACAGATTTCACCTAAAATCAAGTGGAAATGTATCAAAAGTTCCTGAGCAAGTTTCTTCCTGTTGAATTTGAATTCTAATTTCACAGAGAAGTTAGAATTCTCTGAATGCGTGTGCTTTACCTATCAGTAATTAATGAGCAATTTATACATCAAATTTAGCCTCCTTTTCTCTTTCCAATTTCTGTGGAAGCCATTTGTAATCTTAAGTTTATTATTTATTTTGAATTACTAATTACAAGGTCAGTGGTTAATTTTTGGTCTGTACATTTTTCTTTCTGGATAGTTTTTGTCTAGAATTTGAGGAACATTACATACTTTTAGGTGCAGAAACACAACATCCTTTTTGTCTCAGTCATACTGTTCAGTTTTGCAAATTGCTTTTCTCTACCGTAGCCTTTTGGCAGATGCTAACATTTCTGTCCAAAAAGCTAAGAAGAAACATCAATTATTCCAGTAATCTATACAACATGGACTGTTGGTTATATTTTCAGATTTTATATGTAATGTATCTTGCAAGACGGTTCAGTGAATTGCAGAGCTTATTCTATCACTCTCCAAGCCAACACTAACAATGTTCCTAAAACTGCCACTTTTAGAGTTTCAGGCTCTTTTTCAAAATTTGAAAGGAATAAAATGAATCTGTTTCTTGTTTGTTGTAGTTTCAAAAGTCAAAAGACACAATTTAAAATGTTACCTTGAAGTGCTTCTGGTGCTGGAAATGATTTGTTCATTTCAAGATGGGAGAATAATTGTTCATCTATCTGAGAGTCTCTGAAGAACTGCACTTTCAAGGGTATGGCTCAGGAAAAATGTCTACCAACAGCCAGAACTGAACAGTAAGAGTGAAAAAGCACCCTTATTTTCTAAGCCAAACAATGTTTATGTGGCACTTAAATTCCATTGGACTCCTCCGAACAGGTTTACAACATGTGCAAATGCCAACTCATTTTTCTTCTTTGCTTGAAAGAATAGAACAGAAAAACACTGTTAAAAAAAAAAAAATTTTGCAAATGCAGTCTCTGGCCCAAAGAGTTTTTGCTTGAGCACATGGAAGAGTAGAGAACAGACAGGAAGAAAGGGAAACCTGAACTGCATGGTAGACTATGGCCTCAGCACACCACCTGCCCCATGACTGCAGAGCTTTTGAAGGCATTTGGGTCTCATTATTTTGTGGGGTCACATGGAATATATGTAGTGCCTAGACCTTCCCTTTCACTGTCTTGAATTTTAACTAAGGCAGTAACCAAGACCATTCTTGACTGCCAAAGCTTCAGTAAATGCTGAAGATACAGTAGAAAAACCCCACAACATAATCAGTCATTGTTTACTGATGCAGCTGAAGATACCACTAATGGAAGCACACCTTATCCCACAGTATCACTTTAATAAATTGAAAGTAACTTATTTTCCACAGTGTATGTCAAATGTGAGATCACAACACCGGCTGCTTTTGTCTCAGTGACAGATCATGTACATTATGTAGATTCATCAAAGATTTTAAAGCCTTGATTCTTCTGTCTCCTGGGATTATCTCATCATAGAGTAAAAGGATCTCAGCCAGAATAATTAAATATTTCATTTTAAAACAGAGCCTGAGCATAAACCTGAAATATAAACCTTTGTCAACAAGTTCCTTTAAAATATTTTGCATAATTCAATAGGATATTGCATCCTGAAAATCTACTATTATCAATAAGCACATAGTAACATACACAGATTTGAGGAATATTTGCTGATAATCTTTGTACAGAGGACTGCCACATATTACCTTCCTTTTTGTTTCTATCTCTGAAAGTACCTGCAAGGATGCTAAATTTCCTCTAAACATTTAAGTAATATAGTCATAATTAATATAATCACCAGGATCTTACACAAACTGGGAAGGCAGATTGGTTTGTTGAGAAGGTGGTGATCCACACAACCATGGAATGGGATTCATTTCACTTGACTTGAGCAATCTAAAAGTGAGGCACCTCGTCCAAATTAGTCATCTAGTTCTATCTACAGAGATATCTGCAGGGTCAGTTTGTAAAGACAGATGGGCATCCTCACAGGGTAAGTCATACCAGTCTAAGCAGCTTACTAAGGCATGTGGAGGTGGCCTGCCAGAAGTTAAAGAATTAAGTAAATCCTGTCTTATGAGCTGCGCCCAAGGGCAATCCTGCAAGCCGTGAACATGCACTAGTCCAGAGCTAGAATTTGGGTCAAAATCATTATGCCCAGCCATGCAGCTAAACCAGTGTAAGTTCAATGTAACAAATATACCTCTCCTCCCTTCTGCACTGATTTTAACACAAACTGTGCTTCTACCTGACCTTTCATAGGAACCATCCATACAAAAACACCTATCTCAAATATTGGATACAAATAATATTCTGGAAATATTGACCTATAATTGGTACATTTAATGGATACAGTTACCCATTAAAAGCCAAATTCTAACCTTCTTTTCTACACTGATTTACACTACAGCCCATTATGTATGCCCCACTGATTTTGCTGGGTCTGTTTCTGCAATAAAATTCTACTCAGCAGATTGAAAAGCATGTGCATCTGTTTACAGATGACCAGTCTGAACTCCCTTCCATGAAAGGTGAGCTATTACTTATAAATCCTTTCAAAGGAAACCAAACCATAGGGTGAGTACTGGGAATACAGCTATGACACTTCAGCTCAAAGGACCATACTAACTTGAAGCAAAATCTCTTCAAATGAGTACAGTAAGGCCTCAGATGTCCATCATTGACTGCTTCACTCTGCAGGGGTGCACTGTTTGATAACATAGACATGATCTCAGGGCACCTGGACTGCCTGGGGAAGAAGGTACCTCACAAAGGCCACTCTCTCTCCACCTGATTGGTATCCTCTACCATGCAACAAACCGGGAAAAAAATGTATCATGGACCACTACCTGTGAATATGGAAAAATATTTTCAATCGAATTAACGTGCCTGCTGCTGAGCTGGGTAACAAAGTTTCACCTCCAAAGCCCTCAACCAGATTAGTTCACAGAACAGTGCTAGAGAGATTGGACAGTGTTCACCAGGTCTGAAGGATGAGTAACCTCCTATGAGGTTACAATGAGCAGATCACCCAAGGACATTGAAAACTATGCAGTTAACGGTCCTTTTTGAAGACTTAAACTATATTTATTGTACCACTTCTATTCTAATGAAACATCTAGTCGGGTAACAAGTATGCATACTAGATGTGCATACTTATAAAATGTTTAAGCACTGTAACCTGAAATGCTTGAATAATGGCACAGATGATGCATATACAAAATTAAAACAGTTCTTCCAGACCTCTCACAAAGCAGGATTACAGGAACTTGCTTAGAAGGGAAAACAACAAATATCTTTTCTACCTGAAGAAGGATGTCTGGGGCTCAGGCTTACACAGAACATGCCTCCCTATTCACAGCAAGGAGAGCAAACTGATGAAGAATGGCATGCAACATTTCAGCTATTGACTTCCCCATTCTACTAGCATCTGTTTAAAGTGGTTGGGCTGGTACTGGAAATGACAGAGTAACTTGCTCTTGACTCCCAGGAACAAGCATTGTGCACAGATTATATTCTTACATGTCTGATATCTAAGTTACACTATAAGTAATATTGGTTACAAGTTTTCTGACACTACACTTGGGAAGGTGCAGTTCCAGAGTTCACACAAAATTGTACTTAAAGCAACCATTTGTTCACTAGGATATGCCATTCTTGCAGAGACTCTGAACTGGAATAAGAATTGCTGGACTTATAAGTTGCTAGCAAATACATCCACACATATGCACGTTCATATGTGTATTAAAAGTATTCCAACTTGGCAGCAAGTGCATCAAATCTAAAACGGCAAGATACTCTATTTAAATGATGGTGCAGTGGAATATGACTCATAACTTCGTAAAACATTATAAATCTAAAATTGATGCATTTCCTGGTAGAATATAAAACATGAATTCCTATTTATGAATAAAATTATAGAGAAACAAAGACCTCTATGTACTATATAAACAATTTCTTCTTCATATTAAAATAACAAGCTTTTTAAAATTATATGCTTAGTAGGTACATCTAAGCTTTGACAACAGGACTGAGAAGTGATATTCCACTGGATATGTTCTAGAGATTTAAAAATACTAACAACTGGTGAAATAACAAAATGGATGACAGCAAGTAAAGTGAAGAAATCAAATCAATGAATGGGCAGCATATGTTAGGTCGCCTGATTTGACAGCTCTCAGACATATTGAGTAATACTTATGCACATTAGCAGTTGCTGGGATGAAATACTGTTCAACTTGAATCTTCTGAAATTCTGTAGTTTCTGGAATAAGAGCCAGAATGGGCCCTTTGTAAGACAACTGCATGTCTATATTTTGATCAAATATACCTTAAACTATGGTCTTCTATCACGTATCAGTCTATCAGACACTGACAGCAGAGAGACAGCAAGGTTCACGCTTGCCAGCTCTCCACCATCAGAAGATAATTTGGTCTAAACATTCTGATCTGATGTATAGCATTAAAAAGTCCATATTTCAGTCTTGTTAATTTTGGCAGAATGTCACTCACCATTGTCAGACATCAACTTTTTCTTTGGAATTGACTACCCAGGCTTCTGAAATTGGGAACCAGACAAAATCCGCAAAAAAGGTGAATTTATGGCCTATGGTATACCATAATAAAGAGATTAAACTTTATTTATGTTATTGGAAGAGGTCTTGGTGCCACCTGGGACATGATCTATTGTCCTAAAACTAAAAGTAAATATTCCCTGGCTCCATATATTATTTAATGACACACGATGCAGTTTGATTTCCTGATACGTTAGAGGCAGCATGGGACCGCTGCAGTGCAGCTACCTGTAACGCAGAGTGTTCATAGTTCTGAGGTAATGTCCAAAGCAGAGTAAGAAACAGCTTAGACTACGGCAAATACTCCGCGAAGTCTTTTGTGTTCAATTGATGTGATGTGTAGCAAAGGTCCACTCGGCTCCTGCTTATCATGCTGCAAGTCTGACTATGGTGATTTTTACATACGATTACTGTACTTACATAAAAGAGCAGCAGACATTTTATAAATATAAATAGAAAGTCAAAAATCCTTCTGCAATGTGATTTTAAGCTACTTTTCAAATGGGAATCAAGAAAATGGCAAAGAACAGCAAAAGAAGAGAAAGAATAAGAACCGCCCTTTCTGCCTTTTATGGCTACACATACTGATGACAACACACAAGTTGCACAAAGAGGGAGATCACGCAACACTTTCTGTGTGCTCCAGAACAGCCCCCCTGAGCTTTAGTGCCTTTTGGGAATCACAGTACAACTCACCACATGTCTCAACTGCATCTACGCTGATTATTTTTTTAACTTTGTGTAGGTCTCATCAAGAAAAAAAAATACTTTAGGAGGGATTTTGTGATCATGGAACAATTACTTAAACTAAGCAACACACTGTAATACTGCAAGATCCACATTCTGCTACTGAACTTCTCTATTTGTTCTGTAAATTTTTCAGAATGTGGCTGCGTATGCATATGAATAAATCTACTTCTTTCTATTAATATTTTTAGGTGCAATTGTATTTTCAAAGAGGTTATTTAAAAGAAAACAATTAAATAATGTATCCATAAAGTTCCTAGGTAAGCATGATGTCTATTAAACTGCTCTGTGATTTTTTTCAGTGAAACAAATAGTTCTGTTTGATAAAGCAAATTGAAATTAGACTAATTTACACAGGTCTCTATATGCTTTTGGAAAGTCTTCCATCTTTATTTTTAGCAGTGCAGTCAGTCATTATAGGCAGTTAAAGGCTGATTAGGTTTGCAGAGTAGTTAAAATGCTAACCATACAAAACAGGGGGAGAGACTACTTTTGTAGGGATGTGCACGACGGAGCTTTTTAAATTCACATTTTTGTTGAGGTTTTATTAAAGGGCCACATTTTGCTGTTCAAAGACTACATACTATGATAAATGCATGCCTTGAATGGATTCTATGGGGAAAATCCAGAACAAATCTCAATGGAACTATATCTTCCTATGTCAGGTTTGGATCTGAGGCTACCACTGTACAAATTAAAAAATGATACAGTAAGCAACTTCACTTTATGTTAGAATTCTATGTGCTTATGCATGCAAACACAAATATCTACATGTGTACGCACATATAAATATATAAAGAAGACTTCTTCAGAAGTTTTTGTTAAAATTAAATCAAATATTAACATTCTGTGAGGTTAATGGAAGCAAATCTGAGTATGTTTAATTTAATTTTTCTATCATTGTGTTTTGGTCTTCTGCAGGAGTGATGGTGCTTATTGTCAGCCCCACAATTCAATGCAATTTTTAAGAGAATACTCTGGGATATCTGTTTCATTTTCAAATCTTTGTATTCATACTTTTGCACATTTCTTAAGAAACACAAAGTCTAGAAACCTACCTTAAGGTGGGTCTGACACCTAATCCAATAGCTCAACAGTCAAGAGCTGGAGTTAACAACACCAGGAATAAATCTGGTCAGTCCACAATGTTTCTAAGTAATGCTAAATCTTCAGCTACCAAAAACCTGGCTCACCTCTTGAGTCAAGTGGGAATCTGAGGGTATGGGAAGAGCCTCCAGGATGTTAAATTTAAAGTGGAGCAAAAGGCATACTGTCTCTGCCGCCTCCTGCAACCATGGTGCAAGCCAATCCTCTTGAATAATGTAGGTAATCAAAGGATGAATGCGGTCTCTGTCGTTACAGTGCTAGGGTAGAGACACTAACGAAAAGCTTCTCATCTCCTCACTTCTCATTCCTACAAAGAGATTCCAGTGCTAAAGAAAGGCTGTTGAAGATCCCTGAAAGGTTCATGTCTCACTCTTCAAAGATCTTTTTATTGAATATACAAAACTTGCACTTTGAATAAATATGTAAGGTGAGGCTTCCCATAACCTCTATGGATAGTTACATCCTTGTAGTGCTCCATACTCTTCTATTTTGTTGTAGTAAGGCAAATTATTTTACTCTGCAAACGGTTTTCCCCTTCCACAAAAAAGTTTAAAGGCAGGCATTTAATTATTGTTTCATATTTACTAAGTTAATGGCCCAATTTGATTTTTTTATTAATTCCAGAAAGGTTTAGAGAAATAAATCTCTAATATTTTTCAATTAACTGTTCTAATCTTGATGATTTGGTCAATGTACACTCATATTCAGAAACACATAGAGCTAGCTGCAAATCAACAGTGGCCAAACAATTACTTTTTCAAAGGTTAGGTGAACCATTGCTGTCTGTAAACTAGCAAAAATCAGAAAACAAACAATCAAGCAAACTCAGAAGAAATCTTTTATTTTACAGATCTCCAAAACACTAACTATTTTAGGAATAAGAAGCCACAGCAACCACAAATAAACTGTTCTTTTAAACAGTTTTAAAACAGCAGTTTTCTTTAAATAAACTCTTTAAGCTATTTCAACATTAGATAATAATAATCAGTAATGTATAAGGACAGAAGGGGGTAAGAAGGCTTATGCCCTTTTGTAATTCTTAACTTCGAAAAAGGAGAAGAAATCCCTTTCAGGACTTACAATGCTAAAAAGACTGTTGATTTTACATGGAAAAGAAAAGAAATATTTTTCACTATAAAGCATTTTCTACTATCTTCATAGAAAAAAAAATGCTTGAAATTGGATTAGATTGGTATCACACTGACTGCAGGTAGTAAAAATTTAAAGCTATGAACAGATAACTCGACTAAACAGAGAACAAGGATATCGGTTTTGTTGTTGTGACTTAGAAATGTCATATGAGAAAAAGATTCAAGTACCTTCTAACTAAGATAAACAAGAATGCCTAGCAAAACACATCTCAAGCCTAAGAAAACTTTATATCTACCAATTTGCCTTTTAAGATCTTTGGAGAGGGAGATTTTCAGATTATGGCTGTATCTTGAGCTTTTGCATTTTTTTCAGTGTTTCACCAGCTGTAGACATGACACAAAAATCAGGCGGGCGGGCAAAAGATGAAGAGGATCTTATCTACAGTGCCCAGGTAAAATATGGGAAAATTAGGCTAAATGGTGTTTTTAAATTCAGTCTTCAAGACCTGAACTAGAGATGCGAATACATACCTTTTAAGGATTGAGCTGAAATTTAGGACTGAGAAAGTACACATAAAGTTTCAGAGAAATCTCACTGGAAGGAGAGCTCTCAACTGCAATAGGCCAAGGATCAAAGTCTTCAATACTAAATTATAAACAATTAAATGTAACAATTTAAAAAATGTAACAATTAAATAGCTCCTATGTTGCTATTGAAATCTGGGGTTCATTAATTTACAGCCATTATTTCAGAGCAGACTTGGCCATGAAGTAACATGTTTGGCCTTTCAATGGAAAGATAAGTTCATGGATGCATTATTCTGCTCTTTAATCTTTAGCAGGTGCAGAAGATCAAAGTAGACTGACTCTGCTTTGAGGGCTGTGGTATGAAGAACCAGCCCGGATTTCATTGCTGTCTCTTATGTGCATACAAGGCCATGCCAACAAACTGGTGTGGGCCAAGATGCCATTTGTGATTCTTTAGGTTTAGGCTGGAGGCTATCATTCCCCCATTCTCCACCTATGATTTATCCTTAAATCACAGGAGGTTTGTTTTGAACTTCCACCCTCATCTCTTGATACAGTTTACTGAAAAGAAACACATTTTTGTTATCCAACCCTTTAAATTTGAGTTAAATAAGCAGAGGGATCATGGTGAATCATCAGCTTGTTTCAGGTCTGCTGCTCTCCAAGTGTCTTTTCCATTGTGAGCCACCTTTAAGTCATTTTAGTCAAGGGTCCTATCACTTGTAGATACTCTCGCAGAGGATTTCATACCTTTTCCCCCTTCATGTGTAACCTTCATATAAGACTGCCTACATCTTAATCCCATCCCTTGATCCTACATTAACTTTCTGAGTGCAGAAAACATGTTCTCTTTCAGTTTGCAGGCACAGAGTGCACACCATAATTTTGTTTCATAGAAAATACAGATACACATTTCAAATCACAAATTACTTTGAATCTATCAAGATATGGCCTATGCATTTTATAGACTACTTTTCACTTGGTAATTCAATTTGACAGATGTGATGAGGCTGAGACAAGTCATAAAACCATCTGTAGTAACATTTAGAGCTTCCCAAACTACAGCACATACACTACTCATTCACCTGAAGTTCTTCAAAAAGCATCTATTTTCCACTTAAAAAAGGTTAAAAAAAGAAATTAAAAAATCCCTTCCCAGACATCGGTAACTACCCAGCCATGTCTTACTGCTATATGAATCAAGGCCAAGGAGTAAAGGATTAGAGTAATGATCTATCATTTCGCTCAGTGAGGAACTGAATATCATCCTGTTTTGTGTGTGGTATGTGGTAAAAGGCAGAAGACAAGGCATTGTTTTTGATACGAGAGAGCGCATATATGGCTGTCATATTTCTGTGAGATATAACTGTGCATTGCGAAGCCCAGTGCAGTAAGCTTTTGAATTGATGGCACAGTACACATACAATAAATCTGATGGTTCAAGAAGTGCAGGACTGATGGTGCATATGCTTGGAGACTGCACAGTATGTCTGTCTGACTAACCCAGGAGAAGTGGGGTGCTGGTGTGCAGCTCTTGTTTGCAGAAAGTTTGGAAGGACAGCACCATAACAAAGGCTACATGACAGTGTCACGGGGCAGCCAGAAATCCCGGAACAGTAAATGACAAAAATATTTGCATTCTGTGTGGAAAATATTATTGGGGAAACAAAACATTGCCAGGGAAATCAAGGCAGAGGGATAACATATGTACGCGGGGCAGAAAATTGAGTATTACCGCTGCCACTAGCCACAGAGATGGTGGTCACCACCGGCACTGCTGCAGGTGGTGGCAGTAATTAACTAAATGACACTGGGAGCCCTGACATTAAGAAAATACTATCTATACAAAAAGTAACATAAACAGCCTGCTGTAGTCACAGAAGACTAAAGGTAACAGTCTTATAGTAAAACCCTGCAAGTAACAGCAAAAAGCCAACATGTCATTGGTGAGATGAAACTCAGAGCTACTGATGCAACTGCTATATTAGCTGTCGTGACAGTTGCGTCTGGGTATGATGCCTGAGCAAGCAGGTTTGAGAACATCAGTGCCAGTTACATAAAGCTTTTTCTCAAACTTCATAAAGACTTTCAACTTTATTATACAATATGGAATCCTGTTCTTTCCAAGTGAGGGCAAGAAATAAGAACATATTGATTTTATTTTTACTCCATCATCAAGCAGTTTGTAAACTAAATAAGGAGTTCATCATCAAGGACTTATCATCAAGACCTTAATAGTTTAAATAGAAGCTTAATTTTCTCTATATATACTTCAGGGATAAAGATAACAATATGAGAATTACTGTGATGTGCCCATTCATTAAAAAAAGAAAGAAAGAAATCCTATTGACAACTATAGATGAGGTGAGAGAGGAGGTCATTGAAAACATGAATGGAATTAAACCACAGCCACAGGTCTTTAAAAAAATCTGTACCATCGCTGTATTTGTGCAAATTAACCACTAAATTTTCTCAAACATTGACCATTAATTTTTTCTTCAGGCTTAAGAAAAAACGTCACACTTCTCTTACAACACAATAATTTGTATTGGACAATTGGAGGGAGCCACAAGAGTGATGAAAAGCAAGCAGTTTCTTTCCTGCACTCCAACAAACCACTCATGGATCATGTTTTACTTTCATAGTTACCTGTGCATTTCTTGATATTGCTATTTCTTTTTCCATGTGATCCTAACTTGCACCCAAAGTTCTCCTCCCAAAATTCTGCAAACCATACATTTCTTCGATTGTTGGCAAGTGTTCTGCTCCGAAAATATCTATCAAATCCTACATTTAACAGAAGAGAAAGAAGCATTAAAATATGATTCAGCATAAAAATAGTCACTTAAAGACAATAACAGATTTTGTATAAATATCAGAACAAGAAAACTCTTTAACTACAAACTACTGTAAGATATTTATTGAGCATATTGGTATCCAAGGATTAAAAAATAGTATATTTGTTGTTATCCCATCTTTGCTGTAGAACACAATTTTTTTAAATACCTACAGGAGTTAAAGAGTCTCTAAAGCTCCAGCAGAATTCTATAATTAAAAAAAAAAAAATCAAAGCAGGTGGTTAGGGAAGCAGCTTAATTTTTAACACAGAGATGACCCAAATAAAGAATTGGATACCTACAAGAAATTAAACAAACTACACTCACTACTTAGGCAAAGACAATGAGCTAAATTAATGTTCTTTCAAGGCCACCTAAAATCATTAGGCACCTCTCTGTAAAACCAGAGGGCTTACAGGTCACCTAAAATTCTGCTTCTATTTATATGTTTAGTGACCTTAGTTGAGATTCCTATTTAATCCCAATCAGATTCTGCAGCACCCTTACCCCTACAGCCCAGCAGCCATAATGAAATCATGGCTAACACATACCATCTGGATTAAGCTCTTCACAAACACTTCTATGTGGCTAGGTTCTCCAAGTATCATCAATAGTACTCAGTTTTTCTAATCATTCGCCAGTTTAGAGCACTTACCCAGCCAGTAAGAGCTGTTACTCTGTTTAGTACCCTAATAAAGTGATTCAAACAAGTTACTTCCACTTAACCACTAAGTCAGAAACTTTGTTAATATCTTCTTAAAGTAAGTTTAGGAGAGGAAAGCAGGGCCCGGATGGATCTCCTCCCAGGAGTATGAGCTGACTTATCATCCAGGCAATATTCCCCTTTTTTGCCCCAAAGAACCAACAGACTATGGGTAAGAATCTCTCCACCGCACATGCTGTAGTTATTAAACAAATATCAGACTGCTTAATTACAGATTCAACATCTCCTCATCTCAACAGAGGTATTAAATAAATATTGGATCAGGCCAACTCAAGTTACTTAGGTGGAATATTTTCCCTGATTTCCCTGTAATCAAGGACAACATGATTTAAATTTTTTTTTTTTCTTTTAAAGAGAGTTAGAGTGCTTGAACATTATCAGAAAATGAGGGGTTTGTGCCATGTGCAATCCTACCATCTATTGATGTTCTTTTGGGCAGAATGGTTACTGCTCCTTCCGCAATCTCTTCCTGCTGCTGAACTGGTGAAATTTTTGACCCCCAGCTATCTGAACCAATCCAGAGAAAATGTCCAGATTGATTAGCTTTTTTGGCTGCTTCCAGTATTCGCCTGAAAATAAACAACAAATGACTAATTAAACAAACTACATTTACAAAGAACTTTAGAATCCCCAGCATTAATTTTGGCTATGCGTAAGTAAGCTCACACTAACCAATTAGCCAATAGTTTTCACAGTCTAGAGCGTATTCAATGACAGCTGTAGTGAACTCAACCTAAAATACAGTACAATTTAAATTTTTTTCATCTATAGGAATATTTTTCTAATATTATCACTGATTTTTTCCTTTTCAGTCACCAAATAACAATCTATTGGAGCTGCACTCTGAGGAACTAGGAACAGGTTAAATCTTCCCAGAATAAAGGGCCAGCAAACTCATTTTCTTATCACCAGATTTCCAAGAATTTTTACATGGGATAGAATCTGAAATCTCCTGTAACAACCAGCCCATTGATCACCTCTGTGGAGAGAGGACATTTCCAACACATAAAATTAAGAAACAGGCACCTAATATCATCTTCATTCGCAAACATGATCACTGCTCGAGCATTTGGAGTTTCCAACAAGCGCTTGATGATCTTTTCAAATTCTCCTGGTCTTGGCTCTCGAGGGATTTTGAGTGACTGAGCAATACAAACACCTCCTGAGAAAAATTAAAAGGAAAAAGAATTTAACACACTAAGTATTCACACTTTAGGTAATCTATAGTTAACCAGGCAGGCAAAGAAAACAAGATGCTAATCTGAGATATAACAATGCAGTCAAAAGCTACATTATCTGTGTATTTTGAAATACACACTGTATGCATTTAGACATGTAACACTGCATTGAAGAGTACAACTCTGTTACTTTTTTAATGTATATATAAAATTTTAAACAACATCCTGAGCCAGACCCTCAAGCACCTCACTCTGGCTCAGCCGGACTGAGTTCCACAGATCTACCCCAACTTATGGCAGCTGAGAACCCACCCTCACCACAGGAATGCATTTAACCACAATGCCACAATTTGACAGTTATGTAACGTTCATAATGTGGCTCTATCACACACCTCTGCTTTTTCAACAGAGATTATAAGGTTAACAATAAATGCTGTGGTTACAGAATCAAGTAGAGACTGTGAAATATTTTCTTACGAATTACTACATACAGATCACTTCTAATTGTTAGTATGACATTCTTAATTAAGTTGTCTTAATTATTTAAGAGGTTTGGGGTTCTCATTGAATATTCTAAATTACCAATCAGCAAATGAACACAAACTTAGAGATTATATTTATAGCTGTTCCTGACAGATGAAGGAAAGTGCTAATTTAAACCTTTACATTTTACCTCTCCTGCAAAAAGGGACAAATTTCCGCAGAAGATCAGTGATTTCTAATGGCTTTCACACACCAGTGCAGGGGAATCTCTACTTGCCAGTTACAACACTGTATGTTTGAGCAGGCAAGGAGAGAAATTCTTTGAGACTCACTCATGAAGCACTGAGTCCAGATTGGCACCAACTTCCTATACCATCAATGACCTTTCTGTGATTGTTTGCTGATTCGTTCATTTTAATTATTTTTCTTTAAGAACTATTGACTGATTAGAATTGGTACATCCAACTCCCACCAACATTTGCCTTGCCAGTGGTTAGTCCCAAAATAAAAGCTTCTTGTGGAGAATTTAATCATTAATAAAACCAGAAAATTAAGAAAATGAGAAAATGTTTATTTCTAACAAAATGTGACATGTTACAAGACAAAGGCAAAGCAAATCATAATTTTTTGCACCTCTGCATCTAAATACTTCTATACTGAAGATTGCTTTCAGAGTGAGTAAGAATGAGGATGTTTTTTAAAAGAGCTGCTTTAATTTTAATGAACGCTCTTTTCCATTTTCTGAGGTGTAAGATCATTTGGGGCACATACATGTCTATGTACTAAAGGTAATTAGACAACTAAGTCGTAGTTAGATGGCTATGTTGTATATGGGGAGGCTTTCCAAATTTCTCAACAGTCTTTTTGTCCCTATCAAAATGTCAACCTTATGTTTTTCCAAAATGCTTCACAAATTAGGTTGATCCACACTGTCAGTGATAGGATTTTAACAAAAACAAGGGTCCAGCCAGATGCAGCTTGGGATGTAGAGCTGTATGAAGATGTTAGTGTCTCTTGCGTTACCTTCCTTAAGCTGAATGTATTTAATCTTTAAGTAAAACAAACAAACAAACAAAGAGGTATTTATGAAGCCTTTTTTACTTCTTTTACTCAAAGAATGAGTTTAAAGCTGCCCCAAGCCTGTCAGTGTTTAAGAGGCATTTGGACAATGCCCATGCTTTAACTTTTGGTCAGGCAGTTGGACTAGATGATTATTGTAGGTCCCTTCCAACTGAAATATTCTAGTCTAGTCTAGTCTAGTCTATGTAATATTTAGAAAACGCTGAGGATTTATTATCAGATTTTGTTCTGCCTTTGCAGAATTTCATTGACCTCAATAGTTCTCTGCACAGGCAGATACTAAATTTGAATCAAGTTTAGACCTGGCATAAATGAAACATGGAATTATCAACTGCCAGTATAAAAATAACAACTTTCAAATTAAATCAGCCAGTTTTAGTCACAGGCTAACATATCACCTTTTTCAGCTATGCATCAGTTTCTTGGGAAGTTATATTATTATTTTATTAGATTGAGAGATGCATATTACCATACAGATTTTCCTCTGTTTTACATGAAAGAAATAATATTTGCGAATCAGAACATCTGCCGTTTCTAAAAAAATTTGTTTGTACACATTTTCTTTACCATTTATAAATAGTATAAAGATATAACATAAATAATTTACTCTTATCCACTTTAAAATGGAGTAGAGTGCCTTTCTCTGGCAACACATTTCTTCACATTTTTATGAACAGCCTGGCTCCCCATGATGGACAGCTGATTTGCCAGTAACAACAGATGAGCCTGTATAGCAGGTGACCCTCATATTCACCAGGTATCTTTGACAATCCAGTAATGAAAGACAGACACTGTACTACAAAAAGCTTTAGCCAATTTTCCAAACCTATATTAAGCTATTGTGATAAACACTCAAAAAGTCCTTTATGGCAATCTCTTTCTCAAGTAACAGGGCTGAAATGTAAGGAAAATATTTAGCAGCCACCCTGTAAATTTAACAAACAGCAACTCACTGTTAAAAAAGAAAAACTGAAAAACAATGCCAAGCTCTCAACTGTCTCCAAAGTCATTCAGGCACAAAAAGTATAACAGATCCTAAAAGATGACATAAAGCAATAATTTGGTACCTCATAAATTTTGAGAGTTCATTTTTCAACAATTTCTATTCATGCGATGGCCCTCAGGAAAACACATTCTTTCCACATAAAACTCAAATGCAAATATTACAAAATGCATATATATAATACATTATATACAGCCATCTACAATCTGTGTGGAATGGATATCAAGCAATAAAAAACAGCAGTATCTAAAAAAGCTATTTTCAGTCAAACTGGTGTAGAAGAAACTCCATTCCATCACGGCAGCAGTGAGTTCAATCATGACTATACTGTGCATCTTAGCATCTCTACATTGAAGAATGTGTTAAGTACTAATAGGAACAAAATAAAATGCATTTCAGCCTTGTTGTTACATTTGTAATAAATTGTGTAAGCTACCTCCAACACACAAAACGCTTTGTGTACACCCTTATCTATATATTGCATATACAGCTGTTGCTCAAACAAACAACAGAGTATCGGTTTTCAGCTAATGATGAAATGCTAAATCCACAAAGGCGCTTACAACATTACGATGTCTAACCTCTCAGCACCCTGCTGCCTTTGAAATCCACAGCCTGGGCTAAGTGCCCAGACACAGAGAGAGATGAGCGTCTAGGAAAAGGATTCATAGGAGCCAGCAAACTGAATAAGAAAAATTATTCCTCCGAAATAGCTAGCAGAGGTACTAAAAGGACAGGTTTTAAGGGCAGTAGTTAGTATAATCTTAGGAAGTGCCAACAAAAGAGATATTTTCCTAAATCAAGAAGTTACAGTGTTTGAGAACGGATGTCTCGTATGTGGTATCAATGGATTTACCGTTTGCTGCAGAGGTGCCAAAGGGCAGATGGTTCAGACACCTAATGCCCCTGGAGGATTTATGGCTGTGAATCATGAGAACAAATAGTGTCTACATGTTTCGCCCCATCAGCGTTTCTGACTGATTTGGTATAATGACTGCTTGTCCCTGTTGCTGGTTTCTAAAACATTTGTTATCCTTCATTGTGTGGTGATATACCTAAAACAATACATTGGTTTAAATTTCCCTTGGCTAAAATGATGATTAATCTAATGTTTGTATGAGGGAATGAGAGCTATCTTCTTATCAAAAGGGAAATGTTGTATTCAAACCTGGTCAATTAAAAGGACTTATGAACAGGTTTCAGAGAGGGCTGCACTAAAGGCTGTTATTGAGACCAAAAAGGGAGTCAGACAGACAGATTCATTGCAGGTAGCTCAACTAGGAAGAGATACCAATGATTTACCCACTGCTATTGTACCCATTCCCTAATTCATATACATAGGAGTTAAATTAAGGGTTTGCATCTGTTACACATTTTAAAGACATCAAGATGGCACTGATGGAAAGTAGTTCTTCAGCTACTCTGGGGGGAAAAGAAAAGTCTTAACACCAAGCTGTGCTAAGCCTCTTTTGTCTGTTCTCAGGTCTGTAAAACTAAGGTTGTACATGGTCATCCCAGAGCTTGGTTTGAGGAATAAAATCGTTAATATGAACTGTACTGTGACAGTGGTGATAAGTATCCATTTGTCTTCTGTCTAAGAGCTATCAAGTGTGATATCCAGCACCTGGGGTCAGGGGATGATGAAGAGGAGAGCAGAGGTGGGAGCTGGAAATCAGGCTCACAGCACGCACTGTCCCACTCATGATCAGGGGCTCAGTCCAGCTGCTCTGCACCATGGTTAACAGCTGGTAACTCAAGTGCTTTTAAAATGGGGACATATCCAGCCCTGATCTACAATAATATATCTTTGAGCTGTTTTCTCCATTGTGATAAAAATCTCGTCTTAAACAAATTGCTCCATGTTAGGCTTGGCTAGCTAACAGGTGCTCTGTACAACACAGCTTGTGGGAAATAGGTTATCGCCAAACAGAAAACTGGTAGATTTTGAAGATATTATCAGTACGCTGGATCAATGAACATTTTCCATTCATTTTGTGCTCTTACAACAATGATTCTACCAAAGAAAAAAATAAAACAAAAGGGAAACGTAGTACCTGCATCATTTTGGTGGTTCAACTTGTGGTGATTCTATAAAGATAAATATTCATTTTAGCTCTCATGGGTACTGAAGTCACAAGACAGCATGCTAATTGTGAACCATTAAATACTCAAGTATGCGGAGGTGGGTGTCAGAAGAAGTGATGTTGAATGTGTAGTTGGAAAATAGCAAGCAGACTTGGTAGAAAACTTGCACTAACAAATGAATTTCCTGAAGCAAAGACCGAAAGATGAAGCTAAATGCAAATACAAGGTCCTTATTCTCTCCTACCGCAGCTAGGATCCAGCATTACATTATGGACCAACTAAATAGGATACATAAGAAAGTCTTTGTATCAAAAAAGCTGAAGACAGTTTTCAGTGTTGGGACCACAACCATACTACTCGTTAGAACCAGTTTACCCTCTAAGCTATTTTATCTCCCCATGTACATACCTAGCCCTTCCATTGTAAAAGGAGAAGGGATCAAGCTATGCGCTTGCTTTGACAAGCTATCTATTCCTTAGCATAGGGAGGTATACCTCACCTGACTCAGCATATATCATTGCAAGTCAATTATTTCACAGCAACTTCACCACAAATCACATTGTTCCTGAAAAAGATCAAGACAAATTACTAGAGCACATCTGGGACCCAGTCCTACCTGGCAGGACTTTCTCAGCTGCCTTGAAGTATATGTTTTCCTTTTTTTTCAAGATGAATTATATGTGACTGGTCACTAGGCTAAAAAAAATTTTAATGTGGCCTGTGGAAAGTTTCCAAAAGACATTACAGAAATATGTGAAGGCAGAGAAGTTCTTATTCCAAGTAGGGGAACAGATGTCAGAGACTCAGAAGAAGCCTCAGTAAGAAACTCTCCTGTGAGGCACACAGGGCGCTGTTGCAGGCGGACACAGCCTCTCTCTGACAGGAGACTGCTAACAGTATCACATCATGCAGGAGAACATGAGGAAAACCAGACAGTTACATTTCTCCTCCTCTTCCAGTCCTTCCCCTGGTTATATTGAAAGTCTAGAAAATCTAGACCTGGTTATATTGAAAGTCTGTTCCAATTGCCAGGAACCTAGTTCAACATGAAGATTGTTGGAGGTACTAAAACTAAGAAGATGCTCCACACTCAAGTTCTGTTGACAAAAATCAGGATAGCCCTGTGACTTAGTGAATTCATCAAGACCACCTTTTTAAGCAGACAGTTCGTTATTTGATAAATTTGGATGCTAAGAAACTTGAATGTTAAAGAAAAATAAGGTAAGTGACTATTCTGCCTGGGACTTTCACTGACAATCAGAAATTTTTAGGAATTATTATTTAAACCACACCACCTTACTGCCATCCTCTTATGTAATCCTAGATGCCCTTAACAATAATTTTCTAGAATATGAGTCAACAGGGAGTGACACCTAGGGAGATATAATTACAAGCTGAAGATCAAATTTCACAAGTAATAATTCTTCATATGGTAAATGTCTCCTTAATGCCAAAGTACTGTATCTGGGAGGTCTGAATGCAGCTGTGCATTCTTTGCAGAGTTACCGTCACTTAACTACCCCAAGAAACCATAAGACCACCGTTGTACCTATATGGACTTCAGGGTACCTTAGCCTTATGAATAAGAACTTGAGCCTGCAGGCTCTGCGCTCCCACTGAGTCCATGCCATGACATCTTCACTGCTATTCATGTCCAAATCTAGATAAATAAAGTCTCATTCCAGTACACCTCCTTTGTTGCAGTCACCAACTAACTGCAGAATGGAAATATCCTAAACTCTTGTGGCTTCTCATTTCCTCAGAAGCTCACCAAACACCTCAGCGAACAACTCAGTTACTCTTGCAAAGAGTGTTAATTCTTCAGCCAACAGTGGCAATACTTTTTGATGTAAAGTGATAAAAAGAGAAACATTTTGAAAATTAAATAATTTAAATAATACTTTGCTCTGTATGGACAAAAGTAGCACTTAGTATCCAATACACGAAAACATAATGGACGACGAGAGCTTTTGTTAAGCCCACACATTGATGGTTTTTTTCCTTACTTAAGTAAAAATGCATTTTCTCAAAATCACTTAATATTTATGATAAAGATATTTTTAATGCACAAGCAGGTCAGTGAGGTTTTTCCACTAACATGTCAGATACAGTCATGAGCTTTTCTAGTTAAAACTAACAGCCTTTAAGAGCTCAAAGTCTCTCTCATTTATTTCAGTGTTTTAGAAAAGGCCTTCTAGCAATGTTTTTGTTGGGACTTCCTTTTATTCATTCTTAAAAAAAATAAATAGAAGGCATTCAGTGAAACCATGAAAGAACACAAAACATTCTGATAAATACAATTCACCCATTCTTTTTAAATCTGCTTTTTTACATTCCTATATGCATTCACAGGCATACAGCCATGCATATTTCAGAAACACATGCACTAACACAGATACTTACATCATGGGCAAAGCAGATGTTAATTCTAAAATAGAAAAGGAAGAAAGAAAAAAAAACAGCTCTGGCTCCATATGAGACCACTGGTTGCTGGCTTCAGTCATCAGAGTCTGTCTCTAAGGTGACATGAAGCAAGCGATATCAGTTATTTTATACCTTCATTCTGAACAGTAGAAAATTCTCTTTTCCTTTTTTTTTATTTTTTCAGAAGAAACAGTTCTGAATGCACCACTACGGCTTCCATTAACACCACCATTTAACATAAAATAACTGCAAGGGATATTCTCACCATCACCAAACCGACTGACTTTTTTTTTTTTTCAGGTTTAGAAAAAAAATAAAACACAACACATTTTCATCCTTTTACTTTTTAGTGTTATTTGTGTAAACGAAATCCAACTTTCACAGTCCTGAAAGTGAGAAGCTAAAAGAAAAGTTCATCTGTAGTAGAGAAGTTTATGAATGGGTAAAAATCACATACCCAGAAGAAAAAAAAAATAAAAAGCCTGAGAAGGATGAATTCTGGAAGGTTGTGAGAGAGGAATTTTCTCTCCACAGTGAATCACTGTATAACTAGTTCATAAAGGACATGGGATGCCCAGTCAAACTTCAAAACAACCTGTGGCCAAAAGAATGTAATTGACGTTCTTCTCCACTTACATTTACTGGTCAGCTGTTGCAATGCTTTCACTGCTATGTCTTTTCTTTATCAACACAGTGGGTATTAATATCTCCCTCTAGGCAAACATGGTTCTTCCTACCTGCAGGTTTAGAACTTGCAGAGGAATAATATGAAAAAAGAAATACACTGCTGTTTGCTGGCTACATGCTAGGTACATCCTTAATAAGGAAATAGATCCTCTTTATTTTTATTTGTTTTCTAAAGATCAGAAAAATGTAGGTTATGAGAAGAAATTTCATAAATGTCTAAATTCTAAAAGATTTTCAAATTTTCTTTTAAAGTAACATCAGTTCGAGTTTATAAGAAAGTAACAGTGTGAACTCAAACCCTGCTCTGTGGTTACCTAGTATATTTTTCTCTGAAAGTAAATTTGCTTGAATATGGCCCTTATTCTTTCCTCCATTTCTCTAAAATTCTCCAGACTAATGGGCCTCAGTAGCAGTAAAGGTTTGGATTTAATGTTTTAGGGAGTTTAGCTGCAAATATCTGCTTAAAAAAAATTCTAGGGGTAAGTCAGGCATAAAAATCACCGGTTCACTTCCAGGTGTGGTCAGTGAACAGCAGCAAGTCACAGTCCCCGATGGGTGTATCCAGCATCACGAAGATGGCGCAGGAGCTTACAGCATTCCTTATAACTATGTTTAGGCAGGAAAAGAAACCTCACAGAAGAAGGAATGGATTTTGTAAAAATATTTATTTCCAAATAAACATAACCTTTCATCTTTTAGGATAATTTGTTCCCTATGGGGATCTTTGGATTAACATATTTTTATTCCACTCCCTGCCCTGTTTTAAATATTTTATCAGCAATATAAAAGACTGTTTTCAGCGAAGTTGTTCTGGGTTGCCTGATTTTAAATGTAGTCTGGTGTCCTATTTTTCCCTTGCATGCTTCTTACTGCTATCACAGTGTTCAGAGGTTGCCTTCAGTCACATCCTTTGCACTGAAGTGATGTACACGGGCAGCTGAACGTGACTTTTAATTATGCCTTCTAAGAAAAATAGCAGTAGTGATTAATGTTCTCATTCTGAAACTTTTTGGTCTGCTTTTATAAGTGAAGACATTCTTCTTCTTTGTGGTCATAAAATTGCCACAGATTTCTTGTATTCACTGGAATTAAAAAAAAAAAAAAAAAAAAACCAAAAAAAACCCAAAAAACCCCACCTAAACTTGTGAGTTTTGCTGTCCTCCAGAATGTTTGTGGCAAAAGCAATTATTTCCATCTTTCTTTATTTATTCCTTTAACAAGTATAGTGTCAGGGAATTATTCTTAAAATTAGGCATATGTTATTTAGCTTAGGTAATCTCTAGTCATCAAATACTTATTTTCTTAGGATTTGAACTATCAAAATAGCTTGCATGTAAAGACTTTAATAAAGATAAGTCTGAGATTGATTACTGATATTTGTGCTTGAATGTGATGTTCAAAAAACAGTCTCAAATTTGAAGTAAAACTAAACAACTGTCAGCTAAGTTTTGTCTGAAACTGGGAAAAAATAATTGTGTGGTTTTCACTACATGAAATTATAAGTCCAAATTTGTAATGAAAAACAAGAAGGGAGCACTTCTGACAGGGAATCTTGTAGGTAAATATAATCCCAGAATGCAAATATAATACAGATTCACAGTCTCCTACTAACAAAATCTTGCAGATGGAGGTAATGGGTTTTACTGCACAAATTGTCCACATAGCACGCCTAAACTAAAGTTAAGCCCATGCTAACATTGAACATTGCTCAAGTGCTCACTTGCAACCCTGTGCTCAAGAAGCCTAGTCTGGTTTCATGGAAATTGTCATCAGGAGTCGTGCTGGCTTCAGCCATGCAGGAACAAGATGAAGTTCTCTTTCAAGTCATGATTATTTTACAGACATGACATCATAAATGAGGAGCGCTGTTCATGGATTAGACTAAAAAGGAAAAGATTTTCAGGCCCGAAAAGACAATTTTCATAATCTACCTTGGCTTCTTCCACATATAAGGTTGATCACAGTCTTCTTCAAAGGCCTAAGTTAGCTTTTGGAAAGGCAGTTTCATTAAAATTGGAATATATTGCACTTGTTTGACAAAATTCTAAAGGATGAAAATACATACTCATTGAATTTTTTCCTTTTAACTTAGGAATATTAAACCATGAAGATAAAATGTGAATTTTTTATTTCAGAGTTATAATTTTGAGGTTTTGTTTTTTATTCAGTACAAGATGAGAAACATATGCATTACTGAGAAAAAAATGTTAAATACTTGAGAAGTAAATATTTTATTTTCACTATGGAAAATTTCAGTATTTGTTTTAATTTTTTTACATCAGAATTTCCAATGAAATGGAAGTATAATTTCTAAGTGGTTCCATGTGTAGTGAATCAAAAAATGTTACCCTATAATGTCTGAAACCAGCTGATTCCCATCTGAGCTAAAGTGTATATAGCTAAAAAAATAAAGATTTCAAGGTATGAAGGGTGTACTACACCCCTGTAGAAGTTTCTCCAGTGCTTTATAATCCTCTTTACTGGGAAAAACAACAGGTACCTTTTCATCAGTTTAATGTTTCGACCTTCATTTTACAACCAGACCTGGCTACACCTCTTTCATCAAAAATTGGTATCTATCTCACTCATTCTTCCAAACACAACAACTTGTACATTATTAAGTTATATGATTAAGTTATAAGTTAAGTAACCTTCCCTTATACAAATTAGGAAGACTGAGTTCACTTAATTATGTACCTAGACTGCAAGTTACATTTGCAAAATTCATCTATTTATTTTGATGTTAGTACCTAACTATGTTATCTGACTTTAAAGTACTTTGAGAGCTGGACATTTAAGTAAGAACATCATTAGGATCTAAAAATACTAGAGAATTCTATCTGCTGACTTCTTACCGCTGAGGGTTATAAAATACAACAAGAATAAAGCGTCAGGTCTCTATGTTTCCTTACACCAGTTGAAGATACAGTGATATTAAGAATCAGTAATACTTCTTTTATAACACAGCATTAAAATAAAGGAATGAGTTAGTGGGTGAACAAGAGTCACTCCGTAGCCTTCCAATTAAATAAACCTACAGAAGCTTACATTAATTTTAAAAATGTAACTGAATTAAAGTTGGCCACACAGCTATCATAGCTTTAAGAAAGTCTGTGGCACTGTGCTGTGAGATTTGGATCACAGAACAAAGTCAAAGAGAGGAGCCTCATGTCTCTACATGTCTAATACCAAGTGGTAAAATATCTCTTGAGAAGAAGTTTAGGAGTGAGTGGATCAGCTAATCAGCCTTTCCTGAAACATGTTGGGATGAAGGTTTAGCTTAATTCATAAAGCCCTAGAGAAAAAAAGGCATCAGGTCAAAAGTGACTATCCAGGAGACATGCTTAAAGGGCTGCAATGGGCCTGAGAACTTCAAGCTGAAGGAAGAAGTAGGAGAGTGTTCAGAAGACCTGTGCATGCAGTTGAAGACAGATTGCAAATTGAACACATATTATTCTGCTTTAAGGCATGTAACAACAATGTAGAAATGATGGGACAAGAGTAAAAACACTGAAATAGTTTTAATTTTGGAGTATAAAAAATGCTGAAAGGATACTTACATGTTCTTGGATGAAAGGTACCATCTATGTACGTATAAAAGAAATTGCTCACATCTGTCTATTGTTTGAGGACACAAATATGAGATTAATCTTCTGAATTAATTTTATCTTGTAAATGATACAGCGGCATATACATCTACTCTGTATTCTCAGTCCTTACTCAGGAAAGAACAGTCCTTATTCAGTAAGAATACTGGTAGCTACTCTGTAAGTTGAACAACTGGAAAATTCTTAGATTCACATGCAAGAATTCTGGATAGTAGATCCAATAAATGATTTGATTCAGGCCTATTCCCACTATCGCTAAAATGGTGGGAATACACTGCCTTGATTTTTTGGGAAATGACCAGCAAGTAGGATCAAAATCTACTTTTATGTAGTCTGTCAATAATTCTACTAGGACAGGACTTAACCCCTCCTATCCTTTTTCAGATGGTTTCATTCTCACTAACATTCTGAAAGGAACTAAGGTTCTACCTAACATCAAAGAAGGAAAATCACAGGCAGAAAGCTGTTATCCATGCAGGAAGAAACAGAAGGACCTGCTCTTTCCATCAACGTTCAGAGCTAATGTAAAATCATCTGTAAAGAATGGCAGCTAATGGGAAGACCTTTTGCTCTCCTAGCCCAGACATGGAAAGGATCAGCCAGAATATATGGATCTCAGTCAACCTCAACCAAGCTGCTCAGTGACATCAGATGAACAAATGCAACTGTGTTCAGAATTAAATATGCTAAGAGTACACTATAATAAAAGGGAAATCTGGATACTTTCACCAATGTAGATATCAAATGGGTGAAAAGAAATGTCTGTATGTTAAGGAAGGCTTAGGACATAGAAAACAGTTCAAACACTGAGAAGGTGTTTGAACCACAGTTCAATACTTGCCACAGAGCTGTAACCTTCTTTGTTCTACCAGAGACGAAATCTGGCAAGTGTTCTTCAGGCTTTGTTTCTGCCTAGATTTTAATATTATAAAATTAGAAGTATCTAGACTCATCTCCTTCCATGCAAATAATATCTGCGCTACAGGAAATCACCATTAGCTGTAAAAGAGATAGAAGGAAGTATTTGCTTTGTGACAGATTATTTATTGAAGGTCTCTAGTAACTGACAAAAGATGTCTGCAGCTCACCCTCTTCTAATAAATGTTTGATAGATCCACCATATTTTGTAGAAAATTAAGCAAAAAAAATAAAACAAATTACACAAAAAACCTGTAATCACTAAGTACAAAATTACTTTTACTGAACATTGCACAGGAGTGGACACCATTATGCTGTTAATACAAGCTGAAATAAAAGCCTATTTTAATGTGCATCTAGTCTCCACATAGAACTTTGATCAACAAAGTATTTCATTTAAGGCCTGAAAGGTTTTTCTATGTCCATACTACTCATCTGATCTCATGGTTTCAATAATTTGATACAATTCTTCTATCACATATAACATTTTTAAGCATCCTTCATTATGTTGGGTTTTTTTTTTCCCAAAACCTACCAAAAATTATACCAGACAAAAATCTATTATTCATGGAACACTTATATCACTCATTAGAAAAGAAAAATGCAGAAATACATGTTTTCAAAATTAATTAATTCCCTAAATGTATTGCCCATCAAATCTGTCAAAATATGTAATGGCAGGAAAATAAAGGTGCTTCAATTTACTCTGAGTTATATCTTGAATAAAGACATACGATTAGCCCCATGGACTCATGAGAAAGAAACTCCACCTTGCAGTAAGAAAAAATTCCACCCTGTATTACTTGATGAAAGTAGCAAGTGTGGATAAAAATGAAGATAACATAGAAGACAAAGGTAAGATAACAAAGCAAGTAAGGACTGGAGACTGCGCTACAATCACTCATTGTTCAGTGTAATGCACAAATAATAGTCCTGATCCCAAAACAAAATCTTCTGCAAATGCCTCGTGCTAAAATACTAATATACCTTTGTTTGCAGTGTTTTATGATTAATCACTGTCAAGTTTTGAAGTGGAAGAAATATGCAGTAGGAATGAATCCTTTATTCTCCAGACTTCCAAAAAACTTTCTTGCTCTGCTTATTTAAGAAGTTTCATCAGTGAAATACATATACTTGTGCCAAAAGAAAGAGTACAGAAACAAGTATAGCTCTTCCAAACCCTCCATAATAAAGCTACCTTGGGAATTTGCATTAAAATATTCAAGTAAAACACGTCTTCCAAATCCCAAAAGAGCTCAATAAAAGTTACTATAAACTTGAATATTTAAATTTTAACTTTTTCAAATTTTGATCTCTGATAGCAGTCAAAATACCACAACTTCAAGACTATTTTTTTGTCTATGAGAAAGATCACGGTCAACCAAAGATGTACAAAGTTCCACTGAATTTTGTATTTGAAAAGCAATTTCATTAGGAATGCCTTTCCCACCATTTAGAAAGTTTCCAGTGGTCGAAAGATGGAAAAGCAGAAGAAAACAGTTTTCAATAGTAAAAAACAAGCAACAGCCCTGAAGATCACAAACAACCTCTGGCCTCTTTTCTTGTGTTTGTTTTCTGTACAGATGGACTGACTTATTTTAGAATGCAGAGTAGCCAAAAAAATGAAAATAAAAGGAATATGGGACAAAATGAGAGAGATGAACTGCAGAATAGCACTAGTGATAGCTTATCTGATGGTAACTGCAATTCCAATGAAAAGAACATTATATAGATATATGTGTGCGTGTATATATATACACAAAACAGTTTAAGACACTCAAGCACCTGTGTACAATATCTCTCTACAAGAAGAGAAGACAAATGAGGCACAGTGAGCTCACTATGCTCATGCATTTCCACACTGTGGCATGTGCACTTGAGGTCTGCTACATCCCATTCCAGACATTTGGGTACAGTCTGCGAGACATGTTTCAAATTCAGGCTTCATATCTGGGCTCACTGAGTCAATATTTAAGGATGTCAGTGTCCAAAAACAACTCATCTGAGTTTTTGTAAAATCATAAATTGATTACTAGCCTGGGCTAGCTCTTTTCACAAATACGACTTCTTGGTAAATAAACTAATTACTGGCAGGTTTTCCATATGAAGTAAACTGTGTGCATAGCTACCCTAGTGACCAAAGTCCAGCCATTCTCCACTCGTACTTTCACAATCTTTCCTCACCTGTGAAATTTCTCACTTGCTTTAAGATTCATCTCTTGCACAGAAAAAAGCCATGAAGCATGAGATTACAGCTGGTAGGGAGCAGAGGAGCAGAAAAGGGACATTAAGGATCTTCAGCTTCTCTGTTAGCCTCCTATCTCCAAGCCAATGTATACATTCCCAATATAACATTATTTTCTGGAAAATCCCTCCAGATGAGAAAAACCCACAAAAAAAACTACAGTGCTGCACAGAACCTGTCTTTTTCTCACACCCTATCTCCCCCATGTCCCAAGTGAAGGACAACCTCCTACACTGTCTTATGCGACACAGAACAGGAATGCTTAGTCTCCTCACCACCATCACAGCTGTAGTCAAGGCCAAAGTATTTAGTGAAGGAAATATGTCTGCCATGCACTTAAAGAGACTCCAGCAGCTGCAATGTTACAGAGGTGTTTGGAGTTAAATTCTATATTGAAAAAGGACATTAAGAGTGCAAAACTAAGTGCAACAGAATTAGCCATTGATCAGATTCTCTGAGGCTGTCTGGTTATTTATTGGAAAATAATACACTAATGTCCTAGCAATCACCTTTAACCATCTGTGTGGCTGCTAGATTCAGGTCAGTCCTTTAGAAGCTGAAGGGCAATGCTGTTGATGATAAAAGTCCAAAGGCAACCCCACATGGGACTTCCAAAATTGAATTCCTGCTCTTCACAGCATTGCTATGCTTTTCTCCAAGTTGCATGTCTCAGATTGGCATTGCAAGCTAAGCTCGACTTGGGCACAGTGAGTGCATGATTTAAAGTCAAAGCCAACAGATTCTGTCCATTTTTTAACAAGGCACAGTGAAATTATGCTTATGGCATTGGAGAAGAATATACAGTCAGCCTAGGTCCCTCAAACAGAGACAATGAAATGAAACAGGCAAGGATCTATCAAAAATAAGCACAGTACAAGGGCACGTACGTAGAGTTACCTGCCAGAGCTGTAAATTCTGTGAAACAATCAAGATCATGTCTTAACAGGCAACTTAGATTTCCTTCTCACAGCTAGCCAGAAAGAAGTTGTAGTGCTGTAGTGCTAAATCTAGTGACTAGGAAAGGAAAAGACAAAAAAATATTTTACTTATACCGCAGCCTCCTGGTATTTTCCCATTGAGATCATTCTCACTATTTTCAGAACATCTGTCAAAATCTCTCTCCAAGTCTCCTCAAGTACTTCTGTCTACAAAGTCAGGATCATCCTTTCAAAGAATGAACCAGTACAATGGGGCTTAAACGACCCACTCAAAATCAGATCTCCCAGAGGGGTTATAACTGAAAAAAAGGGGACTTTAATGTAAGGTTGGGTATGTGGATTTCCACCCCACTAAGAGATGGATAACTCTATTCTGTCAGAAAGGAAACCTGTTCATTACAGGAAAATGGCATGTACCTGGACAGTTACAGCAGAGTCTGAACATAAATTCATCCCCTGGATTGTTTCACAGTAACTTTTCAGAGATGAAAACTCTCACCAGCACTTCTCAGACCACATACGAACAGAAAACACCTGTTTGTTGACAATTAATGAAGAAAAATGGGATAAGTTCAAAGAATACATTATTTGTTGCATTTTGTTTGTCACTGAAGAGACTAGGAAAAATGTATATTATTATTCTGATTGAAGGCCAAAATGGACAAGATACTTCCCTTCTAACAAAATTTTATGTGTGACAGGAAAGAATCCTTTTTGCATCTCCTCAGAAAGACTTAGTTCCATATTTTTATTTGGAATAATCTTTTCTTTTTTAAATTTTTTTCCCCCCTTTGGGGCTGAAAGCTCCCTACCAGCTGTCAGTTTAATTAAATCTTGCTAACAGTGCCCACTGGATTTCCAGTTGCAAGGGAATCTCTACAGCAGAACAGCCTTTATGGGTCTGACTAAAGGTTCATCTAGCCTGATAGGCCCTTTTCTGGCTATGACTCATAATGGAAGAGCAGAAGAACAGAATAAATATATGTGCTGGCACGTTGTCCCAGCCTTCAATAATCTCCAGCTCAAGGGCTTTTTGAGAGAAGGTGTCTTTGTGCTCATTAAAAGCCCTTGATAGAATTTTTCTCTATTAATACATCTAGTCTGCTTGAACACAGGAAAACTACGTTAGATGTTCCAGGGGCTCCCTCAACATCACTAAGTCTAAGCTCCACAGTACTTAAAGGTCAGTTTTCCTTTTTCTTTCTCCATGATTACAGTCTTAAGCTCCAAAAATCATTGTTTGAGCCTAATACCATGACAAATTCTTTCAATGTTGCATGTACTTTGTCTTCAAGTTAAGCTGCTGGTCCCATGCATCATATACACGCATCACTTTTTTCCCCTGCTTTTATGAACAGATCTGCAAAGTATATTTAGATACATTTCTATGGAGCTTCTTAGAATATTCAAGTATCTAAAAATGTAAGAATATTTTTATATACCCATATGTGTGTCTGCAGATTTTTTTATGGACCCCAGAAAACTGGCCAAGAAAAACAGCATATGCAAGAATCTGAATGTACAGGCATATACATACATCTCTAAAGGCTGCATGAAAGCTTTTTGAAGTAACAGGTTCTTTAGTTTCTAGGACAACTTAAATCAAGGATCAGACATATTTGACAAGCAATTTGGTGTTCTGGAATTGAGAGAACGGTATTTTTTTATTAATGATTCAACATACTAATTACAGAATAATCCCAGATAGCTTTTCTTTGTGGCTTATTAACAATAGCCTGACAGCTGATCTTGTACTTCCCTATTGAACTGCTTCATATTATGTATTCATATATGGTGATTTCCTACATCTATTTCTGTGTGTAAGTATCCAGTAACTGTGCTGTTTTAAGGTAGAGTTCTCATATGAGATGCTGAAGAAAACTTTTCCCATACATCTAGAATAATTGTATTTATAACAATAAATTGAACAAAACAGAATTGGTTACTGATTTGGGTTTACCAATTTCATTAAGTTTTCTTCTACATGTCCTATTTCATACTGCATAGCTGCCACTGAAGTCACTGAAAGGGTTTCATTTTTCATTGTTTGGAATGTTCATTAGATATTTATATGAAAAATGAGAACAAACTATGCTACAGTAGATAGAACAAAAACAATTTCATAGGGCAGTAAACTCTCATACTCCAGGGCATAACCCAACCAGTAATTTATAGGGTTAGACATAAGCTTTGCTCAGGGACAGTTGTTTTGAAGAGAACACAATTAAATGTTAAGTACCTTCCTTCAAAGCATCCCTTCAGTTCCTAGTCATTTAACCTCTTCATTTTACTTTATTCTATTTCCCACACCCTTTATTCTTTAAGATATGAAATGACCATTTTTTCAAGTTAGCAAGGAAAATTCTCTGTGTACTCTTTGCATACCACACATACAATCCTGAAATACACCTTAATTTTAAAGCATAAATTATCTTCTTCCCTCATTTGTATATGGACTCTTTCAGCTGTAATCCTGTATCCAAAGTACAGGTTTATGCAATATTTAAAACTGCATTGATCAAATTTATCCAAAGTTTGCGTTAAATTAAGACAAAGAAAATCCTTTTAAAATGTAAAGTTTAAACATATAAAATACGTAGAATTATCTACCTTGTTCGTAACACACTTCAGAAAAAATATTGCAAGAAGCAAAACCCTTCATCCACTGCAGCCACTGATCAAAGGATTTTTACAAAGCACCAGGATTAACTGTTTTAAAAGTGATCATTAGTCTGATTGTCCTTTTAATTCACAAGTGCTTCTCATTTCCTTCAGCACAATTTACTGTACATGTACCTTATCATTTAATATCACTACATCTTTGCACCAATTTATCAGTGAATGTATCTTACAAAATTCCTTGTCTACAACTACTTTCCTCTTTGGGTTGTATCTTACTTCTGGTAATAGGCTCAACCTCAAACAAGTGCTCAGATAAATCGTCATAGGACAGGAATTAAAATAAAGGAAAGCAGAAAGTGATTTCAAGTTTTCATGAGAACTCAAAGCTATCATACATGGTAAGATAAGGGCCTTTCACTCAACACAAAGCAAAACAGCAATCCAGACCTGGAGTGCAGCACAGTGAACTGTGAAGACAGCCGTCTGAAGTGAAAACATCCATTCCCGTTGGTCCTCCCCATTTCTTAGAGAAGAAAACTAAAATGAGTAAGTTTGTCCAATTTTAAATGTAAAAATTAAGGCAAGGAATTTGTTCTCATTGCTCCCTTCCATCCAATAACCGTGGGGCAACCACTATAGCTGACTTTTATGGGTGAGTGGGCTGGAGGCAGGTGCCGCTGCACATTGTACCCACAGAGAAAAGCACAAAATTAACTTCCAGTAAGATACAGGACAGGGGCAGCCTGAGCTTTCAGGAGTGACAGCCATGCACTAGCCTCCTCCCTGCCTTCAGTGAGGCAGGAGGTACGTGTCACAGCAGCCTTGCAAACATCCCAGATCTGCCCAGAGCCAGAAAACCCACTTTGCCCAGGTGGGTCAAGGTCAGAGACTGTGTCTGTAGCCTTCTGTCTCCTGCTGCTGCCCCTTTCCCCAAAGCCAAGGTTCCTCTGAGAGGTCAGAAGAGGTCAGAAAAGTTTGTTTTAACAAGTCCCACAACATAAACTGCTCGATAACTTAAAACAGGAAGATCTTCTGTGGCAGTTTGTTAAGCTTCGCCTGCCTGCTAAGAGAAAATAATTAAATAAGTGCTGAACTGGCACAGAAATGTATATTTAATTAATTTTGATTCTTGCATGGCATTTAAGACAACTGTGCTTTCGGAATGAAGGAACATGATCTGATTTCTGAAATACCCTTGTGTTTGAGATGCCCATCTATTTTATAAGCAACTACCCACTACCTCATGGTATACAATGTGCAACTATAGCTCTCTGGAGTTTGGGCCAAATCCTACCATCTGGACTTCAGTCGACAAGTTTGTTAAATAATAACAGAAAGCATTTGTTACAGAGCTGTATTTTAAAGAAAGGAGGAGGTTGAAAGTAAGACCTTCTTACTTTAAAGTTTCTTCTTTAAGTTCACTGTAGTTTAGAACAACTAATGAGAACAGGAAAAAGGAGTTCCCAGTATGATGACAAATTATAAACAAAAGAGAAATAATTTGGTTACTTTTTTGTTGATGTTAGGTGAAAAGGAATCATAAGGACAGGTTTAGACATTTTGTATTTCTGAACCCATCCTTGGGACAGCACACATTCTCTATGGTATTTCTTTCACATTTACTTAGAGCATGATAAATATATCTATCCAAGCAACTATATCAACACTAGGAGCTTATTTTATCTAAGATCAGGCGCCTTGTGTTGTTATGTAGGTGGAAAGGCAGATAAGTTTCTCCTTCTTCCTCAAGATGAGTAGGTGTGTGGAAAAATGCCATACAAATCAAATTACCTTTGATTCATCATTATAACATTCACATCATACAGAATGATTTGTATTTAGGAACTCTTCTTTTTACCCCTGCACTCCTGAGAAGTATACAGTATACAGAAGAAAGGACCAGAACCCAAGGAGTCCACTGATTCAAGACCCAATTTATCTTTGCATCTGTTCAACAATAATTTTTTGTTAGTACTTTAACAATAATTTGTATAATAATATTTGGCAAATTCCTGTTGCAACCAAATGTTTTTGGTATATGCCTACTCAAAGCACTTAGAGTCCCCTTCTTTGAAATACCTCTGGTTAGAGTAAATCATATCAGCTACAGCAACCAGCTGAGCTCAGTTCAAATGTGAATGTTCTTTTTTAATCCACCTGGATCTCTCCTACTCCTTCCCACACATTTTGTGGGCAAGGAAAACCAAAGGTCTTGATTACATAGAATGCAGCACAGTGTTTTCTTCTAGAGCATTCAAGCATAAAATTAGGGACACACTACACCGTACTTCCAGAAGTCTACACTAGTGGCATTATCATAAATCTCAAACTGACTTCCTTATTTGATCTTTTCCCAGCATGTGAACATGCAGGCGCTGGAAGCATCTGTGGGATTCTGAATACATCTCAAGTAATGTGCACATACGTCCCCTGCTGAATGGGTCTTAAATCTGCAGCATTTATTGTTCAGGCCGCTGCTTCAAACTGACTTGCAATGCAAGAGGATTCCTGCAGAGGCTTTATTAAAGTCCAAATTCTGCAGTCTGACATAAACAAAATGCAACTTCTCAGCTTCTTACATGCAAAATATGTCTGCTAACAACACTCTATTTCATTCACTTGACGTGCAAAGCCAACTGGGAGAGTGATCTG
Organism: Phalacrocorax carbo; assembly: GCF_963921805.1. Lineage (NCBI taxonomy): Eukaryota > Metazoa > Chordata > Aves > Suliformes > Phalacrocoracidae > Phalacrocorax > Phalacrocorax carbo. Next base: position 23,560,321 of record NC_087513.1, on the reverse strand, counting down.
TGGGGGAAGAAATAGTTTTGTAGTCTCATTCCAGTCAAAAGATTGAGGATGAGTTTCTAGCTGAGCCATAAGCAACCCTGAAGAATCATAGCCTCTTCTTCCTCCATCTGTAAAAAGTTGTATTTCTTATTTGGCTTGTAGACCAAGCAGGCTAAGATTTTTATGATTTCTGATGCTACGGAAGTGAAATTTAAAAAAAAAAATATGAAGAAAACATTAAAAAAAAAAACAAAAACAAGAAAAAGAGCATTCACAATTTAAAAAATGGTAAAATGGCTTCCTTATTTGAATTAATAAAAAAACCAAAACAGTTTTCCCAGGCTTATTCCATCCCACCACAGAAACCACCTGAGCATTGCAAAGCAGTGGGAAGATACTGGTGAGTTGGGTCTCCAGATTTCAAAGGATTTTTGCTTCATTATGCATACAGCAAATTCAGTTAAAGGTATTATTAGTTCTCTTTTTCCTCAGTTCATCTAACATGGGCCTTTCTGTTTTCACTCAGTGATATTATTTCTAGGTGTGAATGCTTTTTCTGTCATGTGAAATTGATACCCTATCTCATTAACATACTATTTCTTTTCAGATTTCATTTTCGCTCTTGTCTATAGCTAGTATTCTCTAGTTTACTTTTTACTTTCTTTGTTGTTGCTGCTCTTACTCTATAATGTGTTTTGGAATGCAGTTTACATGAAAGATGCTCTACAAAAAGCTAAGGATAATCTAATTTCTTTCTACCAAAGAAAACAGAGTTCTCTGCAGGCAAGAGTTATATCCATTATTGTAGTCATTCAGAGGGGCTAGATGATGAAAAAGTCAGAACAGCTAGTGAGGCTGTATTCTGCATTATTGCTGTTCTGTAAGGGCAGAGGGAATGCAATGGGAAATAATGTTTTGTTTGTGGTCATTAATTTCTGTGTTGCAAAAAAAGTAACACTGAGCAGATGCACCCTTTTTTTCTGAACAGAAGTGTTTTCTCTTCCTAATTAATTGGAAACTTATTCAGAACTGGCTCAGCAGTACAGAATTGACCTTTGAAGATCAAAGTGATAAGCCATATGGGGCTAAATCCTGCCTCTCTTATGTATGCAAAACTCTCACATGTTTCAGATGATTTTGCGACAGCATTTAGACAAGTGATCATCATACACCATGAAAAACAACCCCTGGGACAGTTTAATCTGTACAACCAGGACTTTCATGTTTCACTTTATATTATTCCCCTCCCCTCCAGTGTCCACCCCTCTCTTTTTTCTGGGTTTCTTCTGGGAAAATTTTACCCCCGCCCACTTCTTCCTCAATCATCCTGTATTGCCTTAGCACAGTTGGCAAGCTTCTTGTAACATACACAAAATCTTGAGAGTGAGAATACTAGCACTGCATTATTTAAGAGAGCCTCCTCATTACACTGCCTCTTCATTTCAATTGTTTGAAATTGTTCTGCACCTTAAGGCATACGCAGAATCCAAACCAGGATCCAAGTGTTCTCACGCTATATTACTATTTCTTGAATGAAGTATTTTAATACCAACATCCGGAGGGTTAAACTAGTAACTCAGAATCAAGCAAACATTTTTCTTCTGAAATACCTTACAAATTACACTGACTAAATAGTTTTGTATTGTATATTTAGTGTTTATATTAAAAATACTTTCTACAGTAATATTATCTCTGCTGCCATAAGGATTGATTTATCAATTTTTCCCTGGAAATACTTCTTAAATTTAAAATGAACCCTGCTGGTATCACAAGGTGAAAATTGTAAGACCTCAACACCATCAACAATAGTCAAAAGTATATTAGAGATTTCTGTGTTCAATGCATTTTACTCTATTCTCACTACCACAGTTGCATTTTATGATGATTAATTATTTAGACATGGCATATAGGCTATAGGCTATAGTCATTCTAGTCATTAAAAAGAAGTCTAAAAAATTCTAGTGCTCTGACATTGTTATAACAGCCAAATAATGCAGGTGCAAGCTGTTCACAGTGCCCTACTAACTCTTCAAAGCTCACAGTTACTGCACGTCAGCTGCATGTGCTGAAGGCTGTACTGCAGCCATCACTCTAAGTAGGGAAGAAAAAGTGGTTTAAGTTTCACGCAAAGTCCCGCACAGGTATTGTTCAGACAGGATGGGAATACACCTTGGATGGTGTCAATCAACATAGTTCCTTGATCATTGATACAGCTGTGTTTGATAACATAATTGTGAATATAATATTTTTAGCCTGGTTGCAAATGGAATTAAGAATAATGCAGTCTTACTGTATGCCATCTTGTAATTTGCTATCAGACTGAAAACAACTGAATAATACTTATGAACATGTTTTTAAATTAGGAGATGGGAAGACAAGACAGACCTGTAGTTCACCTGTAAAAAACTCCAGACAATTCAAATGTGGTGATGAGGAGAAACAAAATCCTTTTATAAATGTTCTGCCAGAAAAGCTTTGTTAAGATCTTGTGCCTTCACAAACACCAAAGCCAATTAATATAAGGGTGCAAATTCACAGGAAAACAATCTTCATAAGTTCTACCTTTTATGGAACTGTACCATAACCATGCAATGGTTTGTACAGAGCAAAGCTTTGTCAGTGTTCACTAATCTCAGGTTCTTCTTATTTTAAGACACCTTCCTGGATGTTGAAAGTGTTGGCAGCTAAACAACACTACCCAAACTCTCAGTCAGTGTCCTTAGGTCAGATACTCAGCGTCATTGTGGCGATAAACATAAAACCAGGTACTAAACTATATTTAAATTTTGTACCCTGTTATGCTTTTAGGTTATGTATTTTAAAAAAGCCAACACATTAAAGTCAAATAAAGAAGGCCTCTCAAGGGTGAGATGCACCAGTGCTGCAAGTGGCTGCACTCCATGAAATGATAAAACACCTACATACAAAAGAGTGGAGCTGTGAGGATCTCTAAATTAATGTTTTTGAAGTCCCTCAGATATCTCTGCCTACAAAAACTATGCACAACAGTCCCATAAAAACACTCAGGATAAAATTCTACACTGAATTAAACCCCATTTATTCAGTCCTACTGTGGTCATCTGGTTCTCTCAGCAGCAACAGAAAAAAAAAATTCTAAGATAAAAGGGCTATTTAAATAAACCAGAATTTTAACACAAGAAGAAATGAATAGACACAGACTATGAACATATTTAGGCTGGAAATTAGAAGTTTCTTAATTAGCTGTGAAATAGACAATATTATTTCAGTAGGTGTAGAGAGAGCAGTAAAGCCCAGAGGTTTTAAGAAAGACCTAAGTCAGTTTATGAATGGGGTCATACATCCTGACAGCCCTAACCAGTGTCTGGTATCTTTTCAATCATATACACTTATGGAGTTTAGTGAGAATCATTCCCAGAGCTCATCAGAATTATAAACAATCACAGAGAACCACAGTACTTCACTGCAGACCCAGGAGGACGTGTGATGCTGCAAGCAAATGAAGGCCACGCTCCTGGCTAGGAGGCTGGGCTATGACATGGATTCAGTTTGCAGCTCTGCTATTTTTCTCTCATGTTTCCTCAGGCACATCACTGTCCCAGAAGCTTTTCATCTGTGACAGAAGGAAATACTTAGCACCATCAGAGGTAGTTGTAAGGATCAGTATCATATGGTTCTTAGATACATACAATAGATCATACAACTACCTTTACAGGATGCTTTTAATCAGAAAATCTCAATTGTATGGGCACAGGCTCCTCAGCTCTGTTAGCACACCTAGCTGGCATTTGCATTTCAGGCCAGATGACAGAAGCACTGCTAAAAGGGCACAGACCAGCAAGCGAGGCAGCTCACAGAGAGCAGAAGGCAGCCAGGGATGACGCAGTGCCCGTGGTCCTGCTGCCTACTGAGACCAGGCTGGAGCCCTGGACCGCACTGCGGCTGTTGCACCAAGGGGAAAGGGAGTGTGTGTGTCTCTATGTGTGTCTCTGTGTGTGTTAGGGGCGGGGGTCAGGCTGGGAGTCAGCTTTGGACTCCTCTGAGCATAAGGGATGTCTGTGCTCTGCCTCCCGTAGCCCCCAGCATGAGAAACATGGCTGCCTCTCTGGGTCTTTCCCCTCAGCCTCCTGGTTCACCTCCATCCTCCTCTGCTCCTGCCCCTGCCAGGAGCAGCAGGGCTTTGGCCAGGCCCCTTCTGTCATCTCTGATAGAAAAAAAATTCTGTTTCACCTGCTCTGCTGGGAGGTGCTGAGCTGGCACTGGCTGCTACATCAAACGATGACTCTGCCACTGTCACAGTTGCAGACGCTTTTTAGTTCGGGGGGTGGCACTCTGGCAGTTTACTGCATATCTGCGGGTTTTGTACTGCCCGGTGGATGCTTTGTGATGACTGCATCCCCCGAAGAAAGCAATGGGGTTAATATGGAGTTTATCTGTATTTAACAGTCAGTCAAAATATCAAAAAGCTATGTATAAAATTTTATCTTTATTACTACCTAAAGGAGTCTGTACTCCCCTGTGTTTTTCCTATGAACACTGATTTTGTAGTAACTTATTCAATTAGGATTTTTTGGTACTTATTTTGTAGCTGAAGTCATATATCCAGCTTGTTAGGCTAAAATTCACAGATTGCCTCCGGTGTTAAACTTCCTCTTTTAACAGTCCACTCAGATTTCTGTTTATAGAAAGCAAAGTAAAAATATAGCTCCCTGTGGGGCATTTCAGAGGATGACTCTAAATAAACCAAAGGCAGTATATTAAAGACCAGACCTTTATTACGAAAGCTTATAAATTCATGGTAACTGGCAAGAAAAGGAAGCCATAGAAAATTCAAGAAAATAGACTAAATTCAGTAACTATGCTTTATTGATGGGTTAGTGGAGAGTAGACAGCACTGCAGAAACAACAGCTTAGAAGACAGATCACTATCTGAGCTAATAACAGTTCACACCCATATCTGGCTGGAATTCTAATATCCCCATACGGAAAGCAGGGCTAACCCAAATAATCAAAAAATCAATATAGGATTTGGACTCTAAGCCCAAATCTGCCAGAAGGTCAAGAGAATGGAAGGGCTCAGCTCTAATTAGGAGCTGGATATCTCATTTACATCCACAGCTTCTGCATGGGCATAACAACAGAAAATGAAGGAAGCAAATTTTTTGCACACTGACTCACTGGATTGTTTTCCTTGAAACACATCCTGCTTTAGAGCTTGTTAAAGTAATTCTCACCATAGGGCCTCTTTGCCTTTACAGAACTGAAGTTCAAGTTGTTAAATGCGATGTGATCCCATGATGTATTTTAGAATCCTTTACTCTCATATTAAATTAATAGACTTGAGTGACTTCATCATGATGCACAGCTGGTCGTTTGGGGGGCTTGTATCTGGTGAGGCTTTTGTGATTTTTATTGTTTTGCTTTGGGTTTTTTGAGGGGTTTGGTGGGCTTTTTTGTTGAATCACTTGGGCCCCATCAACATTTTTATTTTGCTTAAGTAAGCAATTTCTTTGTGATACAAAATTCTGACTAAATTCTTTAATCAGCTTTTGCTCAGAAACTGTTTATTTCCATCTGCATTACAAATGCAGGATTTAAACAATCTATCAACACAGCATAATGCAGCAAGTGATCTTGTCAGTTTGTCCTTTCCTCTCAGGGATGCAGCTACTGTATTTTGTACCTCTGAAGAAAGGAAATAATAGGATTAGAAAAACATTGAGGACAAGGGGATGTCAAACAAAAGAAAAGCATGCTGCAGTTCTAAAGCATTCTCATCTAGTATTGGGAATTGTAATCCATTTGTGCTAAAGACTTTGCCTCTACTCATTATACAAAAAAACATAAAAGACTCATATACTTTGATACTGTAGTTTGGCCTATAGGGAACCATAATTAAAACACGTTTGAGTAAATGCAATTTTAGTCATTATTAAGCAACCTAAAGCACAGTCAGCCACACAAACACGGCATTATCTAAGGATTACAATGTGTCAGACAGACAACAATCAAATAACCTTAAAGGTCCGGTGCTTACTTAACAAATAAAAAAATTAGTAATATATAATGCCCAACTATTTTAGAAAAATTATCCTATACATGTATGAAAAAATACAAAAATGTGAGCCAACAGGAATAAATAATTTCTGTAAACACCTGCAGCTATTGTGCAGAAGTTAACTCAGTTCATTATTCAAATAGCCTTTGTTATATAGCACAGAACTCCAAGCAAACCCTCTAAACCCAAATACCTAAAGCCTTCCTTTGTATCACCATTAGACAATTTTATTTCAAAAAGAAACACTATTTAAATAAGTCACAGTAACATCAGGTATACAGTATAAATTTTAAAGTAAAGCTTTGTAGTGTATTTTCTTGAGCTTCAGATATATGAATCAATGGTTTTTTCATTCACTTCTGTATTGCCTCAGCTTCAGGTACTGGGCTAAATAAGTGTTCACTTAAGACTTAGTTCTGTTGAATTAGGACGATATTGAGAAGAGTGACCTTCTCTGCATATTAAAGTTTACATAAGAAAGGTGAAAAAATGTTTGTGACCTTGTAAAAGGCCATGCTTTCCATTTAAACAGAGCAGCGAGCAAGCACAGAACATTCTTAAGGGTGTTAGGGTTGTGTGCTAATTACTCTCAAGTCTGTAACTGAGTGAATAACGTTTGACTATTGGTCAGGAAATCACACAAAATAAAAGATGAAACCTACATCTACTGAGAGTATGCCAACTCTAAAAGCAACGTCAGAGCCAATTTTGAAACTCAACATTCAGGCTTAGGGTATTTCACCTATCGAGTCCAAACCAAAACCAGCAAAAACTAAAACCAAACCAAAACAAACCATACCTCCTCCCTCTCCCCGCCAAAAAAAACCCAACCACAACTAAAAATAAAACAGAAAAAAAAAAAAAAAGAAAGAAAACAAACAAACAAAGAACAACCACTTTTTGCTCAGAACATATTTTCCTGTACCTGGAATAAGTGAGATGCAAGTCTCAGAGGACTATTGCGTTTTCAAAAACAGTAAGAGAGAATCCAGTGAGACTGCAAAACTCAAGTCTCTGTCACACCTAGATCAAGGTAATTTGGATGAGATTTCATTGTTTCAGAGACAAGTCAAAAACTCAAAGCAGAATGGGAGCAATTTGACATTCCCCATTACTGCAGTTAGCAAAGCTAACCAAGGTTTGTACAGAGGTTGTACTTATTTTTCTCACAATGTCTTTTCTTGGCCAATTCTTGTGTGCATACACCATAACAATATAATATAGTATAATAACACAAACCTGCTTTAGGGCCCTGTATTCCTCACTCAAATAAGGCTTATACAGTTTTGCCCAGATGCATGTACATTTCTATGCATCAAGGTATGCAGAGAAAAAGCCAAGATCAAAGCCTCCTCTCTCCCAGGTGAATGACAGATCTAGAGAGTCATTCTCCTACCCCACTGAGCTTAGTTATTCATGAGAAGGTACAGGATGTTCATCCTATTGGAAAATACTACTCAAGCAGGGTAAATCTGTCAGTGAGTACTTTGGAAAATGCCACTGGAAAGTACTGTAAATGTCCATCTGCTCTCTGCAGAAAGCAGGGTGTTGAGATGTGGAGATAATGCAAATGTTCACAGAGAAATACAAGTTACTGAATCTTTCTGACCCACTTGGCTGCTACTGTATCTATAAACGAAAACACTAAAAGTAGTCATCAAAAATATGGCTGTCTACCAACTACAGTAGGATTTGCAGTTGCAAAATGTTGTCACATTGCTACAATCAAATGAAAGATTGGTTTAGCAGTAGCACTATTTTCAGCTGTCCAACAAACTGTAAAATCATTGGAAGCCACCTGGCCTTTCACAAGATCCCTTAGTGTGGTGTTATTTGAGTGTCTCTTTCTCACTCTTACATGGAATAGCAAAAATCACGAAGAGCCCATAAAGCTCTACTTTTCAGAGGCATTCAAGTATGCGGTGGCTGTAGTTCTACTGACCAGGTCTGATAGAGCTCTGCTTCATAGGACTTCCACCGGACTGCTCCCTCCTGGAGTATTTCTAGGACCCTCCTAGCAGCACTTGCTCAGAACTAGATCCCCTAATCTCCCTGCTCATGTCCTTGTGCTACCGTTATAGATCAACCTCTGGATCCACCAGCCAGTCATCTCCCCAGCCTGCAGGCCAAAGAGGCAGGAGAGCTATTCCTCAACCTAACTATGTCACACTGGAACTATTGAATACCTAGAGATTAAAGCAAAATTGTTCACTATCAAAGCATGAAAAACACACGGTTCTAGACCTATGTAAGTCCTGTGAACATGTAGAGTTTGGCTTCCTTTTAAGCTGTACCATAAGTGTCTCCATGACATTTCAGTGCATCTTGAGAGTTACTTCTGAAGCCTGGAGTCTTTTCAGCCCAGTTCACCTTAGCTAGACCAACAGCTAAGCCATCTACACATAGGTTACTCAGTGGTGAAATTCTGCCCATCAGTTCCTCTCTTTTTACATGCTGTGCTTTATGCCAGGCTTTTCAGGTGATGCTGGGAGTCTGTCTCTACATAAAAAACTTGGCCTCTTTATACTGTGTTTAATCAGAAGATCTCGGTTTATTCAGCCTGGAGAAGAGAAGCCTGAGGGGGGATCACATCAATATTTATAAGTATCTGAAGGGCAGGTGTCAAGAAGATGGGACCAGACTCTTCAGTGGTGCCCAATGACAGGCCAAGGGGCAATGGGCACAAGTTGGAACACAGGAAGTTCCAGCTAAACATGAGAAAACACTTTTTCCTGTGAGGGTGCCAGAGCAGTGGCACAGGCTGCCCAGGGAGGCTGTGGAGTCTCCTTCCCTGGAGACATTCAAACCCACCTGGACATGTTCCTGTGCCCCCTGCTCTAGGTGTGCCTGCTCAAGCAGGGGGGTTGGACAAGATGATCTCCAGAGGTCCCTTCCAACCCCTGCCATTCTGTGATTCTGTGATTTTCCCCCCTCCTCCTGCAGTTGGACAAAGTATATTGATATTTGGTCAAAGCACAGTCATTAAATTTTAAATATTATCCCAAGGCTGAAGGGTATGTGTCAGAAACCTTGTCAGTAAATGTAGATAAACATTGACCAAGAACTATTCACAATACAGCAATTTTCATAACTACAGAATAATCCTATAATATTGATTGGAATCCATGTATAGTATGCAAGTTCCCCCAATCTCTACATGTACCTACTGACATCTCTTTGAGCTGCTGCAAGGACAGGCAGCATCTGCAGTTGTTGCAAAATGTACATTTATATAACAAAATAAATGTATGTACTCTAATTTTAGCTCCTGCCAGCAGGGGAAAATGTTTGCAGCTAAAATACAAAGTTTTAAATTTTTCAAAACAATTTATTCATACTTACTGTACCACCAACCATACTCACACATGAATAAAACCCAAAGGATTTTCCTGTTAATTTGTTCAGCATACATTTAGAATTCCAAATATGTTCAATTACAACTTAGCCAATTTTCTACATTTCTCCTGATTTTTCTGCCCCTGCCCTTTAAATGATGAGACATATCTCTGCTATGACTGCAGTATAGGTTATTTTCTTTCACTATTAATAATCCCATTGAGAAATATGAAGCAGCCTGGCAAGATTAGTTTGAGCTTTATTATTTTCCTAATTTCCCAGAACTGAGTATTTCCCTGGTTTCTACAAGGATAAATTATATTTACCACTGCTTTTGTCAATTCAAAAATATTTTCACATTCAGAATATATTTGCATGTTATCTGCCTTACTACACAGGAGCAGAATAAAGTGGCAGAGGAGGATGGAGTATCCTTAAAGACAGACATTAAATTCCTTCCTTTTTCATTCCTTCAGTTTATATTATGTTTGGGTTTGGGTTGGTCTTTTTTTGTTTTAACTGGCTGCCATGTGAACTGGAAATACAGCATACAGCCTTCTCTACCTGTTAACATCTTCTCATTTCAAGAAAAGATAGGCAGTTGTTAATGTATCTCCTTCTGTAAACAGATTGCATTGCAGACTAGACCTCATGCAAAAGAAGAATTCAAAGTATCATAAGCAATTCAGCAAAACTGCAATTTCCACCAAGTAGGTCTGCCAATATGCTTTAATTTGGGAACAAAACTACTGACTTTATTACTCTAAATACAAATACTAACAGGACTAACATCAAGTGCTAATGGTGGAATAGCTCTTGAATATTAAGATTTGGTTATTCATCTGAAGTTCCTAAGAACCAAGCATTTATGAATAAAAAACTTTTATAATTAGTATCCAACTTCTGCACAATCCACATTATCTTGTAACTCAAGAATAAAGTAAAATGCATGGGAGTATCAAAGTTTCTGTAATGGAGACAGAGGAAGGGAAAAAAGAAAACGTTCCTTACAAGAAAACAACACTTAGATTTAACGCCAGAAATATCACCAGATTGCTCAGTAAGATAGGAAGGAACTCTTACATTCCAGCCATATGCTGAGACTAATCTCTTCTAGAAAAAATGCTGTCCTGGTTCCAGCTGGGATAGAGTTAATTTTCTTCCTAGTAGCTGCTACAGTGCTGTGTTTTGTATTTAGCATGAGAATAATGTGATAACACACTGATGTTTTAGTTGTTGCTAAGCAGTGCTTACACTAGTCAAGGACTTTTCAGCTTCTCATGCTCTGCCAGCGAGGAGGTGCGCAAGAAGCTGGGAGGGGGCACAGCCAGGACAACTGCATTCAGTACAAGTGTATCTGGAGAAGAGCACTTAGCTGGGTACAAGTCATAGACACTTGTACTCGATTTGTAAGGGGAGGAAATGGAAAAACAAGAGGGAGAGGAAAAGCTATATTAAGAAGTCAAATTGCAGGAGCCCTTTGACTGCTATTACAAACTGAAGAAGATCTTCAATACTGAAAACCTGCCATTAATCGCTTATTTACACAGAAAGCACATGCTTCTTTTTATCTCAAATACTTACAGTAATGACTGGAGCTGGGACTAGACAGATAAACACAATATGTCTGGTTATCAAGAAATTTAGATTTCTTATCTAAATTTGGGTTTGAAGCTGATATTTGCCTACTGTGAGCAGATAGTGCATCTGCTCAGTGAAACTTATGTTCCCATCATTTTTACTGCTAATAGCTGTGGTGAAATAACATTTGCATGGGGCCCAATTTTTCAGGAAGCAGTCATTCCTAATGGGGAGGTAGTTTAGTTACTGCATCCTCCACAAAATCACAGATTATACTGCCTGAAAGTTTACAGTGGTGAAGTCCAACCAGAGGCTTGGCAGAAACCCATAAAATTCACTGAAATGTTTTTAAGCCCAAATTGTTCTGAGTGAAACATTTGAGCTAAACAAACAGGCATTTTGTGATGCAACTGTTCTCAGAAAATTTCCATGAAGGACTGCCTCTTGCTGCATTTTTAACCAGACTTGGTAAATACAGCAGCTGTATATATCTGCTTTTTTCTATACATGTTTGATCTGAAAGTGGGTGATTGTGACTGGCCATGTTTATTTATCAGATTTATTTAATTTTTTAAGAGTTCTGGAGGCATGTGTGATTTTTAACAGGAGACCGTGTGGTCCTTTGAACAACTGTGCTCTGTAATGGAAATCAGAAAAGTTTCTGTCATGCTTAACCAACTAAGTCAAAGTCAGGGAAAATAAGAGGCCATGACACTATTCATGCAAAGAAGATACAAAGGCATCTCCAGTTTTGTTTTCAAGGTATTCTGTCATGTAATTTATGGCCTCATTATAGGCTAACATACATAACACACCCCTCTACTTTGACCACAATATTAATTCTGGTGGCTGGCTGGAAGTCCCCGTGTGGATACTCGTGCCATTCAATGTAGCACTTTTGAAAGCAAATGCAGAAGGAATGCAAACATAGCGATTCAAGCTTAACCCCATCATTCATTAAAAAAACTATTTTTTTCTCACTCTGTTACGTGTCCATCTCACTCACTCTCTTATTTACATAAAACTCCCACTGATTACACAGATGATGGTAATTAAACTAAATCATTCTATGGGAGTGCTGCCAAAGACAGATAAACCCAGGTCCTGCTGTACATGTGCCATATAATGAGGATATCAATTAAAGTGCCTGATATTGACCACAGAGATTATCTTATTTCAGCATACACACATATTTTTATATTTCTGAATTATAAGGCCACAGTTTATCTGATGATCTACAAGCAGATTCCTTCCTGTGGGATAACATTAAGACTACTAGAAAAGTGTCCATACATATTTCAAGTTTTTACTCATTTGTTCTTTTAACACCATTGAGTTATACATAAAAAAAAGATGTCGGCAATGTCAACACCACATTTGTCATTCCTTAAGAGTCGTCACATCTCTAATCTTAATCCACGAACAAAACGTACTAATTCTTGAAATAATTAGAGTTTTACTCCTTATTTTGAGGACACACTCTTTACAAACATTTGAATGCCACGATACCTGTGAAGATGTAAGTCGGGATTGACAGGAGGACTGAGTGACTACTTACTGTTCATATTTGGAGTGCAAGACCATTCCGCCAGCTGCTTATGTCATTAAGGTAACATTGCGCCTCTGAAACTAGTTGGTTTATGCTTTAATGGTACCCTACTGCTTGGCTTCCTATATCACATTTGCTGAATCAATGTTATCGCAAAACAGCAAAGCCTGCCAGACATAGCAATGTTTCAATACGTGATGATTCATCGTGACAGGACACTGAAAGCCCTGTGGCATATGTAGAAGAGCTTTAAATAGTACTTAGTTGTTAACTTACTTTAATTAAAAAGGCAAATGCACAAGAGAGAAGAAAACAATCTTTCTGTATCACATCACTTTCATTTGCTCCACTTACCAGCACAGGATTGTTTAGTTCCACTTAAAAATTCTATTTTAAAAGGATGTTTTCTTCCCTACTTTCATATTTTCCTTTCTTTTCTGCATAGCGTACCTAAAGGCACAGAGCTACTGGCTGCAAATACTACAGAGACTCACTAAATATAGGACAGCATGAAAATATGTTGAATACATTTGTCAGCACTGTATTAAAACAGAGCTGTATAGCGGAAAGTTTCCCACATTGCTAATAGATACTGGCTTTATCAGCTTTCCCAAGGTGAGAGCACCCACACAGGTATCATAATCAGTGATGCTTTTGCAAATTGGTTCAGGATATTTTATTTATTTTTTCCTCCATAAAATGCATGCTGAAAATGTGCTAATGAAGGTCATGCAACTTTTTAGTATTATATTATTAGCAGAAATTCATTATTTCATTTGAAAATAGAGAGGTCTGACTCTCTTGTTTGAAGTGTTGCCAGCACAGCTGCAGAGTGCATCTCACATTAATGGGAGATGTGGCAAACAGAATGAGTTACCCCAGTGCAAACTATCCATCAAATATGCACAGCAGGTAAACAATTGCAAACTTCCATATTTTCTCTGCACTGTGAAGTCATTGCAGATGACATTATGTTGTTATGTAGCAAGGGACATCAAAGCAGTATGTCACATCAGCAGAAAATCCAGAAATAGCACAAGAAATATTTCTACAAACTATTTTCAGCCTTTCCCAGGAAAACTACTGTGAAGCTGCACAGTAGAGCTAAAAAATTACAGCAGTTTGCAAGCTTACTAATCTGTGATATATAAAATGGACCGATGTTCTTTAATGAACAGCCTTTCAGCTTCACATCAGCTCTGCAGAACCGAAGAAGGGCTGTAGAACTCCCTATCAAAAAAAAAGGAGGTTTGCTAGTGATATGACACCATCATTGATTTTTTTTCTTCAAACGCATTTTCATGGTGCTACCTGAAAATCTCACATCCAGAGCAAAAGTGACAGAAACCATCCCTTCCCCAGACTTTAAAATATACTAGTTACTTTTATTCCTTACAGGTATAAGAAGCTCCACTGCGCATGCCAAGTTGTGATGAGAAGCGTTATCAAGTATGTTTTAACACTATGAATGCAAGAGAAGGCAACTCTTCGAATCCACATTCAATCTGCTCTGTGCTACTGATTGCTGCTCCTTTAAAGCCACTTCAGGATGCTGGCAGGGTTAAATGGCTGCCTCCAACATGTCCTACTGCCTATGAACAACCAAGGAGCAGTGCAGGGAAATCCCGTTACTGGTACTTTTCAGAACACTACAAAGTAGTTTGTACATCACCAGTGCCAAAGGTTTCAACTATGCTCAGTTCAGAAATAACAATTTTTCACGTTGATTTGGGTAAAAATGTTTATGCCATTAGGAATATACAATGAAAGAGAACTCAGTGGGGGTGATAGCAGAACAGTTTATATTCTGAACAACAGAAGATAACAATAACCTAGTAACCTAGTATGTTAATTTATTAACAAACGTGGAGAACATGAATGTTTTATTTTCTTAACATTGGCTACTTATTGGATCCACATAATTAGCTGTTGTAATAACCACAAAAACAACAAAAAGAAAAGTCAAAATTCTCTGTCCCTTGATGACTAAGCATTTATACTGATTCTCCCTTTTCCCAGCAAATTACTTGGGTCAAGTGCATGATACTCTTAATAGAATTTGTTGTCATACAGGCTTCTGGCAGACAGCAGATTCTTAGGTTTCTACTGGTGTTTCTTATCATTAAATGGCCATGTAAGTCTCCTGGTTTTAGCAGATATCTTGCGTACTGTTCTTTTCTTCTCGCATTTAAGTCAATAATCCTCCAGTGAAATTAGTCATACTTAAAAAGCTTACACCTATCTGCTAATTCACAAAAATCAGTAACAGAGGAAATGCAATGTTATATGAAATATCTTACACAAAAGACATGGATATGTTCTCTATATCCATGGCATAAAGGACAAAGTAATGAGATTAAATTACAGCAAGAAAGATTCAGGTTAGAAACAGGAAAAGCATCCATAGAACCAGGGCAGCTAAAACACTCAAGCAGAGTGCTTGGGGGTGCTGTGTCACGCCTGTCATTGGAGGTACCTAAGAGTATAAACAAAAATCTACCTTGAAGTGTTATAGGTCTTGCCAATCTCGCTGGAGGTGAGATGGACTAAATCACTTCGTGTAGTCCTTTCAGTCCCAATCATTACAAACTGTGCAGGAGACATGGAAAATACAGAGTTCAAAACTTGGACTAGAAAAAGCTTATGCTACCCTCTAAATTCATATCCAAACTCATTTCTGGAGTCTACTTCATTCTTTCAACATCTATTAACAGAAAGCACACCCCGGGGAACTGATACTTCTAAAGCAGGGAGTGGGAGAAGGAAGGGGAAAGAAAGAACATTATGTATAACCAACACTACAACTGATAAGAAATTCCCCTTCTACTCTTCTTTCCCAGCTGGGATTTAGAAACTCATAAAAGTGACATGGCCCAGGTGAAAAGAAATAGGTGTAAAGAAAGTCCCACCAGAAATGCTTCATAACACAACATTCCTTAATATTATTGCCATTCATAATAGCAAGGTCTCATTAAAATATTAATGAAAACAACACTGACTTATACCAAAGTGGCTTAGACTTATCTCTTCTACCCACAGCTTCAATTTCTCTAGTGATTATCTTCATACCATCAGCTACACATTTTGATGTCAGAAACATTTGAAATGTAGTAAGACAAGAAGAACCTTGAAAGCAGGTACCTATTGAGGAGGAAGGCAAATGACCTGAAGATATCTGATTCTATGTTCCAGGGAGCCAGAAGCACCACAACGCCATGCAGCACCCACACAGCCTGGTCCACTCCAGTGGAGCGGATCACCATCTGCAGTCATCCCCGCAGGCACCCCTTGCACGTTCACCACCTTTTCTGATCTGCCAGTGCAGCTGTTTCTGCAGTGGCACAATAATAATAACCCAATCCAAACACATGAACCATGCTACGAAATGTTCCGTAGACACAACTCAGTAATAGTAAACTACTATGTACTTTCCTTGCACTAGCCCAGCTCAATCTGAGCTCACTATGATCAGGACACACTAACATGAGCAGCTGAATTTGTCACATGGGGGGATGAACGGGAGCGACCAAGGTAGCTGGGCTTATAACCCTCCTAGCTGGCCCAGAAACAGCTGAAAGAGGATGTGTGTTCAGACCTCCAAGGAGCAGGGAAAGGTGATTGTGCTCTTCTTCCCTGCTAGTGGAATGCAAATTGGTGTGATACTTCTGTGTCTAATGGCACACCTGTCTTGCAATGTTTTTCTATGTGCATATGAAAATAAATGTCCCTCCACAAAGAAACGGTAATCTTCTCCCACATCCCTTTTCCTTTGTTCTTTTATTACTTTAGAGTACTTTACTGAGAATTCGTTGGTAAAGTATAATTTATTCTAGTCACTTCTAACCTCTGCCATTTAACAAATTGTCATTATTGAATTCTAGCTCTATTTTCAGGCTACAAAGCAGTCCGTAAGATTAAAAAGTTAAGAAAAGGCAGCTAATTTTTGTACATAAAGAAGATTCATGAACAAATTGCCTGCTTTATGGAGACAAGGAAGCTAACAAAAGTTCTCTGATGACAGTTACAAAAGAAGCAAGAACTCCATTCTTCAAAGCTGCATAGAAAAGATCAGTAGAACCCTCTGGTATTCAATACTTTAATGTAGGTCTCCAAAATTAAATGTTAGATCTTCTATTAGAGAAATGATCAGATTAAAGATGGGTTGATCAAAGATTTAAATTTAATTTGGTTACTTTAAATACTCTAATAAAGATGTTCTGTTGATTCTCAAACCAGTAGCACTTAAATTAAGAGCATTTCAGGGAAACCCTTGTCACATTGTGAACTACAGTATGTTCTTCTGTATTGAGTGCAAAATTCTGTCCTTTTAGGGAAAAAAAAGAAAAGCACATGAGATTTTCTGCTGATCTCTGCAGGCTGAAAGGGTAATAAAGTTTATACTGTACCTTATCCTTTTAATTTTCTCAGCCTAATTGCTCACTACACCCACAGTCTCACGTTTCTAGAAAATTATATTTTAATAGACTTTAACGCATACATTTTAAACTGCATTTTTAATTCATTTTTATGTAGAATGTACTTCTCAGCAGAGGACCAAACCTGTATCAGCAATGTAAGCTTCATCCCGTTTACCACCATATACACTATATGATGCATAGGCCTACCAGTATAAGGAGGAAATTCCCTTTTCATGCCAGCTGAAATCAGTTTTCTTTATCTTACCCTGTAAAAGAGTAAACTAAAAGAAATGACTAAACCACAATAGCTTTCCTGCCTCATTTTAGTAAAACAACATTATAATAGGCCACATTCAAGACACCTATGAAAGAAGATATCAACAGTATGAATATTTTAGTTCATAGAAGAGCTAAATATGTTTAGCTCAACTAACTGCTAGGAATGAAACTATAGAGTAAGTGAACAGAATGAGCAATTAATCTATCTACCAGCATTTCAAATAGACATTCTTAGCTCAACTGTGTTAACATAACTCTGAAAAATTATTTTCCATTACATTTACGGAATATTTCACCAAATGTTGGGCAATTTGTTTACTCATGTCCTCAAGCCAATGAAACACGTAAATCTGCCCCTCAGATTTCCTCTTACTTCTGTCTTGATTTCTTCACTTCTCTTTTACTCCTTTGAAATGATGCAGACTAAATGCTCATTTGTTTCCACAGTCCAAAGACCATCCAGTCTAACTTAAAGTATGTAACAAAGTAGATGCCTACACAGAGCACAGAGACCCTTTATCATGCTCACCTCTTCATTGTCCATATAAACATGACAGACTTTGTCCACAGGCATCTCAGCCAAGCAAAAATCTGAAATCTGAACAAATGTCTCTCCCTCTCTCTCTGATATGTAAGGATATCTAAAATGAGGTGGGAAGAATCTGGGCCTTAGCTGCAACTGTGATCAATATGGCTTAAATGCTTCTACTTACCAGCTTACATAACACTGAATCTGAGCATTGGAAGATACCAGAATCTGACCCCAATCCAGAATCTGACCCCAATCCAAAACAAAAGCTTTTATCCAAATCTTAGACAGGATTCTGCATCTGAATCAGTCTTTAAAACAACACTATATCCCATCCTCAATTGACTGAATTTTCAGTTTACATTCTGAGTGATTTTCTTTAAGAAAAAAAAGAAATAATGCATTTTCTAAATGTGAGGGTTAAGGTAAATTACTATCAAATCTTAGTGACCCTAGTGATGATCACAACAGGTATGGTTGTTTCAGCAGTCTAGAATTACAGAGGGAGGAACTGTAGGCATTATGTTGAATGGTCTAACACATAATTCTAGCAGTCATGGAATAAGTTGAATGTCAGGAAAGATTGTTTGAAAATAATGTCATGAAGTTTCATAAGAATAATCACAGAAGCAGCAAGACTTAGCAACCTAGCGTAAGACACACAGAGGCACCTCATATGGTAGACAAATATACATTTCTTCAGTTTTTCTTCATCTACCGTTATGTCCATATAATTATTTGCTCTCATGTATATTTAACAAGAAAGGTGAAAAATGCAACATGTTTATATTTAAAACTGCACATGCAGGGAATAGGGCCAACTTTGACAATTCTCATGCTTAGAATATTCCTGCTTCTTAGTCTTCCTTACCACTTGAATATGGGGAGGGGAGAAACAATGATAAACAATGTCTTATAACATGGATGATTTTTAAAACTCTTTTTTTTTTCTGACCAACAAGATAAGAATGCTAAAAGTTAACAATGCTTCTTCAGTTCATGAAAGGATACCACTTGAATTCTCAAGGGCCAGAATATTTGATATCGATATTGCAAGAGATGATTCTTGAAACAGACCCATAAATCCACATAAAATAGATTGTGATCTTGAGAAGGAAAGCACATGCAGGATGCCAAAAAGGTAAAAATTAAAAGTGTTACTACATAGCTGTTGACGTTGCAATCTATGCACGCAATATTTTTCCCCTCTTGATCGTTACAGTGTCACCTTCACAACTGGTTATTAAATGCATTATGCTTTGGAGACTTCCTTTTTATTATATATCCTAAGTAACACTCTGAAACTTTGCTTCTGAACACATTAGAAGACTTCCTTATAACAAAAAGATGATTTGAAATATCTAGGTATACTCCTTAAAATCTGAAAAATAGTACTGAGGAAAAATATACTCAAAGTATGCTTTATATAATATTTATAATTTTATCGTTTTCTGAACAAGGAGAAGATAACAGGAGCACAAGTAGCATGAAGAAGAATAAAGGCCTCTGGAATTCTAGAAAAACATGTAGCCAGGTTGAGTGAGGAAACTGCTGTTTCTCCAGCTTCTGCAAACAATGGCAAGACGCTCTAGCAGAAAGTAGGTGTTTTCATTTGCAAGCATGCACTTTACAGTTAGGAGTCTTTCACTTCTAGTAATTTCTAATCCTCACAAGGTATATGCTTAATGTTGGGACTCTTTTTGGTTTTCGTGTACTGCTCATCATTCACTTCTGTTGCACTGGGGTTTTTTACCTCAAAACACATCTACATTTCAATATTTAATATTTTTTAAAACATTTTCCATTACCACTCTGTATTTTAAATGCTTTTACAACTTCATTCTTCCCTCTTTCCTCCTTTTTCCCCTTGCTTGTTTTCCAAATAACTTTTCTAAGTGTGAACTCCAGGAATGTGAAGAGACATCCCCCCTTCCTACCTCATGAGGCAACGCCTTGTGCGGATCTATCAAGTATTTCTCCATATATCAAGGTTACAAAGAAGGACTGTAAGTCTCTCAGACTCAAAAAGGCCAGGATCATTGGAAATTAATCTATGGTAATTATCTTTTTATACAGAGAAAATTCAAAGCAATCAGGTAAAGCAGTACAGAAAGAAAGAGTTTTTAAATAACTCTCCCCCATGAACAAGTCTTTGATGTCAGGTTTGACTTCAGCCTACTCAGCAGCATAGGAAGGGACAGGGAACTCTGCACAATCCCCACCAGCCCTTCAGAAACCTCTGTCTAGCCCACTGGGCCTCTTGTTACTCCTGGCTGCTCTCAGCCTCCTGGCAGCATCTGGATTGTCCTCTCCCTTGCTGTTCAGGACTTGGCAGTAACAGACAGTTGTGACATCCAGTGAAAGTTGCAGAACACAGAGATTTCTTTATATCTTGCTCTGAATGACCAATACGTTTTCTTTCATGAAATTTTACTTTGCAATTCTATAAATATATGAAAACAAAATTTTACTACCTGAGACATGTCACCTATTCATAATTTCCCAACATGTAGTATCAGTAAAAGCAATACTTTCCACCCACCTATTGACAACCATTTCTATTAGTATTGATTCACCAATTCATGTCAATTTGCTTGGCAAAATTTGCTATTACTAATCTACGACAATTAATCACAAATTTGGAATATTCTTTCTAATTTATTTATAAAGTTCTGTTTCTTTATAAAGTTCTGTGAATGCATTAAACCCAGTAAAGCAATTGGAACATTTTCTGAGAAATTCAAAATTCATTATATAGGGTGATTTTTTTTTTTCCTGTGCTCAGTGGTTCATAATGAATAAACTGAATTTCAAGATTCCTGCTCAGCAGGAATAACCTGTCACCCAGCCAGTGACCTGTTGCAGCATCTATTATTAGATGCACTATTTAATTAGGATACACACTCAGGAGATCTGCTTAATCGGGATGTCTCCCAGTGAACACACTTAAGTCCAGCAGCACTCATTGGCAATGACTTTCATAGTGGGGACAGTAACTTTCCTTGGTTTCATGGTTTTAGCTGGAATAGAGTGAATTTTCTTCACTGCAGCTGGCAGAGTGCTGTGCTTCGGACTCAGTATGAAAACAATGTTGATAACACACCCGTGTTTTGGCTGTTGCTGGGTAGTGCTTGTACTAGTTGAGGACTTTTCCAGCTTCCCATGCTCTGCCGGGTGCACAAGAAGCCAGGAGGGGAGGGGGCACAGCTAAGAGACTGGCCAAAGGGATATTCCATGTCATGTAACGTCATGCCCAGTATGTTACCTGGGAGAAGCTGGCCGGGGGAGGGAGGCAGCAATCGCGGCTCGGGGACCGGCAGTGTCAGTTGGCAGGTGGTGAGTGGTTGTATCGTTTGTGTTTCTGTTTTTTTCCCTTTTTCCCCTTTCCTTTTTATTATATTATCATTATTATCCATATTAATTATTAAACTGTTCTTACCTCAACCCACAAGTTTTCTTGCTTTTGCCCTTCCAATTCTCTCCCCCATGCCACCAGGGGGGAGTGAGAGAGCGGCTGCATTTTGTTTAGCTGCTGACAGGGGCTGAACCACGACAGTTCTTTTTGGCACCCAACATGGGGCTCGGCAGGTTTGAGATAATGACAGATTTGACTGGAATGTGCTAGATGGAATTTATAGCAGTTATTGCTGTTTAGCTATTAATTGGCAGGCTTCTGTGCTTGCTGTGGGGCTTGCCTGCCTTACTGCATATACATACACTGTATGCCTTAAAGTCTAGTGCTCGTTACTGGCTGCTTTTTGCTTTCGCTGCTTGCTGTACTGCTGTCCTGCTTATCACCTTACCCTGCGGTGCCTGGGAACACTCTGATAACAGCAATAGCCAGGCGCCTGGGCTGGCAGATGGCCAGGGCCACGCTGCTGTTTCTGTGCTGCTGCACTGGACAGGCTGGAACTCCAGCGTGAACTCAAGTCGAAGGGACTGTGACCTGTGGATGAGTCCATGTCGAGCAGGACACCCCAAAGCATCTGTGGCTGTGTGTAAGCCCATGCCAGAGCAGGTATATCTCAAAGTATCTGTGGCCTTGGTTATGTCTGTGCCACAGCATGTATACCTCTGAGGCAATTGTGGCCCAAGGGTAAGTCCATGTTTGAGAAGGTACACCTCACAGTGTCTGCGGTTGCAGATAAGTCCATGCTGCAGCAGGTACACTTTGAAGCATCAGTGGCTGTGCATGAAGTCATGCTGGAGCACCTCAAAGTGTTTGGCCGTGGATAAGCCCACAACAGAGCAGATTTAATTCTGGAGGGACTGCAGCCATGGGCAAAGCTGTGTTGGAGCAGGTTTACTTCTGGAGGGACTGCAGCTGTAGGCAAGGCCACACAGGAGCAGGTATATCTCTGAAAGCATTGTGGCCCATGCAGAAGACCACACTGGAACTGGTGCACCATAAATCAGCTGTGGCTCAGGATAAGTCTATGCTGCAGCAGGTGTGCCCCTGGGGAGACTGTGGCTCCTGGGTAAGACTCCACTTGGAGCAGGTACAACCCTAAAGGACTGCAGTCTGTGGATAAGTCCAAGACAGAGCAGGGGCAAGGGGAGGAGTTCATTAAAATGTTAAACCTGATGGTCTGGTCCAAACAGACCAGGGGTGGAGATTGTAATGGAAATATGTTTAAATTATTGTAACCCAGGATTTGAGTTACATGTTATGGAAATTACTATAGCAGAAACCCCTTGTTGCTAGCCAGGCTGGGAGCAAGGGGAGGAGTTCGTTGCAATGTTAAAACCCATAAAAGCTGGCCTTAGGGTTATAGTTAGTGTGTTAATACAAGTCTCATAGTAATTCTGTCTTCTCTGACAACAGCTTTCAGAATTTCTCAAGCTATGACGGAAAACACATGAAATTTGTATCTCTGAGCCCCAACTGTGCAATATCAGAAATAACAGAGCTAAGGAGTGAGGGTTTGAAACACCTTCAAGGCAAGTTAAAAAATTGATTTTCAGTGAATGTTATAAATTCTAAAGAATAACATCAGGGAAAAATCACATTTAAAATTAGTAACTCAATTTTATGGAAAAGTTTTCATATAGACCTCAAACTTATTTTTCTGCAAGGGAAAAAAAAATTCTCCCCGCTTACATTGCGAAGCTTTCTGTCAAACCCAGCATGTGTTGTTTTATTTGTACTATAATTCGAGGTGCCCACTACAGGCTTGTAGAACCAACACCAAGGTTATCTTAACAAGGTGGGTAACACTGAAACATCATAAATAAATAAAATCAATG
The DNA here is from genome assembly GCF_963921805.1 of Phalacrocorax carbo. Classification (NCBI taxonomy): domain Eukaryota; kingdom Metazoa; phylum Chordata; class Aves; order Suliformes; family Phalacrocoracidae; genus Phalacrocorax; species Phalacrocorax carbo. The sequence goes on along the minus strand of NC_087513.1, from coordinate 23,537,366 downwards.
AAACATCTTCTTTGAATATGTTTCTACACAATGAGAGAAAAAAGTTTAGGAAAAACCTTGTCCAAATTGCTCAGCTGTAGAAGGGAAAAAACTGTACCTAGTGAAAATATAGCCATATGATATGCACATCATTTGCAGGGCACAAATGACAAGCAGATGCCCAGCTCTTCAACACTCTTAAACTCCCAGTAGCGATGCAGTCAATGTCTGCATACAAACTGAGCTTTAACAGGCATATTGGGCCCAACACTTCAAAAAACTGCTTGTGTCTGGGTGAACATTTTGTCCAGTAAATCCAATGTAAAAAACTTTACAAAAAGACCAATGTGAACAGTAGGTGACCTCACAGGATTTCTGCATCTGAATATTGGTCTAATTGGGGCTCCATGGTAAGAATTTGTATTAGAATTGCAACTCCAATCACAGAGGCCCTCTCTTACTTGTTATCAATCACTCTTACCTAGCAAAAGTATAATGGCACTGAGAAATTGCTAAACACCCTAGAAATCTGGTCCATCTTTATGAAAAGGCTACTTCTTTTATAGTACAAGTGACACATCATAAACATTAATGATATCCTTTAATTTGTACTTCTTAAACAATGTGCTATTTGGGGAACATTATTGTAAAATAACAAGATCATTTGAATAGGTTTCCTTCCTTACCTATAAAGTTTTGCTGCAGATATTTCACATCTTTGCTTTTTACTAGATGAATTATTTCCTATATATTATTTATAAATTCTATAACAGCATAGTTGATCGCTATTGCAAAGATGACACTAGAAGACTGTCATTTGTCAATTTACTTTATTAGCTCTGTCTCAAATACAGCATAATTCAAACCAGAAAATATGAACTCAGAGCACTTTTACTTTCCTTACTCAGAGACAAATTTCTTGTGAAGTTTGAAATATTAATTTGAAATTAGTAGTGACCTTTCTTTCAAGTTTTGCCTCTGCTGCTCATATCTCTGTCATTACTCAAAACCTTTCAACACCTGGAAATGCACATTCTTTGCATTTCTAGAAGGATCCCAGTTCTGTTGGTATTTTGGTATATTCACCTGCCTAAACCATTTTTGTCAGTTTAAACTGTGCACTGTCAACAGCCTTAATATCTGAACAAAGCCATCCTAGAACTTGCATTGTGTATATTTCACAAAAAATAAATAAAGTAGGTATTTAATGTTGGCAACCCGGTGCAACGGGTCTCCGACTATCAGGATGCTCACACTAATCGTGATCACATGTGGGGTGGGCTTCTGAGTCCCTCAGTAGTTTTATTGACCTTTCTTGCTTTTGGAATGAATTGTTTTTTAGTCCAGTTCACACTGCAAAATTATGAACTTCCAAGGCCATATTGGTGTATTAGCATTTCACTACAGAGAGGGAGGAAAAAAAAGCACTGCCTCATCAACTATTCTGCCAACACCTGGGAATATGTATTCCATTTTAGAAGAAAGGAAAATACTGAGCGTGACCAATCATCTGATTTTATTAGAGATTTCTTTTTTTTAAGCATAATCATCACACTTCAGAAGGCAGTACATTTGCTTTGCCCTGCCGCCCAGTTTTGCTTAACTATTTTAGAACTAATCTTGAGTTAACTGCCTTTGCTATAGCTCTTCACAGAACTATTCATTTTCCAATGAAACCCTATTAAAATTATTTGACTAAATTTTCTCATGGAAATGAATTTTACTCATTATGTATTTTATTCAAAGACAAACCTTTTTCAAAAATATTTATGCTAGTTTACTACAAAACAGTTTCACTGAATGGCCCTAGTACTTCTACTCTAAGCTTAGACCAAGGAGAAGAGTTTTCCAGTCTCAGTTGAACCCATCATGGGTTTTAATTAGTTCTATGATCTCGCTCTTTACTGTCCTCTCCAAGTTAAATTATCTAAATCCCTTTAATATGACTTAATTTATAAGCCTGGCCTAACCTTTCCCCATCTTATTTGCCCTTCTCTGGTCATCTCAAGTTAATTACCATCTATTTTGAAATAATTCTGCTTAGTTCTTGCTTGCCGTAAGGCATAAGTGCAATTCTTATTCAGTTTAGTACTGAGCAAACTTGTTCTGGTTCTGAAAGAGCTATTCAAGAAGTAGCTGGTTAGCTAGCCAATAGCCTCATTATTTGGTCCTTGCCTTGTTGCCTGCAAGCTCTATATTTTTAAAATGTTCTGGTTCTACCAGAAACCCCCAATGGTAGCAGGTAGTATGTTTTACTGTGTAACAGACACAGGTAGATGTTGACTAGTATAGGGTGCATCTAGACAATAAACAACATATTCTGCACAAATACTGTGCTGAGAACAAGGCTTAAGAAAAGCATGTGTCAAATAATTTGCTTAAGAATTCACCAAAACATAAATAGCCAGTTTAGCAAATGCTAGTTAGTGGCTGCAATACCACCAAGAATTTCAAGCTTACCAGCCACCTTTAGCTAACTCTGGATTAAGCTCATTAAGCTACTTACTGTGTCCCACAGATTCTTTCCTTGTCGAGTGCTAAGTAAACCCATACATTCCAAACTGTTCCCACCACACTTGAGCTCAGTCTTGCTGGAAGGCTTAGGGGGACAGCTCTGTCCCAGTGTTAGGTATCAGACTGTAGCTCATGTGTAGCCTCAGTGCCACTGACTCCTCTGGTTGATACTGGGGAATCTGCTCTAGCCCAGCATCTGGTGCATCTCGTTTCCTTCTCAGCCCTGGTTCAGGCCCCAGCCAAGGGTTACGGCCCCCTGCAACACAGCACTGCATCATCTCAGTGCTCTAGCCCACTCCTTTCTTTTGGGGACAGGAGGTCGAGTAATGAACACCCAGGAGGTTTCCTTCTACCTTGCTGCTCCTGGGATGACTCTGTTTACCTTCATGGATGGGTCTGTTTACCCAGCTCACATACTCTACTATTATTTGGTTGCCTGCTTATTTTTATTCTTTTACTGCTTTTAAAAAAAAAGCTCTTTTTGCATGTTGAGAACCACTTGAGAAGCATGTTGAGGTCATCAACAAGGCCCAGTCATGACAGATCCTGCTGATCAGAAAAGACCCAGGGCCGAAAGCTATAATTTGTCACAGGGGGTCAGAGTTTAGAGCTTGTTGAGAAAAACTACTCTGTATACACACGTTAGGGAAGAAGAAAGCAAGCAGCTGTGTTATGTGCTTTGATTAAACTGCCGTTTTATTCATCACCAATTCTATCAGCCTTAGTTGAAGAAACATTACCAACAGGCAATTTTTAAAAAGAAAAAAGAAACAAAATCTGCAGTCTTTATGTGCACTTATTCAAGAAGAACATCTATTGAAATAATTTGAGCTAGAAATATGCTGCTCATTGACAATCCAAGCTAACCAAGGGCTTATTGATCTCTGTCCTCCTCCTCCTCCATGAAGAGAAAGAAAGAATGACAAAGAGCTGCTGTTGAGATAAAATGCACCATACTTAACATCAAGTACAATGCATAAAAATAAAAAGTTTAGGATTAGCTGAGTTACTGTCAACACAATATCGTTCAATGACTTTTTTTTTTTTCCCCAGCCATACCTTTGTCCCCTAAATTCTACAACAGGTGAAAACAAAGGTAATAATAAGTATGCACAGCCTGGGAATGCAAAGTTGCACAAATCCTGTGTGATTGTACAAGCATATCCACATAAGCAGATGTTACTTGTTCACTTGAGGTCTGAGATGGCTGGATATAAGCCAGTTCCAGTCCAAAAACTACAGAACCATGTTACCTGGTTTATTATTTTAGGATTAGCACTATGATAACACAGGCTGCTGGCTTGAACCCAGCTGCCTGAGAGCACAGATGGAACAGAAGCACAACTGTCCAAAACTGTACATGTAAACATGGCCTGCATGTCATTGCAGATCTCCATTTCAGGAGCTAGAACAGGAACTTCATGGGATATACAAAATGAAGCTTCACTAACATTCATACAGACATAATGTCACAAAAGACAATTAATTGCACCCATGAGCACAGATATTAAGTGCAATGAGAACCTGGTTTAGCAGCATCCTCAAAGTATATTCATTATCCCCACTGTTCTACTGTTCAATAGATTCCTTTTCCAGCCTCTGGGTTTTTTTCCTTGCATTTCAGTATGGCCAGGATGGCTTCTGACGACATAATATGTGGCCAGATGTTATATTTTCATGCCTGGACAGTTAATACCTGGCAGCATATTAAAGCAGCACTTCATGGTTCCAATTTTCCTGAAAATAAATTAAATCACTAAAAATAAATTATAATACTAATTTCTTGTCAAATTACATTGATATTTTGTGCAGAGGTTCCCCGTGTTGTGGCCCTATCTGGCAGGGTACTGAAGATGTTCTGGATGGAAACAGCATTCTGAGTTCTTGTTGGTAACTGGGGAGTGGGTTGCAGTTAATCAATATATTCCAGGAAGAAATCAGCATCTTGGGACATCAGGTAACTGATTCATTGTCCTCCCTCACTGACTGTGTTTACTTCCATAGACATTTGATCAAAATGTCAAATATATCCTCTTTATTCTTAGCTGTACACCCTATCAGTTAAAATATGCTTCTTCCCAGGACTTCTTGTAGATTTTTCCATGGATTTCCTAATTCCTATTAAATTTTATATATACAGATGTATCTTATTCCCACTGTGTGTTCATTATGACATACCTCTGTCGTGGTTTGATCCCAGCTGGCAGCTAAGCCCCACACAGCCGCTCACTCACTGTCCCCTAGGGGGACGGGGGAGACAATCAGAAAAGTAAAAGTGAGAAAACTCGTGGGTTGAGATAAGAACAGTTTAATAACTGCATGAAAGTAAAGAAGTAGTAGTAGTAGTAGTAGTAGCAGCAGCTAATAATAATAATAACAACAATAACAATAATAATAATAGTAATATACAAAGCAAGTGATGCACAATAAAATTGCTCACCACCCACCGACTGATGCCCAGCCCGTCCCTGAACAATGATCACTGCCCCCTGGCCAGCTCCCCCCCCGCCCCCCCCGTTTATATACTGAGCATGACGTCATATGGTATGGAATATCCCTTCGGCCAGTTTGGGTCAGCTGTCCTGGCTGTGCCCCCTCCTCTCCCAGCTTCTTGTGCACCTGGGCAGACCATGGGAAGCTGAAAAGTCCTTGAGTAGTGTAAGCATTACCTAGCAACAACTAAAACATCAGTGTGTTATCAACATTATTCTCATACTAAATCCAAAACACAGCACTGTACCAGCTACTAGGAGGAAAATTAACTTTAACCCAGCTGAAAGCAGGACAACCTCCTAGTGTTTTACCTAATCTAACATAATGGCATGGTCTAATCTGCATTTTGGTGTTTCAAGTGGAATTTCTTTTTAAACCTAAACCAGGAAGCATGGAGAAAACATTTATTTCCTTCTCACCTCTGCAGGCACTTCTACCCTATAGATGTCATTGTTAGTGGTATTACAGTTCCCTGCTGCCTAGAGCCCCACTTCTGTTTATGTCTAGGAGTAGTTCATCCTCAACAGGCTTAAACAGCTCAATATCTATGTCAAACAAAAGCCCTAATAAAATCAAACCTGAGTTCCCATTAAAGTCTCTCTAGGGGTTCAAACCATAAGAGCATTTCCAGTCTAACAGAACAGAACAGAATTACAAAATATAGTTAGAGCAGTCACTTTTAAAGGCAACATAGTTCAGTGAATAGCATAGCACTTTTTCTATAAAACAGGCAACAAGTGAGACACTGATATTCCATGGCTACTTCAACCTTCATCTCCTCTTAGGCAGACAAAGGACAGCCTTCCAACCACCAGCCTGTGAAGTGCAGAGTGCCCACACCTGCTAACATTTTAGGAGCAGCAATTCTACTCTGCTAATGCTAAAAAGACTAAAAAATCCAGTAATGAGAACTAAAGAGAAATGAGCCCCAACGGAAGTTTCCAAAAACTGCTGCTTTACCACTTGTCAAGAAAAAACAAAACCTCAGTAGTGAAGAGGTACTCTTTTTTTTTAAGATATTTTTGAAGCTGCAGAAAGAAGCCAGACCCTTTTTTTTTTTTTTTTTTTTTTTTCTAGGTGTATAATGAACCCAGTTTAAGAGATTATAGAAGAGCTCTGGAAGTGATGATCCACTTGCTACAACAGAGCTCTGCTTGTATTCAGTGAAGGAGGAGTCAGTAAAGAGGCCCTAACAGTGTGTGCTTTATTTAGAGAACCTACACAATCAGAACATTTTTTTTTCATGTCTGATCACTCTCCTCTTTCAGCAGCCAGTGTTGGGTTGGATGTTTTCTAAAATGAAAAGGTTTATATTACTTTTTTAATAGAGTAACAATGTATTTTGGTACAATACCCATTGTATTTTAACATTTCAGTTGTGCACCTTGTCACAATTTGTCGCACATCTTAATGCTTTTTGTGTCGCTAAATCAATCTAAATATTTCTTCCTTATGCTTAATAGCATTTCATGTAGCAAAATCCTTAAAGTAATTTCAATTTTCATCACCTTTTATTCTTCTTCCCCAGTCCTCATCCATGGAAAGACTTGTTGGGCTGGAGGAATATTGTTCTGTCAAAGATATTTATCAGATATCACTCCTTTAGTCTGAAGCACAAAGTTCAGAATGTTATTTAGTCCGAATAATTTCTATTATAATAATTTTCCCTCAGGACTCTAAAGAAAACAAGTTTATATGCTACTAATGTTCATTTACTATCTTTACTTTAGGCACTAAAAAAATCAATACCAACCTTAATTCCCTCTAAAGAAAAGAGGGCCAAACATTCAAGGGTACACTCACATAGGGAGTTTAAGTGTACATAAGATACATACACAGAGAGAGAGAGAACAATTTGTTTCTCAGTGATGCATTCCCTTCGCAGAACACTTTTTTCCTCATTGACACTATCCAGCTTTTTTGGAGACCTTTTCCATAAAACTGATATTCTTAAATTGACATTCTTACTTGGCATGTGAGGTGGAGGGAAAGAAGGAAAGAAGTATCTAAATATAACAAGTATACTGTATAACAATAACTCCAAATTACTGTGTCTCAGACTAGTATTTGACTTGGTCTCTGTACACACAAAATCCTTTTCTTGATTCCTGTCTTTATCACTAAGTTCCTGGTAACACTGTTACAATCTTCTCACTTCCAACACATTAGGCTATTACAGATACACTAAAACCACTAAAGTGGCCAGTCGTCTAGAAATGCTTGTCAAAGGATCAGTGAACAATATTCCAGATTTATCACAGGAGAAAAGGCAAGGGCAGCTGCAGACAAGGTGTCTAGCCTCATCTTTTCTGTCACTTAGAACAGGATCCAGACTATCTTACACCATCTTAGTTTGCAATATAGAGATTTTAGGCACTTAACAGCCTCACAAGAACAACCAAGAAAACCAGTTCTCCTGAACGTATACACTCGGTCCTGTAAGGGCATAGACATACTCTAGAGAGCTCAAAACTTCCATATCTAGGGTTATATGTCTGTATATGCCCAGCAGTGGGAGATCCCTGCCTCAGGTGGACTTAAGGATCCCCCGGTCACCTTAAAGCACCTTTGAAGACTGCTTTGGCTGGCATGCTCTGAGTTTATCATAACTGTATCAAAGGAACCATAAAAGTAATTTAATTTCAGTATTTCTTCCAGGTGACAGCTGAGAAGCTAACATACAGGTTGATACTCTAAGAAGGCAGGTGGTCTCAAAAGCTGTCCTAACAGTCATTGAGATCCTCCTTGATTCTTAGACATCCTAGCTAATCTCTTTTGATTTTGTATTTCATTCTTTACCTTTCTTACTTTGTGTATCTTTACGAGATTTTGCTGAATTTCTATCAGAAAAAGAGACAATTTCTGCTCTTTAGAGGGGGGGGGTTTCCATCTTCTTCAAGAAAAGAAATTAAGAAGGAAAACAATATGAAGAAATTGAAATTATTTTATTTAAATGTTTACGTAGAATTCAGTCACCCAAACATGGACATCCAGAACAGTTGTAGTTGTTGGACGTACCTAGTCTCCTGTGGGCCCAGCAGCACCTGATGTACTGACTCTGCCCTGGCAAGTGTGGCACAGGAGCAACAGGAGACCCATGCCTTACAGGACCTGTAGCTGGAGGCAAAATGGCCTCGCCAAAAGTACCTACACATCACTAATTGCCTTTCCTCCAGCCACTGAATTATGCCCTTTTTCTGATAATATAAAACCATTGCACAACATATAAAATGGTAATGTAACATGGTAATGTAACATTGATACATGTACCATGTATCAATGTAATTTCTATTAAGGTAATAATACCAGTATGTGTCTTAGAATCAAAATAAAAATTTTGTTATATGAACAATTTTTCAGTATCCATAAATCTATTTTGCGGGGAGGGGAGGGAGGAAACAACAACCACCGCCACCATCACAAATAAAACATTCCCATTTTTCAATCTGCATTAAACAAAAATAACTTTCAGTCTTCATCCTTCCTTCCCAAGGTAATAGTTTCGGGTCCTTCACCACAGTGGCTGCGATCCATGGCCCTTTCCTGATTGTTTTTAGCATCTTTCTAGTTCTGAAGTGCCCAGCATTGAGCATTTTTTCTAGTTGTAGTGTTAGCAGCTCTCAGAAAGGGGCATTATCACCTTCTGTTCTAGCTGTGATGCCTCTAAATATGCTGCAGTTCTAAACTGCTTTGACTTTTTGCTGCCATATTTCACAACAAAGTTATATCTAATTGTCTATTATTGCCCATAGGTCTTTTTTTCAACGTTATTGATTTCCATCAATCTTCTTCCTGTTGAAGGTGTTTGGGATTATTTTTCCCCAGATATAATCAATCTTCCTTTCTGCCAATTCTTTAAGTCTTCTCTAGGAGACTGCCAGTACAGTTCTGTGAAACACTATCTCAGTGGTTTTACATGAAAAAACCTGCATCATAAATGCATAATTTCTGTTTTTTTCATTCTTTCCTGGAAAAATAAAGATGATTTGCTCTAATAAGCAACAGAAGATCATTATTCAAAGGGGTAGAGCAGGATTGCAAAGCCACTTGAAAACAACTTTCTGAATTCCAACAAAAACAGTGGGATTGCTCCCGTAATTTACTCACCAAAACGAGTTCAGGCTCAGTGTGAATGGAGGAGTTCAGCCCACACTGAGCACACCATATGACATTGTCCTTCTCACCAGGTCATGTCAGGCACAACACTGAATTAGAAAGAAGTTAAGAAAGCCACACCAGCGACCCATAGATTTCTGAAGTAACAGCTGAGAATTAGGGGACCAACTGCTGAGGACTAATAGTCCCTTCGCCTCTGGCACCCTCCCACTTTGAAATTCAGAAGTTATACAGAATCCTGTTTAAGTCAGTAAATTCAGAACACTTTAGCTTTTGCATGCTCATTTCCATGAAGACTAAATATAATTGCAATGTATAATCAGAGTCACCTTTTTACTGTTGCAAAACATTTTTTGAGCATTCATTTATTTTTGGGCTATGAAAACCTCACAGTTTGGAGGTGTGTATTATTACAAAATAAGAGAAAAGCTCCACAGTCAACATAGTCTGAGAAACAGATTTTCCAGTGATTTTTTGTACAGCCATTTCTTGATGCAGTGGTAGTATTAACCAATGTAATACCTTGACAAAGCTCTATGGCAAAATAATTTTGGGTTTTTTTCAAATCTTACTTTTGTAACTTCCCTGCTGATGCAACTTGAACAAACAGGATAATTCTTTCTCCTTTATTTACTTGTGATTGCCTTACTGAGATTGATGACAAGAAATTACTTCTTAGTAATAAAGTTTTAAAATTTTCTAAAGAAAACCATATGTCATATATCAAATTTTGTATTATAATGCAGTACAAAATCTATCTGAACTAGAGTTTCCCTACAGATTTCCACTGCAAGACTCATGTTGTGAGCCAGGTCATCCTGAGGCTTCAGTAATGAGTGCAAAACATGCCACCATATTCATCAGTCAGGTTCTAGTCAAAATAAGACAGTGAAAGTCTGTATATTCTTAAAAAAGGGCATTGAATATTTTTTAATAACAATGTCTCAACTCCAGTAAGACATTCAGACTGCTGTTCATTTTGAAAAGCTCCCTCTATGTAGAAACATTTCCATCAACTTTTTATTATAATTTTTCCTTCTCCACAAGGCAGTATCATCAGACTTTCTCCCTCTTCCCTTTGGAGGACCTCCTCAATATATGCTTTTGTAACAACCCCTGTGAAATAATCTGTTGATTATCAATGCCAATCTGCCCAGTAGAAAGGATTATCTAGCTACATATTAACTACAGTGAAACAACTGAAATGCACAGAGAGTGATTTATATTCCTCTACATTTGTTATCATAATTTACTCTCCTCCAGTCCAGCCGTCATTTATAATAGTTCACATCCTGTTTAGGTATACTATGAAGTCTTGGGGCAGAGAAAATCTCTGTTTATCAATCCAATGAGTAGTATGTGAGGATCCCAAATTTGATTGAAACTTTCAGGCATTATTAAGAATAAAAGAGAACTAAAACTATCTCATGGAATTAAGATTGCAAGTCTGCAAACAAGACTGCAGTCTTATGAAGCAACCCAAGAAAACAAGCAGTTTGACTCATGAAGGTATTAAGAACCTAAACACGAAGATCTTTATTGGTTTTGGATGATTTTGAAGTGGCTCAGAACAGAGTGGGAGAACAAAACTCCAAGTTATGATGCACTTTTTTTTCCCATATTACACTAACCCTATCTTTTCTCCTTTATAAGCAGTACACTTCACACTGAGATTAACTTTGTTAACATGAAATGTGAGATCCCTCAGCATGCTTGCAAACCAAAGGCATAAACACTTCAACCAAGTGTGCTTCCTAAATACCCTCCAACAGAACTCAGAAAAGCAGCAATAGCATTTGCTACTCCTTGTTTTGTGTATTTTATGCATTTTTAAGATTCTTTCTCCCTCACAGTCTGTGTTCCCCATTTTTTTGTTGTCTATGCTACAGATTCTCACACTTATGCTATCATTGCTTTCCAGTACAGAAGCAGAGGAGCATGACTGTTTCTCACTTCAAGATGACAACTGCACCAGGCAAACATTAGAATTCAAACCAAGCCATCATGACACTAGAACCAAAGCAGTTAGAGCAGTATGAAAAACAGTCTCATAGGAAAAGTTCAGGCTTCGACTGTACACGTCATTTGTTTTTCTAAGGGATTAGGACATAGACAAATTACAATCAGATATGCTGGTACATTGATGTAAAGAATATTTGCCACTGCTTTTTAACAGTACTCAGATACATGCTCCAGAGACAGGCTACATCACATTTAGGGCAGCAGCCTTTATCCAGGCTGTTACTGTAAATGATGCACTAAATTTATGTCCCCTCATAATTTGTTCATGTGCCTTTACCTAAAGAGACACTTCTAAATGATAAAATTATGAAAATGGGGGTACTTGCTGGAGAGCTTGCAACTCTCCTGGAGGAGTATCATCATTAAAATCTTGAAATGCATGATTAAGAAACTTAGACCGATCTGAAGGCAGAGCTGGGAGATTTTCAGCAGTAAAGCCAGGAAAGATTACCAGATGTTCTTGGTTTCTAGGTACAACCTAAGAATAATGTCCGTCATTCTGGGAAAATGGCTACTAGGTCACATCAAAATCTTGCAGCTTTAGATAGTTGATTATTGATGAAATAGAATCACTGCTCATCAGAAAAGCAGTCCTCCAAAGGAAACTCCAAAGGAAAAAAAAATAGTAATGACTGACACTTAAAGGACCTCTGGCAACAGATTTTTGGACATGCTTAGTCCTATCACTTCCCTAGACTTAATTTGAAAGTTCAGGGGCTCAGAAGAATTGAAAATCAGTCCTGTAAACCACATTCAAAGATCCCAAACTGCTCTAAAAAAATTATAACTAGATTGAGAAAATGGTATGAAGGTACAATCTCCTCTGTTACCCAAAGTACAGCCTTTTCCTACACTAGAACAGAGGAAATCGATGTAACATGGTTTAGACAGTTATTCCAGTAGGAAACTGGGACCAATGGGCTCTGCTGCTGGCTAAACAGGACAATTCCTCTTACACCAGCAGAATCACAAATAGTTCAGGGACAACCTACCACACTTTACACCACCACTGTGCTGTTCCTATTCTTTCTCCAAGATGCTTCATTGATCTGCCTTGACATCTTCCAAAATTTGATCAGAACTACACACAACAGTTCCTATGGGCCTTTACTAGACTACTTGATTCCAGCATGACCACATCTAGTCACCAAACTTGAAACTAAAGATGAAAAATTTATAACTACTCATAATATGGTAAAAAAAGTAAAGTATCGGGTTTTATGTAGCTGAAATCCACAGAGGATTATAGGTACGTGGTTTGGCTTTGTTAAGAAGAGGATAAAATCCATTGGCAAAACACATACTTGGATCCAAGCCTGACTGACCATCCGAAATGATGGAGGCATAGGTAAACTCCCAATTTTGTCTGTCCCACAGTCAACCCTGCTAATAGGTTTACTATGTTGTTACTTCTAAAACTTTGTAACGTGCTGCTTTGCAAGACCTGTTTCTTCACGATTCATGCTTTCTAAATATATTTGAAAACCTCTTCTTTAACATGCCTGCCTTCTGCTCTCTCTCGACTCCATTAGAGGCCATATCGTGTTTTCCACTAAATGGTGACAGGTCTATCGCTTTGAGAAAACATTGCATGAGGTAGTGTTTACCTCAAATAAACTGGAGCCAATTTCTGCGTCAGATGAGATCAGCAGGGCAAAAGCCTTTAGTTTCATTAAACCATCAAAAACATAAGGAAGGGGTCTGACAGACATCCTCTAGCAAATCTGCTGTCAAAGTTTAAGTATTACCATACGCACTAGATCAGTTGTCTCCAAGCATTTTTAATCATGCACCCCATCAGTAAAATATTTTCAAGCGCACACCCCAGTACATATTTATTTATAAACTGTATACATGTACTACTCTATTATTAAAAACAATACACTGTTGTTATTATAAATAATATTGTATTAATAATATAAACATACTCAGAAACAAAAAATTTTAAAGGGTATGATAAAGATGAAATAAACAGTACTGTTAAATTCTTTTTTTATTATTATTTTATTAATACTAAAAAAAATTTCTTCCTGTACCCCAATGGATTGTCTTGCACACTCACTGGGGTGTACTAACCCCACTTTGGAGACCACTACACTAGACCACCCTGCTTCTCTGCCAGGTAACATGTGTTTGTGCTGTGGTTACATCAATACAGAGATAAAATATAAGCACAATGCATATTTATCAGAACCTTATCAATATGGCACGATTGTGCCCTAGAGATGGCCAAGACCCAGAAACACAGACCTTTCTGCTACCCTTGTTATTGGTACTCTGTTATATAGCAGTGGGGTTGGGCAGGCAGCTGTAGAAAACAGGGGAGTGCATCCTAAGCAAATCAAAATCAGAGTCACTGCTGAACATCTGTTAGCGCCGAAAGGCACTCGGTTGATTGTTCCATGTAGACCTCATTGCCCTTATTTTCATTGTGCTGTGAAGCAGTTTGTGTGGAGCGAGACCGTATAGGGAGGAAAAACAAACTGTCAAAATGTTCCACTAGCCCTAGGCCTAAATATTTTGTCTGTTCTCCAAAAAGTGCATGTAAATCAGGTAATCAGAAATGACAGCAGTATCACCTAAATTTCAGGGTCTAAAAGTTAGATCACGGAATACAAGGTAGCCATCCAGGCTATGCTTATCATCATGGGGGAGAAACCAGCCCTACCAAAATGCTGCTTATCTCATCCCATTGCAAATTTTTAAGCCAAATAAATTGGCTTCTGAAGCTGCCTTCATCTTTTCATGCTGTCTATGAGGCAGCTTATGATAACTAACGCCGTCACAAATACATAGCGTTTGAACCCTTAAAGTAGGGCAGGTGAATACCACCCTGTTCCACTGCACATGCTGCAGACATGGACTTATACTTGGAAATGCTTGAGATAAAGCTTTCCTTGCTATATATAACCAGCTTCATTTCTCACCCTAAATCTACACCAATGAGACAACAAAGACTACCGCAATAACTGTGTTACTGTCACCCTGTTTTCATATGGTTTCTTATTATAGCTCTTATTTAATTTGTGGCTGTGGCATTTAGAATACCTTGTACACTGACAATATCGGTATCCAGAGAGATGTCTTATGCATTCACAATGAATCACAGCTTCCTGACCTTTAGACAACAAAAAAATAGAGGAATAATTATTCATGTGATTATTTACATTTTGGTAACATCTACAGGGCCGTACCATTTCACCATACACTTTGGACACACTATTTGCCCTGTCAACCCTTGATTCAAAAAAAGATCAAAACAAAAACCACAGAGAACATATACAGCATACAAAAGAGCTACTGGCATAACAACAGCCTTTTTATGCTGGTCAGGAAGAAAGAGAAAAGTTAAGAGGAGAAAGTTAAAGAGTGGGGAAGGAGGATGAGGGAAGGGAAAGAGCAGGAGGAATGAAAGGACAGGCAGTGAGAATAACAGGACAAAACAGCCCAGGGGAATAAATAACAGACTGACAAAGGAGAAAGGCAGTTTTCACCAAGTGAACCAAGCGCTCAGTGGGCTGAGATGGTGGATTTCTCTCCATCACATAACGAGGATTTTTAGCTATGGGCAAGAAAATTTCTGGCACTTCCAGGTATCAGGCCTGCTTCAGGAAGATGTGTAGCAGACCTTTCCTTTAATACCCCCTGGTTGTGCAGATACAGAAAAGGGATATGAACACAGACAGTTCTTGGTCTACTGTTCCTGCTACTCACAAGTACTGTCTAAACGTCAGGATGACCATGGGCATGGCATATCCCACTGTAACAAACCGGGCATCTAGTGAACAAAATATGCCCCCTGGGAAACTGATCTGTTGACTATGCATGTTATCGAAGGTGTGTTTCCCCATTACTGCAATGGAAGAAATGTCTTTACACAGACATTCCCAATACCCACAGCAACATGTATCTCATTTCGCTGCATCAGCTTCCTTTTTTTTGGCAACATAGTAGCTTTATACTACTATTAACACAGTGAAACTGAAATAAAATCTGTGCCATGAACAAAACACCCAAATATAAAAGAACACGAAAACTATTTTGTCCTTTTTTCCTTTCTCAGCTTTTGATAGATCTGTAACTCTGCTGCCAGTTCATTGACATGAAAATTGTATTAACTGCAGTAGTCATGTACCTAAAAGGTCAGGATGCTCAGTTACCGTAGACTTTTAGCAACTAAAGTTTCTGTCTATGCTTTTGTTTTAATGAAAGAATTTCCTCTAAACCTCAGAAATATCACTGTAGATCCTCCTTCAACAGATAGCTCTTTTGTACACATCACTTTTGATGTATGCTATAAAGCTATGTTATTAGCTGCTCTATTTAACAAGTAATTTGGCCAAACTTTGCTACACCTCCTCTCCCATTGCTTCAGGAATTTTCTTTTCCATCCCAAGAGAATGCATTATCTTTTCCTCTTAAGTCCTTGCTTTAGGTGTCGTGAATTATAAAAACGTGGCACGTTCCACTCCTGAAGTGTCTGCATTCTAGCAACGTAGAAATTAGTTCTCTCACAGGCACATATCTACTACTTTAAAAGAGTTTTAAAACTTTCTAGAAGGGAGGAAGCCCCACATATATTAATGAAACAGATAATAAATTGCAATACTTCAGAGAATATTTAAAGGTCCCTTTTTGAAGAGAGAATTATATTAAACTAGATTATCAGTTGTTCTTGCCTCAGGGAATTTAAAAGCACTGTCTGTGTTAAATTTTCTTGTGTCACTTAACACTTTTAGGATATAAAGCCAGATGTAATCAAAGGCACCATTGTAAAAGGTCCACTTGAACTAGACAGGTAACCTTATGCTTGGAGAGCCTCAAATTTGCCACTTGTTGAAACTATTTTAATTAACTTTTGTTGTTCTTCAGTAATCCACATCTTTGTAGCGTCTTGTAACAAACTACAATAACTATTAGAAAGTAGAATAACAAAACCCTTAGGTTTAGAGCTATATTTTTTCTGTCAGACCCAATCTCTGTAGCCTTTATTCATTGTCCAGCTGTCTGCCTTAATAACTTTCTTGTTTAAAATAGTCTTGGTGATAACAAAGAGAAATAAAAATACATCATGAAAATATATCATGGAATTGTGGGGTTTGTATTCTGAAATATATTTTAAGAAAGCAAGCAAATAAAGACAGACTACTGAATTTAACAAATGACAAAAACTGTACTGTACCACTGTACGAAGATACTGTATTTAGTGAAGTCTTCAGTACATGCTTCACCTCTGCAATTATCAGGACATTTCAGTCTGCATCTTCAAGCAATTTGTTTTTGGAAAGGCTATCTTCAAAATAACAGTTACCCTACCAACAGATGATACAGTGTCAGAACATACATATGGTCTGTTCTGCAGAGAATTTGAGGTATTTTCTTGAAAATATGAGGGCTTTCACCAGTATTTAAATTTTACTGCTTAGAAGTTCCCATTTTCAGTAACTGTAAGATTACTTTGTTTTGATTTATAGTCTTTTCTGATACCTTAAATAAAGAGCTTCTCTTCAGTATTCTCAAACCTTTACAGTATTTAAAGTGCAGGCTGAATCCATTGCTTTTGCTTTGTGTACTGGGAAAACATCAAGGAACTACAACAGACACAAGTTATCTGTGATTAACTGCGGTTTCTAAAAGCCTCTTACAACCACAAATATCAGAAAGACCACTATTTCCTTCACACAGGGGGTTTGCATCTTTTTGCCTTGCTATTCCCCAGTGTAACCAGTGAGAATATAAATATTCTCAGCAGACCCAAGGACTGACAGTTTCATTTTGTTATGTGCAAAGAAAAGAGATAGAGATGCAAAGTCAAGATGGTTAGATGTCTTCTCCCAGTCCTACTCAGAAGGCTCCAGACTTAAGACCAACCAGGTGCCCAGTAATCCAGAAGGAATTAAAAAAAAAAAAAAAAAAAGGGGTGGGGTGGCCGGGGGTGGAAGGTCCATTTAATACCCAGATATAGACCAGTAATCACCATAAGATTTTCTGAATTAAGAAAGAAAGTAAAAAAGTTACATATTATTGCTCTTCTAACTCTTCTGATTTATGCAATAGATCAATGGGATCTCCCTGTCATCCCAGAGAGGAGAAGACAAAAATATGCTCTGCATCCTGAGTCCTCTTTGGTAAAAAACATTCTTCAAATTTAGTAGATGGAGAGTTTGTCTCAGCAACCAGCAAACTAAGAAGAGAGAAGTCGAAGTTCACTCTTTATAGAACTTACTGTTATGACATGACATTCCCTAAACACATCAATTACCGGCACTTCAGAATTTCAGATACTTTTATAGGCAACTGCGACGGTTTAAATATTATTGGTGTTTAAAAATCAGTACTTTAATGTTAACTATGTCAAATTTCAGTGTGTTCAGATTCCAAAGCAAAGTTTCCCTTCACATACAAGATCAAAACATATGTGACTCTACTGACTCAGCTAAGCCTTTGGCCTATTACTGTGCTGTATGGTGATCCCAGTGGGCCATACAGATGGGCACCTTGACTCATTTCTACAGTGGCAGATATGAAGTCAGTTTCATATAGTCCAACAGTCTTTCATACCTTTTAAAATTCATTCCCATGAAGACCTGTAGTTCTTTAGCCATGCCATCTTCTCCCACAGTGTTTTTTACAGTTCAGTTTAGCTGTCTCAACAAAGATTGTGTGCCTCCATTTGCTCTTTATAAGTTGTGTAATTGAACTCAAAGATTAAGATTTGAGATGTAGAAAGACCAACTATTTTCACCATAGTCTATAACACAACCAGTTCTACTTCTTTACTGAAATTTTCTAGGGACTGCCATAATAGATTATGAAACTGTAAATCATCTGTATATAGCACATCCAGGAAGCAATTTCAGTTTTAATTAAAATTTGTGCACTTCTGTCACAAGATACCAACAGGTGCACTATTCCTTTGGTTGCCAGAAAGGGTCCAAATTCATCACAGTTTGTATTTTCCCAAACTCTCAGCTCTACGTTTTCTTTAGTTGCAGTTCATGTTTGACAGTCAAAGGAAAATTTGTTCCCAATGATATTGTGTGACAGCTGCTACACATGGCAACAGTGCATGCACTGACTGTTGTAATCACCACCAACAAAATTAAATGCTACAGAGTGGTACAAAGTTGTAGTGCATGTAGTCGTTCACTTTGTTCAAATGACAGTATCATTAAAGCCATTGAAACATTTGAATTTGCCATGATTTAGTTCTGTAACCTTGCGCCCCTATCACTGAATGGCCTTGAACACACTTTACATGAATACAGATACCTCAAGAACCAAAGCTTTATTAACGGCATTAATATTTCAATCAGTCACAAAATTGTAAATAAATTAATCTCTACAAAGCTACAAATAATGTTCTGATAATTTTATTTCAAAAATAACTACATGAATGTTTTGTAACCGTGGATGCACAACCTACTATCCCAAAATTCTGCAAAATCCGTTTCTTCTGCCACATTCCCAAAAAATTAGCACATATATTTAGCTATATTGCATTGCTTCTGAAGGCATGAACTCCTCATAGAATTGCAGAAATGTCTCAAGATGCAGGTTGGAAGAACAGGTGGGTACATTAGAAGAAACCAAATTAGGTTGGGTGAGGCAAAAAGAGCTTATTGACTTCAGAGAGTAACTGAGTGATTTAGTTGAAAAAACAGTCTAAAAAAGACAAACTTCTTACAAAAAAGATATTTCTATTATGTTGCTGATGATGACTGCACCTAATATTCATGCAGTCATCAGGAACATATTCTTTTTTATTAGATGCTCTTTGGGCAAGGTTTGCATGTGCCTATCATACTCTGAGTGCCCGTGAAACAGCAGTAATTAATGATGAATCATTTATTCATTGAATTTTGTCTCTTCTTATGCTTGAATACTGACACAATTAGTCTGCAGTTCTTAGACTCATGTTTCAAAACTGGTGTATCCAATTATTTTCCATGAATATTTCTTGATAGGCAGCTTGCACTTGAGCTGTTCTTACTGAAAATATCAGAGCATCAGGGTTTCAACTGGCAGATGGAACAGATTATATTCAACAAGCTTTGAGGGAAAATGTGTCTAGTATGGCCCATTTCATCATGTCAGATATCCTGAACTCTTGTGTTGAGTTAGGTCATTCTTGCTGTCATCAGGAGGTCACATTTCCCAAGAAAGCAATGGGGGATTCTGCACATTATATCATGTGCTTCAGCAGGAAGGAAAATTAATGTCATACGCCTGCTCTTCTGCAGTTATCAAGTTAGGAGATGTCATTATTAACATTTGCCACATTGTGTCTGAGAGGCAGTTACAGGATGTGCCTTTTACCTCAATGCCATGCTTGGAACCCATCATGACAAGCTGAGAAAGCCTTTTAAATATCTATTTCTCCTTTCATTTCAATAAGGCTCAGAAGGCCCTTTTCCTTGCACATACTGCTTTTCTACAGAGTAATAATTAGAGGTGCTTGTGTCTGCCTTGGAGTAGCACAAGCGTACACCGTGTCTCTTGTTCTTTACACAACCAAAATAATCAGTCTGAAGAAATCACCCAACTATAGCTGAGCATCAAAAACTGTTCTTAATTAAACTATAAAGCACATTTATACTGTGGCTCTGGTTTCTACTAGCTTCTGAAAAGTGGGACATACTTGGTGGTCTGTGAACAGAGTTGAGACAGACATACCCAACTATCTAGCTCATTTGTTCAGTGCTGTCAGGCCCTGGGATCCTAATGCCATCAGCAACAAGAAGTACTTGCAATGCCTACTCAAATATGTATAGCAGACAGTCTGTCTATGACCCAGAATCCAATTGTAATCCACAGAGTACCTTAACATTACTTCTGAATGTATTATTCTGCCTCCATCTGTCACCTTACAGTGATCATCAGCCTGTTTTCTTCATAACTTCTATGCATTTTATTAACAAGAGCTACTTCCTAAAGCATCATTTCCATAATTGAACATGAGCACCTAACACAACAAAGCAATGTGCTGAAAGTCACTGGGGCAGAATTATAATGGATATAAATAGAATCCAGCTTTTCTCATTCTCCTATGGTATAAAGAATTAAAGCTGTTCTTTTTTTTTCTAGAACAAATATTATGTTATGGGACTAAGCCAACCATTTATTTTCAATCATTTACAGATTTCAGCATGTTTTTTCCATGCAGTCAGATGATGTACAGTGCAATTAGGTTCTCTGGAAAAAGAGTAATAATATCATTTAAATGTTATGAAAAATCTATTAAAATGGTAACTTAAGAATATGGCCAAAGTAATCAATATTTCTCTAGTCACCTGTAACAGACTTAATTCTCCTGAGAATTCCTAACAAAGAGTGAAAATCTCTGCTTGCCTGGAAAAGAACAGCTTTGCTATATCTTTCTGTCATTCAGGGGACACTACACTTGGGTGCATAGGAACACAGGATTAGATGGAACCAGATTGGTCCTCAAGTCCATTGCCAGCGATGGCAGACAGTCTGGCAATAGACCCACTGAACATTGCTTCAGGTCCCCTTTCAGTAGCAAGCAAAAGTTTAGGGCCTATCTCCAAACACTTTCCAAAAACCAGCAAGCCGAAGAAATAACAGCAAAGCATTACTGCAATTCACATAGTGCAACAGAAGACCATAAAATGCCTGCAGTGCAATCTTGCCCCTGGGATGAACACATAAAAGACACTGACAGGGGCTGAGAGCTTACAGTGAACTTTTTGCAGCAGCTGAGTTGCAAATTTGCTTTCTAAGGCATCTTTGTGCTAAAGTTCAGGTTCGTTATTTTTTACATCCAGAGCTATCCTGCTGGTCCCTAGTCACAGAATCAGAAGGTATAAACGGGCAGAGAAACACCCTTACAGGAGAAGACCCAGATCTTTCTCCCTGTGTTGTGTCACAGCCAGGAACAAAGACATCATAAAAACACCATGGAGCACAGCTCTATAGTTCAGTTTCTATCTTGTTTTGGAGGAGCTGAGGCAAAGGGCACACGTCTACAAACTGCTACTGCAGGAACACAAGACAGCACATCTCAGGCTAATGTGAGGAAGAAGAGGGTTAAACCCTCTTTAGCTCCTCGGTAAGTCTTCATGTAAGACAAGATCAGCCCAGAGGAAGCCCATTAAGCTCCCTGGTGCTGGAGAATTAAGGAAAGATCAGAAGGGAGTGCTGTAAAAAAGGCTCGGGTAAAAGTCTATTTTCTCTCCTAATCTGTGGTGCCAGATGAAGGAGATAACATTGAACCTGCTGCAACTTCACCTCAAGCACACCTCTATAATGGATGCATCTTGGGCATTAATAACTACAGTGGTAGAACTGACTTGGAATTCCATGCTTAACACATCGCTGAGACCTTTCACCTGTCCTAGTAAAAGCTGGCCTGTTCCTAAGGCAGACCATGGGCTATCTGAATCTTTGTGAAAAATGCCCACAAAAGTCAGAACTGTGAGAGACCAAGTTGGACCTGCATAGTAAGAACTAAATTCTGTTTGCAGTTGAAGAAAACATTCTTAAATCAGCTGAGAATAGTGCAGGGAGTTAAAGTCCTTTATTATTTGTTTCCAGCTGCGGTCTTTGACAATGGCCTCTTTATTTATACCCTGCAAAGATTAAGCAGCATCTAGGCAAAAAACACATTATGGCATTGAAAATTTATTTAACTGTGGTGATATTAAATTGCTGTGTATGTGGGAAGGACAGTATCACAGAAACACATTTCTTCTCTTCTTCCTCCTTTTCTCATGTTCTGTTTTTCACATCCTAAAGCTACATACTAACAGCTTCACCCATAATGCAGAATCAGGTAAACTATGCTGATGAATCCCTGCATCACGTAACTTCCTGGAGAGATGCTCGTTACATGCTTCTTTCCAACCAGCAATGAGAAGCCTATGGCTTAGTAGGTGCAATTAAAATCTTGACATTTACCACACACAGTACTTACAGTTACTGTGATATTTACAGTATGCCACACTGAGCTCTGAACGCCACAAATACTATAGGGAAGGTAAACTTTGCCATGCATGAAAGATGTAAGCCCTGGTAGTTTTCAGTGTCTTATAAACAATGTATAAGTCATTGATAAATAAAATCCTTTGATTCCTTTATTTTTCTCTTTTGGGGGGAAATTCTGGAAAGAGATTATTTTTTCCCCTTTTAATCTCCAATAATTACTTTCTAAGAGGGGAAAAAAAACCCAGTATTTACTAAAACAGCTTTAATTTCAGGGGATAAATAAGAGGCTATTCATTTAACACTCCAGATCAAGTTTTGACCACATTATTAGCATGCTTTGTGCATTCCAGTGATTTTTTATTTCTTGTTTCCTAAAGAAACTAAGCTGATGCAATCATACTATCATATTCTGTGTGGATGCATGTAGCCTTTTCAGGCATATTGCATGAGGCCTATCAGCTTTTTGCACAGTTTTGCCAAATTTGACAGAGAGGTAGAGGTCCAAAAGCTTATTAAGTACGTTTATCTTTTGTGAAAGCACAAGGCTGATTAGAGACAAGAGATCCAGTTAGTTTTATCACTGAGGGAAAGACTAATCTCAGCTTTTGCTAGACACCATAGCATCCACACAGGACAGAGTCATTTCAAATGCCCCAACAACAAACAAAACTTTAATCAGAGTTTTCAACCAATTCAACCAAGAAATAACAAGCCATAGTTAACGAGACTACTGCTCACAGGAGTTCTTGTTTCTTTAATGTTTAGAACCAGCGATAGCTGCAGTTTAGAAAATCCCAAAGCCTTGTATCTGCTCTCAGGCTCCTATGAATATTGTGTAAATTCAGGGAGCACAGACTGACCAAATGGCTATTAATATATATATAAAATGGTCCAGCTACACCCCATGATCTAGGAATTCCTGGTGAATCACTTTGCACATACACCCTGCTCCTTAGGGGTTTTTCTGCAACATGCCGTTGCCAGAGACAGAAACCTGAGCTATCTGGACCTTTGATTAGACCCCATTCAGCTGCATTAAGGCTCTTATCCTTTGCGAATTCTGGATAATTACTTTAATCATAATTAAATTTCACTGACCTCTCTTCCAAGAAAAACTCAGCCATTTGCTATCCCTTCCCTTAAATGAAATGGTGTCTGCATTTCATAATATTAAATAATGGTTTGATCAAACTCCCTGATTTCTTTCCTACAAGAGTTATTCCATTGGCACAGAATACACACGGGATGAAATACAATTCTGCTAATGAGATGATTAAGTTAAGCACAAGCTGATTGAAATTTTAAATGTCTGAGCCTGAATGGGGACTTCTCAGTCCACTTAAACTGACTCTCTAGAGAGTTTAGGCAGTCAACAGACAAATGCAGAGGAAGATCTCGTTCTATTACACCTCCCTCCTCCTGCAGCACAGCGCTGTGCCCCTTTTTGTTAATATAAGTAAATTTAAAAACACTCCATTAGAATCAATGTCAGTTTTTCATATCAATATGGGTTCTGTTCCTAGCAAGAGAGAGAAATGGAAAAAAAAAGGGGGAAAGAAGAAAGGAAGGAAAGCAAGCAGGGCCAGAGCTGACACCAGGGACCTTGATTCCATTCACTGCAAAAATTAAGGGCAGGTGTAATTCCCTTTGCTTTACTCATATTAAAAAAGTGAAGTGCTAGCTCTCTCACATTCTTCCTTCTTCTTTTCCTGATGCTCTCAGAGACTTCTATCTTTAGTTAGTTGCCTTCACCATAAGTTTCTTTCAATTGTAATTGGATGATCTTCTAGATTCTGGGGGACAACTCTGTCACAGGAATTCCTGGGAATATAACCCCTATTTGATGAAACTAAGAGCTGCTAAATTAACAAAGGACTGACTATGGATATGATTCTTTGTTCATAGTCAAAATTCTGTTCTAACAGCAACTATTTTTAAGGAACTCTATAAGAAAATAGGTAGGCTTGTACATTCAAGCTCTTGTATTTTATCTTCTGCCAAATAAGAGTCTGTACTTACGAATATTGTTTTTCTCTGCGTCTCTGAGAATGTGAATCTTAGCCTGCATGCCTGCTACCCTCAGCCTTAGAGATTCCAAATGTCTAGACACCACTTGAACTGATTTCCCCAAACCGTTTTTATTTTTGCACTGTGTGCATGTGACTTATAATCACATGAAAAAATCCCTACAGGTAACAGCACCCTCCCAACCAGGTGGGCTCTGGCTGCAGCCAGCCTACAAAGGACATTCTCATATCTCCAAAATCACAATCCACTGGAGCTAGAGTGACCACATACTCTACTGCAAGAGTGAGATGGCCACAATGACCATAGCATCAGATGAAGTAAATCACCCTCCTGATCACAGCAAGTGTTTCAGGCTTCTCTAAGGACTTCACTAGAGTTGAGCACGTGGCCTGCTTACAGGCAAAAGCCTCCAGCAGAGGCTTGTAAAGGAATGAATTCAGGTGTCTGAGAGTGAAATCATCTGGAGAAAGACAGCAGC
The DNA here is from genome assembly GCF_963921805.1 of Phalacrocorax carbo. Taxonomy (NCBI): domain Eukaryota; kingdom Metazoa; phylum Chordata; class Aves; order Suliformes; family Phalacrocoracidae; genus Phalacrocorax; species Phalacrocorax carbo. The sequence continues at coordinate 23,512,789 of NC_087513.1, read as the reverse complement.
TGGAAGGCCATCTGGGGCTCTGACAGGATGGATGGGATACAACTTATGGCATCTTATATTACAGAATTCTTTCTCTGTCCTTCATCCTTAATTCCCCATTATCATCAACGAACTGTATCTCTTGTTTCCTTCTTCCCCCCCTTTCTTGCTCTGAAAGACTGTCATGAGGAAGCATATGAGAAATTAAGGCGCTTTTTTTCCACCTCAAAGATCCTGTGGTAGCATCTGTAGTGCTTTCATTTCATCTAGTACTTTGCCATCAGCTTTGCGACTATGATCTCTGTCTCTACTTTCATACAAGCACCATTCTGCTTCCCACCACCACCTCAAATATGTATGCATACGTATCCTAAGTTTGGCAACTCAACATAATGAATCAAATACCCTATGAAAGCAAGAATGAGTCAGTTCTTGGAGAATATAACACAGGATATGGCATCTAAAACTAAATCAGAAGTAACTAACACTGCAGCAAAAAATTCTGGCAACTAGCTTAAACTATGAAAATAGTGTAAGTCCACAAGACACCTTTACTTGCTTTCTATTCATAAGTCTGCCATGGATGGACAAATACCAGCTTTATTTCTGCCTTCCAAAAGTTCTTTTACTTTGATAACTGTGCTTCCCTTGTTAGATGACAGCAATCACAAATCAAGTAGTTAAACCTAAAATTTATTTTTATAATGAACTTACATTAGATCAAAATATAGCTGAATATATGCCCTTTTAGCATTGTTGCTGTGTCCATTATCTTAGTCCTACAGAACTTCAGAGAAAGATCCAGTGGTATCAGGATTACTTTAATACACAAATCATAGGTTCTTGCCCTCCATCCCCTCACATTGCCTCTGCAATGGAATGATTGCTTTCACTTCCATTTGGTGAGCAATGAACAATAGTTTCTGTAAGAATAAAAAGTTGATTAATCTAATTAATCAGGGAAAGGCTGAGGCTCATCTTGGTCGCTCATCATGCTGGCTGTTAGTGGGTGTTAGCGGCATCGGTCTTATTTTTATTCCTCCACTATCTAAAATCTATTTATTCACATGCATGGAAAGGAATGAATTAGAACAGTGGGAAATTCAGTGCTTGTAGAAGTGGAGAATTAGTAATGTTGGGTAAGCAAAAGCAATAGCGCTGTGTAAACTCTCTCACAATGCTCTCAACTGCACACAGCACAGATTGCTAAAAAGGTGAATTGTGAAGATCTCATAATATTGGAATACCTCCTTACAGGAAGGTATTCCTGTAAGGCTCTTTTGAATCAACAACTAAGACTTGACCGCACTTGCAGAAGTGAATGTTTGGTATTACATATACCTATTTATTGTCTATGTTCTGGGTTTTTTAGTTAATTAACCAAAAGTCCACAAAAGCAGTCACCAAGGTGAAATCCGATCTGCCCTACTGTCCACAAAGTGTTTCAACTGAAAACTTTTATACTGGAAAAAGTGACTTAGCCTAGAATACACCCCAAAGTTAGAAGATCTGCATTCTTAGTTGTATTTGAAAGTCATATCTCATAACTGGAGTGGAAACAATATTTGTGGATGTATTGCATTTCTGTCAGTTAAGAGGGAGTGAGCTAGAGCATAAGGGTGTCGTGCACCACCAAAAGGAACGTTTAGCAAAGACTTGTGATTTCCTTTGAATAAATCTATTTAAGGTGGAATAAAGTTTCAGAGTCGTCAATCAGAATACCATCCAAAAGAAGTGGGAAATTCATGGCTTAAGAAAAAAAAAAATAAATTATTTGTTGGGGCATACGGAAGCCAAGCTCGGCTCTCAAGCTTGGAGCCTGTGCAACAGTTCTCTCCCCAGAGCCTGAGCAAAACCTAAGAACAACACAGCAGGCGAAGGGATCATCCAGGTTTCTGAGTCAGATCTCACACTGTCTCAAGCAAACACATTGAACAGTCCCTTTTATAAACTGATCAAGGTCCATTCTTGAAATCTGTTTTGTTTTCCTTCCCATTAATAAATTAAATCAAATTGGGCAGAATTTGGGGGCTTACTTCCCTGTTCAGCAAAACACTAGGCTGCCTAGGGTATCACTCCCTAAGAAAACATAACTACATTTTGTTAAGTACTTTATTAATCTGAACATAATGCAAACTAAAGGCTGATAATAGACAACAGAAGAATTCCACTTCGCATTTTTCCTTTGCTCATGTTCTTTCTTCCCTTTCATTTCTGATTTTCCCTTTTTTCTTCTGTGTATACTCTCTGTAATTGGACTAGGAAAATAATATATTTGGACACGATGTATTTTACCTTTTAAGCCTGTACATAATCTCTCTCTCTCACACAAGTTTTTCTATGCCTGTATAACAACGGAAATAACGAATGAGCAAAAAGAATTATTTAGAAGGAAACAGAAGGCAGCTCTCTACCCACCACACAAGTCCTTGAATGCCTTTCACCACTCCTCCTGAGAGGGACGTGAGGTGCAGGTAGCCCAGAGGGGCTTGTCACAAGCTTGCAATGCCTGTGGCAAGTGCACATATGGGAACTGATGCTCTTCCATCAATAACACATTTCCCGAACACATCCAAATGTCCTTCTTTCAGAAAACTGTCTCCTTTGTAATTGTTTATCACAGAAAGACAAAGGAAGCTAAGACAACTCCAGTTAAACTGACCTTAGTTAACGAACCTTATAATATCATAGACATTACTGTGGAAAACTGGCCATTACCATTACTCTCTAATTGGAAAGTCATTCTACATCTGAATTGAACATGCTCCATCACTCGAAATGCCCCTCTCCCCCATGCTCAGACTCTACCACATGGGAAGAAATTAATCTTCAGAGTCCCATGACTTTAACAGCCTCTTTACAGACATCACTGTTAACACTGTTTAGTGTACATCTGATTAACTAAAATATCAAAACGATGAAGGGATTTAATCATTAAATGTCCATTAACTTCAATAAGAGGTCCATAACTAAGTCTGTAAAAACTTGTGCCACCAATACCATTCTGTAGGTTACTTTTTTTTATTTTTAAGCCAAATTCTTTGCACTTAACTGGAGGAAAAAGGAAAAAAATCCCATATTTTGCATATGTTTTAAGTCAGAAAGAATATCTTCAGGTTGTCTTCAACATCTCAGTTCCGTGAAAGGGAAATTATACTTCCTAAAGCAAATGAATCTGGAAAAAAAAAATTAAAAACTTTAACCAATTAAAATAATTTAACTTAAATTAAATAATATTTCTACCTCCTGAATAAGCTCTGAAAGGATTTAATCCGTAAAATACTACAATATAATGGAAGTAATTATGAGGTTTGACAATTCTTATAAATTGAGCAGTGTGATTATCTGCACTTCATTAAGTGCATTAACATGTTGGGTAAAATACTTATAATCGTATCACTCAATTTACTGGCCTTAGCAAATGTTGTACTGCATCTCACAGCAAATCCAATACGCTAGCAAAATATATTACAATACACCTTCTGGACCGTACATAAAAGCACTGCCCTCTTCTGGCTAGTACCTGAACATAGTAGTGAAGGGGGTCTCTGGCTTATGGGTTTGAGCTTTATTCCCACCATGCATGGGAAACTCTAAAAAGTTGTTATATGCAGCAGGGACAGCACTGAAGTCCTGGGCAGGCTCTGTTGAGTTATACGGCCTCTCATTCTACCATGAAAGCCTGCTTTCATGCCAAAACTTGAACTTTAATAAAAATGGAGGTTATTTTTTGCCTGGGACTGCACAACACCACTCTCTCTCATCCTTCTGGGGTCCTTCTAGGAAAGCTGCCACTATGGGTTTCTCTGCATCCCAGGTAGCACTGGTGAAGTTCAATAACATGTAATTCTCTCAAAGGTTATAGACTCTCTTAGAAGTTCTGCGTTGTGCATTCTGTTTTAAAGGGAGTAGGCTGTGCAGAAGAGAAATACAAAGACACACACAGACACCCTCAAAATAAAGGAAAAGAAGTAAAGAGGAAAATAGGAATGCCTGCAAAAATAAACAAATTCTCCACAAACTTAGTTCAGACTTTTTCTTTCCATTTTGAAAGAAAGCAGATCTTGCCTTAATACTCCTGAAAACAGGTGTGGATGTTCTTAATTTAGAGAGCATTTACATCCATGGGATTAATGACATCTTGCAAATGTCATTGATCATTTAATGGCAATTAACCATTGCCAGCATAAATGTTTGCAGAAATCACTGACGTGGTGGGATAGTTTTGTTTTTCTTGTCCGCTCCCCCCGCTAAACATTTGCAAATTCCATTGGTGTGTGCAATTCAATGAACTCAGTTCTCAGTTTGGAATTTTATTACTGCTGTGTTCTTTTGTTTACAAAGGTTTCAGAATTTTGCTCCCCTTTCTATGACCAATCACGGCAATTTGGCAAGCAACCCAAGGAGAAGATGACTTATGAAGGCATGTGATGGGTATTCTGCATTTCTGTATAGTTTGCTTAGTATGTATGTGGCAGGAAGTTTTCTGGACGCATACAGCCACAGCAATATATAGGGATTTTTCTGCATGACACCTCTGCTACTCAAGGGTATTGTTTTGCAACTCATTCTCTTGATTAATTGTCTAGTCAAAATATCCTGCTTTAATTAACAATGATAAGAGACTGGCATTTTTGTTAGAATTTCAGCATTAAAACAATTAAGTCTATTTCAGCATCTTCTAAAAAGTGATGAAAAGTTACTAACCATTCTGTATTGAAGAAATGCTAAAAAGCAGAGGAACAAGCAACACTATTTCCATCACAGAAAGCCCTTGAGAGGACAGAGTTTTGACCTAAGAAATAGTTTGTTTTCTAATAAGAGAAAAAAAAATTTCTTTTTTATAATCCGTAAGGTTTCACAATATGATATTTCTGCCATCCCAATTTATAGTGGTGGTATCACAGCTTGTAATTTGCATAAAAGTCATGCATTTCTAACAGAAAAAAATTCAATGTAGGAGTCTTTCCAACTATTAGTGAAGCATACACATATGCCTGTTTTTTTTCTGGAATGAGTAAGAGTAATTCTTTGAAATATTCTTTTCTTTGAACAAAATTCTTTGGAGATTTGTGGGCAGTTCATTAGGTAACAGAACCGAAGGAATGACTTGTAGCTGACTAAAAGGGTTACCCCAGTCTGAACATATGCAGATTCATACAAGCATCCAAGAGGGATCTGTTACTGTTAAGCTACTCCACTGCAAGTTTAATAGCAAACGTGTGCTTACTGTGACTCAGTGCACAGCATGGCCCACCGCCGTTCAACACAAGAAAGATTATAAATAAAATTAAGACAAGAATGCAGCTTTGACATTTCCAGTCAGACGGTCTTAGCTTGTAATATTGCAAGAATATTGTCAGCACTGTAACAATCAACTCCTTCAACTCTTCTACATCATGCAGATGAGCAAAGCTCAAGTGTCTTGTATTAGCATAGCATATTAAAAATAGCAGTCAGTGACAACTGCAAACTGTTGTTTCTCATACAGGCCCTGGATGCTTCTGTACTGAGGGGTTGAGGGAGGAGGAAAGGTTAGAACAAGGAGGGAAAGTCATAAAGAAATAAAACAAGCAGTGAAGATCCTACTGATAAGTCCCAGAACATGGTGGCTTTTATCATAATGGAAAAGAATGACAGTGGGCATCTCTTTAGTAGGCCAAGGTTTGTTTTTCTTTACACAATCCTTTTTTATCTCCTAGACCCCCCAAAAAAAATCCCAATTATAATAGTAAGTTTGGTAAGTCCTAATATGTTTTTCAGTCTTAAAACATCTGCCATGAAGCTATAACAGACTGAGGAGGCTTGACTATGTATATAACCTACTAGTGAGGATATAGTCATATATGTCACAGCACAGTACATAACATAATGTGCATAAAGTCACATGTCATGTTATGTAAACACACAGAATAATGAATTGTTATTTTCCTGCTTTGCTTTCCCTTCAGAGAAAACAAACAAACAAACAACCCACCACTGTCTGCTTTAACAGCCTCCTAGATCTCGGTAGAACTCCCCAGAAAAGTAGACTATATATCATGTACATACACTATTTATTAATTATTCTCAAAACAGGATTTGACCTAAGGAAGGAAGGAAAGCTGATTCTTGGGTAGCATTAACTTTATGATTTTTTTTTTCTGACAGATATTACCATTTATCCAAAATTGATTAAAATCTTCAAAACAAACAGTTTCAATTGTATTTTTTCATTTTTTCTTTTTAATATCAGAAGACATAATTGCAAAGACATTAGATGAAACACTCATTTTCTGCTTCATTTTACAGCTTTTTAAAAGTAAAATTATACTGAAATCTGAACAAAACATGCTTCAGCTGAACTGTAATGTAGAAATTCATACAAAAAATGTAATGCAATTTTCCTCTGTCTCAATTCATAAGGAAATTAACAGATGTCTAAAGTTCTAAAGAAAGATGATTCCAAGTTTTATTTAGGGCTAATCTAATACTTGAAAGACTTTAGTTCCCTGTACATGGGCTTTCTGTGTGACTGAGTCAGTGGCTTCACGTAGAGTTGGATGATAGCAAGAATTGAACTTAGCACTTTTTAAAAGTTACTAAACTTCACCCTCAAACTACAAGCACTATTGGCTCAGTAACAGATAGTATGATCCTACGTAATATGGAAATGTATCAGTTTAAACCACCTTGAAGAATAAATGCATTCAAGAGGGCTATATAGTCATGCTAGATACATTTATAAGGTAAGTTGAAATCTCTCTGCATTCTGCTATTATTAGTACTTCTATAGAAAATAACAGTAGTTTACTACCCAAACATATTTATCAGTCTTGCATAAAGAATATTAAAGTTGATAACAGCATTTCTAGAATAAAGACTTCAGGAACTTGGGATCAATAGGCAGAAACTGGGGGCATGCGGAGAGGGAAGGGACCCCTATGGATCAAAAACAATAAATAGAAAGAAACAGTCAAAATTCAGCACTGGAAAAGGCTACCAAATGTGTGCTCTAGAACTGCCTACTAGGGCTTGTTTTGTATAACACAATGCCCTTCACAAAAGGGAGCGGGAGTATATTGAGCAGAAAGATTGAAAATTTGAAGACAGTATAAAATTATTTGAAATAAACAAGAGCAGAGAGAGGAGAGAGAGTATTCAGAAAGCTAGATAAACAAGTATATCAGAGAAAAATGTTGACTATTGACAAATGCAAGGGAGCACACTCTGGCAGGAATACCTGGAATTGTTCACACACATCATTGAGTTCTAAATCAGCTGTAGCCATTTGTTAATAAACCTTGAGTGTCAGAACAGATAGCTTTTGGAACTAATTTGCTTGATACCCAGCAGCCAACAGAAAAAGCTTACAATTTGTCAACATGTATAAAGAATGGGACTGAGAATAAAAATGAGATTACAATGACACTGCATAAATCAATAGTAAGGTTTTACTTGGACAGTTCAGTCATGGCTACACAGCTTAACAGAGATACAAATGAAGTAAGGGATCGAGAAACTGATGGCAAAAAACTATTAAACTGCAATTACTTCATATCTTCTAACCCAGAATTAAGATAAGTAAGAAGGCATGCTATGAAGGAGGTTGACTGGATTCTCCTGCATACCTTTCATAGCTTCAAAACAAGAGGACATTCAATGAGTGAGGTTAAAATGATAACAAGAAGAAATCATAAAGGATATAAATTTTCATGCTTCAGGAAACCTAAGCATCAACCACAAATACCCAGGGTTACAGAACACTCCTTGGATAGGCAATTCTGGCAGTGACTGTTAAGTAAGATTTTGGTATCTTTCTATCCCATGTAATTGGGCCGCCGCTGGAGACAAGATATTGACCAGCAGTGTCTGACTCCGTCTGACAGTTCCAGTGCTTCATTGTTTAAACTGCAGCCACAGATCATGAAAGAGCTGATACTAAGTGTATAGTGCTAATATTCAATCATGCCACATTTCTCCCACGTGACTTTTAAGAGGTACAGTTCTCCACGTTGAAAGCAAAGCTGCAAAAATGCTGAACATTTAAAACTACTAGAAACTATTTGAAGACAGAAGGACTCTCAGGCAGAAAAATGCAATTTCCTCAGCAAACTCAAGAGCCAGGAACTTCTCTTTACCATGTGTAACTTCTTAATGTGAATGAGACTACTGACTCTAGACCAGTGAAGCACAGCCAAGATCACAATTCAAATACTGTGAACCCTTTGACATATTAACAAAAAAGAACATGTAAATACAGCCCAAGCCCATGTTACCATGCTCCTTCCTGTCATATTTGCTCAGATGGTGCCCTTAAGTGCAGGCTTTCCTTACAAAAATCTGTGCACAGTGGGAAATCAAAACCATTAAATGTTATGTTGGCGAAGTTCACTCACACAGATTCTGATCAAGGATATGCCATGGTCTGCATATAAGATCCCTGATTCAAGTTGGACTTGCAACAATCATTTGCACCACCGCAATAAAAAAGGTGCCATGCTGAATTTAGTGTGAAGATAAACTTTCTGCAGAAGTGACAATAACAGAAGTTTATAAAATATAAAGGACAAAGGAGCGCTTAGTTCTTGATAAACGAGAAAAAAAACCTCGCTCATTGTAGATTCTGTGAAGAATCTGGGGCTTATTAATGACAGTTGTTTGGGGTTTGGGGTTTTTTTTGGTTTTTTTGTTGTTGTTGTTGTTGTTGTTGTTGTTGCTGGTTTTTGTTTTTTAAACAAGTTAAGCGCAACTACCATAGGAATTGAGCTGTCATAGTTTCCCATAGTTCTCCTCTGTCTTGCACAACAGTTAAATCATAATGCAAAAACCAAACATAGGCAGCTTTATTCAGACTGCAAATCACATTGCGTGTCCTTGATGCTTTCCCTTCTAGTATCCCCTTTAGACATACTTTCATTTATAACCAGAATATCCACTGGGATTAACTCTGTTGAAATTCACTTCCTGTTAAAGGGATTGTGTGAAATTTGGTCATAAACAACTAGAATGGCTACTTTTTGATTTAGACATTTCCTAAGTTTGCTTTCATGAGAGCTTTTTCATAATGTGTGAATTATTTGCTCTGGGACTCCACCTTAGCAAAAGTGAGTCACAGAATCTAAGAGAAGCTACAGCTCCACAGTAATACCTACTAATACACAGAAAAGCAGCACTTGAGAAATTGCATTTCTGTCATTGCAATGATCTGACAGTATATTAATACCTATATATTTATCCTACCTTTTATTTCAGAAATGTTAGTAACAGTTTATATGTCCAGAAATCACCCTTACAATCATAGAGGTCTCAAACATAGTACAGACTACAGTTTAAGCAGTAATTTCTAAATTTGGCCCAATATTTTGTAGTGAACTTCTATTTAGAAAGAATTCTCTTATTGATTTAAACTCCAAATAAATATACCAGTATACCCTAGTATTTTTTAAATGCTTAGTCACATCTGATATTAAAATGTACACCTTACATCATATTTGAAATAGTTTCCCTTAAACTACTGGCTTCAGTTTATAGACCCTGAAACTTGTAATCCCCAACTACTGCTGCAGAGCATTCTGCATTTGAAAAACCACTTCATGAGAATGCATATTCATTATGAACACCACACTGTATTTCAACAAAAGTATGCTTTTAATCTAATAAGATTGCTTTCTTAAAATTAGCATCAACACATTTATAATTTTGTTTGCATTTTTACATTTAAAAACTTTTAACTAGGTATCATGACTAAGTTAAAATGTTCTACTAATAAGCCATTGCACTAAAAGCACTACTGAAATAAAAATTTCTTTCCTGGACATTTTTATTATTCTTTGAATTTGTGCCCACAACCAATGCAAAGATCTTGTGTTCATGTGAAGTAAAAAGAAAAAAAAACATCATATAGTCCAATGACTTCTATAGTACATATAGGAGCAAGTTAAAAATATGAGTATACACATAAAGGTACAGAGGTCTTTCATATTATAATAAGCTTTTAACATTTACTTTTCAGAGTTTTCTAAATGTTCTAAATTCACCACGGTAGGCATCACTGTGGAAACATACCGGTCCTTGCTCTGAGGAGCTTATTTGTCTCAACTGTCCAAGAGCTGACAGTTATAAGGAAAATGAAATCAGCTTCAGACTCAGAAGACATTCAATATCACAGCTATTTGCTAACTGTACTACATAAAAATAGCTAATGAACTCAGTCTTGTCCACTGTTCACACCCCAGCTGGCATGAGACAATAAATATCAGTCGGCCAAACCAGGAAGCGTGAGGTCTTCCTACTCCAAGCTTAGTTGGCAGCCTCAGAGACAACCTTCCTGTGCATCTAATCCTTTGCTAAACCCCGTGAGATTCAAGGAAGTATTCACTGACTTCTTTCAGTTTCAAGCACATAGAGAAGTCCCTATTTCTTGTCCAGGACTTCCTTCCAGAATCAAACTGCGAACTGTCTTCTGTGGAATAAAAATAATTTGTACAAGCAGGGGAACAAGAGGAAGCGTTTAGCATACAGGCATATCCCTTGTTGTATCTACCCCTAGATCCAGACTAAAGCCTCCTTGGGACCCCCTTTGCCAACTCTCATAACTACTTAGTTCACTCCGGAAGTATTAAAGTATAATGGTGGTTTCAAATATGTGACAACATTGCTTAGACAATCCATGAAAAAAAATTATATTTTCTGTAAATTACTTAGGCTTCTTTGTAACTCTGGCATTTTTTTTGTCATAATACCTTACAAGCACCCCTATGAGAGATATTATTGCTTGAATTGGCCACAAAAATGAGAAATCTGAACAGCATACAACTCTCTCAGGCTTATCAGTGAATCTGTGCTATGCTGGTTAAGGAAACAAGGTTGGCTATGCAACTTTTGCCACTATGGTCAACCGCATGGTACATACTCCTTGGGACAGGTACAAAACCCAGTTCTAGAGTAGCTTTCCGCCTTCCCCCCCGCCCCTCCACTGTAGCTAGTGAGCTTTATACAGGAGGTTTAAAAAGTATCTCATCTAAGTGACTGAAGAAACCCCTCAAGAGCTGTTAAAGATAAAGTCCCTCTTTGAACAATCCCTGGCGGGTCAGAGAGCATACCAGGAAAGTACCACTGTATGCTTGCTGCTCTAAGCTACCTCCCTAAAACTATAGAAAAAAACCATAGAATTAAACTGAAGCATATGATATTGATTAGCACCACTGAGAGAAATTAAAATGGTCCCTCATCATAAATCCCTAAAAACTACACTGTTCTTTATCAGGTACTAATTGGTACAAATATTAAAAACTAGAGGAATAATTTTCAAGCTTTTGCAATATTAATACACCTACCATCTGTTTTTGTAATTTTTCAAACATTACTTTGAAGCTCCTGTAGCCAATTATATAGTGTTATTATTAATTACAGCTTGCAGCTTGAAATACAGTGTTATCAATAGAGTTCAGCTGCATAAATATAAAAGTAAAACTTAAAATTGAATTAAACTGTTTCCCCTTTGTGAAGGTATGTTAGAATATTATTAGTTGTGAAAATTAATTTGTTAAGCTTGAAACCAGTCTTTAAAGCAGAAATATCTCTGGGAAAAAGGTTACATTTCATGTATCGTATTTCTTCAGTCTTCATGTTGCAAGACTTTTTAAACTATTAAATAACATCTGGGGGGGGGGAGACAAAAAAAAGGAAACTGTATTCATCAGCTTAATGATATACAAAAAGCTTTAGGTTTATATCAAAGGTATACAAAGATTACTGCAGGAAATGTGAATTAACAGCAGTCCATCTTATTTATTTCTAAATTATCAATTAATAATCTAAGTGGAGAGGAGAAGTTACATACCCTTAAGTATTATTATTCTCCTCAACCCTCCCTCCCCACTCCTGACTAAACCTCACTCTATCTATTTAAAACTTTAGGCATCGAAAAGATGTTAAAGGTAAGAAGTAACCCCATAATTTGGAGAAAAGCAGAGATACAATGCATAAATGTAGACACAAAAAACAAGAGGCAAAGAGGACCTAAGAATTATGGCAAAGAATTGTTACAGACCATTCTTTATGTAAACAAAATATTGCTAACTACGTTGAAGTCTGAAACATTTTAAATAAAGCTACTGTAGCATTCATTCAGTATATGTATTCATTACAATTAGGTATATAGTTATCAATGTGACTGTAATGGTAAAATATTATGAATGATCATAAAGTAACTGTGGTCCCTTCTCAGAAAAATACTATTAACTGCAATATACCAGGATAAAAGGAGTAGGTAAAACTACAAACCCTGCCCCTAAAAACAGGCATTCAAGGGTATACGCTGATATCAAGTACGTTGTTCTCTTCTGGGGTAAAGCTGCTACGAAGTAATGCCATTTTGGCTCAAATATCTGGTCCTAAATCCTCTTTGCTGTCTTTGCTGACTTACAAGGAAAAAACAGGCAAGCAATGCTGGAGTTCCTCACCTATTAATGACTGGCTGCGGTCCCCTGCCTTTATAATTTTTACCTCCTCTTCTGACACTTTCATAAGTGTTTCACTGCCAGTACCCGTCAGCGCTTGTGTCAGTTTTTCACTGACCACTAGTGGAGATAAAATCTGTCACATAGCATTTCATATACTATTTGTGGATTTGTTACATTTTCCAGTACAAACCTTGCACTAACTAAGTAAGTATTCTGAGCCCAGAGAGATTCTTCTGAGCCAAATGTTTTTGTATTCTGTAAAAAAGTGAAAGGGATCGCATGATTTTCTCTCTGATGGTAAATTCATCTGGCATCTAATAGTAGGGGGAATGAACCATTAAAAGAAGTCTGATTAGAGACTATCCAACATTTATTTTGTCAAACCTCATTAACAGCAAAGTAAATAGAAAAGCAATATTCAGCATGACAGTTTAATGAGGACTTGGTAAAATGTGCTTCTTTCTTTTCCTCTTTTTAGTTTCTCTTGGTGAGTCAAGTTTCTCTCAGTTTAATGCCTAAAGCCTTAAGCGTTATCATTCTGTATGAATTCATTCCTTTGGCCAATGTACCAAAACGATTTGATCATGATGCCAAAATGCTTATAGTGATATCATTGATTAACTTTGCAATGGAAGCAGAAAATTCTATAAATTTAATCATTGTCTTCAAACAATAATGCATGGAAGAAGGCATTGGAATAAGTGCCATTCCCTATTCTCCTTACAATCATTGTCATGTAAAATATTTAATTTCCAGCTATGCTTTGTCCCAGACAGGATCTTTGTCATTAAAATGAGAGCAGATTCTGATATGTAATATATTCTGTGACATGTCAGGGTGGCACCACTTTGACCTTTTTAGTATTCCACATTTCATTTGGGAGCCTGTTCCTTCCTTTCTGCTTCTGTTACTGATCAAGAAATAGAAGTTGAATAGAGGGCCAATCAAACTGAAAATTAGAGGCAAAGAGTCAAGCTCATGATAAATAAGTACCTGAAACTGTAAGTGCATGATATTAACCTCTACTTTAAAAATATTTAAAACCCTATCCCTTCTTAATTCTTAACTGACTGAAGAAAACTTTAAAAAACCAAACAAACAAGAAAAAAGCAAAAGAACCATACACAAGAAAATAAACATGACAAAACAAACATGCCAAAAAAACCAAGGTTTCCTACTTATATTTTCAAAACATCTATCTCACATGTCCTCTCAGGCACTGAACTTTTTTCGGAAATGAACATATCAGTTTCTTTCATGTTCTTTCCTCAAACATATTGCTTTCCATTATGCTAATCTTCACATTCATTTTGCTTCCAGTTGTTGGTTACTTATCTTAAGCAAGATGTAAAGTACTCAGAAAGGAGCCGAGCTGTCCTATGTGTTTGCATGCCAGAAGCACAGGAGGAGCAAAGTCCTGACTAGGTTCTCCTAACACACAGTTTATTAACACAGAGCTGGTAAGTTTGATGCTTCGTGTGCAGCCTTATACTATGTGATGATTTTTATAAACCTACCTAGACCCTATATCTCAGACCTCATAATTAGCTGCTATTCAAACTTTCAATTTCAAAAGCATTTCCAGCCCTATGGTTCAGGTGAAAAGTCTGAGGAGAGTGGATAATAGAATCAGGCTGGAAGTGACATTAAGAAATCATCCAATCCACCTCCCAGCCCCAAGGAAGAACTAAGTACACTTATATAATCCCTAGGCAGGTGTTTGTCTAATGCATTCTCCCAGATCCTCAGCAAAGGAGGCTCCAAAATGTCCCCAGGCAAGCTGGTCTAATGCTTTAATGTCTTAACCATTAAAAGGGGCTTTCTCCAAATCTAAACGGAATCATGCTACAGATTAATTCCATTACTTCTGTTCACATACACTGTATTCCAATGAACAAGTGGTCCCCTACCTTTCTGTAAAAGCCATTTGTCTATTTGAAAACATTGCTTTCCATCACCTTCCCTTCTTAGTCAACACTTCTTCAGGCTAGCAAACCACCTTGCTCAGTTGCACCTCACATACCACCTTTTCAAGATTTGTGATTGCCTTTGTTCCCACTTGCGGAGCCTCTCACCTTTTGTGAGGTGAGGGTAAAAACCTGTACTGCGTCAAAATGAGGTTTCACAATTAGCAGGCAAATTGGAGCATTACTCAAATTAATTTACAGATGGTATGCCCATCTGCATGTTCCAGTAAAGCATGAGGCATATAGGCAGGCTATAACTTACTATCATGCTCAGATCCTTTTTATCTGACCAGTCTTTCTGTATTCCTCATTGTACAGATCCTTCTTGCTGAAACACAATGCCTTGCATTTGACTCTTGAAATGCACACTGTTTTTTTCAGACCATATCTTCAGTTTTGGACTCTTAAGAATCTCTTCCAATACACTCCTAGTCCTTCGCAGCTTGAAGTCACCTCCGGATTTTACAAGCATATCTTTCATTCCAAGTCCATCTGGGCTAAACATGAAAATATTGGCTAGTACCTGATCCAGCATAAACACCTGCCAAATACCACAAAAACATTCTTCCTTTTAAATAGAAACCATTGTTAATTAGATTCTGAGCAAGGTTTTCTAAATAGGTCTGCATCCAGCCTATGATATTTTCACCTAGATCACAATTCCCAAATTTGCTCCAGAGAATACTGTATGTGACAGTTGAGATAACACTACTAAATTCAAGAGACATGACATCAAGTGCTTCTTCTCCAGCTATAAAGCTGTTATCCTGTCAAAGAAAATTATTAGGTGGCTTTGATACTATTTGTTCTTGACAATTCTGCACTGGCTATTGATCATGTCCCTGTAGTTACATATGATTTACCTGATTCTTTATTTCAACATTTTTCTAGGAATTAAAATTACTTGTCTGCCCTGCCTCCCCTCTGCTTTCCTTCTTCAGAACCATACAAGTCCTTGATACTCATAATAGTTAGCAAGTTGCTATGAGCACAGAGGTTATTAAAATCAAGTGCTCTACTAGAGTACCTAAGTCATAAGAGGGAAAAAAAAAAGACAAAAAAAAAAAAAAGAAAAAGGGAAAAAGAATGGGGGGGAAGAAAAGGGGAAAAATGGAATGAAAAAAAAAAACAAACAACCACAAATCACCATTTTTTATGCTTCTTGGTGTTACACAGACCTTGTAATGTTTAGGACACCCATTCATTATCTTAATTGCTTTGGATTCACAATCAGCGAATTATTATTCACAATAATATTTATTTAACTAATCTTATTAATATTAAATTTTTAGCAAATGACAATGGTCGTCTTTTATTCTAGGATTGATCCAGATCCAAGTGACTCAAACACAAATCACTGTGATTATACTGAAATCACAGTTGTTCTTGCCCCCATCTGAAGAACTCTCATATTTCTGGAAATCAAAAACAGTAAAAAAGTCCTGAGCACTTTATTTGTCTACTTTCAGGACTCAGCATAACTAGCTGGGCTGCAGATGTTTTCAAGAAAAAGTGATTTTCAGCCAAAAAACCACTCAGTGACTATCTGGGGCAGCCAATCTGCTCAATGCTGTATTTGACACAACAGATAAATCTTCTCTTTTAGATATGAACTGTGGAAGAATTATCCATGCCTTTGCTAAGTCCAGATAAAACCATTGTATTGCAGTCAGCCTTGGCTCTCCCGTGAAGACATCTAGGATCTGACAGCATTGATTAGAAGCTAAAACAGAATATTTATTAGTTAAGTGATTGAGCATATTGTACACACCGGTTCCTTAATGGCATGAATTGCTTCATTTTTGTCCTACTGCCAAATAGTTGTGAGTAATCAGTAACCTTTATGGTTCAAGCATAAGTACTTGAGACACACATGTGCCTTCCTGTATGACTGAGATGGTCTCTATATTTACATACAGTTTTTGAAAATGGAATACATTATCACATTTTCTCACCCAAGCTGACTTGAAACAACCAGACTTCATATGTACATGCCCTGAAAGTCAAGTCCAGTAGATTAATCCAGACTTTCTGAGGAAGGACAGGAAGGCTGTCTGTAATTTTTTTTTAAGGGTATTATTTTGTGTCATTTAACAATGTACTTAGTGAAAGACCAGTTCCATCCTTTTTCAAACCACCTGCTATTCATCAACTTATTCCTTGGTGTCCAAAAGCTACTGCTCCTGATAACTAACTGGAGTGGGGGGTGAGGGGAAGGCAGAATCCAAGGGACTTAAATATACTTCCCATAATAATGCCTATATTTATATAGCACATTTCATCCTGAAGGAAAACCAACAAGGATATGTCTTTGTACTTTACAAATGTTTTGTTGCTTTTCAAATTCACCAAAATTAAAAACCCTAGATTTATCAGTGCTGGACCATGGAAAATGATGTCTCATTGGATTATGATTTTCCTAAGCTAAATCAACCACATCTCAAATCTGGCCGTAATTCAGCTGCTGGTTGCTCCTTAACTCATCAAGTAGCTCCCCTTTACAAAAGGGGCAAGAAACATACAGTTTTTTGCCTTTCTCAGGAGCTATTCTTAATTTACTGCCAGAACTGTCACCTTCACAGATGCCTGAGCAGAAAAAATCATCCATAAACCTCTCCACTTGAGTCCAGGTAACACGCCTGGAGGTGTTCTGATCACACTGCATAGACCTAGGCAGAGCACAGTGATGCTCTGTAACCCAAAAACTATAAATACAAAACCTGATAAACGTACACTCACCAATTTCTCTGGAGATCTGGGTGAACGCCTCCACACCGCTCTCTCCATAGTTTCCTTCGGAAGCCAGTGTCGACACATAGTTCCATCCAAGGGCCGTCACAATGTCAACCATTGCCTGTGCTTGGTAGGAGTCTGGAGGGACCACTCGAGAGAAGAAGTCATACCTGGTGTTATCACTCAGTTCTGGAGCTGTAGATGCATAGCTGATTTGAGGTATCTGCAAATAGAATGACAAGTCATTTGAGTCAATCTAATACCATTTTACGTTTATATACTTGTATGTTTGAATGGCTTAGAATAGATTATGCACAAGCATTGCACAGAACTGAATATCTTGTTTTAATTAAATCAACTGAACAGAAAGCATCTCAAATTTTGTAAAATGTCAGTCAAGTCTTATTGTATAACACGCTCACCAAGAAATAATGCATTCTGCTTTTGTCTACATGTCATGATTCTTGACATGTAAGTGTAACAACTTCTTTTTTGATCCTGGCTCTGATAGGAACAGGTGAAGAAAAAAAAAGGGGGGGGCGGAGAAGAGGAATTCTTACTATTGCTACAGAAGATGAAAAGGTCAGTTTTGATGACTCTGATCTTAAAAATGCTATACTTAAATTTGAAGAGTAAAATGTGGGTTACTTCCATTTCATTGTTTTGTTTATGTACATGCAAGTGTGCTTTCCCATTTTATTCCTATTTTTCAAGCTTCCTCTGTCATAGATTTTTCATTTTCCAGTTTTAATATGGCGTTGTGCATGATTTAAGAATATGGAGACTATGTAGTTTATACCAAAAGCTATCTGATGAAAAAACACACACAAAAAAAAATAAGAATCTCTATGCAATCTACATATAGAGAAGGAGAAAGGTTACAAGGATGGTAATCTTTGCAGAAACCACCACAATATTCTTCGTAGAAACAAACAAAAAAAAATGTCCCCACTAAATAAGTGAAATACATTTTTAAAATAAATTTCTCTTTTCATAGGAAAAAAAATCTATTAACCCTTATCTTAAATAAATGGTTTGACAATGTCTAGAAGAAGCTGTCTGTAAGCAATATTCAATTATTCTGAAGAGTATTTTGGTGCAAGAAAGTTTAATTAACATTTATGATAAGAAAGTCATTTCCCTTTAAGTTAAAGTGGTAAAACTGATGAAATAGTCACTAGGCTGAAATGAAAGATACTCCAAATATTGCATTGCATTTGTAATCTATATTAATAACAGGTGCTTAATTCACATCTTACGAAACATAAAATAGTCTTCAAGAAAGCAATCTGTACAGAGTTCCTAAGTTAATTCTGTTGAGAACCAAATTTAGCAGTCCCAGATAAGAGGTGATCTGGTAAATGCTCACTGTCATATTAGATGTTATAGTAGAAGGATCCAGTGCAACCCTTAGGTCCTGGACAATGCTTCCTCATCAGCACAAACTGAAAAAGGTTTCTAAGGCAAACATAAGGGATTCAAGGAGTCTGGTCATTAACCATACCTGCAAAGAAAGCGTAGATTCTTACAGCCTGAAAAGACAGTTTATAGCCTAAGGGATGGCAAAATAATTTTCTCAGTCAGAAGCAAACAAAATAAACTCTTATATATCTTGGCTATATTCTTCTTTAAGAAATTTTCTACTCATGGCAATGCCTCAGAATAAATAATCTGAAATGTTGTAATAATAACAACCAGAGAGAACAGAAAGGGAGGATCACATAAAAATAAGCTAAAGGTTATATCTCATGGAAATCAGTATTCCTAACACAACAAAGATCCACCAAGTAAAAATAAAGGATAGATTGTCCTTATAAAACTTGCCTTGTATAAATTGCCTTTCTTTCAGACAATGTTGGAAACATCTTTATCTCTTCACAGGCAAGAGATGCGGGCCTGCAATAACACAATTATGTGCATTTAGAGCACATATCTTTCCCTTTCTAAATTTGCTCTATTACTCTCTAAACCAGTCGTCTTTTTCCAGATGGAAAAAAACCAATAGAGACAGCCTCTGTGATTGTACTCATTTTGCTCTTCAGTGTGCCATTTCACAAATACTATGGTGTTGTTGCCTTGCTTAAAGTTATTTTATCAATAATGTTCATAAAATCAACAGCAGTAAGAGATCTTTTAGGCAGATACTTTGTCATTGAAAATCTTGAAACCTAGACCACAGAGTTATGTCCATAAACATTCTCAGTTCCCGTTTCTCTTCAGGCATGAGATGAATAACAAATCCTACATATATGTTTGTAGGAGAGCCATTGGTACAACACAGCAATGAGATGTTTCAAATCAATAGAGATATTTTAAGTACTAGGAATATCACTTATGTGGGGCCTTGGAAAATGCAGAAAAGAGATGCTACTTTCCTATTTTTCAGCTCTTTGTAGTTCAGCTTCTTCCCTAGAGTTATTTCTAATAACAGTGGAAGAAAATGGAAGGTAAATACAGTCCAAACCCAATACCCTGAAATCATTTGGCATACCTAGTAGGCTTAAATCACCACTGTTTTATAACATCTGCCAACTTTTCACTACCACGAAAGAACAATATGCCATGTAAAAGCAGGGAGAAAGACACTTTCTAAATAGCAAGCCGTCCCTAAGTTCTGAGAAAAAAATGGTTCATGCAACAGAATATGTAGTCATTTTCCTTATTTCTTTTTGTATACATCCCTCATGGTTACAGACAACACTTTACATTTAAGAATTTGCTCCCCAAAACTGCAGATCTCCCACCCAGAAACACTTCATGGATTTCTTGCATGAAATGCTTTCACAGAAAAAGTGAACAGAAACTTCCTTCCTTGCCTTCTTTTAAATGTATATTTGTATACAGGGGTGCACTGAAGAATAGCTTTAAAATTTGAGGATTTGGGGTATGTTCCAACAGTTACACAGCTACTAAAAAAGCTCAGAACAACACTCAAAGAAATTGTTTGGCATGAGGACAAATTGTTAGGATTTAGTGGTTCAATAATCCATGAATGAAAAATATATACATTAAAATGTAACAACTCTAGTTATGGACTGTAGGTTTAATAAACCATTTTACATGTCCCCAAGTACATTTTACAAGATAGACCATAATGCTGCCTAAGCAAGGGAACTGTTATGCTCTATCAATTCAGTAATATGTGTTTTTAAAACTCCCTAAATCCAGACTGTATTCATACTTTAAGTTCCACTGGCCCCTTGAGACATAAATTTGCATTTTGAAAGAGACCTGTAAAGGGGTTTTATATTTCTCACTCTAGATTCCTCTATCTAAATTTTCAAAATTAAATACAATATGTATAACATTTACATTGTATTTAAGTGCTATATAGCACTGTTAATAGTGTACTTCCTTTTCTTTGGGGGGAAAAAAAGGAAAAAAAACCCAATGGATTATATAACTGCATTTGAATCGGTTGTCACACAACAGCTGTCACATTCACTGACAATGACTAAAAGCATTCATGTCTAAATGTTCATTGATATACTTTTTCTATTCTCTCCTACCCTGTGCTTTGGCCACCGCTTCCCATTAACCTATAATCTGCTGATAAACTCTCTAGTCTCGTGGGTGACAGACTGGAACTCTTGGAAATTATTATACAGAAGAATTCATAGAAGCCTTATTTTAATTTTTTTTTTAAGCTTAAGGTATCTATTAAGTGTTTGAAAACAAACCTTTATAGTGTAGTGCTTTGAAACAATATCCAGTTTTAGTTATGTATTGGTCTTATCCTGGTGCGTACTGAACTAGTGCTGGAACTACCAGCAACCCTTCAGTCCTTCAGTCTAAGTCAGTGGTGGCTTCATCTCATTCTGCTATCCAGTCACTGGCATCAGAAAATGATTCTGCATGTTTAAGAAAAAATTAATAATTTGGAAAAAAGGAAAACGAAAAAAGAAGAAAACAATTGCTGAGAACTAAGTAGACAGGCTAAACCTCCAAGATATATTCAAGCCAAAATCAGCAGTCAAAAATAGCCTCTGGTTTTTATGGATCTTGTTGTATAAGTATCCAAGCTGATTTAAAATCTGTCTCCAAAGATCTCCCCTTCCCAGAAGATTAGAGAAGATGGAGCAGTTATTTTCAGAACTAACTGTCCCCAAAACATGACTGTGGCAGCACTTCAAAGGGGGAACAACACCTGTACGAGATATCCACCAAGCATTGCTACAGAACAGACTTCTACTCCCTGATGGAGGAGGTGTGGACAACTTCACAGGTGCTAAAGGCAGCTAATATAACTTTTCATTTATTTCAGCCAAGTGGCAGATCACTGACAGTCCCTCATACATTGAAAGTAAAAGCCACCCACCACTCCCAAATCCAGGACTACTCATAGGGAAGCATTACCCTGGATCTGTTTCGCTGGTCCAGTGCTGGGATCCAAACCCTAAAACATAAGTGTGTGGTACTGGGGACAGCAGAGGAAACTACGTGACCTAGGTTTACCCTTCCAGTAAAGCATCTTCACCACAGCAGGAAGCTCTTAGTATGCCTCCTCTCCAATGACATGCTGCCCAAGTTTTGGACAGAAGTTTACTGGAACCTTTTTTATCGAGTCTTCAAGTCCATTTGCATGCTGCATTTGTCAATATAAAGTATCAGCTGGCCATTTCAAATGCCGTCTTCCTTTATACAGCCTTTCAGGTGAAAGCATGATTTGGGAGCAGACTAGCAGACAGTGAAATGAGCTAAGCTCTTAAGAAAAAAGACCTGAGAAAGGAATCACCCATCATTTTTAACATCACTGATTATGAGTTACAGCAGTGACTGTGCTGTACAGTCACCCAGCGTAATGGGCTCAAATCACTCGCATCTTCAGTTTCACTACCCACTCAGTCCTATCACTACTAACTTTAACATAACAAGCATTTTTTACTTCCCTTTTCCATTCTTTCATCACTGTGCAGTCATTTTTTTGAGGAATATTAGCAATAGTACACTAAAAATAGTAATAATTTTAGCTAATAAATTGAAGTCAATAAACTTTAAGTTAGTGATTGCTCAATATCAACTGGCATTTTACCACCAACTAATAAAGCTTGCAAAGAAGTAGAAGTACTTGAAATAAAATTTGACTATGGAAACATGTTTTTAACTTTGTGATTTTTCTGAATTTTAAACGCCTACCATTAATCATTAACAGCCCTGCCTTTTCAAGATTTTTATTCCCTTTTCTGTACAGCAAGAAAGACTTCTTTGTGAGTACAGAAATCTCATATCAGTGAAATGAATCCTCAGGGTCCAGATATTGAACAGTTGCTGGATGAGAGTTGAGGTCACTATATTTTAGCTATTAGTCACGTTTGTAAATTGCCATCAGCCAGACCATCATCTCAGCCTCCTTTCACTTCTGAAAAACGTGTCAGCCTGAGGTACGGTAATGCTGAAGTCATTCAGGGTACACATTCAAGATTCAAAAGAGTTTGATGAGGCTTAATAACATCTTAAACTATATCAAACAAGATTTAAAATCTTCGTTTTTGTTACTAACTATAGGAGGAGATGAAACACACCCCAAAACTGCCCATTTCTCTCCACTGACTATAAAGGGAGCCTGGGAGATTAATTCAACTTTTATACACACTGTGTAGAGCAATTTTGTAAACAGCTACAGAACAATTCTGTAAACAGCTACATGTCTTCTGCTGAATCTCACAGTCCCATTCATTTTGGCTACACATGTCTATTAAGACATCTGTGCACAGCTAATGCTCAACTTCCTTCTGTGATGTCATCTTTCCATGTATGACAAAAACTGAAGAGGTCACCCATGCCATCACTAGTGACCCATTTCAATCATTTTCAAAATTAACCAACATTGAATCATCCTGGGAAGATGCAACATATTAAGACTCAGAAATGCCTTTGGAGATGTAAGATGCCCCGTTCAATGCTTAGAGCAGTTGAGCAGAGCAACACTTTCCCAACTCCATCAGCTACAAACCACCTCTGCTAGGGCTGATGTTGTGGAAAGGTTTCAGCATATGGAGTTGTCTGTTTCAGCCTCTTTCCATGGATTTCACCATGAGGAGGAGCAATCTGTGACAATATATTTGTCTAGATAATGTCTAATCCAGTAGATTTATATTTATAAACATGTGCATTTCTAAACTGTACTTATTTAAATGTATACACTTAATGCTCTCTCTGTATGTTACCGACACTCAACCACAGTATTTATTGTGTGTCCAGCAATCCATCTTGTTCAGGAATTACCACAGATTTCCACCTCCTCAGAAAAATATGTTCATACCAGCTAGAGCAAAAGCAAGAGAAAGCAGGTATGTTTTTCGCCTAGATGAAAGCAATTTCAAATATATTTAGTTCAAAAAAGTTCAGTAGAGTTTAAAAGCTTTGGAAAGAGAAAGAACAAAAGTATAATCTGAAAGCTGCCATTAGCTGATTTCACTTGGAAGGCAGAAATTTTTTTAAATCCATTTGAATTATTCCAAGTCACTCTATTTGGCGTAAATATCGTAGCAGTTCCTGTCAAGGGTGCTTGCAATTCATAAACCTAATGACGAGGAGCTAATGATAAGGTAGTTTTAAATCTTTTGAAAGCTCCCTATATGTTTGTATAGGTAATGTGCAAAGATATAGTCTTTGTGATAAAATGCAACATAGCTATTGCTACTTTTTCCCCCAAACACAGGGACAGAAGTGATCCATCACACCTAAAGGTTTCTAAGCTGGGGTGGGTAAGTTATTTTACTCTTTCTCTTCACTTCCTATTACTCTTTCACTGGCTTTACTTTACTTCTGTTGCCATCAGTTACCTTCTGAAGATATGTTCCTGGGCAGAATATATCTTCAATGAGCTGCACTGATCATTTAATGAGAAAAGGACATAGCTGAGAATCAACACAGCACAGTTTGTTGCCAACAAAATTATTCCTACAACCATTATAAGTTGGTCTGGTATGTGAAAAATTACAGAGGCAGATGCAATTGTTAGGCCAGTGGAAATATGCAGATAAAATCAAACATGCAAATCCGCTTTCATCACTGATTTTTCTCTTTTTTCCCTCAACTAGAAACACAGTAATTATCTATTACACCTATTTCTGAGGTTATCTCTGGGGGCAAATGGACTAGCAGCTACAGTACTCTGAATAAACTGAATTACCCTAGAGAAAGCAATTTCTTACAGTTAATTGTACAGTATCAGATTATGGGATGAAAATATATTAAAGCTCCATTGCATGCATTCTATCCCCACCAGCCAGAAAGTACCTTTCATAAAGTCTAACCAGACATGCTACAGCAAGTGTATTTCAGTTTGGCACCTGCTGTGCTGCCCTGGTAGAACAGGATGCGGCAAAGGAGGAATGTGTATAATATAAAGTGTTCGAATTTGAGAAGCAGTTTCCTTCCAGTGGGTTGAAGTAGGTAAGGGACTCATTGGAAGTCATTACTTTTAATTACACACAAGGGATACTATAGAAGAAAAAATAATGATAATAATAATAATAATAATAATAATAATAATAATAATAATGTGATATCACAATCTCAAATCCCATAATACATGCAGCATCTACAAAACAAATTCACCACTCCAGAAAGTACGGGTGTCTGTGCTGTGTGATGCACTTTAGGGCAAAAACATTAAAAGAATATTTATGCATTATAAACATTTTTACAGCTGAAGCACATCTTGTCACACTGTGCATTGCTGTGTAACTCCAGGAGAATAAGAATCCATCTAAGGACAGCTTGAACTGTCATCAATGTTCTGTGCAAGAGAGTCTATTGATAAATGTTTAACAATGGCATTTTCTCAGTAAGGGAGCTCTATTCTAGTATTTCCACACCATTTTAAATCCTGGGGGTTGCCTCTCTGAAAACCAACTACGTTAAGCAGTTGTACATTAAATTATACACCATCTGTAGGCAGCCTCTTTCTAAATATTTTAAACCCAGCTGAGGTCCAGGCATTGAATGATAAACTGCAGAAGCAGCAGATCAAATGAGTAATATTCATACTGAGATCAAATCACAAGGAGCAGGGGTGGAGGGGACCTTGGGCTTGGGAATGGCTGTTAGCTCTTACTCCATAGTTTCTTATGTTCTGCAATCATCAGATCAAATGGGAAGCCAAGGACGGCCAGATAGCTTTAGGGACTTCTTAAACTATTAAAATTCCTTTTCAACATTTTGGGGAAATTCACACTTAATTATGTGTATCAATATATAAGACTTGTGTCAATCTCTGCTGAGCACAGTGTGAACTCTGATGTTTCAAAGCTTTTTTAACCCTACTTTCCTATTACAGCCTGTCACACCAGTGTCTGGAACTATAATCTCT
Source organism: Phalacrocorax carbo (assembly GCF_963921805.1). Lineage (NCBI taxonomy): Eukaryota > Metazoa > Chordata > Aves > Suliformes > Phalacrocoracidae > Phalacrocorax > Phalacrocorax carbo. The sequence goes on along the minus strand of NC_087513.1, from coordinate 23,487,347 downwards.
GTTAATGAGTTTGAATAAAATATACAAACATGTACATAGTTTTTGGTCTGAACTAACAAAGCCAACTTTTTACTATTATTCAGTAGTAAAAAATTAACCTAGTAGCTCATAAAGTATTCCTCAGCCCAAGTCGGGTTTCCTTTACATTCATTTACTAATTAGTACCCTAGAGAGCACAGCAGGCAACTTCAGAGACTCACCCGCGGGGACACGCAGTTGTCCACAGGAATTTTTTCTGATTACAGAGACCATCACTATGGAAGAAGAGGGCGCTCGCAGCAGGATGCAAGACGGGTGCTCTGCTTAATGGGCAATTCTGATCTTTGCATTCACTTTTAATGCTGCAAGGCCACTGCAGCTCACACCACTGGCTGAGCAGTAGTACTATCCTTTTGCTACCCATGTTGCCAGCTTAACGTCATGAGATCCAAGTAACTGGAAAATATCATGAGGAGGGAAAGCAAATTTTGTATTGTTCACAGCTCTCTCCACAGTTTTGGACAAGGTGAAGATATGTAAACAGGGTTCAGCAGGCCAGACACATATGTCCAGTGCTTTAGCGGGTGTTTTCACGTGTTCTAGGGTATTATGCCTACACTTTTGTTATGGCCCCAGAAAGCCCAGCTTTCCTGTAATCTGTCTGCCCCACGTTAATGACTTGGATACCTCATATCAGAGTGCATTAAGAGAATCCCTATTATTCAACATAGCTAGAGATTCCTTCTGCAACATAGGCAGTTAATATGGGATTAAAACCATCATTTTAAATCCATATATTACAGACTTGGAAGAAGAGAAATTAAAGGTGTCCCTTTTTTGTATGTTCAGATGATTTTTATTCATTTCTTAAAACAATCGGGCTTGGCAGTTAAAAAATTTTACCTTGAGTTTTTAACCCTGAAAGTTACAAGAAGAAATTAGTCAGTCCCAAACTGTTTCCAAAAAGGTAAATGTTTCATTTATTACCACAGTGAGATGCTAAGTCCAGTTGCCACTGGTACGAAAAATTGAAGAAAAAAGCAAAACATTTCCAATTAAAAGATTGGAAGTTATCTCTGAATTAAGCTCTGAGGCCCATGGGAGTGATATCCAAGCCTTCCTTTCTATTCAAATTTTACATTATTTGAAAAATAGTAGGGCAGCTGTGGAAAAAAAGACATCCCTCTCGGCATGGTTCCTGAACATATGGTAATGTCTCTTCTTTTTCATCATTACCAGATTTCAGTTCTGATTTCTGACTTAAACACCATGGTTTATCACTACATCAGTCCATGGATTATTTTATCACAAGCATCATGGCAAGCAGAGAGATTAAAAACCAGGCAACTCAAGTGAGAGCACAATGGTGTATATACAAAGTAGGACTACATTGTCACTGGTGCAAAGACTCTCTGTAACAGCTCCTACAGAATTTTGGAAACTTTTGAAAACCTAAATATATTTAAAATCCATGAACTGGACAGGTGCACTGGAAATGAAGAATTCACTGGGGGAGTGACAAAACAAAAATACTTATTACATAAATTAATTATGTTATCAAAGTGATTTTAAATAAAAGGAATAACCTGGTGTTTTGTTTCCTTGTGTCTAACAACATCAGAGTCTGGAACCCTCAAAAGTACGACCTGGCTGCCAATGGGCTAATCTTACTTGGCTGTTTTGAAGATCCCAGGCTTGCAACATAAAAAAGCAGATATAAGTGCGTTATCTACCATTTAGGGATTGTTCACAAGAATAACTCTCACAGTCTCAGCCTAGGAAAAAGAAGCCTCATAATATGGGCTCAAAAGTACATTGTACAAAGCACAAAAGTACACCTTGTCCCCTCCCTCCACCAAAAAACTTACATTGAAGCCTGCACATTCAAGCACATGCAGCAACTTAGTACCTACCATTTCCACCAAGGCATTTTGCAGACAGTCTTTGGGGCCTTCAAGAACCACATTGTGCTTTGGCGACAGCTCCACAGCCAAAAAGTCAGCACAATAGAAACTGTGCTGAGTATTTCTAACTGGACATTAAGACCAAACAACACTGAAAATTAGCCCTCAAGGAGGAAAAAATAGCACTTTAAATAGACTCAAAAAAATACCCATAATAATAGATGGTACCAAACAGAAAGGAAAACAATCAGCTTTCACAAATACCTGTGTTTCATACTCAACACACAAACAAACCACAACACAGGGAGGCTGTGCCCATGGTCAGGCATATCAGAGATACCCTCGAAGTCTACACTCATCTGTCACTTGTTTTGACCCTGCCAGCAGTCATGAGTTAAGCTTCCAAAAAGGAATAAGATTGCCTTGAAAGTCGACAATTACAAAAGAAATTATTCTATTTCTAAATAAGAATATTTTTATGCATACATGTGTAAAATATGTACACATATACACACACATATTCAATGTGTTGGGCCCTTTTTCTTTCCTTTCTGACACAGTGGTTAGTGATTTATACTTCCCCACTGGGGAGGCTACCCAAACTTTTTTTCTAAGCTGATATTGCTACGGACTCAAATTAAACAAGATAACTAACTTTAAGAAAAGCACAGCTTGAAGGGAATAAGATGTTGGGGAAAGCTTTCTAAAAATAGTTCAGTGTTATTTCTTATTGAATTGTTCCCCATTTCCTATAAAGATAGGTACTTTTCCCTGACATGTTTCCCCTTTCTTCCTATAACTCACACTTTTTTTCCCCTCAGATATTTCAACAACTTATAGTTCCCTCCTGCTATCTTCTTAACGTTTTCACTCTTTCCTCTATGTGAGCATCTCCTTATTCCCAGATATCCCTTTTCCTTCCCACCTAGTTTCCCTACCTCTTCTCACTCCCTCCTCCCTTCTCAACCACAGCTTACTGAAGTGAAAAGGAAGAATGGACATTGATTAATTTCTAAAGAGCTGATTTAGGATTCTCAGTTCCAGCTCTGCTTCTTCCCTTCGGCAGCCTACAGTTCAGAGATACTCAGTGTTTCTACTTGGCACAGTAGAAAGGGCAAAGGGGAACTCCTCTTCTGTGAAATAAACCTGAACAGGGTCACTCCTCACTCTCGCCTACTGAGTAAGGCTTCCTTCCCCATAATAGGCATTTTCGCTCTCTGACTGCACTGAGAACACATCCACAAAGTCAGCAAAAGTAATATTTGATGTAGGAAAAAAGCTTATATTGGATGAGCTTTTCATATAATTTCTGCAAATTCTCCTTTTCCCTATTTTTATTCATTGCAATTTAAGTATAAATCAGTTTCCTGTTATCACCAACATACAGCCTTGTCTGAGTGCTAGCCTTAGCCTTCCTGGCTAGTGCAACGGAGATTTCCTCCATAGCTGTGACTCTCTAATATCTCTAAGTCCAAATACAGATGATATATAAGTCTTTTTGGAGGCTCTTAAAAGTCCTCCTCAGTTAGCTTGATCCTGTAAGTCTGGCCCCACCATGAACACCCTACTTCTGCAGCTCAGCAGGATGCTGAAAGAGGAGGGCGTGAGGAGCTTTCAATAAGCTCAAAAAGCTCCACCACTCATTTTTCCCATTTCAGCAATCCCAGTAACACCCCATATTTCTGACAAGATGTCAAAAGTCAGAGGCAGGGCTTGCTGACAACCACTTTACGCTGCCCTGTGAAGCAGCTCCCCGGCCTGCCTTCATGCCTACAGTTATCAGCGCACCTTTGCCACGCAGCACAATCAGGCAGTACTTCAGCAGGCAGCCAAAGGACCCTTGTCCCCAGGGCTCCATGCAAACCTTTGCTTCACCTAAAGGGGGTGAAAATGCTCATGCACAACATATTTCACAGAATTCAGTGTCTTTACTTGGGTAGAACAAGAAACTAATTGGCCCTGTTCTCACCAAATATTGGGAAACTTTACATGCTTAGACTGCTGAAGATGTTTCCTTTGACTGACAAAAACCTTCTATTTTTCAGCTTGAATATAGGTCTTTTTAAAAGCACCCCACATTTAACAGACAGTGTTTCACTCTGCAGCTACTGTATGCAGCACACTGGTGTACTGATCAGTAGTCTTTGGAAATCTCCCTTTGTGTACTGTGCACAAATGATTTGTATTAGGAACTAGAGTACCACTGTACCATTTCTGAATACTATAGCAGCTTTTGATGAGTGAACATCTTTTATTTTGAAATTGTCCTCCCTCAGTCTGTTGCTGCATATGTTAAAAGACCCCATCAAAAGCAAAATTACACTAAACTAGATTTAAAAGTGTCAAGTGCATTGAATAAACATTGGAGACATCAAAAGCCTGAGTGGATGCTCCTGCTGACAAGTGGTGTGGGAATGCCAGTCTGTGCTGAGCCTTATACAATTCCATTTCTATTTACTTATTGAAACTGCTTCACAAATATATTTCTGCATATCAGTGTCACCTATCCACTTCCAGGCACTGGAAAAGTTAGTTTAAAATTGCCAACTGAAAGAAATCAACATATTTTTCCATGGAATATCAATGTCAACTACATCTCTTTCAAAAAAAAATAAAAATAAAAAACAACCCACACAACTTTGAAGAATTTGTTTTTGATGTCTTTAGTCTGTCTTCTCTTTCACAGTTTGTAGATCTTACTTCTTAATCATAAAGGCAACAAAGCACCAAGGTTTATTGGAACAGAATTTGCAGGCTCTGTCTGCCACATGGGCTGCCTATGTAACATATGGTGAAGTTAAGCACCTTGGAATGGGATGCACATGATACTTCCTGAGCTAGCCAGTAGGAAACACCGAGCAAGAACTGTGTCCAAAACCATATTTCTTTAGTGTAGGTGGAACCAAGACTGCAGTTAATAGCCCAAAGCATCTTCCACACATAAAACTGGTTCACACAAGTTCTAAAAACATGTCTGGAGGACATTGTTGCTATCTCTATTTATTTTTTAAAGAAAAGCTAGTTACCACAGAGCCCACATTTATCCACTTGCATCTTCACTCTTAGTTGGGAGCCTTTCTTTTGCGTAGGGCTGATGACCTCCCTTAAGTCCCTTTCCTCTCTGTTAGAAACCAACACGGAAAGGGTTATAGCAGAAGCCAAAGTGTGAAACATGGCTCTTCTGTCACCTTCAGCATGCATACAGCCTGAACCAGGTGTCCCAAGGGATTGCTCTAACACTGGTCAGACTGAGACGGGGAGGACCCTGTCATCCTCCTGTGGCAGCAGGACGCTGTGCAGATGAGTTGCATAAAGCTGGAGAACAAATAAGTGCAGCAGACATAATTGCAGAGCTCTGCCATGTATCTGAGCTGAGGCAGGTCCCAGGATCTGGTCTTCACTTCTTGAGGTACCTCTGACAACAAATAAAATATTATTTACCAAACACGTAGGCGATAAGCTAACTGCCAAGGTGGCAGCCCTTGTGGGGAAATGCAGTCACAGAACTGTAAATGCTAGGAGAATTTCACTGGCCCAAATTAGACACCAGAAGCTTCACAGAGCCAAGAACATCTTTACAGATCACAGACTGAGATGTCTGAGTGCCACTTTAGGCACATAAGAGGGTTGTGTGAGGTCTTACTTATTTTATCTGGGCTAGGTAGTCCAAATATAACTCTTCAAATTTATGAAAACAGTTAAGTGGTCCAGCGGAGTTATGCATTTTCCAAACAAATCTGCAAATCTTCCATACTGAATTTCTAAAAAATTGTGATTTCACTCCCTATTAGGATAAAAGAAATTCCCCATACAACCGAACGAAGTTATTTTCTATATGCTTGTACATCAGAGTCTTATCTATTATTTCTGAGCATTTTTTCCCTGCACACTTTATCATATACATCCTTTCCACTCACTTAATTTGGTTGAGCCAGCAAGTAACAATATTTTACTCAAGAGAGAGAAAAATTTTGGCTTTATATACACAGATGTCACAACAGTCAGACTCTAACAAAAAGAGTGAATGGTTTCAAATACAATTCTCCACATATAGAAAAGAGTTTTGTACAGAATACATAAGAATAAAAACAGAGCTATCGTCAGTGGCTTTACTGGTGGCCAATAGCCCCAGAGTCCCTCTACCTAGGGTGTCAAAGTGAAGGGCACCTTCAGAGGCCAGCTCATGCTTTGCACTGCCTGATGGACGCAAGCCTCAGGACTGGAGTCTCTGGAGCCCACTCTCACTTGCAGCCAACTTTGGAGCAAAAGCTCTTTTTCAGACGGCATTTTGCTACAGAAGCCCAGGCCCTCACATTGGGTGCTTTGACTTGCTAGCCAACACCTTAAGTGTTGGGAACCTTAGGTGAGAACAGAGCACGGTTCCTCACCCCAGCACAGCCTCGCAGGAGGCAGGGCACGGCCGTAGTTCCACAGCAGGCAGGAGAAGAATAGCTCACCCCACTATAGCAAAGGCAAAGGCTTTGCATTTTTCTTAGTACCCTGAGAATGAAACCCCTCTCTGAGCTTCTACAACTCAGCTGGAGTGCTAGCACTGCTGCCCCTCCATTCAGTCCTGTGGGATCACAGCCAGGGGCTGCACACAGAGAGAGCAAACCACAGTACCACAATACCCTGTGCCAGAACGCAAGGAGCATCTCCTGACTGCATCAATAGAAAGAAGCCAGCATTTCTGGGCCGCTTCCTTTACTTTCCTTTGAGTCGTGGATTCGTCATTGAGAACGAGACACTAAGTGCACAGGTAGTACCATTGCCTTAAGGCCTATAGATTTATAGGTGTACAAAAAGGCTCATCAAATACTGGTAGCTGGCTAGACAGGAGATCATTTAAATCTTTGCACAAGTGCTAGGTCAGCCACATTATGCCACCACTTTTTCCACATGGCAATTTTTATTTTCACCCTGCCACACCAGGACCGCTCACTTCAAACCACAAACTACTGATATTATTAGTGGTATTTTCTCAACTTTTCCTAATAGCAAAGAAACAAACAGAAAAGTCCTCTTCAGACCTGTGTTTCACAATTTGGATATGTGTGTGTCACACAATACAGAAAGCTCTACCAAAAAACCTTTCTGCATGGAAATTACTGGGTTGCCTCCATGCTACTATTTCACCATATGGAATCTCAGCTCTACAGAAGAAACTTCCAGAAAGATAATGAACAATCAGGCTTTTATCCAATGTAAGCATAAGCCTCTCCTTACGATAATTCTTGAAGATATAAAAACAAAACTAATGCATATTTCCTTTCTTCCCTAAATTGACGACTGAGAAAATATGAGGCTCAAGTCCCAAATTCTGTAAGTTCACTAACCAAGTGCTTAAGGTCAAGGAAGCTTTTCATAGAAGTGGAATTTTACCTGAAAGCAGTAGTTGAAGAATCAGATCAAACAGATGATCAGAAATGTGATCTTCTCACACATATCTTTTTTAAAGCTTCTATATACACGCCTACATATTCTCAAAAAATAAGAAGCACTTGAGTTTCTTCTCACACTGCATCAAATTTCCACATCTTATCTCACTTCAGCTCATACCTGCTGCAGAAATGAAATCTAAGGAAAAAAAATAACATGCTCAAACCTACCAGTTAATAATACATTCCTGGCGTATAGTCAGAATCGGTTAATTTGTTTTATCTGTTTAGAATTCAAAAAAAGGCAAGTTAAATAGTGAACTCTCTCTCAGAATGTGAAAAATATATTATCCCTTTTATTGACTGTAAACATTCAATCTAAAGAACAGGTGGAAGGTAGAGTCTGCAATACCTGCTTTGATTAGTCAACAGATGCTCTACAGAGTCAAAACTTACTTACTCCCTCAGTTTTGACTTTTATTGTTAGCTCAAACAATAACAAAATAGAAACCTAAGCTTTTTTTTCCACCAGCTGACTACCTCAACAGCAGCTCTCTAAAAACTATCTCTGCTCTAATACTTGATTATATCTGCTTCAGGGAAGGTTTCCTGTATCTCAGATAATTTCCACCTGCTTGTATGAGTCACCTGCTAGTACAGCTGCTTCTTAATGGTAGTGCCTTGAAGCTGAGATAAGAGTGAATTCAACAACTAAAGATCAAGAGGTGATTTAATAGTCTAATACATTAGTTCCTTCCACTGACAGAAAACTTATTTCCTTATATAAGTAAAATTGTTACATGATCCAGTAGCTAAAACAAGGAAAGTAAAAATTAGGGCTAGAAATAAGAGAAAGATATTTAATGCTGAAAGTAACAAATAACTGGAAAACTGTGCTGGACTCTACTTCTTGATACCTAGTGTAATGTAGTGGAGTACAGAGCCTGGACTTCAGATCAGCAGACTTCAGCTTATTCAGGAAAATGCCGGGTGTGATCCTATGGAAGGTCTGAAAAGTAAAGGAGTTCAGGGAAGTTGGTTCAGACAGCATTCCACAAGTTCAAGAGCAGTCCTTCCCAATAATCAGGAAGACTAGCAAACTTATCAGAAAATTTGCGTGACTGAGCAGGGAACTTATGGTGTAGAGACGTTAAAAGGCAATATACAGGAAGAGGATGCAGGGACTAGGTACAGGAATTTAAAAACGTTGCTTGGGGAGGCAGGGACAGTGTCAGAAAAGCCAAAGCTCACCTAAAGTGGAAGGGATATCAGAAGCAGAAAAAAGAGCTTCTACTAATACATTCATAGCAAAATGCTGGACAAGGACTATGTGGGTTCATTGCTGAATGAGGTGTGTGGTTTAGTAACAGCAGACGCAGATAAGGCAGAAATACTCAATGCCTTCTTTCCTCCAGTCTCCACCAACATGGTTTCCCAGGCCTCTCTGCTTAGTGAAAGGGTTCACAGAGGAAAACACCTTGCAGTGGGTGAGAAATGAGTCAGGGTTTACTTGAAATAAATCATCTGTGCACACCCATGGACCCTGTTGGGCTGCAGCAAAGGTTCTGAGAGCACTGGCCAATATCCTTGCAAGATCACTCTCTATCCCCTTTGGAAGGTCATGGAGACTGGAAGAAGTGCCCACGACAGGAAGAAAGCAAATGTTGCACCCCAGCTTCAAAAAAGGTGAAAAGGGCAACTAGATCCAGATCAGTCTCATCTCAGTCCCTGGGAAAATCATGGAGCAAGTCTTCATGGAGTACATCACTGGACACATGAAGAAGATGATGACTGGAAGCAGTCACGATGGATTTACCAAGGTCACATCATGCTTGACCATCCTGATTGCTCTCTACAATGTATGTACTGACTGTGGTCAAGACAAAGTTGACAACATCATCAGCTTCACGTGACAACTGTTTATTCCCCAGCACAGATACAATTCTCTGGGAGATTCCCTTCCCAAGAAATTTCAAGTTGTTGGAGAAAGCAAGCTACAGGACAGTCTAAGGCAAGTTTCAAGCAGACCTAACTCAAGCAACTTTGCCACTTACACTATTAAAAAAGGTGAACTGAAATGACCATCCTCCTTTTCCCACCCCGCCATGGGTCTGTGGTCAAGGAGAGAGAACAGGATGCCATTTACCTTGTCTTTAGCTTTTGACACTGTCTCCCACAGCATTCTTGTACCCAAGTTACAACTTTACAACATGGTAGTGAACGACTGGACAGCCAAACATCAGCTGGACGATCAGGAGAGGGTCATGACTAAGGAGCCATACCCCATCTGGAGGCTAGTAAAAAGTTGACTGCCACAGGGGTCCATCCTGAGACCCATCCCATTTAACAATTTTAGCAGTGACCTGTAGGTCATTGAGACAATGAAGTGCACTCTCATCAGGTTTGCAGATTACACCAAACTGTGGGAAAAAGTGGAAATTCTGCAGGTCAGGACTGTCATATAAAGGGACATAGACAGGCACGAGAAACAGACCAACAGGATCCTTATGAAATTCAACAAGGACAAACACAAATCCCTGCACCTAGGAAGGAAGAGGTCCTTGCAACTATACAGGCTGGGACCTGATGAATGTGGAACAGCTCTGCAGAAAAGGCTCTGGAAGGTCTCTGGAAGACAGCAGCATGAGCCAGCAGTACCCTGGCAACAAACAGGACCAGCAGCATCCTGGGCTGTAATAACAGGAGCAGTAAATCAAAGGAAGGGATTATCACCCTCCACTCATCATTTGTTAAACCACATTTGGAATACCGTACAAAGTTTTGTGTCCTCCAGTACAAGACAGATATGAATGAACCAGACCATGTTCAACAAAGGACCACCAGGATGGTTGGGAGCTGAAGACCTTGCACCGTGAAGAGGCTGAGGGAGCTGGAAATCTTCAACTTGGAGCAAAGTTGCCTTGATGGGAACTGAACAACAGCCCTCCAGCATCAGAAGATGTGGCCAGACTCCACAGCTGTGCATGGTGGCAGGGTGAAACACAACAGGCAACAGTTGAAACACAAAAGGTTCATGCTGATAGGAAGAGAAATGTTTTCACAATAAAGATAGTCAGGCAGTGCAACAGGCTGCCCAGAAAATCCCCCTCCATCCTTGGGGGTTTTCAAGACCCAACTGGATAAAGACCTGAGCAACTGGTCTGCTCTCATAGCTGACCTTGCTTTGAGCAGGAGGCTGGTTCATCCTACCTTACCAGTTATGGGACTGAGCTTTGAGCTAAGTTGTCCTCAGTGCTCTATGTATGTAGTTCATGAAGAGAGACGGGAACCTCCACTGGGTAATTCACATGTAAATGGACTGATAAACCTCTACTGGAGGCCTTTTTGTCTCCAGTGACTGCAGAGAAAGCTTCAATTAAAGTCACAGCCTCAATAATATTCAGATATCTTTCTGTGTGCCAAAGAATCAGCAAATATTTGTCTCAATTCTTGTTTAAATTTAGAATTTAAATGGGAGTAAGCATTATCTGACCTAATTTTAGTCCTCTATGTCCTGACAGAGGATGGTAAATATAACACAGTCATTACAAACATGCAAGATCCTAAACCTGTACAGATTTTGCTGCTACCTTAGGAATTGCAGCTGCACATTCAGGTGTTGGGGCTACTTTGTCAAATACTTCTTGTGGGGAAAAGAAGGTGTATTAAATTTAATTCAGTAATTCAAAAATTATACAGGAGATTTACAAAATATTGCTGAACCTTAAAAAGCAAACAGACATGAAAGATTTCATAGTAAATAAAGCGACTTCCAACTGTACAGGCAAGAATAGCATGCTCCAACAGCACAAAAAAGGGGAACTTACATTGAACCAAGAAATAAAATCGCACTATTTCTTAAAATATGATTATATGCACATTCACAGAATGTAGGAACAGACCGCAGCAAGATCTGAGGTCCAGTTCCTGTCGGTAAGGGAATCTACGCCACTCTGCAGAAGCCCCAGTGGCACCCCTCACTAGCAAAACACTAAGGAATAGATTCTTGGCTCCTCATGCATCCTGATTTTGGTCCCATAATATGGGCAGTAAATAAGGCAAGGCATCTGTACACTTCTCTCTGCTAAGGTCCAGTTTCCAGAGGTACATGGTGTTCTCACGAGAGGCACCACTAGCCCTAAAGTTCGCTAAGAAAAGGAAAGATGTCTTTCAAGTCTTCCTTCTCTTTTTCATATACAGAAACAGCACCTTACTGAGAATGACAGTCTTCACCATCTAGAAAACTCAAGATAGTTTAGCAACGTGCTCTTTATGTATTTGAGAAAAAAAAAAATTTTTGAAGCACACATTGGTTCCATCAACCTGCTAAAAAGGTCAGAAAAATGTCCACCTCATCTAATCAATTTCTTTTTCTTAAATACCACTACACTAAACAGCTCTTGGAAAATTTTATTAATTTTTATGAGCATTTACCTCTTCCTCCAGAATACATAGTTTCAGATTTATTTTGCTTTCCAACCTCAGCCATTACAGCTCCTGTTCCAGCACAAGTGCCACTTCAGTTCTAGCCTCTGCACCACAATGAGCCTTTGCTTGTTCTCTGTGTCCCAGGCCACAATAAAAGCTCTGTGGCTAAGTCACTGTGAAAATAAATAAGTGGACTGGTTGCTAAATCTTTCTGAAGGTAAGGAAGAATATTTACTTGTTGTCATGCTTACCACCTATAAAGCAAGAATAATTTGCCATTATGATATAATGCTCCCTTTGCCCATTATCCATCTTTCAAGACTGATAGAATACCACGATACCAAAATGGTCTTAATTTTGTCCAAGGTAAAAATATTTTGAAAGAAATACTTTAAGAAATCCTCAGTCTTTGTAATTAGAAATCAAATTTCTATAATTTCTTTAATAAAACAACATATTAAGTGTGCTACAAATAAATCAAATAAATTACCATTTTTAATTAGGCATAACAAACAATTAAACAGATGACATTTAAAATTAATTTTCTCTACTGGAGGAAACATGATTTAAAACAGTGCTAAGCCCAGCATTCTCCTTGTGGATATTCCTTCAAATGCAGTGACATTCAAAACCATCATAAAATTTTCAGAGACAAGTCTATTTTCATTTTTCAGTATCTGAGGCTTCACTTTTAAGCCAGGTTTTTTCAATTACCAAACTTCCCTAGAAATGCTTCATGTCTTAAAGTTTCTGCTCTGCTCCATAGTATGTAATTGCTGAACAGCTGCACAGTCATACCAACCACTGATAAAAAGGCATTACAAACTTCTAAGCAAATCATATTTATAATGCATAATATTCAAGGAAAAAAAAATCAGTAGCACTTCAAGGCAAACTTCTGAAAATAGGGCAAGAGCATCTTGGGAAAGATGATGGTAAATACTACGCAGCAATGAAAAGATGCAGCTGTCTAAAACATAACTGCTGTACAGCACACTGAAAAGAGAATTACCTTACTTTGGACCGCACTTTGTCTCCCAAATTAAAACATTATCTACACCTAACTGCTTCAAGAACCAGAGTAAAAACTCTTAGGAATACAGTCCAGCAAAGAGTAGGTACCTTTAGGAGGCACCCAATTCTGAGCACATAGGTTGTCTCCCTGGCTTCGTATATTTAAACACCTCAAGGATTTGCCACTGTGAGATATTTCAGATGATCCAGAAGCCACAAAGGAGATGTTCTATTTCCTACTCTGAAAGCTTTTCCTTAATTCTTCATTTGTGATGGTGTAAGCAAAGAGTGAGTCTGTTGAAATCAGTGGAGTAAGGCACTGCAAACCCAGCCAGAAATGAAATCTAGCAGGTGCACATTTCACTTGCAAGCTTTACTTAGTAATTGTCATCACATGCATGCACATTTTCTGCAAAGCATCAAATGCTAAAAGCAAAGCAAGGGCATTTCATATTCACTAAAGGTGACAGGCGAGTTTTTAGATACTGCGAAACACAAGAGAACCTTTCACCCAGAAGATCATTTTCAAGAAAAATAGGAAGCCCAAAATGAGAACACGAGTGTAATTTTTGTTCTGCTGCCTGAGAGAACTAAATGTAGAATGGTATCTTCCTGCTTGGACTGTATGTGTGATTCCCATCAGCAGAAATGAGTGCTATGTATGTGCATTGAGGGTAGAACAATTCTGGGTCTATTTGTGCAATCTGGAGTGTGAGAAGGTAGCTGTGCGTTTGCTCTAAATGAAAGAAGTGGGAAGCTGAAGAGGCCATTTTTGTAGCTGACACATCACTGGAGATCTTAAATTGAAGAGGTAGCTGGAGAAACCTATTATGACATATGTTACATGAATCAGTTTAAGACCTTAGCTAGTCTGTTTTTTATATATACATATATATAAGTAGATATATATATCAAAAAAGTCATACAAAAAATAATAAGTTTTTTAAAACATTAGCATTATGACATAAATATGTCTTTGTTCCTGGGGAAAAGCCTCGGGGGAACAGTTCTACAGACAAGTTCCTGCAAGGAAAATGCTTCCAGGGAATGCCTCCCTAGACAAATCCCCTGCTAAGCAGAATGCCTCTGGCAAAATGCTTTTGGTAAAATGCTTCTGAAAGACGATGACTCCCTTGACAAAACCTGTGCTCACTCTCTCTGAGAGTGTCCGAAGCCAGGCGTTCATTGCTGTGAGGAACAACCCACCAGTGGGATGAGCCCTGCTTCTCACTGTGTCTAACCAATAAAAATAAAAACTGGAACCAATTGCAGTCTGTATCCCAATGGTTATAAAGCCAGAGATTTCCATAATCACAGTTATTACAAATATTTGTGCTTTGGTTAGGTAATAGTGACATGTAACTGTCAGAACTAAGGGATTTATGTGTGTTAGAGTTACTAAGAAATAATCATACTGTAGTTATGCAAATCAGTTCTCATCAACCAATCTGACTGCAAGGATCTGCATATATGATTACAAATATGCAGTAATACATATATAACTTTGGGCCCTGCCTGAGAGACTGTTTCTCCTGTGGAGTACCTAGTTATCTGAAAAATCCTGAAGTTACACTGGTAGTGAAATTTTGTCTTGTTTTTCACATTCCTGGCACTATCTGGTACGAGTATATCTGTTAAGATATTCTTATGCCAAAGAAATCTTAAATCATACATTCACAACAAAAAAGATTACTGTAGTTTCCCTCTTCCTCACTAATCTATTTATTCTCTCACTGCCCTGTTGCTGCAACCACATCCCCTGAGGGAAGATTTTTCAGTCCCTATGGACACTATGTAAGAGTGGAAAGGCAAAAAGAAAGAAGTCACCATACCTACTATAACATAGAATAAGGAGATCAGAGCATACAGTTAAACATGCTACAAAGTTAAACATGCTGTACAGCTACTCAGAAAACCTCATGGTTTAAGTAGATCAATCATGTTTCAGGTGTAATGCTATACCTAAAAAAAAGGTAGCCATGCTTTTTGCATAAAACCCTTCAGGGCTAGAAAACAAATAGCAATCTTCAAGTTATAGTATCAGTTTCTACTATTTTGGATTGCTTACCTCTTCAGGTCACTATGGTACAAAGTGCATTACAACATCAACACTAGCTTTTTGGCACTGCAGAAAAAGGGGGGTGGGGGATGGGGGAAGGAGTATAAACTTACAAAAGATTAAGCGTTTTCAAGTCTTTTCTACCTAGAATCACAGAAACATTAAGGTTGGAAAAGACCTCTAGGATCATCAAGTCCAACTGTGAACCCAACACACCATGCCTCCTAAACCATGCCCTCAAGTGCCACATCTACACATTTTTTGAACACCTCCAAGGATGGTGACTCCACCACCTCTCTGGGCAGCCTGTTCCAGTACCTGGCCACTCTTTCAGTGAAGAAATTTTTCCTAAGACCCCATCCAAACCTCCCCTGACACAACTTGAGGCCGTTTCCCCTCATTCTACCACTAGTAACTTGGGAGAAGAGACCAACACCCACCTTGCTACAACTTCCTCTCTTTACCTAATGAGATTCAGTTTCAGTTTACTGCTCAATCTGAATATATTTGATACACCTAATTTTCTGCATATAAGTTTGAAAATGTTGATACAGGCCAATAGCCTGGAATATCTGGTCACATCATGGTTTAGACTGTAGGCCAGATCCTGTCCTCCTAAGTCTTGTCTGAGCCAGAATACAAGTGTATGAATTCCCTTTACACTCCCCAGAGCTATCCAGCCCTCTGACCTGTGTGCATAATCCTTTAAATACATTTCTGCTTGGCCTAAAAGTTCCTTTGGTCTCTGAAGTATGTACCCCATAAGAACATGTCTATGATGAAACATGTTGCTAGTATTTCTAATGACTTTGGGAAAACTGCATTTATGCTCATAATGCAAGGAACTTTGATTTGTATAATCAGATCTTACAACAGTCGTATTTCCTAGAACAACTACAAAGCATGTTGCTTTTACATGGGCCATTTAGATTAAAGAGCCAATTCCCATTCCTTATTTGCTTTTCTGTATATATTGTGCTGTTCTTTTCTGTTGTCAATGCATGAATGCAAGGAAGAAATTATATGCACAGAAATCTTTGCAAATAGAAATAGAATTGATGACACTTGATGATAATTACAAAAACCCTAAGGAAAGCTCTTTACAATACTAACAACAATGAATACAACATTTTCAGACACATGTTTA
Source organism: Phalacrocorax carbo (assembly GCF_963921805.1). NCBI lineage: Eukaryota > Metazoa > Chordata > Aves > Suliformes > Phalacrocoracidae > Phalacrocorax > Phalacrocorax carbo. The sequence goes on along the minus strand of NC_087513.1, from coordinate 23,471,438 downwards.
TTCAAATAGTTTACAACTAGGTGCTGTCAGAGTTGGGTGCAAAAAGATTTCTCTACCCCAACAATAATTTCCTGATTTCAAAATATTTTCTGTTCTGCATGAGGATGGAAACAAGACCTGCCCAACTTTTCCATCGAAAAAAAAATGTGAATCAATGGTTTATCATATGAGACATTTCTAAGAAGTGAAAAACCAAAGTTTAAATGTCTAACTAGGAACAGAAAAGTGATACACTGATATCTCAGTTGGGATTGGGGGCTGTCTGGAAGCTGTATGTGTTTACAAGCACAGAAACTCCTTAATGGATCTGAAAAACTTTCCATGATCAAAGTTTTAGTAAAACCATACACTGCCATTAAAAAGTTTTATCCAACAAGTCATCAGTTTAAAAAAAAGAAAAAAAAAGCCAATGTTCACCACAAAATTCCAGACAAGCAGAATTGCTAATATCCAAATGTTGATATAGTACTCATTTTATTTTTATGGGTTTTTTTATTATTATTCTGTTGCAAGTGAATCATTTGTCAATCAAAATAAAATTACAGTCAATTTCAGTCTATGGTGCTCCCTCAAACCAGCTATCTAATTAGACATAGTCAATGTTATGACTCATACACTAATGAGATGTCCCCTTTTGATTCTTTTAAAAAGGAATAGGGATTAACTCACTTGAGAAGCCATTTTCCCACTTCGAACATTAGACCATAGTAATCATGAGATCAAAAGCAATTTATTAAAAGGGTGTATTCCATATGTATTGTATAAACTTACTGCATAGTATCCTATTACAAAATTGTGTGTCCTTATCTAACTGGAAAAGCATTCCACGAATCACTTACAGAACGGCCCTTTCATTCATTTATTACATGTAAAAGAAATAAAACTGCAGTTGTAGCCATGGCAAAGGCTGACTTGCAGACACAGCAAAGTCTTTCTTGCAAGACAAGGCTGAAAAAGTTGCAATCAGCATGCCTATATACCAAAAAATACAGTGGGGATAATATCAGCATGCATTGGTTGCTTGACATCACCAGGTACAGCAAACAGATTTTAATTCATTTTCCCTATCATTAAGAAGTGACAGGAATGCCTGAGGGTTTCAGTGTTGTTTTGCTTTTTAGAGAGAAGCTTTAAGCTTTTTAAATTAAGCATCCAGAACATTAATGCATAGTTAATATTCTGGATCTGCTTCTTTACGCTGATTTATTTTAATCTGCTCTTTTTTTGTTACAGAGTGTAAACCCACCCCCAGAATGACTAATTTGGGCACTAGTGTACATATACTTCTGGTGCCTGCTGAACTTCAGTGTAATCAGTGTGACTAGGTTTAAACATATCTCATGCATTAAGGCGAGTGCCTTTGCCTTCCAGCAGCAGGGCACTGGCAGAGGGGAGAGGTGGTGCCAGATCCCCTGCCTTTCCAGTAGGGTGCAGCCCAGGAAGGTAGCTCTTGCTCCTGGAAGCCTATATTCATTTTGCATTACATTAACCTTGGGAGAAAACTACATAAAAACAAGACAATTATCATCTAACTCATTTTAATTACAATCAGGTTACCTTTGCCGTGGCTCCTTTTGCCCCGTGAAACCGGCACTCCTTATCGCACAGGCAAAGGACCACAGCCTGACGTGTTGTAACACCTTTGACCCATGCCAGGGCTTTGGCCATGCCCAAAGACAGAAGAAATGGTTGGACAGGTCCTGGCCAGGCTGAGGAAGACTCACAGTGTCCCTTTTCTTTTTCTCGCAATTCCACCATGTCCCATCCCCAGGAAAGAGGGTTTTTTCACCCTTCTATTTTTCCAGAGGGTGCCACCACAAAGTTAGTTGTAGCTTCACCCATTATGATTTTGACAGCTTTTCTGGGCCAGAAAGCAGCCTAAACCTGAACAGCCATGAAGCTGAGAAACCTATCTCTCTAGAAAATAGTGTTTCTGATTGGTTATGGGCAACATAAGCACGCAGAAGCACATGTAGACATGGTGCTCAGGGACATGTTTTACTGGTGGACCCAGCAGTGTTAGGTTAACAGTTAAAGAACATCAGACTTGATGATCCCAAGGGTCTGTTCCAACCTAAATGAACCTATGATTCTATGGCATACTTCAGATGCCATAGAAACTTTTAGACAAGCAGGGATGTATCTGAAGGATTATGCAGGCAGGTCAGAGCGCTGAATTGCGGTTGGAGGTATAAGGGGAATTCATACGCTTGCATTCTAGCTCAGACAAGACTTAGGAGAACAGGATCTGGTCTACAGTCTACACTGTGATGTGACCAGACATTCCAGGCTGTCAGCCTGTATCAACGTTTTCAAATTTACATGCAGAAAATTAGATGTATCAAATATATTCTTTTTAGCAACTGTCAACATCCTGATTATCACAGATATCCTGTACCTAAAGTTAAGGTGAATAAAATAATCCTAACCCCTCCAACAGTCCCAGTGATTAGAATTTCAGAAAATGTTATTCCACTGCCTACAAGTCCTGGTTTATTTTTAGCTTTTAGATAAATTGTTGATCTTTCAGTTGCCACACAGATGGCAAACCAAGCCGGATTTTAGAGCACTTGAATCAGTATTTTTGTTTGAAGGCAAATGCTTCACAAATTAAAGAAAACTTTCAGAGGATCACACTTTTAAGCTATCTCCTCATTTGTGGTGGTCTCAGAGACTGAGGTTTCCTACTCACTCACTGTATTATTCTGTAGTTTTGGGTCACTTTTAATGAAGATTGCACATTGTGATAGAGTGTTGCAATGGCTGTAGTCTGTGACAGCATTCTGTGGACCCACTCAAACTAAGCGTCTGTTGCCTGGCTCTTCGTGGTGGAGAGGACAAGAATCAATACTGATTGAGCGATAGATCAAGTAACCTTTCCAATCTTCTAATTCTACACGAAGTATGTTAGCTACAATGAGCAGTTCCTAAGTGAAAACTTTTATGGCTTTGAACACATGAACAGAAGGCTCATGTGACAGCTCAGCTTGATTTGTAATTAATAAATCCACAGGTCACTCAGCAAGAGTTCCTACTGCAAAGGCTTGTTCTTTCAAATATTAGAAGAGGATCTGACTCCAGCAAGGTTGAGGCTGATGGCCAGCCAATTTGGGTAGCACATGATGCTGAGCATCTGCTCTGAAGCAGATGCTAAAACTTCTTTCTCTTGAAGACAAAGTCTTCCCTTCTGTCTGTAGAGGTTCTAGTAGATGGTACGAATACAAACAACAGAGGCATACTGGAGAAACCTTGATGGTCCTATTTATATCTGTTCCCCATGGTTCAAGTTCATAATTCCACCAAAATACTATGAATCTCTCTCAAAGGACATCCATATATGTGCTCCACTTCAGACAAGTGGCCTGATTTTTGGGAGCCTGGGTCACCACAATGGGACAGCTGACCACTCAGAAAATCTGCAAAGCAGGCCAAGATGAATAAACATTGTTCAAGATGAATCCATTAGTCATGCATGCTTTAAGAGTGCCTTTACCCAAAATACTTTTAAAATCTGAAAAGGCTGCAAATCTGCTGACCACAGTTATTCAGTGTTATCTCTAGGAGCTTTGTGGCAAGAAAGCCAGCAGATTTCTGGCAGCTTGTCTTCTAAATCTTCATTTTGGCATGAAATTTGTTTACAAGACAGAGATAACATCCTTCGATAGTTTTTCCCTGAATAGCTTCTAACTCTTTCTACTGAAATTTTAATTGAAAGCTATGATAATGACTCAAAATCCAGTTAGAAAAAATAACTCAATGGGGAGCATATAATAGGGATAAATCTTATTCAAATTAATTCACATTCAGATATCACATATGAAAATAATTTTAATATGCTCTTTAGTAAAAGTGAAATCTCTTCAGCCTTAACGTAGAGAGCTTAAATGTTTGTGCATAGATTGATAGATAAATGCAAATGCTAGTGATAAAGGAAACCCAAGGAATAAATGTTTTTAATCCCTGAGTGTTGAGAGGCTATTTTTTCATGTTATATTTTGCCTACTTTTCTCATAAACGTTTTCATTTGATCTTAATAGACCTGCCAGAAAAAGGCCAACTGTCACTTCTGTTCTGTGGGCATCTGTACCTAAAAAAATGAACTGGGAAGACCAAAGTTGCTTCACATGCGCCAATTAACTATCACAAGTGAAGAATTTTGAGTTGCTACAAATGGCAGCCAGATTTGAACTTAGAGGTGACAGTATCCATACTACAAAGCTCAAAAATGTCAGGGGGTTATATTAACATCTGACTCATTCAAAATACATTACTTCTGTTTTTTGAGGAACAGAAGAAATCATTGCCCTCTGGTGGCCAAAATGGCATTTTTTTTAAGCATTATGGACTCAAATTTTAAGCAGGGTATATAGGGACAATAATCCACTGTCACATATGTAGAATGAAAAATCTTAAAGACTACTACTTTTTATTCATCTTGATATAAATGGGAGAAAAATGCCATCCTGTCTTTCATAGTTTCAGGATACAGGGTCTAAATAAATCCTTACTGTAGATGCAGTTTTCTCGCCCTACAGGTTTTCTCCAGTTCAAATTCGATTGATTGTTTGAACATACAATTTCATGGATGTGTGATACACCCATGAAATACAGGCATGTAATATCCACCTTTATTCAATGTTAGGAGCAAAGCATATTTTCAGCTCCTAATCACACCTCTATCAACAATAGTTTGCATTCAAACTTAGTAAGAACGCTGGTTTTTTCTAGACAGCCACCTACAGATGGATGTGAAGTAGGAACTCAAGCAACGCAGCCAATCTAACAACAGTTCTTGTATGGGGAATAGCCAGGCAGAGGTTCCTCTCAGTCCATCCGCAGGCCAAGGGCCGATTACACGGCTGGTGCCTGGGATGCCATGGTGAGAAATGGGGTTTGTTGTGCTACGGCAAGAGAGGGAAATATACCCACTGCGCTCAGCTGAGGACATATGCACACACTGTATATATACCATACGAGCGGATTCAGAAACTGCCTTCTGACACACAGACTGTGCCAACATGCATGCTCTGCCTTTGTGTTAGCAAAGGGCGATGCAAACAGTATACCATAGCTCACTGCTTACCACGGTCTTATACACCAGAGGGCTTAAACAGCCACTAAGAGCTCCATGATCTTCACCAAGCATCTCTTGACATCCTGGTTGCTTATAATTTTACAGATGCTTTAGCAGGACAGACTTTTTAGGTCAGCTGCTTGCTTAAAAGTCACAAATGCTCTGTAGGCTGTGCTGAAAATACCACACAGGAGAGGGAATGATCTGAACCTCTCACACTTCTTGTCTCACTGCCCATCTGAACAGGTCCCACTGCAGCTAAATACACCTCTGGAGGTCAGTGCAGAAAGTGCAGCCCTGTACCACACTTTTACGTCCCTAACTGCTCCAGGCTGTGAGCCAACATTCCTGGACCTAGAAAACTCCCAGGGAATCTGTATCCAAGAGTTAGTTTATTGACATAAACTTACATTCACTTCATCCATGGGGAATTCAGAGGACTCCTGCTTAGAGGCTGGTTTAGCCTGGTAATTTTCCTGGGAATTAATACTGTCATTTCATTACTTTTTCTCTTAACTTTGTTCCATCGCTGTAATTACAGTTTCTTGTCACTATTTTAAGCGAAGAAAGAAATGACAGCTGAGCAAAAACACTTTGCAAGTAAAGAGGGGGGAAAAAAAGAAAAGAAAAAGAATCCAAGCCAAGGCAGAGCAAACCCAGAAAATGGGTTGTCTAGGAAGCTGCCTATGTTAGAAGGGAGTCAAATTAATCAAGACAGAGTTAAGGTTATAGTTTTCCCAGTCTATCAGGTGGCTTTATCAAGTTCTTAAGGAAGATAGGAGCAGGATGGAGAACCTCTTCCTGAAAGGAAAGGTAAGATCTTTATCCTCCAGCCTTAATGCTTATGCACATAAGCAGTTACTGATTTATGTCAGAACACACTTTTTGTGTCACACAACTGAATTCTGTGTTCACACCAGCTGTAAGCTTAAACTCTTCTTATTACCTATTTAAATATGGCTGCTTTCTTAAGTAAAATATTCTTGCACCAAAACCTGGTCATTTTTCCTAAGCCCAAAATTAGTCTTCATATACTGCACCAGTTAAAGATGTGAAGAACTGGCCTGTGGTTTGGTTTTGTTCAGCTTTTTTAAAAATGTGAAATGCTTTGATTGGCTCTTCATTTCTCTGAATGTAATTACTTTTTTAAAGAACAATGACAAAGGCTAACAATAAAAACAGAATGACAGAATCGGATAAAATTTATGAATGTTATGTTGCCTATAACAAATGATTAATCTTTTATTCTGAGTATTGGCTGAAATATGACAATTGTCATCTCATAGTGCTATTCATTTCATTAGCGAAGGATAAGCTTATTTCCCTTTGAAAAGTAGTTTTTAATCTTACAGCTGCATAACTTGGGTTGTTTTCTTCTGTCTTTCTCAGCAATTGAATATGCTTTATTCTAGCTATGCCAACAAAGTACTGAGTGCAAGCATCATTCCTATTGATTACAGTGCATAAAAACAGTAATCAAGCACTTCAGGATCTGATCCAGTATCTGGGGTTTCTGGAATATTGATGTTGGAGTAGATGTTATGAACCGGTGGTGAAATCACTAGAGTTTTTACTAAGATCGATGCAGATTTTTAAACTGTTATTATTTCCCCTAATTGTAAATGAAATTCGGAAATTAATGAGCAATTATTCTCAATTTAGGGGATCCATGTTTATGTTTATCTTCCAAAAATGGGACTGGGCCCTCTCTATTAAATATTACCCACAGCAGTTATATGCAGACATAATTTTTGGAAGCTCCATCTTTTATCTTTTTGCCCAAATACAGCTAATTTTTAAATATAAACGTAGTTAATTTTTAAGTATTTTCTGTATGCTTGTAAGTATTTGTAAAAATCTTCCTTTTGTGATCTGATCCTGCTTGGGCATGCTTCTCATAGTCTCATTATGAGGGCTTAAAATACCCACAAATTATGACTGCGATCCCATCTGTCTCATGAAAATTTTGATCTGGGAATTTCTTTGGAAACCAGTGTTAAATCTTTACCTTATGGTAAAAAGTAGTGCATTCTTCTTTAAAACTGTGTGAGATGCTTGTGCTAGGGAAGATTCAGCAGAACAGAACTGCACACATCAGCAGGACCCTGAGCATTTCATCAGGAAAATCTCCTAGGGAAACGAGAATTTCATCTGGAACAGCAAAGGCAAGATGGGGCTTTAATAAAGGGGCATGTGCTGGGGTGGCAGAGACATGCCACGGCTGGAGGGGCTGGGGGTGGCACAGCCAAAGCCCTCGTGGCCGGCGAGTTTATCTCAGGTGACACTCTGTTTCCGAACACGTTACAACAAAGGCTGGGTTTAGCAGGTTCATTAGCAGATGGTTTACCCCTCGGTTTAAATGGATTTTCTTAAATACATCACAAACAGATGCTGTCAACCCAAAGACACCTTGTTTTGTTTTAGGTATAACTCATAAGGACTCCTAAGGAGTTCCCACAGATTGTTTCTGAACTTCAAAAGATGAGCCAATTTTCAGAAGAGTCTGGTACCTTTTAACTGCAAATACTTCACTAACAACAGCCCTGAGCCCATTTCCCGAGGGTGAGTGTAGATGTCCTCGTTACATCACGTCACTGTGCACTCTCATGGGTAGCTGTTATATTATTTAGCACAGAAAAGCTTAGATGAGGTTTCTGACTTAGGTTGTCTGCTGGTGGATGGTGTCTCTTCTCTCTAAATTTCCAAGTTCATTTACAGGCACCTCAAAATGAGCCACCGTATAGCCAGGCCTATGGTGCCCCGGCTGAAGACAACCCAGCTGCCTGCACGTGGTTTGCCTATGATGCCAACACCACAGAAAAATGAAACACAATATTCGATCTGGAAGAGTTTAAGAGAGTACACTTTGAGGGAATGATATAGTGACATTTTAGAATCCAAGTCTCAAATGTCATCTCAATAATTCTCTGAAAAGGTACTGCTGCTTATGAGCCAAAAGCTATGTAAATTGCTGTGTACAATTCCTCAAACAATAGTGTTAGTGTTTTTTCCTTCCTGTCCTGGAATTTGTTGTGATTAATAGAAAGGTTTCTATTCACATCAGTCCTTTTCCTTTAGCTTTTTTCATTATATGCAGAGGCTAAAACCACTTTGATTAGGAAACTTAAAAAGCTTAGACATTAGCTGCTTAAGAATTAACTTCTTAAGAATTAACTTCTTAAGATTTAACTTCTTAAGACCATATAAATTTAGATCCTCTCTGCTGTGACATTAGCCCAACAATTCAAGTAAATGCATGCTCTGATAGAAAAAAAGAGGAAATTAATACAATTCATAAGGTAATTATGCATCTGCCAAATACTCACACTTTCCAGTCTCTTTAATCTTAAGTATAGAATACCCATTTATTTCCAATAAAAGCTTTACTAGCAAGGTGAACAGCCTCAGAGCAAAGCTGATCAACAATAAGAGTCTTCCAGACTTCATGTTTCATCTACATCTCTGTTCTCTGGTTCATTAAACCAACAGAAGTGCAGAGTCAACAGTCCCTTTCCCTCTATCATGACTGACAACCGTTTTCTCTGATCTACAGCTGACATGTATATACCTTCTGTAAGAAATGGATCTGACTCTTTTGGGAGACTGACAATGAACAAAAGCCCACTGTAGATTTAAAGGCTTCCAAATAAAAAATAAATTAGCCCATGTAATGTTCTTTTCAGATACACTGAAACATTTTTAAAGAACTTTTGTTTTCATTGAAATGCTGGTATTTTAGCTCATTGTCATACCCCTTTGAATGCGTTAGCATTACCAAAAACAGATTCATAAAACTTTTGCTTTTGGATCTAATGCTTTCTGATTTGAAATATTTATGTCCAAGATGAGAAGGTCATGTCTGAGTGTAACTGAATTTAAACACTCTAAACAGTGACAGGAGTGCCCCAACTGAACAGGAGAAGCAGGAAGGAATAACAGGGCCTAATTCTGTCCTCAGGATTGCCTGTGCAATCCCCTGTGACTTCAGTAGACGTATTATATTGAACTGTAGGACTTGGATAAATTAAAAACAACAACAGCTATTATCTGTTATAAGCAGATAATATATCAATAAAAAGTATTATTATTATTACTATCCACTCCATCCATCTGCCAGAACAGGATTATCCTTTAAAAGGGCATTTTCTGGCACTTTGCTCAGCACAGGTTTAGATGTCGCATGAGATATGACATATTCCTTCCTCAGGAGGCCAGTTTGTCTCTGAAAATATTGCAGCCATAAAAAAAAAAGATAGTCAAGGTCAATGATTATTTACTTCATTTCATTTAATTACTTGTTATAAAATCTAACACCACCTTAAATCATTCAGAATTATTTTTCTGCAAATATACAGTGCACAAAATCTTATCTTCCCTGCTGAGGAGTCAAGAGGGCCAAAACCTCACCGCACCACATGGATCCTGTAATGGGCATTCTTGGAATTGCTACTGCATCCAACCAAGTTAAACATAGCCTGAAATGACTGGCTTTCTTGAAACTCAGGATTCAGACCTATTAACGGAAACTTCTTTTTAAGTTGATCAGCCTTCTCTTTCTATAATTTCCCCCGTTTCCTAACTGGAGCTTCCCTGTGTGTGAGTCTCTTGTGAGGACAATGCGCCTGGAAGGGCAGGCAGCTTTACTGTTGAAACAGGACCAGAAAAGGAGCCATTATACTCCACTGGGTTATTTGGTGCTGTCCAATCCCATATTGTACAGGATGCTTTTGCTCTTTTCCTACACCGTTCTGTTTCATCCTTGTGTCTTCCGTGATATTAAATCTTATCCATTTTTTGCATCACAAAGAATATCAGTACATTTCCCTGAAATATGAAAAATCACATTTTAAAAAAATAGGGGTAAAGCTTAATATTCCTAATTTTCTTATAAAAGTTGAGCCAGTGTCTTGCTTCTCTTTATTATTCCTTTGTTCTGTTTTATTTCTGAGTTTCTAATTCCATCCTTGGAATCTCCTTCTACCTTTTCTTTTATTCTCGCTTAGCCTTTAAATATGTCTTCCATTTCCTCTTCCTTACTATCATCTGTTAATGTCATCCATTTGCTGTCAAACCCCTCTCCCAGATCATTTTGTATAAGAAAGGGTTTAATAATATTCTCTCTGGCATCCTGTTAGACAACTACCCCTAATTTATTACCTAGACATTTATTATTACCTTCCACTTGTGGTCCAGTTACTAAATTTTCATGTCAAAAGGCTATCTGAATTAGCATGAAAATTAGGAATTCATAAGACATTGTCAAAAAGTCTTACTAATACCTAGCTTCGTTGTCTCAGACTGTAGTCGTGCCAAGATCAACAATTGCCTTTATGAAGCTGTCATTACGAGACTTTTTAAACTTTACAGACTGTTAAATAATCTCTCAGGCATTTAAGGTGAAAATTTCAGATCTGCTTCACAGTTGGTATACGAAGATCTTCACTGAGACACTCAGCAGGGATGAGATAGAAAGATTCTCCCATTTGGGAGTGCATAGGAATTTCCCAGCAGCTTCCTGAAGGCTGGGAACACAAACCCTGTATCTACGTGTGGATCTGCCTCACCCAGCTGTACACATAATTTTTCTTTCATTCAGAGACACACACACTGGCCTTCCCTTGCTTCCCAAGAGCCGTGCAGTTATATGACACAAGAGGTGTGCAAACACAGTACAAAGCCTGGACTGATGTTATGCTGGTTCATCTTACCTAGAAGTCCTTTTGTAGCTCTTGGAATAAGCCTAAAAAGTCTAGGGACAGACTCATCCTGGCATACGATCTTCTGTATGGTAGAAATGTCAGCAAGTCCCATGACACAGTTTTGGCTTCATTCAACATCTACCGTCCCAGAATATGGCCAGACTTAACTTGGGGAATAACCTGGGCCAGGTACTGGCCATCCTGGGCAGAAATATAACTTTGCTGTACAGGTGTGAGCTCCTGACACAAAGGACAAAACTGAAAATGTAGAGGCTGAAAAGCAGAGAGAAAATAGTCCAAGCCAATTTTGTTCATATTTTACAAGGAATAAGATCATTCATTCTCATTCACCATCAGGATTTCTGCATAATACCTGATCTCCAGAGGTCTATGACATTATTTGCTGGTTAAACTGAACAAAAAGTTGACAGATCTGAGGTAAAGATGGACAAGATTTATGGAATTTCCTTGCCCGTTGCTCTGCCAGGGTAGACTCACAGTGATGTGCATGTTATCCTCTGTGACCTAATAAGCTCCTATAAGGAGACCTACCTCTAGTCTTCTTTCACATCAGTGTTCAAATCTCCCAAGTAGTCATTCCTTGTTGTATTTTCCTCTTTAAATCATTTTTTAACTACTGTACATATTTAGCTCTTTAAATATTTCCTGGCAGTGATTTCTCCAGACTACAATAATTTCTGTTGTTCACTTTTGAAATGTTGCTCTAATTTCTCAATATAGTAAGAAAAAAAATATGGGTGAAAAATTATACAAGAAGTTTGACATAAACTGCTGTCTTTTTCCTCTGTGTTGCAATCCTTTCATGAAAGCATACTGAAATTACAATGTCCTTTCTATAGCTTTCTCACATAACACACTTATATCTAATTTGGTCTCCTTACTGGATAGTAATTGCTGTTATCACTCTTCCCTTTTTTAAAGTCCTGGAGTTGGGTAATGCCTTTTCTTTTCTTGAGTCTCTGGTGCCAACCCAGTTGCTGGTGATCTTTGTAAGTGGCCAGACGCTCAAAGAGTTTCAGTGATTAAGAATCATCTAGAATGATTGATGTAGCTGTTTACATTTTCCAAGTATTCTAGTATCTGTATTTTATCAATAGCTTTTGTTACACGATCTCAATTGTTTTCTAATTGCCTAACCTTCCTTTGCTTCCCATTTCTTATTAAAGGCAATATTACAAAAGGACTTCAACCCCCTGGCTATTTTAAAGTCACATTTAATTTTGTCTGCTTCTTTTCTATTTTTTAGCTCCCTTTCTTTCTAATCTAGTTTTTCAAGTTACTTTGTTTTCTTCTGGAAAGCCTTGTATGACACTGAGTTATTTCTGAGAGCCAAACTGCAAAGCTCCTTCCAATTCTTTACATTTTTCTCTTGAAATATTTTTTGTGGATCTCACTGATTTTAACACTGGAAGCAATGATGCTATTTGGAAACACTCCTTGCTCTGCTTTTCATGTGTGAAGATCCACTTGCTTAACTTTCAATGCCATCTCCAGCTCAAAGGCTTTCCCTTCTCCACCTTGGCAACCACTGCTCCACTCTTTCTATTTCACCTTTTACTTACTCTTTCTCAGTACTCTCTGTCTCCAGTGTGGGGTTTTGGGCTACCGCCATCAGAGACATGTTGGCGAGGGTAAAGGTAATAATGATGCTATTGCAATTTAATGTAGCTCCAAAATGGATGTGAGGGATTTACAGGAATTTAAGTACCACATACTATTATTCCCTTTCCTATTTGTGCAAAACCTTGACCCGAGCCAAAGAACACTTGCCTTCAGTGTACCTTGCCATTGACTTTGTGTTGGTGCCTGTCAGCAAACTTATGACTGTTTAAAGAAAAAAAGCTTTAAGAACAACTTCATTTGTAAGATTGGCAGACGCAACAGCAGAAAATGCAGAAACTTTTCAAATCATATGCTGTAATACAGGTATAAACCAGCCATTTGAGTAATGTTGAAGGTTTATGGTAACCAAGTGATCTTTAATGGGAAAGGATGTCCTAGGGGAGGAAGTCCTTTTTCATTTGATTAGGGAGAGAAGCACAACTGATTTATCTGAGACAGAGACAAACCAGGGAAAGGACTAGTCATTGCATAAAGTAGAGCTTGTGGAGTCCTGTCATGCTGCTAGTTCAGAGACAAATTCTTTTGACAAGAAGAGGCCCAGACAGTTCAGTGAATAACATTTCTTGATGAAATGATAAATGTGTTACAGTAATAACCTCACAGTATCTCTGAATGCTATGGGATATTGAATCTGCTTCTCTGCTTAGCAGAGATAAATCTATTTTCAGAAAGGTACTCTTTAAGGAAAAAAAATTACTTATGTCAAAGCAGTCAGTAACTTTAATTTCTAAGTTATGCTGTTTGACTAGCTGAAGAATCACAGTGGCATTCCTCCCATTTATGTTGGGACCATAATATTCTCATTTTTATTATTACTATCACACAGAAGTAAACCAAATTAATCCTCTGGTTTCTAAGATATGTGGATTTTAATTCACTACCTCTTTCTTTACTGCTATAGCTATGTCACCCCTTCCATATTCTCTCTCTTCTGCTTATTTTAATCCACCTTGCCCAGAAAATATAGACCAAATCCTTCAGCATGGTCCTGTGACATTCAACCTTTGCTGCCAGCTTCTGCTCAGCAAGTGAGTGGTAACAGCCAGAGTTTCAGCACCGGACTCATCTGGTAGCCGAAATACCTATGAATTCCCATTCCTCTAAAAGGGAGGCAGCCTCTTTGGCTTGTGCCCTTTCCTAAGCCACCATATGAACAGTAAGGCTGAAAGGAGAAGTAGGCAAGTACTTTCAAACTCCTTTCACATGTTCTGAATACCTGAGGCTCCTACACTATTTCCAGAGCTGCCAGCCCTTTATACCACACCCTTGGCAATGACAGAGCATTTCCAGCCGTGCCAAATGACCTTACTGCTCAACCCATAAGTGCAATTTCTAGGGACATTACAGAGCAGTGAGATCAGAAGAGATGTTAGAAGTGCCTGAGGATATTGGTGAGGAGTACCTATTTTCTGGCTACTAATGTGTTTGCTTATTAAAACTGTGGGACTCCAAACTCTTGCCAGTCCCCATGAACTAGTCCCCACGAACTGCGGGATTCATCAAATGCCATGCTTACAAATTTGTCTCAAGAACACAAAAACTACCTGTTCAGAATTATTCACAAACAAACAATCACCATTATTTTTAAGGCAATACAGAGGGTCTTCAAGTGGTCTTTCTCATTCCCTGCCTGTGGCAAATCTGATTCCATTGCTTCTTTCTGCAATGATTTTGACACACATTAATTGTAAGTCAAATGACCTGAAACTGATGTTTTCTGAATTTTTCTAATGTTCTCTGCTGAAGCCTCTTGACAGCTTGGCCCAATCAGTTGCCAGCAGGTAATAAAGCACTCTGGACAGAGAATACCTGGCTGAATTTTTTGCAGGTACTTAACAGGTCAGGTAGTCAACCAAACTGAGTAATTCAAAAGCTATTTTTACCTTAATGGATCTGTTTTAAATGTGCACAGCCAAGGTCAGCACATTAAGATGAATTTCTAATGTTCATGGAAGGAGAAAATATTTTTGGAACTTAACTATTCCCCTAAGAAAACAGAAGCTACAGTTCCTCTTCATTAACTAATACAGGCATATTTGAATGGATACAAGGATACCTGTCTCCCATCTGACCTGGATGTCCAAAGAAAAATTTCACATATTGTAAGAAAACAACACATGTATTAGCTGGCAAAGAACAAAGTTGTTTTTTTCTTTTTTTTTTACTTGGAGCATGATTTCAATGAGTACTTGGCCTGACACTTTGGATATACACTGTTGTAAATTCCAGCTTCATTCCAAATATGAATCACCTACAGAAACCTCTGCAGTTCCTCTTACTGTAGCACATGAGAAAAAAACCATATTGGGTCAAAACAATGGTCTATCTTTGACAGTAGTCAGTAACAAATGCCTCAGGAAAGAGCACAATAAACAGCAGATCTGCCTTTGCATCTTAAGACATGATCTCAGACTAAGCTATTACGGGGAATAAATGTTTCTGGCAAGACCAAGGGGACATATACTGCATTTTGTTTCACCTCTATTATTGACTTTAAACACTAGTTTTGAGGACAGGATCTAGCAGAAAAAGAAATGAACAATGTCTGCTTTGCCTTCTTGAGACCAAATCCTTATGGACAGCAAATTCACACATAAGCAGGAAAGACCACTACCTAAGCTTTACCTAATTGTGCAATTAAAGTTTGCTTTCATAAAGCCCTGATCTGTTCTTCTTATATATATGTCAAGCAATTATTTATTTGGAATACCATAACTCTATTACCTTCATCACAGAGTGGACATTTACTTGTTTCAATACAATTACTGTAACCAGTAAGTTAATGTAAGCTCATAACAGAGATGCCATCATTACATAGATTTATGAGAAGAGCACTAAACATAAAATTGAGGTAATCGCCTGTGTGCTGCCAGGCTATTTTGCCAGTTAATATAAATAATATCATTCTCAGCATGAGCCACCAGAAGGACATCATCCTTAGAACTAATTCCTCACCTGCCACTGTCAGAAATGTTCACTATAAACTTGATGAAGAATGTGTTGCTAAGTGTTACTGACAATCGTATATTACCAGGGAAAGGTGGTTACCTTGAGTACCCCAAACAATCTGTTGTTTTGGTATGTTACCACATAAAATTGATTTAATGCTGCAATTTTCCATTTCTCGCTGGAGCACAGGCTGCTAATTTATTAGTCACATATATTGAAATTTCTCCTTTTTCCATTCATGTATGAATTTCCATAAGCAAACTGAGCAGACAGTATTTTGTTTGGTTTATTTTTAAAACCTGGAAAAATAAATCCCATGTGAAGTTCTGATACACGTGCTATTGAAATGGGTCCTACAAAGCAAGCAAAAGTTAAGGGTCATACAGAAGATCTGAGATAGGAAATGTTGGTATGCAGGAAAAAAGACTTATGCGTTTTCTTGTTTTATACCTGGAAATAAAAGTTAAACAGAAATACCAAGAACAATGAAATAGAAAGGGTTTTTTCTTTTTTCTTAGTAAAAAATGCAATAGTTGATTTGAATGGCTACGACAGTATACACCTGAATTTTTATACAAATGTAATTCCTAACTTCTTTTTTTTTTTTAATTTTTCAACAAAAAAACCAAACTGCATGTCTGAGACAGTGACCTGGAGATTTTTGACTGCCAGCTCTTGCACAATAGCAAAAGCAGGTCCCCCAGCACCCAGGAATGCTTGTTTGTGACCGATCTCCCCTTTACCCACCAAGCTCACTGTTTATCAGCGGTCTCTTGAGTCCGTCAAATCTCACCAAAAAGAGTAAACATTGTTGTAACTGAACAAAAGGGGTTTAAAAGCCCATCATACACCAGTGCCACTGAGTCTTCTGAAATACAGGGTGATGGTCTGAACTGGATCACTGCCATGCTCTCGTTCACAGTGGGGCCTGTATCTTAGCAAGTACAGATGAACCCAGGACTTGTCTCACAAACTTTTTAAAAGTAGTAAGTAATATTGAGGCATACTGCACGTATAGCTAAGAAAGATCTCAAAGAGCTGAAAAAGTAATGAGTATGATGGGAAATTACTCCTTGCTTGATTGCTCTGCTGCCAGTTCCAGAGAGGTGCAAAGTACTTTAAAACTCAACAGCTTTTAGGAGAATAACTGAAGAATAATGAATAGGCTCTGTTGAAGCTAGGGATTCCCAAAGCAAATTTTGTTTGTTCCAATAAAGTTCATGGTACTAGAAAAGGTCTGATATTATTACCTGACAGGGAATGGGCTAAGACAGCAACATTAATAATACTCCTTCCCTTGTAAAAGAAAGTTGCAGAGGGACCATGATTTTTGCAAACAATCCTATCTTCCCATGGCCCTGAACACACCAGAAACCTTCCAGGTGAAATGAATATTAATCAAAGATGTTGATAGCTTTTTCAAGAATAGCACATATCATACTCTTGAATATATCCAATAAATGCAGAAAATTTCAGGGCAACTAACATTCTGAAAACTAGTACATCTGCTCAAGACAGTGGAGATGATGTGGTGAAGAAAACATTAAACACGGGAGTTTGTATCCCATTATTCCATGCCATCCTTTATAATATTATGTTTGGTTATAAACAAGCATACTTTCTGTGTATTTGGGGAAATGGAGTGTTTCCAGCCTGAAAAGACATTTCAAGTACAAAGCCGAGACCTTATCTATCTGAGAGTCAAGGAGCAGAGATAGATTTCAGGTAACGAATGCTTTGCAGACAATTAATCTTTTAAACAGTCCTCTGGCTTAGGATCCTGCAGGCCACAATATTGCAGTAGTAAGTTCGTACTGCTTGCATGATAGTTCCAGACTGAAAGAGATGTGTCTTCAGTCCTCAGCTTCCTGATGAAATAACAGTGGCCCTGTCAATCTTGTCTTCTATCCACTGATCTTCAAGAATATATTCAGTGACAGAAGACTGATTGTCAAATATTCTTCCTGACTATTTTTTCCCAATCTTGTATTTCCAATTGATCATTTGGATCATAGCACAAGCTAAGCAGTAACCGTTCTCCTAATCTCATGATAAACTATCAAGCTTTTGATCAGGGTCCCTATAGGAAAATTTTAGCAACAACTTCTGGATAAAGTAAGTGTTTGCTCAGGGTTTTTTATCTATTTATTCATTTATTTTAGTTATAGAGATCATTCAAAATATGAATAATCTTGACCCACGAATCCCATTTCTTTTGGTTCGGTGCATACATTTTGAAATGGCTTGGGTGACTGAGCCAACAGGAAAACAATAAATTCAGATGAAACAACTGGTATCAGCTTGCTAAGCTGATAGCAAGAATGTAAGATAGCACAACTGAATGCATAGTACAGAGTAAAGAGCATCTTTGCATGAACAGTGTGTTGAACAGAGGACAAGGCAGCTCAGACAGTATGTCTATAGCTTAACCACAAGGCCATCCCCTAAGGCAACTGCAAAATGCCAGCACAAGGGCCTGAGGAGCCTGCCAATGAGGCAAACGTGCCTGATGTAGGAGAGTGTTCTTTCTTGGGCTTATGACCAAAGGAAAGAAGTAAAATGAGAAATGCAATGCAATATATGAAAAACCATCCCAATTTCCTTATTTAATTATCCTGCTCTTAGGGGATAAAGAAAAACTGTTAGCCGCCCTGTTATACATACACACGTGCATATATATATATAAACAAAAGGATTTAGAGATTTTTTTTAAATACTGACAGTATAATTTTAAAAAAAAAAGATCTTTTGGTGTCTGATTTCTTTATTAAAACTTGAGAAGAGAGAGACATTGATAAATGAGGCTGCAGACTACTGTTCATGGAGAAGAGTAAGTTACATCAATGATATAACAGCTAGCACTTTCAATAGTTACTATCATCCTGGAAAGACATGCTTGAGCTTGGAGCTTCTGTAGATTAACAATACAACTGACAGATAATACAACCAGAAATATCCAAAAAAAGACACAAGAAACATACCCCTCATTCCCTGTGAGAGAACTGCAACGTTACCGACCGCTAATAACGATTTTCAGAGCCTGACTGTTTGCTACGCTCTCAAACAAAAGTGAAGTACTTTTTTGTTGAACTCACCGACCCCATTCTCCCAGTTGCTTCGCTAAAGAGACCATGCAAACTTGCTGTAATTTGTCAGTAGGTTTCCTCCACTGACACAGTCTTATTTCCTCGCCTTTCACAGGCAGTTCTCTCACCCTCACTCCATGTTGCTTGCCTTTCTCGGAGGCCACCAGAGAGCTCCTGCAAATACAGAGATTTCAGCTCCCACCAGCGTACTCTGTTTATGCCTCACAGATATTCCAAGAAAACCTTAGAAACAAGCTGGATAGTTAAAAATGTTCAAGGAAAACTGGCTGCAACAACCCCGTAGGTTCTGGCTCATAATCAGGAAAGCAGTATCCAGAGGGGCTGTAGAGGAGCACAGTCAATTTGGGAAGGAAACATTTCCTTCGCTGAATCAGGCATTGGCATAAGAGCAATATCAGCAGCAGTTCAACAGAGGACTTTCCCCCATGAACCATCCTTCCCATTCCTGAGCAAAAGCTTATCCAGATAAACCCCAAGCTACCTCTGGTATTAATGTAAAGAACTGAATTTAAATATATATATATTTATGATGGCCTTATTAAATAAGGTAAGGTAAAAGTTAACTCAGTACCTAGCAGAATGACTTGTGGCACTGAGGTTTACACAAGTCAATGCCATTAGCTTTACAATTCAAAATCTTGCTAAAGAGATAATCAGGTTTATTTGCCAAGACCTATTTTCCATCCCTCCATGTGGGCTGGCATTCCTGATACTTTCATTCTACATTAATGCTGTTTTATATCAGCCGTTGCATTATTTTGCCCCTGGCAGGGACTGGTTGCCAGAATTGCCTTTTTTCGTCCTTTTTTCAAAATATTGGCTTATTTTAGTTCTCAGATTTCCCTGACAGTGTTCATGGAGTAAAGCATTGCTTAGCAGGAGGGATAAGGCAGACACAAAGTCTCAGGGGTAATGCTGACAACAGGAAATAAAAATCAATTTTACAATCTACACGATATTAACAATCCCATTGCCTTCTAGGTACTGCGGTAAGACACAGGGCGTGGAAGATCCCAGCCTGCTCCTGTGCTCACATCTGCAGCTTTGCCTAGCAAGGATAGCACCGATCTGCTAGTCCATGTTGGAGACACCTCACCCAGGACGCCCAGCCTCGCTCCTCTTTTTCTGCTCCTCTCCCTAGTAGGATCTCAAGCCAACAAACCCCCAGCTCACTAGGGCTGGAGCCTTGTTACTCAGTTTTCTAATTCAAATTGCATTGAATGTCAACACACAGTATAAATAGGAGAAAAGGGCTGTTGCTATTTAAGCCTCATATATTAATCTCCTGTGGGAGATTAATTATGATAATAATAATAATAATAAAAATAATAATAACAATGAACCATGATAAGCACCTACATAACTACATGTGCAAAATGTAACTGTAAATTAAGTGTTAAGTGTATGCATGTACCCGATCCTTTGCTTTGCAAACATGCAATAAATGGCAAGTATATGCAGATGTGCTGATAGTGCTACTCAGGTATGTTGTCTGTCTGTCTTACGGAAAGAAAGGTTTCAATGAAATAAATGTCAAGATGATTTCTTGGATGACTGCTTACACTAGGATTTGATCTCTTGTTTATACTTGGTTAATATCCATAAATTATGGTATATGTTTCAGAACCATGTAATTATACTTGTCATTCTGGGTGTTAGATTTGTAAGTACTGCAGACAAACTGTGCAGTGATAGATGGCCAGTTCAGACATCATTTATGGCAAGTTAAATCATTTTCAAAAAAACCCACATGTAACACTATAAAAATGATCAAAGATATATGGAAGTAATGTTAATTTTGGTTTTACAAGTTCATACCAGCACCAAATTTTACTAACTTTGCCTTTCTACTGGTGCCTGCTTGATAATCCTTTGCTTAAAAATACATTAAATGCTGTTAAGCTTTTCTAGGACAAGTCTGCAGCTGCATTTTGCAATTTGCAGTATTACTATCAAGGTTTGTTTACTTGCTTGTTAGAGGGAATTTTCAAGTCACCCGTATGATCATCAGCCATACCAAAGTGCTACACTGGCCTGTGTGATGAAAAGATCAAAGTATTCCTTTCACTTTTTTTGAAGGAAGCAATAAATATTTCTTAATTTACACCATTCTGGAATGCTTTCCACCAGCAACCAAAGAGGAAACTTTCACATACCATTTTGCACTAAATTTCCATGAGTCACATAATGTCCTTAAACCAGCTTCTGATATTCTCATTGCTGTGGATGGAAATTGAGCTTATGCCCACAAGAGAACACTTGGCCCACGATACTGAGATCTCCCTTCTTCAAAGCCAATGTTCAGTTCCTGCCATCATTTTCTCTTCTCCTTGGCATGTGGTACAGTGCAGGGAGTACAGAATTCAGCTCTTACAAAGTAAGAATAAATATGTATATGATGTTTCTTACCAGCTTTTTTCCTCTTAATCTTTTCAACATAAGTTTTAGTAAAATCAGTGAGATTCATATATATTGACATCTAACTCCATAACTCAATTTTTTTCAGTCACTGGATCTGAAAAGTATTCTAATTAAAGTCATAACTACTGTATTCTTTCATTATTGCTTGCAGAAAATGTTGGTTGTATGCGGCCCTTGCCTCCTCAAGCCCTGCCCACACCCTGAGCCTTCAGTTAAGAAATACCACAGACTTAACTGTTTAGGACTTGTATGTTAGATTCAGAAAAAAAGCTTCCATCATAGTCTCCAATTATTTTATTTATCCATTTGAAGTTTATTTTTATGGTTCATTTTCTGTGTGTTTTAATATTTTAATGGTCTTCAGTGTATTATAAGGGGGTGCCTGGAGCACTGCTGCAAATAGGAGCTGTACAGCAAAATACATTATTTGTTGTTATTATATCAGTTTGCCTAAATAACTATAGTATCCACAATATTCCCAACAGCCTGAGGAAAGAAGGAATGACAAATATCATTGTCAATAGCTGCTGTGGGTGTGTCCTCCTGTTTTCTATATTCAAAACAAAAATCTCTACAGTCCTTCTATAAAGCCCTATGTGTAAAACAAATCAAAAGTAATTACAAGCTTGTATGCCAAGGACAGAAACCATCTATATTTTATGACAGTGTGTAAATAAGACAGTTCATGACAAGGGTTTTGTGCTGCAGAGATATCAGCCCTAGATACTGAGGGACCTGCTTGGCATTTAGGCAGTTCTGAAGCAAGATGGTCAGTGCTGTATAGCAGTAGGGGGTTAGAAATGTCTAGTTTTTGGAAGTCACTAGGTCTTCATCTACAATTGAAGAACATACATAGTCACTTCCAGAAGTCCACTTGCACTTCAGGCTTACAGGGGATGATTCAGCCATCCATATGAATACAAGGGTCTGTCCTTGAGGTCTATGTTAAACTAGGCAGCTGAAGGCAGGGGTGAAATGAATCTGGTGTTTCCCTTCTGGCCAAGACTTTCAAACATCACCTTGAAGATAAAAGCTTGGAAATCCATGGCTAAAGCATCTAAATGAATGTTTCAGTATTCACATGTGCTTTACTGTTAGGTCTCCCTGTGACATTCAGAAGGACTTCTTTAAAGGTTTTCCATTGGTTCTGGTCTCTGTCATCACATATCTGTCATTTTTTGGTAATTTATCTTCTCAATGCACAAGTATGTTCCAAAAGGAAAAATGAGGCTGTAGTAGCTGCCTGTATTATAGTTAATAGCCTGGTGGTTACAGTACTCAGCTGGGAACAACTAACCATTGAGTTATAGGGGTTTTGGACACAAACTCTCTCCTGCTGAAGCTGTTCATGTTTTCACAAACAATTAAGCTTCCATTGGACCTGCCTGAGAGTAATTCACTGTATAGTCCACTATTCAGCCAGGAACAGGGATAGGTAAGTTCAAATCATTGCTTTAATGAATATTTAATGAATTTTAGCATAGGTGAAATAAAATGTTCCCATTGTGAAAGCTTATCAGCAGTGAATAGAGAGCATCTGGCAACAGCAGCGTTAACTTGCGTACAGCTGTTCAGAGGGAGAAGAGCAGGAAGGATTTTTCAAAGAAGCAGATGCACAATTACAGGCCTGCTTTGACAAAGAGTTCTGAGATTAGCACTTTCCAGGGAAAGTCCTGCACACAAGAGACTGGTGGGATAAGACCTGTTCTGCTGGAAAGAAAAGTCATGGGGTGGAAGTTCAGGGAAGCTAAATTATAGAGTGCCTTGGCATCCCCGCTTCTGTGGGGCTTTCACCCTTTGTGACCAGTACTCTTGATTTTACTAGAAAGCAGTTTCATTTGATGTTGTGGGGAGTGGACTTGAGCTGTCCCATCGCCTAAACTATATTTGATTCCCTGCTCTGAATCCAAAAGGAAGAATTTGTCCAAGAACCTTGTGTAAGTCATGAATAAACATGCTGTGATAAGAAAAGGGGCACCACCACTTAATGGATGGTACCCAAGACTGTTATTTCAAACCTATCACTTTTTTTAAAATTATAAGATTTCCAAAATAGAAATAAAATATTTTGTTTCATGTGGAATATAAGCTAGTATTTAACACAAAACAAAACATTTTTGAGAGCTTTCCTCAAAAAAAAAGAAAACACAAATAAAGAAGCCCCCAAATCCCAATTCAACATGATCATTTTGGTTCAGATTAAAATGAATGTTTATTTTCAGTTCAGCTGTCAAACTGACTAATTATTTGCACAGCCCTGCTCACAATATTGTGTTCATGCTTTGGGTATATTAAAAAGAACTGAAGAAAAGAAAATTTTAAAATAGGGATCACCTTTTCTAAAAGGTGTGGAAGGCCCTCTTAGCTCCTGATCCACTCCTGGTAAATAGATGAGGCAGTTATTGCCACACAGCTGCCAGAAGTTGCACTATTCATACGGATTTTTACTCAAGCTAGAGATAAGCAAACAAACTTTTAATGAAATCAGCAAGAAAAATGCAACAAAAAAATGGTCCCTGAGACACCAAGAAATATACTGGAATAATTGTCAGCTAGCAAGTCTTTTACAAAACTGATTTGACTGTAGTATTCTCAAACATTTAAGAGCAAAGAAATCCACTCAGCTAAATAGGACATATATTTGCACATACCTCTCTTAATTTCCTTTTATCCTACATTACTTAATTTTGTGTTTTGTTGTAATAATGGCAGACATTCGTTTTTCCTAATCACCCTAATACAGATTGCAGAGATAAGTTTTAACAATTTTAATTTTACTGGGCAATAATCCAAATATTTTTCCTGACTCTGGGGCTCTCTTTGACTGTCATGGTTTCCTAAGGGGGATGTACATCCTCTGATTGCAGGGCAGGCAGTTTCACCACTTGCTCCAGAGACTGATGACTTGCATATTTAAATCATACAGTGAGTTGGATAATCCCCTTTCATAGCAAAACCCAGGGGAGGGAACTATGTAAGAGGATACAAGGAATCCCTCGTTAAGAACTAGCTATCTGAGGTACTTAGATGCCCCCACCCCTCACTCCTATATCTGATTACCGAGAAGCCTTTATATTCACAAATCCCTTCAGGCAAAAAAGTGCTACAAACCACTCTTTACACCAGGGAAGGAGGGACAGGGGACCCTGAACTTCAGCCCTCGGCCCACTTGGGCACTAAGCTCCACGGGCATCAGCCATCAGGCTGAGTCTTCGGTTCTGTGTGACTTGCCCAAGGTCACAGAGAAAAGCTGTGGTGAAGCAAGACAAAGGATGTAAGGCTTCAACGGGCACTACTATGCAGCGAGGGCAGTCTGTCACACTCACACAAAGCTTTGCAGCTTGCCGTTGAGCCAAGTGATTATGTGACCCATCCCAAAAATACCCTGCAATTTCAGCTTTCTACATCTTTACTCTCATTCTGTCCTGCACACCAAAATCAAACACTATGCAAAAAGGCAATGAAATAAGTATAACTTGAATGGTGAATCTTCATTCCTAAAGCACAAGTTCTTTGCTATTCAGCCTAAAAATAGAAATAAAGAGAGAAAAAAAGAAAAACACAAGCTTTGAAACTTGGCAGGAACGGCAGGAAATCATACCTTGAGTCACAGGGCATTCTCAGCATCTGTTCCAACTGCAAGGTTTTCACACTCCCATATACAGCACAGCTACCCTCCCTTCACATTCCAGTCCCTGACACTAGCCCCACAGATATTATTCTTTCTCTGCAGTACATCTTGTCTCAAATTTCTTACATACCCAGTTTCCAAAATGGTGTCCACTCAGTACTGGAGATGTGAACTAGCTCACAGCTCATGAATTTTGCTGTTCAGAAGTCATTCGGCAAAACAGTTCCCAATGGGCTGAAAAAACAGCTCTGGCACATTTAGGTTTTGCAACTGGAATTGTTTGTAACACGCAGAAAAAAAGAAATGCTGGTTAATAAGATAAATGTTTACACTTAAACTTTCAAAGGGCATCATCAAATCCTGTCCAACAAAGACATAACAACTTTTTTTTCTCTCTCACGTTTCATGCTTTCTAATAGCTTTTACTTTCATTACAAACACTTCAGTTCTGCCTAAACTCAGCACAGAGAGAATCAGCCCTTTAATCCTCATGATGATACATATTTTCTTCACACTTCAGAAAGTAAATATAGCAGCTGGTAACTTCTAAATCCTATGCTTTGTTATGCAAGGCATCGCAAACAGAATCATCTAAGTTAGGAGTGGAAAACACTGGCTACTTTACCTAGATCACTTTTTCACTAATACAAAATGTATATTTTTTTATACATTTATATCCAATTTTCAGAAAGCTAGGAAGTAGGAAATTTGGCATTTCTCTTATCCTGAACAAATGGATTAACCTTTAGATAATGTACAATAAGGTTATTTCTCGGCAATATTTTTTCTAATAGTCAACCAGTACTTTCCCTCCTGAAACAATATCCTAGCTATACATGTCTACGTTCTACTAACTCCTCTTCATCAGTAGAATTTGGAGTGTTATTTTAGTAGTTAGTCCATATTATAAAAGCCACTCTGCAGAGGCATACCTGTGGTGATGATATCGCCTGCTTCCCCAAGATCAGTGCTGTCCCACAGAAACAAACCCTCTCTCTTCCAGCCTGAACATATCCATATCTCTTTGCAAACTGAGACTAAAAGGGAACCACCATGATCATATCTGAAAATGCCATGAAGCAATAATTGAGGATCCACATCCGCTTTTGTTGCACACCTGTTGAACTCCCATCCTGGAATAGAAAGCCTACCTAAAGTAATACCGGCAGGATGCAATTTTGCATGCACACTAGACATTATTTCACTCTGGATACACCCAATTTTCCAGTGGTATAATTCACTGGCTTCCCTGGAATTCATTGCTTTCCCAGGGATTATTCCTCATTTAAATGACATTAAGTGACACCAAAATCAGACTCCATTTCCCTCGTGAAGAAACAGAATTCAACAGGCAGGTCCTATCCAGGTGGCCACAGAAGAACATAGTCACTTATGCTACTTGCCTGAACTCGGCAGAAGCCAGGTATCTGAATCATAAAACAAGTTGTGCCTCTGCAGCAAGCCTTCTGCAGTCTTGGGATTCACAGGGCTTTGCATTTTCCAGTCAGTGTATGATACCAGACTGTTTGTTTCTTTCTGCAGGACATGTCTTTTTTGGTCGCAGATACCACAGCAATGAGCATAGTCTGAATCTCCAGGATTTTCTATGCTGCTACTAATGATAAATGAGTTCCTTCTCTCGGATTACCAGGATACATTCTCTCCTCCCACAGCACTCTCATGAAATGTTGTTTGGACTATGTAGTCCACAGCCAATGAATTTATGGTAATATAATAATGTAGCAAATACCCATATGCAAAAGCACACACAAAGCCTTCCTTTCTATTACTAGGCAGTATGTATCATCTTCTGCAGCAGTGCTTCTCAACATTTTAGCCCATGCGCCACTTTACTTAATAATCCTTTAACGTGTCATCCAAATAAGCAGGTCTTGAGACCTCCTGTGTCGTCATCTGCGTTCATATGGCACACCTTCTAGACTGGTGAGTCCTTGTCTACGTGACAACCCTCAACAAAGTCAGCTCTTCTGGAAGGAGGTTTTCTGTGTTTCAGCATCATTGATAAAACCAAAACATACTCGTGGCACCAAAAGAAGAAATTGGAATGGTAAGAAAGCTGGCCCTTTCTTCAACTCTTTTCTTGGGCTTTATTTTGGTAGGGTCAGACCAGAAGACCTATTGCAGGATCCACAGCCTCTTTGAAATACTTCTCTAAACAATATTCTAAATGTAACTGTGGCAATAACTTTTCACTAAGACCTTAATATTTCAAAGGACTTTACAAACAAAAAACAAAGAAAATTTATCTGAATAAGAGTAACACTCACCGTGGGGGATCAGTGTTACCATAATGCAGTGGAGTTGTTTCACAAAATTTTACCCAGCCTGGAAGAAGGCTGTAATGGCATTTTAAATGCAACAGCCACTATCAGAGTAAAAAGCTAATGGAAGTTGTTAGGAGCTTTTTGTAGAATTACACCCAAAATGGACTATCATCCTTTTACTACTTTTAAGTTTGTAGAAAAGCCATGTATATAAATGTATCAGAGAAGGAATAAAGATCCTGATTCTGCCTCCTCAAATACTGCTGCTATGCAACTAAATGCTGCAGGTACCTCCTATGAAAGAACATAAGCCAAAACTCAAAATACAAATTATTCCAGCTCAAAGGAATCACTTTTGCTCCTGTTCCACAGTCCCAAGCTACAAAAACAATACAATAGGAAGAGAGCTCACGCAATACCATTGCATATCTCAGCATTGTTATCAGAAATAATTTATTTCAGAGAAGAGTTAGAGCCAGGTATCTATCTGAAGAGCCAAACAAGAAATCCTACAGTGAGGTAAAAAGAAGAGACCCTTGTCCCTTTAGGGCCCAATCTTTCAATGAGCATTTCCCTTATTTTCTGTTATTCCCATAGATAGGTCCCGCTCATAAGTCACCCAAACTCCAGCTCTTCCATCTGCTGACTCACTCATCCTCACGACCCACAGAAACCAAGCCCCGGTCAGAGCCTTGCTTATCCAGCACATCTGAAAAAATGTTTCTTTGGAGACTACAGAATGAAATACTCACTTGAAAAATAATGGGGACAGTGGTCAAAAAGTAGCTTTTTCAAGACAAAAAGAGAGAAATAGAGTGGGACAGGGAAATGGAAGAGAAAAGATTAATAAGATACCTCCCACAGGAAAGTGAGGAAGGAACTAAGAAACTGGCACCACCCTTGCAGGTGTTTAAATACTACTTATAAATGTGTACAGAGCCACCTATCACTTCCATGCAAGGCTTCCAAACCCGTCCTGTGAGAAGAGGTTCTCTCTGCTGAAATTGCAAGCAGGGATCAACCCATCCTTTTTCTGTAAATGTGAAAGAAGCAGCCACACTCATAGACCTGAACTAGTCCCCCTTTGAAAGTATTTTAGTCTCTCTATTGATGACACCGGCAACCAAGGGCAAAGAGTCTCCTAATATAAGGCCTCACTTAAATGCTTAATTTTCCTGTCAGAAGGATAGGGGACATAAGATCTTGCTTTGCTTCTCTGGGGTGGGATCTACATATGCTCCCAGATCAGAATTTTGCTTTTGGCTATTTAACTCATTCATGTGGAATCAGTGTCCTTCAGTAAGACTTTTGTTTGGATGACTATTTTTCTCTGATAAATGCTAGCAAACACAAGGATATACATTTAAGCACTGTAAAACAGTTTAATCCTAAAAGAACAATGTGCTTTAGGGAAAATAATGAGGATGGAAATACACAAAGCCACAAAATCTATCAGTTGGCTGTAACATGCAATAGTGCCTGGTTTCAGATGACTGTCATAATGCAGGACTATTCTTATTGCACAGCTGTCACTCTACCAAAACAATTATCCACCAAGAAAAAAAAGTCTTAATTTAGTTCTCATCATGGATAATAAAACGAACATTGCTGTACTAAAACACCGAAACATCATCAGTGATGTCTGCAGTGTCTTGGTTTCCCTTCCGTGTGATGTAGGAGCAGAGGACCTCTGTCCTGAGAAATCAGCAGCATCTATGCTGGTAAATCACATCATTTCAAAGTGCATCCCTCAGCACCAGCTCAGCTGCCTTCACCAGTAGACAGTCAGGACAGTCCATAGCTCAGCTGTGGCCAGTGCCAGCCAAGTCTCCTAATTTCCAGACAGGCTTTAGAAGTCAGCACAGGTCGAGAATGATTCCCTCCCAGTAATTTGCATGTAGCCCCAGGGTTTGAGGAATAAGGAGTTTATCATTCCAGTGTAGAATGTCTGTGTCAGCTGGCCTCAGTGCCAGCGTACTATGCCAGGTATGTTTTATTTACTAGCAGAGACATAAAAAGTGCCTCATATTAACACAAGAACTTTTTAAAAAGCCCAGTGCAGAGTTTGTTTATGTGTGTAAGTGAGCTCTTGTTGAACTGCTAGACTCCTGTCAGCATTTGGTCTTCTCATTTGTGAAATTATGACTGATATCTATATTAATATAGGTACTATTTAACAAATAACTGAGAAGCCTCTGTCACATACAAACAACTCTAATATAGTGGTAGGAACTCAGCAAAACTTCAGCCATGGAAGGGTGAAATAATGCGAGACAGAATTATTTCCTTCATGTGAGCAAGAGAGAGGTGTGTGTGTGTATATGTCCCACCTGCCCTCAGGGAAGTAGAAAGAAAAATCAGACTGTTGGTCTTTAATAGCTATACTCTCTTTGTAAAGTGCTCACATACTGTGATTATGGAATGACATAAAAACCTCAACATTTTAGACAGCTTCAGCTTGCCTACAGAAACAAGGGAGACATCTCAAAGCATTTAATAAATGTTAATCAAGCTTCTGATTGTTCCTGTGAAATAGTTAAATACAAGCAAATCAAAATGACAAGAGAGAAGCACAAAAAGATCAAGAGATGCTTCTCAAGCCTTGTAGCAAACCAATGACAAACATGGAAAATAATACAGAAACCAGATTGCCCCTTTGCACTAGTTATGGCTCCATCCAGGAACGGGAGAAGACTAAAAATATTAAATCTTTAGAGGAATATTTAAGGAGCTAATATACTGTAAAATGCTAAATGAATGCATCAAGTTGCTTTTGTACTCCCTTGCCTCAAGCATCTTAGCACAAATAAAATTTGATGTTAATCAGTCCTAGCAGTTTTCACAGAATCTGAAAACCTATCATTTCCTCTGGCTGCAACTAAAAAATTTCCCAACTGTTCCACTACTGATACTGCAAAGTATCTGTTGTACCTATGATTTTGTCTTGGTGTTGATCTGGCATTTGCCTCTCTTGACCATAATATGTTTAACCTGTTACTGACAGAAGAATCATGGTTGAATTAAAAGGGTTTTTTGCATAATCAAGTATGTACTACCATGGAAATATAAAGAGATAAGAATGTTGTTTATATGCAAAAGAAGCTGAATTATGAAAAAGAAAATTTAAAAAAACCAACAAAACAAAAACAAAAAAATTGAATTATTGTAATGGTATTTTCCAGCCAATAACAAGACAAGATGCTCAGGCACTAAACAGATATGTGCTTGTAATAAGCTACAAAAAACTGTAAAATTAAATGGGATGTATTGGCAATGAGTTCCTTTTATAATTAAAAATGATTCAGAAAGTGAAAATATTATCTAGAACAAAAGTAAAACAAATCTGTTCATCTTAAGAGCTGATTTCAAAATGTTTCAGTCGTCTTTTCCCTACTAACAACAATTTTTCTTCACACTTCGCATAAGATTTTCCACATATGTTTTAACCACCAAAAAAAAAAAATCCTATTTCAAATGCTACGCAGCAGAAAACGTTATTGACAAATGTAGCGTGACACAGTGAACAGAAAATGGGTATATTTTAATCAGTGCGGCATATTCTTTGTTAATGAATGCCAACATGTTGCATAAAATTCTTGATCCTGTTTCTCATTTCTTTTAAAGTATATGGTGAAGCTCTTCCATTATGGAAAGGCCCTGCAGTCAGACATGGAACAGACTCCTGCGTTCCCCTAGACCCTCTGAAGTCAATAATGCTCATGAGATGCAAAAATTTCCATCGATATAGAGTCAGGGTCAGGATCTGTACACAGTTCATGTTGCTTCACAAAAGTAGGTATGTACTCTCTGAAATTATATGGTAAAATGTTATTACATTTTATTTATATCATATTCCCTTCCATCATGAGAGGTACTCTATTGCGACAATTAAATACATAGACCTGTATTTATGAATTTCAGTGAGGTTGGCCTCTGTACAGTGGTAATTCCCTCGTTTCTGGGAGCCCTGTCTGCTGTTTTTTGCAGGTCTGGAACACAAGGCAGCAAGAGCACACCGAATGGCAGCCAAACATAAAGACCTGCAACCGAGCCTAAAACATCATCCAGGTACAGCCCTGGTAGCTGCTCAAAGCTACCAGCCAAAGTTATATGCTAAAACTGAAAATGAGGCAAGGAAACAACCAAAGCAGATCAACAAAGTGCTGAGGGAACCAATACATTCACTTCTAGATTTACTGAAAGAAACTACCTCTTGCATTTTTGGATGGTTGCACATAAAGTTGAAAGAGTAACTCCGTAATGTCATTTGTACTTGTACTTCTGAAGAGGTAAATGTGTATGAAATGTATAAGGCAAATGTGCATGAAGTGAATATTAGTCCCTCCAGACAGCAGCTATTAAAGTGGATTATAGTGGTGTAGCAAGAAAGGAATTTGACCAAAAAGAGGAAATAAGTAATTCAGTCTTGGGAAAAGAGAAAACAGAAGGCAAGGCAAGGCAAAAGGCAAGGCAAGGAATAAAACTGTTGATTAATATTTTGGCTTTATACACATGTACATAAATACATACATAAAAGCTTAAGAACACGATTCACCAAGCATCCATCTCAATTCCCCTGCAAACCCTTATCCCTAAGCTGCTCCTAGTGTGGCACTGGCTAGACGATGTGTGAAGGTGACAGATGGAGTGTACCATGGAGTTCAAAAATAGTGTGAGGTTTTTACATGGGAGGACACTGACATAAACAAATGTGTCTCTTTTTTTCCAGCAGATTTTAAACACTGACATGAGTTATTCAGACATTAAAGAAGTAAAAGCTTTGAATACCAGCAGCATAATACATGAAGTGAGCTAAGTTATGAGTTCTTTTGTTTCCTCTAGGCCAAGCCTTGAGGCACCAGGAACAGCCCAGATCCTTACGAGCATCACACAAAGCAGCTAAAGGGTACCACCTGGCCATGCCTGAGCATCCTACAGGAAGCCAAAATTTCAGTGAGACAAAGACGAGGAAGGGTGTAAGAGTAAGATTTTGATGATGGAGTCAATAAAAAGGTTGCTTTTTTGCTAGGGAGAGCTGGTCAGCTGAGACAGCCAGCCCCTCAATAGATCCTACCAGCTAAACAGAAACCAACTTGCAGCAGGATTTTCAGACTGAAAAAAAAAAACCCAAACACCAAACAATGTCACTTTCCATTACCCAGAGGAAAGAGTAGCTCCTGGTGCACCAGAATAAAGGAGGGAGGCTGTCCCATGCCTGTCTGCCATATTTCTATAGTCACTTCCATTAGAAATGCTAAAAAACTGTCAAGACTCTGACTGCACCAACAGGTTCTGCAAGACTCTCCCTTCCCCAGCCCTGGATTTGGCTCCATGTGTTTAAGATCTTCTCCAACATGGCACAGATATGTGACCCTGAATCAGCCCAGGAAAACAGCAAAGTTGTGAGGAAGAGCAATGAGAAACCTCATCAGGACCTCTGTCCACCTTCTTTGCTCAGTAGATGCATTTCAGCTCTGGCCCTTGCCCTAAGCTCCTTCCTGAGATCCACTGCCGGCCTTATACCTTGCTGATCTTGCCTTGATGACCCCAACCTTGCCTTGATGACCTGACTTCCTGGCTGACCTTGGACCTGCCTCACTACTATGGACTTGTCTGGCAATCACTGGGCTGTTGGCTGAACCTGGTTACACAGACAAAACTGTTTCATTCTTATTCAGGTGAGTCTCTGAGACAACTGCCATTTTTGCCTTGCTGTCCCCTTGGATTCTGTCTCATTTTCCCTTCTGAAGCAGCTTAGTCCTGACATTCGCTGATAAAAACAACTTGAAATCATGAGCCAGCAATTTCGAGCAGGGACAATCTGTCCTGAGATCCATGAAGAACTCTGAAGGTCCTCTCCTTCTTCCTCAATATTTTCAGCAAGACCACCTTCAAGTTCTGAAAGCTTAATAAGCAACTGTTGCACACAATTATTTTTGCATCCAGGACCAGATTAACATAAGGCAAAAAGCAGCCTCTTTATAATAACCAAGGAATAGCAGATCTACTTTCAAACAGTTAATTCCTTGAACAAGTGTTTCCTGTTTGTAAAGTGCCTCTGAAAGGTCTAAAACCATCAACAGGTGAAATTTAGGCTGTCCAAATTTGGACCTTAATGTTTTGGACCTACTCAGGGCAGAAAATCACCTGCTAAGCAGTGAAGTGCCTGGAAATTCACAAAAGCAGAAAGGATAGAGAAGAAATAAAGGTGAGCCACTTGACTAGGAGAAAGGCTATAAGTCAAAGTCATTTTCTGTGGTGCCCTCATTCCCCTCTTCTCATTAAAACACTTAGATAAAAGGACACCATGACTATCAGTATATGCTATCCACCAGACCATCCAATAGCACTATTGACCTCTATAGGTTTTGTGTTGTAAAATCAATTTAAAAAAAAAAAGAAAAAAAATGCAAGAAAAAGAAAAATAGCAGCATGAAAATCCAAGCTGTTGAGCATACTATTTCTCAGGCTAGCTTTGTTTGTGTATTCACATCAAGTGATATAACATACTTCTCACAATTTCATCACAGATTAAAATTTCACTGGATAACAAAGTTCTCAAAAAATATGTAGTCCTGACATTTAGGAACTTCGCAGTAGGTATTAAAGCAATACTGAACTTCAAATTATAGGTTCAACTTGCAGAATAGAACTGTTAGACAGAAATATGGATGAATCACACTCATCCTGGATATAATGGAAACAGGCATTTGCATGAAGGTGAACACTGACTTCAGTGAAAGTACAGGCATTTACACCAGGTGAGTTCCCGTCCTTGACATATACCAAGGTACGGTAAACACAATTTCATACCTGGAGCCTTTGTAACCAAGGTCTTGGTCCTCAGCTGCAGAGCTGTGGGGATGCATCAGCTGAGAATCTCAGCCCATGTTTTTGGTCTGAGTACAACCCAAACTGGATTATACTTCTGTATTTCTGGCAAATGACGCATAATTTCCTATTTCTCTTGACTATAACCATTGTGAATGGTTTCTGTAGTGCTGCTGACTGAAGGCCTTATCCAGAAGCCTTTACTTATGCAAAGATAACTGCCCTACTTCTGAGAAGGAGGTGTAAAAACAGACTTCAGGTGCAGGTCCAACATCAGACAATAAAGGGTAGAATTTGTCATTTTTTACATTATTAAGAATATTTGTGCAGGATCTATAATTAAAACTAAAAGAGATGTCTCCTTCTTTTGCCAGCAGCTGTGTTACATCAATTAAATGGGTAAATAAGATCTTTCCCCAGAGGGTATATCACGTGACCCTCTATTGATTAAGACTGCAGTAGAATGTTATTTGCAATCTTATTGCATAATGGAAATCAGGAGGTAGCTGTCATGGTTTCAGAAGACAAATTGCCACTATCTTAGACAATTCATAGGCCTCTTTCCTGCTTGCTGCTATTAATTCACAGTTAATGCATGTCTTACAAGGCTTAGTTTCTTAAATCAGTCTACAGCACTGTATTCAACTCAAAGCTGTGTATAAGTCATAGTCTATGTGGCCCTGCATTATGATGGGTATTAAAGTGACCATTCCATCTATCATTACTTCAGAACTATACATTATTTAATAGGGTAACACAACTTCAAAAAGAGGATGGGAAATTAAAAATAGACACCTCCCGCAACATGCATGATTCTTCTGAGGAAATACAGGCCTCCCCCAGCAGGCATGGCTCCAGAGGTGCTCTCCATAACAGAATATTTTTAAGCCTTAGCTCAGTTTTCTGCACTTGATTTACTCAAGCAAAACGTATGGCTGGAACAAGTCCATTACACTCAAACCTGTGCAGAAAGTGCAGCTTGGGATCAGTTTTTGAGATGGTAATGAGCACCTGACCACAAGCTAGCAAACACTTCGCTCCTCCACTGAACTGTAAATCCATCATGCCCTTCACAGCAGAACCAGAGGGAATGACAAAAATCTCCCTTTAAATGACTGAAACACTCTTTGCCAATTTGAGAAACTTTAAATAAAAGCCAGTCTTTCCTTACTTCTAACCAATTTCTCGGTTACAACAATTAGAAAACAAGTTTGATTCTTTTCAAAATACATAACAGAGATTTTAACATTAACAGAACCTTCTCCACCAAAGTCAAAGAAATGGTCTTTAAGTGGTCTTTGGTGGTTGTGAAGTTGTAGGACGTAAGGCAAGATTTCTGAATGGAAGGAACGAGTCTGAATAACAGTGGGCGTTAGGACAGTAATAGATTCAGACAAAAGTTGCAGTCGTTCTGCGTGCAGAAAGAAGTGCTCAATTTACCAATATCTGTTTACCATCACACAGAATTAAAAATTAAATGTCTGCTGCCTGATCTGTTCCAGCTAAGTTGATTGATTAGAATGTGTTCATCTTCCCATATAACTTAGCAAGTTTAAGAGTGGCAGGTTTACTTTTCCATTATTTATAACACCAGAGCTTAATAAAGTACATGGAAGGAAATGCCAGTACAACTGTTGTCCAAAAGTAATCTCTTATAAAGTGATAACAAAGTCTGGGAAAAAATATCACCTTGAAAAAAATATGGAGGGGGTTAAGATTGCAAGGATACCAAAGATATTTCAGTACACTTCATTTAGCTAGACATGCACATCAATAGCACTAGATTGTTACTGGCATATCTTCGTATTTAGGGAAA
Source organism: Phalacrocorax carbo (assembly GCF_963921805.1). Lineage (NCBI taxonomy): Eukaryota > Metazoa > Chordata > Aves > Suliformes > Phalacrocoracidae > Phalacrocorax > Phalacrocorax carbo. The sequence goes on along the minus strand of NC_087513.1, from coordinate 23,435,981 downwards.
TTATCTGGTCCTCCTACAAATTGATTTGTGTTTAAACTTTATATTTCGTTCTCCTGGAAATTTAGGAAATCAATCTCAACCTAGTCTTGATGAGCATAAAAGCTCAATACGGAGCAAATGTGAGTGGTAAAAAAAAAAATTATACAAATCCCTAAAGAATTAAAATGTGCTTGGGTAGCTCAGAAATTCAAAAGAAACATTTGGTACCTTAAATTAGGGTCTGCAATCATTGCTCTTTTCTCTTTGCTTTGAAAGGGCAAACCAGTCGTTTCAGATTTCTGAATCTAAAAAACTCCTTTCTTTTTTGAAGGTAACATGACACAATCGCCTCACTTATTTCATTGTACTTGAAATTTAAAAGAAAAATAGAAAGTGTTTCTTACCTTAAAAAGTCTTAAAATATTTGCAACCATAATGGACACAGAACTTGCTGCAGCACCTATCACACCTGATATCTTGTCTGGCTTCGTGAAAATAGGTGGGTCACCATTAGCACACTTCACGTCTGAACCATCTTTTTCTATCAATGCTTGCACAAAAGTTAAGGATTGCTCCAATGCATAAGTGTCCCTGGAACATGTATCAAGGATCCGGACACCTAAGGTGATATTGGCAAGAAGATCAGGGTCTTTATTAATCTGATCAATTGCATATAGCATTGCCTCCAGTCTGTGGATCCCTTTCTCCTTCTTGAGTTCCCCACAAGGCACCCCTCTATCCCCTTTTGCATGGACGGGGAACAGTCCTCCCAAGATGATGTCCCCATCCAGTCGGATAGAGTGGGCATATTCCTGCCCATGAGTTCTTTGCATCAGGGTGAGTATCCAGTAGAATTTGGCTGTTAACAGGAAGAAACAATGGCAGGAAACTACTCGTTTTCCTTCGTATACCATTTTCTCTGAAGACTTTGTTGCTATCCAGTATCCAGCTTTTCTTCTTGCTAAAGGATGAAGTTGACCATTTGAAGCTGCACTTTCTGGAGGCTACCATCAGTGCCCAGTAAGTAATATAGAACCATGCGGTAGGTAGAAAAAGGATCTCAGCAGAAGTACATAAAATGTGTTTTACAAAAGATGTCCACTGATTTCATGGGTTGATCAGCTTTTCTGAGAGGTGGTTTTCAATTGCTCTTAATTGATGGTGAAGTGGAGGGTAGTATCTCTGGCCTTGATGTTAAGAGGAGGTCAGTAGCTTATGTCCTTCTATTTTGCCCTGCAGCTGAGGTACTTCTGGGGGAAGAAAAAAAAAAAAAAAAAAAGTGAGAAATACCACTTAGTTCAGCAGTCACACAGGGTATTTACTTTTGAATATGAGTTACATCGCCTAGGTTTTAATTTCAATATTCTGTAAGGGAGTCATTCTTGGCCTTCTGTGAATTTGAACACCTGGCTGCACTGCACTACAAGCCAGGAAATTGATGATACCAGCAGAGCAAAAGCCAAATCAGGGGAACTAAACTTAGCTTGGTGTTCAGATTCCAACCAGTAATTCGTATTTACCTGCACACTGCACGACATCCAGAAACAGATTTGATCCATAACACATTGTATTTTCGGTTTTGCTGTATCATTCTGTTCCAGCCTACAGAATTGCTATAGCTACTTACACTCTCCCTCACAGAGACGTTCCATTTATGACAATGGAGTAATCAGGGCTCCTGAATTTGAGTACGCTCTTCAGCCGCTGCAGTACAAGTACATTCGATTCATTTGGATATTAAACTGATTATTTCTCCAGTGGAGTTCACTTTTTTCTGGGCTTACTATATATCCAAAATGCCTTCCAGATAATTTCTAACACTAAATTACTTTTATGAAAAGGTAGCTGATTTCTTAAGCAAAAAGAGCACAATGTATTCTGTTAGGAAACCAGCTCAACATCCAGTATTTCCTTTCGACATTTTACTTGAGCTGAGGTCCAACGTTAACAAGATCTCTAGTATCTGCTTGCATTTGGACCACATTAAATAGGAACAGTGTTGTGCCCCCACTGACATCTGGAGAAGTCCCACTGATTTTAATGAGATCAGGATTTCAGCCTACATATCTAAACACCTGACTGACTGTTATAAATATCTCCAAATTGTCCCCACTTTAATTCTCAAGTGAGAGGCATTTATTTATTGCAATATTTAACAAAATTGTGCACACTTGAATAAATTTTTAGACCTCTGAGGGTGAGAGAGAGGGGCACACTGCAGGCAACTGCATCTGAGCCTCTCTCAAGGCACCTGTTACAGGCTATGAAGACCAGTGGGCATCCTAGGATGTAATTCACCTGATCCTTTTCTTTTTAAAAGTTTCATTTATTATGAAATTGATCACATTGAACAAGTGCCTATCTTGCTACCTATACAGAAAATCCAGGCTTATCTGTAGATATGTACTTTGTCCCTAGTGATCTGACTGGTTCCTACCAAAAATATGATCGTTAGAAAACAATTATAGACAAAATTAGAAGACAGTTATAAACAACTAATTATACTGTTTTGCAAAAAACATTTTTAATTATTTTCCACAAGATTTTTGTATATTATGTAGTAACTAAACTCAAAATGTGGTTTGATAATGCTCTAAATTTATCATCCTCTTCTTACATTTATTTTGTTACATGTTTTTCCCCAAATGATGATAGTAATTCAAGAAAGCTGAAAGAGAATTTTTAAATAATGGCTATTTGAAGACCCAAGAAAAAGATTCACAATGGCAAGTCTTCCATTGAATGCGAAGGTATCTCACTGTGATTTGGTAACAGAGTAACAACTTGAAAATGAAACATGTTTAATGGGTGTGAATGAAATCACTGCAATTGAGAACAGCAGCACTCAAGACTTTCAATGCCTCTTAACTTTTAGTTTTGCTTGAATTTGGCTCAGGGGTGAATCTAAATTAAACAAATTCTGTGCTGGTTTACGTGAAAATCCCATCATTCTCCTATGGCTCCTTTTGGGTACACAGTTTACAAATCTGACCAGGCTTCAGCCCCATGAGCTGAACTCAGACTCGGTCATGGAGGAGCTTCACTGTGGGAGCTCATCCAGCCCCATGGAATGTTTCTTATACGTCCCACCCAACAGAGAAGAGATTGTATTCACTGTTAACTAGCCACAAGTGTCTGCTTTCTTGACTGCCTTAGTAGAAAAACACAGTTAAGTGTTTAAAATAGTAAAGAGTAAAAGTTGTAGCTACACCTAGACATCGAGGCAATTTCCTTTCTGGTTCCACAATGCACAACCAACTCATTGGCCTGTGCGTGTATGTACAACCCATACAGGGAGCAATTCTCTGAGGCAATGAAAGACAAGAGTGCTCTTATTTAACACTGTGCAGAGAACAAGAAAGCACCACTGAAAAAGTGAAAATATTCTTGAAGGAAAAAAATGCTGCTTTTTCTCTTGCTCAGCCTCAGGTCAAGTCCTTACAGCCAAAGAATGCCCAGAAATTAAAGCAACCATCAGTCTTTGTACAAACAAACAGTGATGAATTCAACTATTGCAACCCAAATTCCAACAATAAAGAAGCTACGGTGAGCCCAACATCCTCAGTCCAATACCTTATCTGGAACTGACTGAAAGTCAAATGAATTCATAATAAGCATTTTTCAACATTATAGCCTCCATAAGCGTTAATTGCTCTGCCTCAGCTTGTGTGTTTACCTGAAAAAGTATGTTTCTTTGCTGCAAGTGTCCACAGCTTGTCTATAAAACAGAAATAAAATTTTAAAATGTTCTTTTTAAAAATTTAAGACGTTTTAGTCTTTTTTATGTTACCTAAGAAATAAAAGCTTCTATTACACTGCCTAATTTATTCATGCCATACTGCTCTTCATATACTGATTAATATTAACTTTTACAGAACCTTGTAAGTCTGTGTAGCTAAGCAGAAAGCATCTGATCTAAATGAATTCCATTTTTATCAATGAATTTTAGTGGAAAAGCATGTGCCTCTGGGCTATAAAGCCTGAATGAACTTTCCTCATGTGCAGGGATTTTATCCAAAGTAAAATGCTGTCCTTTTCTAATTGACCATAAAAGTTTGAATTAATGCAGATATATTCTCGATTTGCCAGATGCCCCACTGTAGTAGTTGGTGTTCACTAGAAACGTGACTTCAGAGAAGAAATTCACAGATTTCCCAAGCACAATCCAAGAGTAAGTGCACCACAAAGCCTCTCTTCCAGTCACCTTGGGATACATGCTTCTCTTGGGCTTAATTCATTAAATATATCTGGCATTATCAGAACATATCGCTATTTTTAAAGTCAGTATTTCAGCACAAACCTCCACTTGTTCTCCTAGAATATATTTTTATTTTTAAACCTAAGGAGGTGGGGTACTGCAAGACAGGGGACATGAAAACTTTTGCATGTAGTGTCTGATCTGAAATTACTTCCTTCATAAAATCATTCAGCTTTATGAGATACATGGTACTCAGGGATAGGTACTTTGGTACCATGGTGCCAGCATGTGCCTGGACCTGTCACTATTCCAACCACAGACTAATTGCACTGATGGATGGGCTTATTGCAGGAGTTCTTTATGTTAGTGAAAAGGTCTAAATAATGAGCTGAGTGTGACAGATAAATACTTAAATAAATATAGGCAACGTCTCTATTTTGGTAGCAAGGTTCCTGAAAGAGCCACATCTTCAGCTGGCACTGAAGGGGTGGCTGAGATCATATAGAAAGATTCAATATGTTCACCTGGAAATATTGTTTAAAGAAACCTCACACTTACAGACAGCTGCAGGAGCAAGCTCCGCAGCATAAGCAGAAAAACATATTCATTGAACTTCATGGAACATTTTTTAAATGACGTTGCCAGCCAGACACACGTGAGGGACAAAAATAAAAAACCAAAAACAAACCAAAACAAACAAAAAAAACCCCACAACAATTTAGTGGGGGGGAAAATCATCTCAGAAAAAAAGTATTTAAAATTTTGTTTGAGGCCAAAAAGAAACCATTTGTCATTGCATTTGTTGCACAGTTGGAACTGCACTAAAATAAAATTAAACCAATATTCTGTGCACTAGAAAAGAAGGAATTTTAGGGTGAGAGCCCATTTCTACTTTCACAAAATATCAGATTGTCGGGTCAATGCAAAACTGATCTGGTTTTACTGAACGAAAACAAAATAACAGCATCTTCTGTGATGAAGTTCTGAGGAGGAAAAAAAATGGCAAAATTTTGATTACTTTGACTTTTTACTACTGACACGCTACTTCTGAGCTATCAAATAGGAATTATCTTGCTAACATTCATTTTAGTCTTCACGGAAGTTGCCTCTTTCTCCTGGACAACATTCAGTGATGAACAAATAGCTGAATTTCTGCACGGAGCAGGTAAAGATTTGCCACCTGCATACGGTAACCTGACACATATAGAAGATTAATGGGGTTTGCTGACAACAGAAGGGAATTTGGAAAACCTTAGGCCTTGACATCGCAACTCCTAACTTGCGCGAGAATTCTTCACTGATGTAAGTAGTCTTATCTACCTCGGCTCTTGTGTAATGATTTGCTGTGCCCCTGCCACAGAGGTAACCTTTACACAGTAATCAGGACTTCAAGGCGAGTCACCCTCAGCACCTCGTTTACCAGAACTATTTCTTCCTAGTGCACCGTGAGAGAAATGTCTCCACTCAGGTTGATCAGCCTCCTTTCAAATACCCCAGAGCACCTGCCTTCACTTTCTACCCTGCAAATATCCATTTTCCAAACAAGCTACCCTGCTAAAAAACACCACAGGTCCTTCTGCAAGGGTGAGACTAATAGAAGCTCGCAATTTTTTAAAAGGAAACAGCATCAGATAGTATCCTCTGCCCTTGCCTGGTCTCAGAGCTGAATAAACCCCATCAATATTAACACCTTTAGAGTTGGTTTCACCTCTCATCTGGCAAGTGATGATCAAGGAGATTTTCCCAGGCAGTCTAGGAGAGCTTCCCCTCTTGTTTTTGTTTTCATTTTACCCTTTTCCCACCAGACTCCCGCTCCCCAGCCGGCACCGCTGGGTTCAGAGCAGGCGCCCGTAGCGCGGCCCGACGCTCTGCGAAAGAGGCTCTGCCCCGGGGAAACGAGCCCTCCCGCCGAAAGCGTCCCGGGGCATCCTGCACTAAAGCCCCCCCATGTCCGCGTCCGTGCCCGCGCCCGACCCCGGCGGCGACCCCGGCCAGCGGCAGCGTTCCCCGAGCGCCCAGGTGGCGGCGAGCCCCGCACCGCCCTCCGCGCCCCGCACCCGCGCATCCCGCCCCGCACCCCGCGCATCCCGCGCGGCACTCCGCACCCCGCCCTGCACCCCCCTCCCCGCCCGGCTCCGGCGCTCCCCGCCGGGAGCAAACACCCGGCCACGCACCGGCTTTCCGTGCGGCTCCTCCGTGCTTTCCCGGCTGCCTTTCGGCTCCTAGTGCATCCCGGCACCTTTCTCGGCCCGAGGAAGGGCTGGCGCAGCCCGGCCGGCCCCGCCCGGCGGAGGGGCCCGGGGAGCGCCCCCGGGGCTGGGCGAGCCGCCTCTCCCCGCGCAACTCCACGACCATCGCCCATCACCGCGGTGTTTCTCCCTTAAAGGGAGCCCCCTATTGTTCTCCGCTCCACTTAGCCGAGCTATTTATTTTTTTTTCCCCCTCTGCTCAGGCTCATCCCTACCCCAGCTGGCGTCTGTCGCTGAGGGATTCCGGCACAGCCCCGGCGCGGCTCTCCCCGGGGCCTCGCTCCTTAAGCCGGCGGCCGTAGGACGGGTTTAACCTGCCCCAGCCCGCGGCCTTGCAGCCCAGGCGAGCCGGGCGCGGCGGGCACAGGCGGCTCCCCCGGCTGGCGCCGAGGCTCCGGCGGTCCCCTCCGAGCCCTGGTGCCCCCCCGGCCGGGAGCACGGCCCCTCCGCCGGCGCGGGGCGAAACCGAGCGTCGCTTTTTATGTGCAGCCGCCGGTGATTCCTTCCTTCCTTCCTCTCCGTGCACCAGCTGGTCAGCTTTAATGCGCTTCGGTTCCCCCTCAATGAAAACCTAAGTCTCTTTTAATGAATCCGTGGTCCCGGAGGTCAGAAGCTTACAAACTCCAAAATGCCAACGCCGGATTTGCATGCGCTTGGGGTCGCTGATCGATTTTTATTACTTGAGTTGTGCTGGGGGTTTGGTTTGGTTTTTTTAACCGTGTTATAGATTCACCTGCCAACACTTCGGATTCCCGCAACACACACACGCCAGCGCCGGGGGATGCTGCTCCGGCCGGGGACGGCTAACCCCGCCAGCCCCTCGCCCTCTTCCTCGGGGGAGGAAGCCCCCGGATCCCCGCGGGAATCCCCCTTCCTCTCCCACCCCAGGGACGCTGGCGTCCCCCCCGCCCCGGGGAGCCGAAGGAGCGGACCCCACCCGGCAAGCGGTGCGGGGCGGTGCGGAGACGTGCGGGGCTCTGCGGGCGGGCGGCAGCTCGCCCGGCCCCGGAGCCAAGGGAGAAGTTGCCGGCGGCGGGGAGGGCTGGCCCCGTCCCCCCGGAGCGGAGGGAGACCCCGCTTCCCTCCCGGCCAGCGAAACGTGAACAGGACCGCGGGGGAACCCCTCTGTCCCCCCCTCCTCTGGGGAGTGGGAGACGACCCAGTTAAGGAGCCAAGGGGGAGATGTCACTGGTCGGGAGCACCCATGTTCTCCCTTTTTGCTCGCTGCTGTGACGGCATCGTGCCCGGGATCTCCTCCGTTAGAGCTGATTGGGGGAGGATACAGACGATAAAAACGCTAAATAATTAAAGCCAAAACCAAAAGCCCCTGGCGCCACGAAGCAAGTGGAGAGGGTTGCCCAGCCCAAAAGCGTTAGCCGAGGCAAAACTTGCATTATTTGTGGACTCCTCTCCCCTTAAATTAAGACCGAAAGGACACACACACACATACCTTGCTCGAAAAGAGTTGCATATCCGTATTACTGTGGAGCTCACTCGGCGCCGGTCGGGAATAGCGTGAGATAATTTCTGCACAACCCTCGTCTCAGCTTCCCCCGGCAGCGTCAGCTTAACGTGCAGGAGCTCAGCCTGGGACAGGTATCCAGGAGAGCGGTTTCAGTAGTGCTGCATAACACTCGCGATTAGCCGAGCCGAGCCTGCTCCACTCTCTCCTTCCTTATTCCTCCTCCCCTCGCCTGGAAAAAAAAAAAAAACACAACAACTTTTTGGACCCGTGGCTCAGCCCCCGTGACGGCATCCACCCTCCGCCGCTCAGTGGCAGCGGCGGCCACACGCGCCGGCCCGGCCGCGCCGTTCACAGCCGAGGAAGACAACGCCCCCCCGGCCCGGTCCCCGCCCGCCGGCCGGCCCGGCCCGGCCCCCCGCCCTGGCGGAGCGGTGCCCGCCAGGAGCCCCGCGGCTCGGTGCCCCCGGGCGCCGGCGGGAGCGGCGCGGCTGCCCGCGCTTACCGGGCGGGGCGGGGCGGGGCGGGGCGGGGCGGGGCCGCACTTGTAGCTGTTCTTGGTGCTGAAGCCGGCGGCACCTCCCGGCACGGCACCCCCGGCACGGCACCCCCCGGCACGGCCCCCCCGGCACGGCCCCCCCCGGCACGGCACCCCCGGCACGGCACCCCCGGCACGGCCCCCCCCGGCACGGCCCCCCCGGCACGGCCCCCCCCGGCACGGCCCCCCCCGGCACGGCACCCCCGGCACGGCACCCCCGGCACGGCCCCCCCCCGGCACGGCACCCCCGGCACGGCACCCCCGGCACGGCGCCCCCGGCACGGCACCCCCGGCACGGCCCCCCCCGGCACGGCACCCCCGGCACGGCACCCCCCGGCACGGCACCCCCCGGCACGGCACCCCCCGGCACGGCCCCCCCCCGGCACGGCACCCCCGGCACGGCCCCCCCGGCACGGCCCCCCCCGGCACGGCCCCCCCGGCACGGCCCCCCCCGGCACGGCCCCCCCGGCACGGCCCCCCCGGCACGGCACCCCCGGCACGGCACCCCCCGGCACGGCACCCCCCGGCACGGCCCCCCCCGGCACGGCACCCCCGGCACGGCCCCCCCGGCACGGCCCCCCCCGGCACGGCCCCCCCGGCACGGCCCCCCCCGGCACGGCCCCCCCGGCACGGCACCCCCGGCACGGCACCCCCGGCACGGCGCCCCCGGCACGGCCCCCCCGGCACGGCACCCCCGGCACGGCACCCCCGGCACGGCCCCCCCCGGCACGGCACCCCCGGCACGGCACCCCCCGGCACGGCCCCCCCCGGCACGGCACCCCCCGGCACGGCTCCATGCGAATCCCCGGCCGGCCGCGGGCGGCGGCTCCGGGCCCCCCTCGCCTCGCCGGGGCACGGATCCGCCCGCCCCCACGGCCCCGCTCCGCCCGGGGAGCGGCGCCGGACACGCGTTTGCCCCGGGATTTCTGAGCGGGGGAGGGCACTGAGGGCTGAGGCGGTGGTGGGGCAGCGGAAGCAGGAGCGGGGGCACCGGCGGGGGACGGGGCTGTTTAATGCGGCTTCCCCCGGGGTGCGGGACCCTCGTCCCCGTCCCGGCCTCCGCGGGCGGCAAAGTCGTGTCCTCCTTCCTCGGATCGATGACACAGGGTGAGGGTTCCCTACGCTTTTTGTCCTATCCCCTGTCCCGGCTTTCAGCTCGGCTGCCGGGTGGAGGAGTTCTCGTTTTTCCCCAGGCACCGGGGAGGTTTCGGCAGCGCGGGGCCGGGGCCACCCCGGAGGGCAAGGGGACTCGGTGGGGAGCGCTTTGTTGGAACAGCCTGGAAGTTTGCTCCCCTCCTAAAAGACCCTCTGCTCCGCGGGACCGTCCCCCGGTTGCCCAGGGATGCTCCGGGGCGCTCCGCTGCGGGGCCCCGCACAGCCCGGGGAAGGCAGCGCCGCGGGGCCGCCCCCGCCCGGGGCCCGCGGCCCGGGAGCGCCGGCCGCAGCCTCGGTGAGAAGGTTCCCCCTGCAGGGCGCTGCCCGCAACTGCAGCCGCGGCGCCGGGCCCCGCCCGCGCTCGGCTCGGCGCGGCCCCGGGTCCCCGCGGCGGGAGAGGGCTCCAAACTCCGCCGTCTGAGCCGGTGCGTCGGGCTCCTGACACCAACCGGATCTTTCCCACCTTCCCACTTCAGGTGACTCCGACCTGCTTTCCTTACTAACAAATAATATTTCTCTTTGCTTTGCCCAGAGTTGCCTTCTTGCTTCGAAGGTCGTTGCTGGACGAGGGAGAATCCCAAGCGTCCGCTAATGTACCCAGGCAGCGCTTCCATGATCGGCTTTGTTATATGGTACTGCCTGGATTTATGTATTAAAGGTCTGCCCCAGGCAAGCCACAGGACTCTGACAACATCTGATGAGTCTTTCAAGCCTGTAACTTCTCTTCGGGAGATGATCTTTTACCAGTGGAAAAATGGCACTGGGAAATCAGCCAGGTCTTAGAGAGAATACATTAACTCATGTTTACACTTGTTTTTTTTTTCTCAAAACCTTCCATAAAAGAAGACTGAGGAGCTGTGATTTCAGTGATCTTATCACAGAAATCTGGAATATAGTCACACAGGTCAAATCCTGATGTTCAGGCATAAACAAAAATCCGTTTTAAAGCAAAGATCCTCCTTAACCTCCATCAGGAAAATAAGCCATGCATGAGTTATCAGTAGTGTTAGACAGACCAATTTCCAACTTCATTTTCACTCTGCAGCTCCAGCAGCTTAACAGAAAGTTTGGCAAAGCAAAACCAAGTGACATTCTGAGCTGATGCTTGAACTTCTGTGTAAATCTCACAGCTGGAGATGCAGGCTGAGGTCAAAAGATCGGGATAAGGAAACGTCCGATGTGTTTCCAGCTTGGCCACCAACCTGAATGTAATCTGTTGCCTCTCCCTATCTCTCGCAGCACATCTTTTCTAGAGCACATTTTGGGGGGCATTGGGGCTGTATCTTATTACATATGTTTACAGTGAGTAGCACAATGACTTTTAGGTGGGAGTGTGATAAATAAATGCATAACCAGAGAGATGTGTGCTGTGTTTTGACTAAATGCAAGCAGAGAAAATAAACCTGGGGTGGGGGGGCAGGGAAGGAAAGAATGGGAAGCTTTGCATGAAAATGGTCTTTTGGTGAGGGTAGATGACACAAAAGAGAGGCAAAATACATCCATCGTTCTTTGAGCAGGATTTGTTCTGATTCAAGCCCAATGGCAGCTAATGTCAGTTTGTACAGAAGACTAATGTCAGGACTGGTGACTACTACCTGTACAACTAACTCGGGAGGGAAGAAAGCCTGCTCTGGAGACCAAGCTGTCATAAAGGAGCTCTTAAATGACTCTTTTCCAGTGAGAAGTTCTGATTCTTGCAGGAAGCATCTCACAGGTTAGGAGACTGGCGTGGACTAAAGGCCATACTAAAATGTCAGGACCATAGAGAAATGGCCTGAGAGGCTTCAGTTTTAATTACTGACTAAAATAAACACTTGTTCTAAACATCTTTTTAAAGCCAAGCAAAAAGAAATGCATCAGTCCATCTCTGTGCCTCTATTTCTCCTACCCAGATGTTGAGCCTCTCCATATCCAAACAGTGATTTTGGCAAAGCAGTTCATGTTCCAGTGCACTATTCCATAACCTGTTGTCATTTAGCCCTAGTTGGCAACTCAGCCCCATGCAGCCACTTGTTCACTCCCCCCCGATGGGATGGGGGAAAGAGTTGGAAGAGTAACAGTGAGAAAACTCATGGGTTGAGATAAAGACAGTTTAACAGGTAAAGCAAAAGCCACACACAGAAGCAAAGCAAAACAAGGAATTCATTCCCTCCTTCCCATGGGCAGGCAGGTGTTCAGCCGTCTCCAGGAAAGCAGGGCTCCATCATGCGTAACGTTACTTGGGAAGACAAACGCCATCACTCCGAACGTACCCCCTTCCTCCTTCTTCCCCCAGCTTTATATGCTGAGCATGATGTCGTATGGTGTGGGACATCCCTTTGGTCAGTTGGGGTCAGCTGTCCCGGCTGTGTCCCCTCCCAGCTTCCTGTGCACCCAGCAGAGCATGGGGAGCAATGACTAAAACATCTCTGCATTATCACCAGTTTTCGGCACAAATCCAGAACTCAGCCCCATACTAGCTACTATGAAGAAAATTAACTCTATCCCAGATGAAACCAGGACATAACCACACTCACCCAGTACAGTTTTTAATGACATTCAAATGGGACTGATTTTTCTTGTAAATTTGAAATAGTGTGAAGTAAGACATTCTTAATTCTTGGTGAGTTTTTTATTGCCATCTAAGTGACAGAAATGCAACTTTTGGAGTTATTCAAACACAGGAATTAAACCTACAGAGGCAATAAAACCACTTGAATAATCACTTTGAGGCAAAAGTCTGTCTATTAATAGCTGTCAAGGAATACAGAGCCATGAAGTCAGTGATTCCCATTAAGTGATAGTGGATACTGGGTTCTGAGTTATAAGATATTTTGGAATATGGGTGCTGGAATTTTTCAAGAAAACATAATCACTAAAAAAAGAACTTGACACTTGTGTGTTTTGTGTGCACTTCTCTAGGACTAATATTTCTTCACAAAATTTATTGCATGGTAAAAAGAATAAAAGGGGGAGAGAAGGCATTTCACAGTAGTAACTATGACAAAAAGTGTTATCTGGAGGCCAAAGAAAGTGTGCAGCCATCTGTAAAATAGACCATACCTTTGGAAAGCCCTGACTGTGACTTATTTCAAATAAACTTTTCAGCGGTTAATAGGAGGTGTCAAAGCTTAAACTATAAAAAAGAAGATAGCCATCACGTAGGAAAGGTAGCATGGTTTCCAGGGAAGATATTTTCAGAATCAGAATATTTTTAATATCTAATTTCCAAATGTGTCTAACAAACTCCAATATGTTAGAAGATTTTAGCAGTTGGAAACCATCCCTCTGCCAGAAGGAGCAGCGGAAGAGCACCATTCCATAAATAGGTTTTTGAATCTCTATTTTCAGGGGGCAGCAGGAGCTGGCTGCGCTGCAGGGGAGGGCGAGGCAGGTGCTGAGGTGGGCAGCACGGCAGGCAGCGGCCGTGTTCTCCACGGGACACCCAGTCCCACAGAAGGCAAACAATGGGGCAGAGCAGGTCCGGTGGCAGCAACCGCGGTCAGCACGTCCCAGTGATTGCTAGATAAGTCGCAGTGGTGAGGCAAGTCCGAGGTCAAGTTGGGAAGTCAAGCTGGATGCTCAGGATCTTCATCAGAGGGGTAGATGGTGAGGCACAGGCATGGCTGCAACAGCTCAGGGAAGGACAAAGGAGCAGGAGCACAGCTTAAAAAAAGGTTCCTGAGTGATACTGGGGAGTCCGAATGAGATTTCTTTCAGCTTTCTCACTAATCTGTCTCCTCAGCAACCTGAACCAAGGTCATGCCACCACACCGTGTTAGAGCTGGCCTTGCGCACAGGCTGCCAGACCCATAGGGGCAGGTCAGGGCTCTTGGCCCTGGGATATATATGGTCGAAGTCTGTGCCATATTCTCTTACATCTCCTTTCTCTGTGCAGAGCCAGAGCATGACGGTGACACATCTGTCCTGAACACTGTCGTAAAACGTGATAAATTTTCTTAATGCACAGTGTAAGAATATGCCTCTCAACATGATTGAAACCTGAAGGAGACCCATCTGGAAGTTAGAGATGGTGGACTCATGCTAAAGTGAAGGATACAGTATATTTATGAATCAGATACAGTGTTTCCAAAATACAAGTGGATGATGAGCCTGCAAAATCCTCTCCCACACAAGTCAGAACACTGAAGTCAGCAGAGACAGTTGTGGAGCAACATAATATTTGCTAAAGAGGAGAGAGACTCAGTCCTAATTAACTAAAAATTATAACACCCACAAAGGGAGTTATATACTGTTATACCTTTATAATGGGGACAGTCTCCGCTAGCATGTCCTCTAGTATAAGGACTGTGTGGTTTTATACGTATATTTAATGAAGTTTCTGTATAGGTGCTAAGTTCTGCAGCTTCTAAAACCTTAGTGTTTCATTTTGTCCTTCACTAAAGAAAGAATGAAACCATGTTTAAGAGTGCCTTTCATTCTAAGCCACTTTACAAAAACTGATAAAAAGCTATATATAGTGATTACTTTACCAGCCTTTGAAATGCTGACATCTTTGAGGTGAGGTACAAAAAAGGCTTATAAATCAGAAAGTAAAGCCACATTACCTTTTCAACATATGAGCCATAACCTTTCCTGTTAAACGACAGCAGAGGGACACAGCTATTTTACATGAAAAAAAGTCTTTGCATGTATTTACCCTTCCAAAGAAGTTATTTGCATACAGTGTCATTTGCCAAATGACAAGCGGAGCTGATCATGCTCTGCCGTGTTCCAGCCACTTTGTAGGCTGTTGGCAAAATCCTGTGAGGTTAGCAGTGCATGGAAATAGCTAATCTTCAAGCCTGGTGTTTCCATCATTTTTGTGGACAGCAGAATTCGTCGGAAGACTGTTTTTTTAAACTAAGTGCACAAAATGACCTGCATATTCCCTAGACAAAAGATGCAATCAAGGCTTGATGTAAGGTAAACTTGATTCTACTTTTACTACTGCCTATTAGACAGCCAGAAAACAAGCCATTTATCTATTGTCTAGAGTTCAAGGCATTGCACTGCAAAGCCAAATGTTTTTTTTCATGGCTTGTTGCAGAAGCAATAGAACTGCAGCTCTAGGAATTATCAAAATTGTGAATGAGGACTCACTTGAAGTAATAAAGTGCTCTGCTTAAATGCAGTTGTAGGTTTAAACATTGCAAGACCCACCCTCAAGCAGCATTGAGCAGGGAGAGGATTTTGAAAAGGCTCTGAGGATTCCCCTGAAACCATTGCATCCTTACAGTGTCCATACAGGCAGCAGCTACATGTCCAGCCCCGCATTTGGCCTGAGGTTATTCTCTGAGCAGATATGTAAACTCACAAGAATGATGTTAAGTAGATTATGGTGTCACCTCATGTGCCCAGACCCATAACCCCAGAGTAAGCAGGTGAACATGCCCTATTAGCCGTTGCTCTTGAAACTGTTCTTTAAGAATCCTCTAAATATATTGTTCCGTTATCAATTAGAAGACATTAAAAATGGAGGTGAATTTTCTTGGGCAAAATACATAGGCCTTCAGGATAGATTCTCAAACATCTGAAATGTAAACTCCTGTATTTAAAATATTCCTCTAGGCTCCCTGTGTAAATGCAAAATATGGAAATGGAAAGAAATAGCTACTTCCCAGGCAGTGAGTCATCTGATATTACCATAGAAGTCTAAATAGAGCATGTAAATCATGCCTGAGAAGTGTCTTTTTCTCTCCATGGATTATAAAAAGAGTCTAGACAACTGGCTCAGATGTAAATGTCTGCATTGTAGATGATGGAAGTGAGGTATACCCACCACTGGAGCATGGGAAGATGCAGACTGTAAAGACAACAGGTCAGGCTCAGGTTCTGAGAGCACACACCACCTGTTCATGACTAGTTTTACTGCTCATTATGTCTGTTCTGATGGTAGCTAATACTCCAGCACTAATGATTCCTTCATTTTCCCTTTCTCTTCTCACAGTAAGTTGCTGACAAATATTCAAAATGGTCTTAAGAAGTTGATCAACTGTGTGCCAAGCATTTAAAAGTGAAAGAGCCTTAGAAAAAAAAAATTGTATTTATCAAGAAGTTATATATTTAAAAGGAAATAATTCTGCAACTTTTTCCTAAAAATTAATTTAATTGGTACAGAATTAAGCAATCATTTTAATTAACTGCCTGTGAGAAAAAGAATGGTCATGGTTGGGTTTTTTCCTGCTTGACTTTTACATGAACAAGATGTAATTCAGCTGCTGCTCAAGATTCGCATATGATGACTTTTTACATCCATATGGCACTTTGTGGGGGAGTTCACATTAACATTTCAGCTTGGATCATAAGCACGCTTTTGAAGTAAACCTTCTAGCTGTCCCCACTTCCTATGTGCTTTGGTTAACGTAACAGAGCAGTCTTGGGGGTCGTGGACTGGATTCCTCTCAGGGGAAATAGAAGTTGAAGTTGCACTCCAGCAGCATGCCTAAAGTGCTACAACCACTAACAGACCAAACTAGGGCTAGTCTAGGTGATCCACACGTCCACATGTGGTGTGGACATCAACTCATCAGCACCCAATATTTTGCTCTATAGACCTGTGCTGCCCCACACAACTTGTTAAGATAAACAAGCCCATGTCAGGTTGAGGTTACAGTCTTGAAAACTGTCCCTGTATTCCCTTGAGGACCAGGGCTGAAGGACGGGACCAAAGTTCTAAGATAACTAGATCTTGTAACTAATTAAAGGCTAGCATGATGCATGGCATATTTCACAAGGAAGTTTCACACTTTATCTAATGGTTACCAGCTGTAAGTAATATACATGATACTATCTTATACGTGTGAAGTGAAGATTGACCATTTTTACATATGTGCAACCATATTTGCTGTAGGTTCTGTGCTAAACAACAGTGAACTCCCTGTCAGCGTTGTTGGGAGGAAGATTAAGAGTACAATGATGCAACATTCATCCAGCGTTCTGCTCTGCATCTGCAGCTCGGGAATTACCTTCACTTATCAAGGATAAGGTGATCTTAATAAATCCTTTCATTATTTAAACTCTGCTTAAAGTACAAAACAATCAATGACATTATTTTAATCAAGAAAGACCAATTGCAATGTACTCTTATGATAGTGGCATTTTTTTGTCTTAAAAAAATAGCCTAGGTTGTCTAAAAGCCACTTTGTCATGTCATTGGTATTACGGTTAATGATTCTTGCTTTCTTGTGGTTCATTGCTTAACTCTGACCTGAAGACTGATAATCACTAATGGTATAATTAAGCGAGTGTTGTACCAGTCACTTACTGAGTAGGGACACATCTGCAGCAGAAACATTTCCAGTTCTTAAATGCCACCTCATCAGTCTTATGGGCAACTTTGGGACTGGAAATAGGCATAGAGCTGTTTTGATGTGAAGTACAACCACTATAGCACTACGATAAATGCTAAAATATTTATCTGTACACTTTCACTCTTCAACTTGCATTCAGCAAGGAGACTAAGGCACACATGGGTGGGATTTTCATTAGCATGGTCACAAAGCCATTTCAAGGAGGGCATATGCTCACATGTAGAAAATGGAGTGGGGGGAGGCTCAGCAATCTGTCCCCGCCTTAAACATTTCATTGTCTAAATAGCTTCAAGAAGAGTTTAGGGGTTTGAATGGATAAATTAAATGTACTTATTATTAATATTCACGTTACCATGGATTTATAGAAAGAAAATTATGTTGTAAAACTTGACATAAAATTTATGTATTCCTTAATGTCTCTAGCTGCTTCTTCCAGATTGCCTTGTGTTTGTCCTCAGTATTAACTCTCATGGCCACAATGGTGCTAACAAAAAAATGTGTGCCTGCTGTCTGGCCAAACAAGTAAAATGGAGCAGAAATATTTTGAACTCAAACTGAAGCCCTTTCCCTCAGTAGAATAATTAATTGAAGTATCTAGCCAAGAGCTTTCAAGAAATAAAATATTGCTTTGGGAACATAGTATCTTTATATTCCCATCACTGGGGAAAATTTAGTTGAAAAAGTCTATAGGCTAAACCTTATTTGGCAGACTAACCAACAAACACATGAACAGAGAGATGATGAAATAAACTGTATCTGTATTAAATCAAATTAAAATAAATCATTTAGAATCAGACAAAAATATTTCTCCTTCATTCTTTGAAGTTCATTTTAATCCCAAAATGCTATTATGTTGTTCTGATGTTGGTTTTTCGTTTAGTTTGGGTTTTTTTTAATTTTTATTCAACACTTCAAAAAATCAAAGGAAACGCGAAAATGAAGGGCTGAGACTATGCAAGAGGAGAAACTGGTGGGAGCATGTCACGCTGCACTGTTGGGTTGAACAATCTGGCAGAGGTTAAACCCCTTGCTTTCCAACCAACCTCTGGTAGCTCTGGGTGGTTGGGGGTGGCTGGGCTTAACTTCTGCTTAACTAAAATATTTTGTCATTACTAGTTTCTTTTACATTCTCAGAAACAGAATTATGACTCAAAACGGAGTCAAGTGCCAAATCACTTTATTTGGCCAACAAAAAGTATGCAAGAGAAAAGGAGAGAAAGAGAGAAAAGAGTGAGAAAGGGACCGAGAGAGACTTGTGATAGCTGCTACCACCACGAATCTGTGGCATCCCATCGGTCCAATGCATCTTTGAATCTGGTGGGAGAACATTCTACATTCTTTCTTCTTTCTTCCCTTCCCTTCTCGCTGGTGTCCACTGGTTTTGCCTTTTACAGAGCTGCTCTCAGAACCGTTCTGCATACCCACACCTCCCATTCAGTGATGGGGACTGTCATGGTTTTAGCTGGGATAGAGTTAATTTTCTTCACTCTAGCTGGTATAGTGCTGTGCTTTGAAATTAGCATGAGAAAAAAAAAAACCTGTTGAGATAACACACAGATGTTTAGGCTGTTGCTGGGTAGCGCTTATACTAGTCAAGGACATGTCTAGCCTCCCATGCTCTGCTGGGTGCACAAGAAGCTGGGAGGGGAGGGGGCACAGCTAAGAGAGCGGATTCAAACTGACCAAAGGGATATTCCATATCATGTAACGTCATGCCCAGTGTGTTACCTGGGAGGGGCTGGCCGGGGGAGGGGGGCAGCAATCACGGCTCGGGGACGGGCAGCGTCGGTCGGCGGGTGGTGAGCGGTTGTATCGTTTGTTTCCGTGTTTTTTTTCCTTGTTTTCCCTTTCCCTTCCTTTTCCCTTTTATTATATTAACATTATTGTCATTATTATCATAATCATTTATCATTATCATTTTATTGTAATCATTAAACTGTGCTTATCTCAACCCACAAGTTCGTCCGATTCTCTTCCCCAACCCACAGGGGTGGGGTGGGTGAGCGAGCGGCTGTGTGGTGTTCAGTTGCCAGCTGAGGCTGAACCACGACAGTGACACATGCCTAGTACCATCACTAGAGGGTCTGAGGTGCATGCGCAGAGGACTAGGGCTATGTGCTCTGAGGCAACAAGATGCATATGTGTTCCTCTCTGGTCAAACTGTCCTGGTTGTTGCAGTGATGAAGTTTTGGTGGTTAAACTGTCCTGCTCAGTTGCCGTGGTGGTTAAACTGCCGTAGTTGCCGTGGTGGCTAAAACTGTCCTGCCAACAATGCTGAGGCAAGTTTCTAGTCCCTTACAGAGCAGACCCCTTCCTCCAATCTTGTAGCTATATTATTCATTTGCCATGACAGAAACATATGCAAGCATCCTCTTTCTGACTCATTGCAGCCAATGATTGAAACCAGCACTCTGTGATGTCAAGAAACTGTCCTAATTTCAAGCAAACTCCAGGATGGGTTTCATTGTGTGTGCCTATATTTGCAGTTTAGCTTGGATTAGGAGTGCTATTTTGAGGCAAAGCTCTTTTTCACCCCAATTTACAGCACTTAGATCATACCACAGAGCTGTCTTGGACCAAACCAACAGGAACACCCTCTCAGATAAAGCCAAAATGCAAGCTGCACTCCAGCTCCATCAGGCGCCCAGACCTCAGAACCAGAATAGTCCTAGTCCCAGGTGACACTCCTGGACCAGGGACGATGTGGACACAGAGGCCTTAGTGCCCACACTATGGACTTGTTCCTATTGTGTTAAATGACTTGCTCTACACATCTTATCTCCATCTCTCTTGGGCAGTGTTTTCTGCTTCAGAACAGAAAATATCCATTGGGCTGTGTGGGGCTTAGTTGCCAGCTGTGGTTAAACCACGACCACAGTCACGACTATATCGATATAAGGACCCAAATCATTGCTGACAAAAAAAGACAGCTAAGTCAAAGGTCTTTAGTCCTGTTTCAGGCACAGATTTCCTGGTGGGAGGGACTGGAGGGGTTTGCTCTTTCCCAGCTGCCCTCAATGTCCCCCTCCACAGCCTCCATGCAGACATCTCAGATGCTCCTGCTCTGAGCCATGGTTCCTCCACCACCTGTTGTGAAATGGCTGCCTCTTGCTCAGGGGCTTTGGCAAGAGAGAGGGGAGGACAACCTGGCAGCTTTCCACCGCCACCAAGGCCCATGCGTGGGGCACACTCTTCCTCCCGCTGCAGAGAGCACAGCCCCGCAAAAGGGTCACGGCAGGCATTGGGGCTGCCTCTGCACAGGTGGGCTGTGTTTCTCCTCTGATTACCCAGCCAGAAGTGCCTGTGTCAGCACAAACACCTTATCTGACCATTTCCACTTAAATCCAGCCTCTCTGCCTAATCTAGACCAACGTCAGCACAGATGTGTTGGTACTCACACGGCTGATATAGAGGAGCTCTGCAGCCTCACGTACCCTGGGGAAAGGAAATACAAGCACACAACTTAATTGGGAACAAGGTTTTACCCTGAATCAGCACAGGAGTTTTTCTTCCTGCAGTCCCACAGGGACCATGAAAATCTCTCTCTTTGTACAATAGCTTCCAGAGAGGAACCTGGAATTGAAGCAAGCTCATACTAGTGTTCAACACATCCACATTTTCCAGAGATTTACTGCTTTTTGTCTGCAGGTGCAGATATCCAGAAGGGGGTCTATTTGGGTCCAAGTTTCTCAGTGCCATGCTGATACATCCCATGAAATAGCTATTTTATAAACAGGATTTGAATGCTTTACACTCATAATTGCAGCCTTAAAGAGGAACACTTGACTCAAGCAGACCTCGTCAGGATTCTGAAATGCTTCTGCTTCTGAACTGCAATATTTAAAGATGTCACATCAACCATGAAAAGAGTTTAATTGAATGAAAGGAAGTTAAGATTAAAACATATACACATTTGCTAAAACAAAAAGAAATTTAATCTGGTATTTTCCAGTTAAAAATACACTTTTGAAATTAAATTTAAAACCTCTAGAGAAGCTAATTGGGTTAATTTGGATAATTTTAAAGCTTTTCCTCAGTGGAGTCAATTTTAATTTGGGGATTAAATGAACAGCTAATAGAGGCATTCAGATTTTTTCCCCCCTCGTATATTTGCTGTTTGTTTAAGGATTTTTTCTTAACAACCACCCCTTCAAAATCATACTGCCTTCAATGAGTGTATAGAGAACGTGTGACTTATTAAAAACTTAAAATAAGCCCTAGGTTATTACATTTGCATCCATTAACACCCTTGCTTTGAGAAATGGTTTTGCTAAAGAGCATGTTTTAATCTGCTGGTACTATTTGCTTGCATAAAGACTAAAGTGTTTACCAATTTTTTAATTTTAAAATTGTGCAGTCCTCGGCACCTATTGATGACGTACTTGGTACTAACAACATTACTACAACATGATGCATTATATGCCCTATCACAGTGCCTCTATATGCTCCATATAACACAATTCTTCTTCAGCAGAAAGAAGCACGAAATCAAAATTATGTAAAATAGTGTGCGTAAAATAAAAAAAGAGCTTCTCTGTGGACTCTGACTCCTTGCAAAAACATCCTGGAATATTCCTTCAGAGTAGAAACAGTTAACACTCCTGTTAAGCTTGTAATAAAACTTCATTGAAAAGTTTTCTAGGCAGTGGTTTATCTAGGATTAAGTGATCTGTAATGCCAGGTGACTGAACAATTGATCCATTCTCGAATGGCCTGAGGGATTTCTTGTTTTCCAGCCTGATCCTTCTGATACCCACACCATCCATTTACCACTTCCAGCGTTCAGTAGACTTTTCTATA